>NC_133140.1:82172143-83372143 GCF_048418815.1 Hemitrygon akajei | reverse complement strand
AATTTTTGCTCATTTCTTTCTCAATTTCTGCTAAAACATTGTTCACATTTACATCATTTATTATTATATTGTAATTTGCCCTTTTCTGTGCCTATTGTCTTGTTTATTAATTATTGTACTGTCTTGCACTGTTTTATGCACTTTATGTAGTCCCGTGTAAGTCTGAAGTCTAGTGTAGTTTTGTGTTGTTTCATGTAGCACCATGGTCCTGGAGGAACGTTGTTTCATTTTTACTGTGTACTGGACCAGCAGTTATGGTTGAAATGACAATAAAAATGACTTGACTGATGGCATGATCATTGATTTCTCAAACTTCCAGTAATTGCCCTCTGCCATTCCTTCCCCATTTTCCACTCCCATTTCCTTCTCTTACCTTTTTTCCTTACCTGCCCATCAGCTCCCTCTGGTGCTCCTCCCTCTTCCCTTTCTTCCATGACCCTCTGTTCTCTCCTGTTCTCCAGCCCTTTATCTCTTTCACCAGTCAACTTTCTAGCTTTGTACTTCACCCCTCCCCCTCTCCCAGTTTCACCAATCACCCACTGCCTTGTACTTCTTCATCCCCCTTCCCCACATTCTTACTCTGACCTCATCTTTTTCCTTCAATCCTGACCAAGAGTCTGGGCCCAAAATGTCGAACGTTCACTCTTTTCCATTGATGCTGCCTGGCCTGCTGAGTTCCTCCAACATTTTGTGTGTGCTGCTTGGATTTCCAGCATCTATAGATTTTCTCTTGTCTGTGATGTGATTAAGCACCTAAATTTGGGAGCTAGTTGGCTCTGCCAAAAACACTTTGCGTGTGTTGCTGCGGGTTTCCAGCACCTGTAGAATCTCTTGTGACTGCAGATTCTGGAATGTGTCAGACAGAGGTGTTGGGGAGAATGAGAGAGGCCATTAGAAATCTGTGAAGGTGACAAGTAGGATATGGAGGGACTTGTGTGAACTCTTATCGCAGGAAAATAGATGCAGAAGTGTGGGGGAGAAAGAGAAAGAGCCAGCAGCCATCTGGGTACAGAGGTGTGGGCAGTGCATAGAACAGAGCGCTGCTGTGTTGAGAATGCTTGCTCACAGTTCAGGGCTCTTTGCCAGAATCTTTCACTTCATTTTCCAACTGACAGTTTCTGCAGATCTTAAAATTTTAATTTCCATCCGTGTTGCTTTCGTAGTTTGCTTTCTGCGATCATTATTTTCCCTGACATAGCCAGTTAAATTAAGATTTCATTATTGGAGACTTTAAGTGCCACTGGTACTCATTTAAATTCCTTTAATAAACCAAATTACTTTGTTCATCATGGAGGGGATAAGGACTGCAAAGTAACATCGCAGTATCTCGTCAACAATGGTCTAACCAGCGCCCTCGATCACATTCAGTGTAAAGTCCCCAAGTGTATTGCTTGTATATTGTGTTCCCTTGACAGGTAACATCAAAATTTGTCTTGTTGCAGACAGCCCATGGCAACTGTCTCAAACAATATTATTCACAGCTCATTAGTTTCAGCTATTCTTCACAGGGCATCTGAACAGAAGCAATAACAAGCACATTAAACTGTTTGGACAATAAACTCCTGAACACGGCACAAAACTCCATCCATTACAAAGCCTTGACTTAATGCTCATCGTATCTCTGTGGTACGCATCGTATTGGGAGTGAGGGCTGTGCATTGGTGCTTCCATAGAAACATAGAAAACCTACAGCACAATACAGGCCCTTTGGCCCACAAAGTTGTGCTGAACATATTTCTACCTTAGAAATTACTAGGATTACCTATAGCCCTCTAATTTTCTAAGCTCCATGTACCTATCCAAAAGTCTCTTGAAAGACCCTATCGTATCGGCCTCCACCACCGTTGCCGGCAGCCCATTCCATACACTCACCACTCTCTAAGTAAAAAAATTTACCCCTGACATCTCCTCTGTACCTACTCCCCAGCACCTTAAACCTGTGTCCTCTTGTGGCAACCATTTCAGCCCTGGGAAAAAGCCTTTGACTATCCACACGATCAATGCCTCTCATCATCTTATACACCTCTATCAGGTCACCTCTCATCCTCCATCGCTCCAAGGAAAAAAGGCCGAGTTCACTCAACCTGTCTTGATAAGGCATGCTCCCCAATCCAGGCAACATCCTTGTAAATCTCCTCTGCACCCTTTCTATGGTTTCCACATCCTTCCTATAGTGAGGTGATCAGAACTGAGCACAATACTCCAAGTGGGGTCTGATCAGGGTCCTATTTAGCTGTAACATTACCTTGCTCAATTCCACAATTGATGAAAGCTAATGTACCATATTCCTTCTTAACCACAGATTCAACCTGCTCAGCTGCTTTGAGCGTCCTGTTGACTTGGACCCCAAGATCCCTCTGATCCTCTACTCTGCCAAGAGTCTTACCATTAGTACTATATTCTGCTATCATATTTGACCTACCAAAATGTACCACTTCACACTTATCTGGGTTGAACTCCATCTGCCACTTCTCAGCCCAGTTTTGCATCCTTTCAATGTCCTGCTGTAACCTCTGACAGCCCTCCACACTATCCACAACACCCCCAACCTTTGTGTCATCAGCAAACATACTAACCCATCTCTCAGCTTCCTCACCCAGGTCACTTATAAAAATCACGAAGAGTAAGGGTCCCAGAACAGATCCCTGACGCACTCCACTGGTCACTGACCTCCGTGACCCATCTACAACCACTCTTTGCCTTCTGTGGGCAAGCCAGTTCTGGATCCACAAAGCAATGTCCCCTTGGATCCCATGCTTCCTTACTTTCTCAATAAGCCTTGAATGGGGTACCTTGTCAAATGCCTTGCTGAAATCTATCTATGCTAAATCTACTGCTCTACCTTCATCAACGTGTTTAGTCACATCCTCAGAAAATTCAGTCAGGCTCGTAAGGCACGACCTGCCTTTGACAGAGCCCTGCTGACTATGCTGACTTCCAGAATCAGAATCTGGTTTAATATCACTAGCATATGTCGTGAAATTATTGTTATACGGCAACAGTAAAATGCAATACAGAATAAAAATAAACTATAAATTAAAATAAGAAATATACATATAAGTTAGATTAAGTAGTGCAGAAAGAGAGCAAAAAAACAGTGAGGTCGTGTTCATTGGTGGTGATGAGAAAACGGCAAATCCCAAGTAGTGGGGGCACTGTTTTGTTTTTCTTATCAGAGAGTGTGATGGCTTCTGATGCTGCTATGACTTGCTTGCTGGTGCAGTAAAGTATATAGGCTTCTTGTAGCCAAGTGATGCCTCAAAAAGGCAGAGCATCCACTATTAAAGGGTCTCTTTGCTGCCAACGGGGTGGAAGTGCAGAAGCCCAAATACACACTCTTGGCATTTTTAGGGGCAGTTTCTTCCCCTTTGCCCTTAGATTTCTGAATGGACAATGAATCCATGAACACCACTTCACTATTTTGTTTTTTTTTTGTTCTCTTTTTGCATTACACATTTAATTTAATTTTTATATATACATTAAATAAGCAGTGCAAAAAGAGAGCCAAAGGAAGCAAAATGGTAAGATGGTGTTCATGGATTTATTGTCCGTTCAGAAATCTGAGGGGAAGGGGGAAGAAGCTGTTCCTAATCTCTGAGTGTTTGTCAGAGTGACGGCACCCTGGGTTCAATTCCAACTCCACCACTGTCTGTGTGGAGTTTGCATGTTCTGCTTTTAACCTGGGAGTTTTCTCCGGGTGCACCGGTTTCCTCCCAAGTCCCAATGACATGCTAAGTGGGAGGTTTATTAGCAGCTGTAAATTACCCCTTGTGTGTAGGTGGGAGGAAGGAGAATCAGAGAGGAATTGATTGGGAAATCATCGAGGAGCCTTACCATCTGAGGCATCCCCTCTACTCATTACTACCATTTGGGAGGAAGTACGGGAGCTGGAAGACCCACATGCAATATTTTAGGAACAGCTTCTTCCACTCCATGATCGGATTTCTGAAAGGACAGTGAACCCATGAACACCATCTTGCTATTCCTCTTTTGGACTCTTTATTTTTATCTATATCTATCTATTTATTTAGTTAGTTATTGATTAATTTATTTATATATCTCTTTATCTATTAATTACTTAATATTTTCCATCTATTATTTATTTATTGTCTATTACTTATTTATATATCCATATTTATTTTTTGAAACTTACAGTAATTTTCTTATGAGTTGCACTGTACTGCTGCCACAAAACATCAGATTTTACAGTGAGAATAAACCGGATTCTGACTCCAGCCTCCCACTGCTCTCTGTGTTGAAGACATGCCCTACACATCTCCTTTAAGGGGAGCAGGAGCTGTGGGCTAGCAGCTGTATTAGCTGAGCATTGCTCACTGTGCAGCACATTACTGAAACTATCCTGTTTGATTACTGGTCCATGGTCACACACCTCTTTAGGGGCTCAACTGTTGGAACTGACTTAGAATGGGTTTATTATTCTGGCACGTACTGATAAACAGTCAAAAACTTAGATTTGCAATGCAGGACGTTTCAAAAATAAGTCATTTAAGGTAGGATAAGGGAAAAGCAATAACAGAGAGCAGAATGAAGTGTTACGAAGAAAGTGCAATAAAAATGCATTATTTGAAATGGAGGTGACGGCAGTGCGGGATGGAAGGGTTAGATTGATCTTGGAATAGTTTAAGAGGTCGACTTGACATCATGGGCCAAAGGGCCTGTACAGTGCTGTACGCTTCTATGTTCTAAACGCTAAAAGTAGATAATAAGGTGCAAAGGCTACGTGAGGTGAAGATTTCTTCCTTAATGTCCAGAGCCAAGAGTCATTCAAGAGTCTTATAACTGTGGGATAGAAGTTGTCCTTGAGCTTGGTGATACATCCTTTCAGACTTTTATATCTTCAACACAACGGGAGGGGAGAGGAGAGAATGTCTGGTGAGGGTGGGGTCTGGCTGCTTTTCAGAGGCAGTAAGTATAGACAGACTCTATGGAGTCTTGGACAATCAACAGCCTCGACAACTCATTTGGTTTCCCTTGGTAACCGGCCGTTGGCCCTGTCTCTTTGCCTCCACAGTGATCGTGGTCTTGTTTGTGACGCTGAGGCACCAGAAGAAGGAGCCCCTGATCGTCTTCGAGGAGGAGGATGTGAGGGAGAACATCATCAGCTACGATGATGAGGGGGGAGGCGAGGAAGACACGGAGGCCTTCGACATCGCAACTCTGCAGAACCCCGATGGCCTCAACGGCTTCCTGCCGCGCAAAGACATCAAGCCTGAGCTGCAGTACGTCCCCCGGCAGGGCTTCTGCGCTGCACCCAACAGTGTGGACGTCGACGACTTCATCAAGGTCAGGCTACAGGAAGCCGACGGCGACCCCACCGCCCCGCCCTACGACTCCATCCAGATCTACGGTTATGAGGGGAGGGGATCGGTGGCGGGCTCCCTCAGCTCTCTGGAATCGGCCAGCACGGAATCCGACCTGAACTACGATTACCTCAACAGCTGGGGACCCCGGTTTAAACGGCTGGCAGACCTGTACGGATCTAAAGACGTCTCGGATGATTCTTAACGATTAGTGTTATTAGACTGGCCTTAAAGTTCAACATTAAAGATGAAGCAACTTTGGAGAGCCGGAACGCTGAGCTAGAACTTTGCTGGAATCGGGCAGATATACATTCTTTTTATTTTCTTTCCTTTCTTATTTTTAATATATATATATTATATATATATATGCTCAATTGTATTGAGCAGAGGAACTGACACTTCCATCCTTTAAATGTTGGACGTTCTATGTTTCAAAGATGGATACTGTGAAAACGGCCTCGCCCAACCCCAAAATCATTTCCATGGTTCACTTGTCCTCCTCTCTGCCACTCAGCCTCACTCAAAGTTCCTACTGTTGGCAGGCGCAGAACCGAAATGATTGAGTCGGCTTCCCTGTGATCATTTCAACCACTTCTGGGCAAAAAGTAACCGAAGCTTTAGAGTTCCAGTAACATCGTGAGGTCAGTTATTGTGGGGGAAGAGGATAAACACCATTTCTACCGAGCTTTCAGACTCAGCCAGGAACAGAAGGTGCCATTAGCAGCAAAGATAACACAGCCAGAATTTTGAGCCTTAAGTCAGTCACAGAATTGAACTTTTTACATTCGTGGCAGTATTCCTCATGGTACGTCTTACAGTGACATTAAAATCTTTGACGGGCACCAAGCTAATCCGTCTTTGCAAAAATGAAAGAGAAAGACCTTATTCCTGTTTAAATCTTGTAAACTTTTTTTTTGGCTTTAAGTATTGTGTTTAATATGTGTCGGGCACAGAATCTGTTCCCACCACAGTGACAAATGCCTGATGTCTATGTCATTTCTATGTGTCGATTTGTACAATCTTAAAAGTTCTTATTTTAGTAAAAAAAACCATGAATCTCAATAATACGAATCGCAACAAAATGTTAAGGCATCATTATTCTATTTTATGGACATTGTATTTCTGCTTTCCTATCGTGCTTCAGCCACAGAAGCCGGACTTTACAATAAAATGATTTTTCTACAAGTCATTGTCAAACGTGCCTGTTGTCAGGGTGGTCGGGAGAGTTCAAAGTTCAATTTATTATCAAAGTACATGAATGTCACCATATACTACCCTGAGATTCATTTTTTGTGGGCATTCACAGTAAATAGAAAGAAACACAATAGAATTAATGATAGCAACACACAACAGTGACAACCAGTATGCAAAGGCAACAAACTATCCAAATAGAAAAGGAAAGTAAAAAAAAATTAATAAGCAATAAATATTGAGAACACAAATTGTAGAATACTTAAAAGGAGTCGGTAGGTCTAGAATCAGTCCAGTGTTGGGGTGAGTGAAGTTATCCCCATTCGTTCAAGAGCCTGATGGTTGAAGGGTAATGATTGTTCCTGAATTGGTGGTGTAGGTCCTGAGGCTCCTGTAGCTTCCTGCTGATGCTGCTTTCTTGTGGAAATGCTCTTTGTAGATGTGCTCAGTGGAGGGGAGTGCTTTTACCTCTGATGATGGACTGGGCTGAGGTTTGACAGTGGAACACTAGGTCACTACGCCAGGCATTGACCATTGGCAATCTTCATAGGTTACTTGTTGCTCAGTGCATGGAACCCATACTTAAGAAGTCTGGAAATTCTGGGTTTAAATCTGAACCAAGCAGGAAATGATGTGTTGTATCTACTTTGATTATCAAAGTCAAATTTATTGTCATATACACAGGTGCAATGAAAGACCTTCTTACAGCCCAATCACAGCTTCATAACATCAGAAAAATAACATGCACGAGAAACACAATATTGCACAAATTATACACCATTGTTTTTCAAGAAAGGACACAATTAGAGCAACAGTGTTGATTTTAATGCAAAGTGATCAAAGTGGCCGAGGTGTTGCTAATTGGTTCAAAAACTGAATGGTTGAAGGGAAGCACCTGAAGTATGCCAGTGTTGATTGTCGGTGAGCAGAAGATACTGCTTCCAACACGCACAGATTGTGGTCTTCTGGTTAGGAAGTCAAGGATCCAGTTGCAGAGGGCGCATTGAAAGTGAACATCTCACTCGAAAATTTCTACGGATGTACCATGGAGAGCATTCTAACTAGCCGCTTCTCCATGGTATCAAGGATATCTTCGAGGAGCAATACTTCAAAAAGGCAGCATCCATCATTAAGCAGCCCCATCACCGAGGTCAACTCTTGTCATTGTTACCATCAGGAAAGAGGTATGGAAGCATGAAGGTACATTCTCAGCAATTCAGGAACAGCTTCTTCCCCTCTGCCATTTGATTTCTGAAAGGACACTGAACCCATGAATAGTGCCTCACCACTCTTTTATTTCTATTTTTGCACTAATAATTTAATTCAACAATTTAATATTCAATTGTTAAATTAAATAATTAGTGTCTGAGTCCACCAAGCAGGTGGTGATGCTGGAGCTGACAGTCCCATGGGAAGATCACTTGGCCTTTGAAAGGAAGCTCTCGAAGTACGCAGGACTGGTCAGCAACTGACTGGATGGAGAGCGAGGTGTCTCCCAGAGGAGGTTGGTTGTAGGGTTGCAGCCCGTTCCTTAGCCAGAGCCTTCAGCAAATTGGGCATCGAGGGAGAGTGGAAGAGAAGAGCCATCAACAGTATCACCAATGAGGCAGAGAGGGCCTCAAGGTGGCTGTGGCTCAAGAGAGGGGAGCCATGGAGTCATATGTAGCTAGCCATCTGGACACAAGCTGGGGTCTGATCAGCCCTGGCTGGGTCACCTGGAGGAGGGTGTATGATGTTGAAAGACCCGAAACACCCGATGATTCCAGGAACATCACTGAAGATGTGTCCAGAAACATCAGTAGATGTATGTACACAGTGCAAAACAATATATATATACACACACACATACATACACATACATTTTTCTCTATTATTATGTATTACATTGTACTGCTGTTGCAAAGCCAACAAATTTCAAGACATATGCCAGTGATATTAAGCCTGATGCTGAAGCGGCTGTTCCTGGACCTGGTGATGTGGAACTTCTGACTTCTGTATCTCCTGTCTGAAGGTGGCTATGAAAAGATGGGGATCTTTGATGATGGGTGTTGCCTTCTTGAGGCGTGCCTACGGTAGGTGCTACCAGCGGTGGAGAGGAATGTACCTGTGATGTACAGGTTCACTACTCTCTGCAGCTTTGCATTTCCATTCATTCAAATTGCAGTATCAATCCATGATGCAACCAGTCAGGATCAGAATCAGAATCATTTTATTGCTGATTTGAAAAACATACCAGAATTCATGAGGGTCTCGGCCCGAAACGTCGACAGTGCTTCTTCCTATAGATGCTGCCTGGCCTGCTGTGTTCCACCAGCATTTTGTGTGTGTTGCCAAAATTCATTGTGGTTCGATGCCAAGTAAAAAATACCATAACAGACAACGCAATAGCAACCCACAATTTACAAGACTATAGGTCAAATAGCCATGAGCAATCAACAATTAGCAGAACAGTCGCATGCACAAACGTCAATAAACTTAATAAATATGAACATATAAACAGATTAAATAACCATCAACAGAACAAGGAGAGCAGGGGAGACCATTGAACAGATGTTGTGCAGGGACAGTTAGGGTATTACACCTGAGTGAGTTTTGATGAGAATCTGGATAGCTACAGGAAAGAAGCTTCAGAGATGACGTGTGGTCCTGGTGGTGGTGGACTTGATGGCAATTTGATGAGTTGGCTGCTGGGGTGGGTACTTTCAAAAGTACATCTGCAGAAGTTCCCTTGGGTGTTTGATGACTGACTAAATCTCCCTGACCTCCTAAGAAAGTAAAAATCACTGGAACGCTTTCCTTGTGGTTGCACCTATGTGCTGGGCCCGGGACCGATCATCCGATATGCTCATGCAAGAGAACTTAAAGCGTCTGACACTCTTCACTGACAATCCCCCAACATAGACCGCTGTATGTGTGCCCTCTTTTCTCCCTCCTGAAGGCAACAATCAGCACTTAAGTTTTACTGTCTTTGAGAGGTCGGCACCGTTCAACCAGCTGTCTTCTCTCAGTCAAGTGTAGGTAGGTAGATAGAGTGAGATACAATCTTGCAATCAATTTTATTTTCCAGCTGGATCCTAAAAGCTCTTGGCTTCAAACGTCAGGCTTGAATATTGGAATTAAAATTGGAATTGGAATTGGAATTGCAGTTGGAGTTGGATCTGGTTTATTATTATCACATGTACTGATGTCCAGTGAAAAGCTTCTCTTGTATACTGTTCATACAGATCAATTCATTACACAGTGCATTGAGGTAGAATAAGGTAAAATAATAACAGTACAGAATAAAGTGGAACGGCTGCAGAGAAAATGCAGTGCAGGTTGATAGTAAGGCAGTAAGCTGCAAGATCATAAAGAGGTCATTGTGAAGTCAGGAGTCCATTTTACAATACGAGGGAAACATTCAATAGCCTTGTCACAGTAGTATAGAAGCTGTCCTTGAGCCTGGTGGTATGTACGTTTGGGTTTTTGTATTCAAACATTCAGTCTCTCTAGTTCTCCTGGGAAGAGAATTCCAAAGATACATCCATCTAGCAGACAAAGTTCATTCTCAATGTCTCAAATGAGTGATCCCTGATACTGAAGTAATGTTCCTTGTTCTGGATATTCTACGTAACACTGCTTGGGCTCCTGGCCATATTATTTCCTATAATTCAGACCTTCTAATCCGGGCAACATCTTCATAAATTTTCTCTGAACTGTTTCCAATTTAATCACATCTTCTACAATAAGACGACAAGAACTTTAAATGGGTTTAAAGTTCTTTAAAGGTGGCTAAAATCAGAAGGAACTGGGTCACAGTTAGTGTAACATTATTACATTGCCTGTGGTCTGGGTTCAAATCCTGCTGTTTTCCACGAGGCCATGTGAATCCTGGGTGTTCTGGTTTCCTCTTACAAACTCAAGATGTATCGGTTCTTAGGCTAATTGGTCACATGGGTGCAGGATGATGTCAGTGTGCAACACTCCCTCAGTCGACATCTTCCAGATAGCAAATAAAAATAGCTTTTTTATGTCTGTTTTTCACCTTAAATGTGTTTCTGCATCTGTTGGAGCCTGTGATTTACAGTTCGGAGATTGTCCGAGTGATCCGGCGCTTCACTGGCTCTGAGAAGATTCTGGGAAGTGAGCACCTACTGGGATGGCATTGATGTAGGGAAACTTTGAGATGGAGCGTGAGATGATGTTCAACTCTATTTCAGTGTTTAAAGTATCCATTAATCGCTGACACAGTACAGAGGAAGTCTGAGACATCGAGGCGAATGCAGAAGGCGAGCGAGAGTTTCAGCGCCGACTGCTTGTCTTAATTGCTGCTGGAGGAGGAGTCTGTGAGCGGCCTGTCACTGTGGGCAGGTAGGCCTCTGCATCATGTGGTGTCCCTCTCTTTCGACGTATGTCAGTTACATTGTAGGAAGGTATCATGGTTCACCGATTATGGATTGGTCTATTGCGCTGAAGGACTGTGCACTTTTTCAGTCTTGTGGTTTTTATATTCTGTCTTTTTTTATCACCCGTTCCTTTTCCATTTTGGTGTGTGAGGGGAGGGTGCTTGGGGTAGATGTTTGGGGAGCTTTTTGTGCAGGAGAGGGGTTGTATTTTGGGGGTGGGCCGATGTTCCTGGTTTTTTTTTGTGCAGTGAGTTTGATGTTTCTTTCTGAATGACTTTCATGATCTTTCTTTGTTTCGTGGGTATCTAGAGAAGTACAAATTTCAGAGTTGTGAATGGATACATTTTTCGACAAATAAATGAACCTTTGAATTGGGTGGCATGGGCTCATTGGGCTGGAAGGGCCTGTTACAGTGCTATATCTCCGAATAAATGCCGGTTGCAATCTGGAGGGCCATGTTCAAGTTTATCGTTATTCAACAGTATACATGTATACAGCCAAAAAAAAACATTCCTCCAGACTGAAATGCACAACACTACATTAACTCACACACAACACATAACATAATTTTATCTCAAATAAATTTACACATAATATATTGCAGAAGATTAACATTAAGCATACATTGCATTTATGACACAAGTTAAAAAGTGAACAGCATAACGCTATGAGGCAGTGCCTGAGGAGATGATGAAAGCAGAGAGATAACATTATAACATTTAAAAATATCTGGATGAGCACTTGAACACCAAGGCAGAGAATGCTATGAAGAAGAGCTGATAAGCGAGATTGGCATGGACGGATATATGACCTGGTGTACTGGAGGGCTTGTTATCTCTGCTCAATGCTCTCTCTATTTTTTACAGCTGTGCGGACCAACCATTGCTCTGAGCAGGAAATTCTTACACAGCCTGAAAACTCTGCAACACTTTAAATGTGTATTTTTATAATATGCATTATGACTTTTTTGAAAGATTACTTCCTAAAAATGTCAAAATTGTGATTTTTTTTGCATCAAACAAACACTCAACAACTCACAACAGAAGTAAACAATGTCAGGTAGTCAAAACAACTAACAGACACAATAGAAAAAATAAAATGTTTTGACTAGGTGGTGGTGGTGTTCAGTGTTTATTAATGAGCTACTGACTTCCATTCTGTGTTTATTGTTATAATTTGTAACAGTTTTGAACTTGAAACACTGGCAATATAAATACGTTGAAGCTCAAAAATGTTTCAAAGTAAAGGTTGTGGGATGTTTATTATTTAGCAAGTTTATGGATTATATTCATTAATACATAATTAACTATAGGGCATTTCACAATTATATTAACATCGATTTCAAAATGATGTTATCATTATTCAAAATAAAATTCCAGCTGTGCAGCAAGAGAAGCTATGTGAGTGGAAGCATTTTAGTTACTGCATGCCATGCACCAGCGTAGCTTAGAGGGAACAGTGGCGGTGCTGTATGACTCCATGATTCTATGACATGGTAGCGTAGCGCTTAGCATAAAGCTATTACAACTTGGGTGTTCTGGAGTTCAAAGTTCAATTACGGTGCTGTTCTGTAAGGGGACACTGTAAGTCCTCCCTGTGGAACGCATGGATCTTCTCGAAGTGATTGAGTTTCCTCCGCAGTTCAAAGATGTACCAGGTAGGTTAATTGGTGATTGTAAATTGTCCAGTGATTAGGTTAGAGTTAATCAGGTTTGTCAGGGGTTACTGGTGTGGTGTAGCTCGAAGACCTGAAATGATTTACTCCACACAGTATTGCTAAAAAAATAAAATAAATAGGATAATTTCTTAGCAGAAAAAAATGACCTTGCATTGAAGGTCATATTTTCCCTCTTAATTTTTCTTTCTGGATAATCCAACAGATACAACAGTCTCAGGACTAAAGCGTTGTCCTTACGGTAAGTAAGGACTAAATCCACTTGCTTTCTGAAGGGATGACACAACCGTGTCACAAAAGATGAACTTCCTGGAAGCCCTTAGGAGGTGAATTTGTGGAATTCATTACCACTGGCAACTGTGGAGGCCAAGTCATTGGGTATTTTTAAAGCAGAAGTTGATAGGTCAGTGTCAAAGGTTACAAGGAAAAGTAGGAAAATGGGATTAAAAGGGATATCTATGAAGGTTCTCAGCCATCCAGGTCATTGTGTATCAAGCAATAGTAAATCAAGGCAACTGGACTTGCTGTGCTGTCTAGAAGACATTTCGCCACTCATCCGAGATGCTCCCTTCAGTTCTGATCCATGCTGGGTAGTTTTCCAGTTTATAAACTCTGTGAGTTGTTTAAAGGTATAGCAATCACATGAGAGTCGTTAAGAGTCATAAAGGTAATGAGCGGGTCATTAGTCTTACCTTTGCATGAATGGAGGTGTGAATAGTTGTGGAGACACCGGGGTAGAGATGTCAGGACTGCATTGTAAGTAGCTGATAGGTGATGTCGTACCCCACCCCCTCTGTTCAGGATTGGGTTTTACATTTTGACAAAGATGGCTTCTTTAACCCCTCTTTCAAACCACCCGTTCTCCCTGCAGATTGTTATAATTAGAGAGTTGTCCCCTGTCCTTCCATACAGCTGAGTCTCGACCTGAGGTGTTAGCCCTCCTATGTTGGGCCATCTGTTTGTGAAGTGGTTGTTTTGTCTCATCGATACACAGATCTGTGGCGTCTTCATTGCGTTGCATTTGCAGTATTGCTCTGTTTATGATTGGGTGTTCTCATCACCTGTTAGAACTCAAGTTGGGGGTTAGCCGAACACTACATCACCGCGCCAGGACTGTGCCCAACAACATTAGAGCTAAAGATAAGGAGTGCAAGTATTTGAGAAAAGCCTTGAAAGCTTGCAGCTACCCTGACTGGGCCTTCGTCAAGACAGCAACAAAAACCAGCAGGGACATCAGTCCAACAGACAGAGGTCAGGAGCAAAGCAGATGGAAAAACGCGTAGCTGGAGTTTCAGAGAAACTGAGAAGGATTTTCAACAAAATCCAACTCCCTGAGTTTTTCAAACCTACAAACACACTCAGACAGAAACTCATCCACCCCAAGGGTCCTACACCCAAACATAAACAGAGCAATATTGTATATGGTTTCCCGTGCAATTAGAACAGCACAGATCAGCTGTATATCTACAGCTGAAGGACAAGGGACACTTTTCTGATGATAACAATGTGCACCTTTTGGACAGGGAGGGCAGGTGGTTTGAAAGAGGGGTTAAAGAAGCTATCTTTGTCAAACTGTAAAACCCATCCATGAACAGACAGGGTGGGATATGACAGCTATTTACAGTGTAATACAATCATCTCAATCCAGCATCTCCACAACAGTTCACAACTCCATTCATGCAAAGATAAGACTAATGACCCTCTCATTATCTCTATGATTCTTAACAACCCTCATGTGATTGATATACCTTTAAACAACTCATAGAGTTTATAAGCCAGAAAACTACGCACCATGGATCAGAACTGAAGAAGCCTCTCGGATGATGGTGAAACATCTCCTAGACAACACAGCCTTGATTTGCTACTGCTTGATAAAGAGGGATAAAAAATCAGCCATGATAGAATGGCAGAGCAGACTAGATGAGCTGAATGGCCTAATTCTGCTCCTACCAGTATGTCTTTTGACTCAATGGCCTAATTCATCTCCTATGTCTTTATGGCCTTATACAAGCTACTCTGCCGCCAGAGGGAATGCCTTCTATTGCGTTCTCTCCTCATAATTCATACTCTCAAAATCCAGGCTGCGACCTGGTAAACCTCTTCTGCAACCTCTCCACAGTCTCCACATCCTAGTCTAGGATCAGAGCGTGAAGCCTCAAAACAAAGGGACGTCCATTTAATACAGAAATGAGCAGGAATTTATTTAGCTAGTGGGTGGTGGATCTGTAGAATTCAAGGCCACAGGCAGCTGTGGAGGCCAAGTCATTGGGTATACTTAAAGCAGGGGTTGATGGGTTCTTGATTATTAATAGTGAGAAAGTTACAGGGAGATTGGGTTGAGAGGAATAATAAATAAGCCATGATGGAATGGCAGAGAGGAGTCAATAGGCCAAATAGCCTCATGGCCTAATTCTGCTCCTATGTAATATAGTCTTATGGTCTTTTACAAGGCACTATGCATCCAAAGAGAATAATTTCTATGAATTTCTATAATGCCTTGGTAAAAATTAGTATGAGTCAATGAGGACATGCAGAATTTCTTTAGGCTCCTGAGTAAATAGAGGCATTGGTGGACTTTCTTGCTGGTCATATCAATGTAGTTGGACCAGGAGAAGCTACTGTTTCTAAGTCTTATGGTCTCAGCTTCTTTGTACTTGTAAAACAGGAATGAAAGATCCTCGGCTCTAGCACTTCATCTCCCAACAGTCCCAGTATCAGATCTTAGTGGGTGTCGAATCTCGTCTAGCTATCAATCTCACAAAGTCAATCCCTCAGACACCCACTGCTGAAGAACTTCAACATCAATGGCTGTGGGGCTGTGGGTAAGATTGCTTCTGCCGAGCACTCACCATCATCTCAGAAGGAATCAGGCAAAGTAAACCTCGAATTCCCTGAGAACCAAATCACTGAGGAAGAACTCAGAGGAATATGGATGAAGCTCATTCAAACTGGGTTACCAGCAATCTTGCACTCCAAAACTGTTTCTGAGTGAATTCCCCCTTGGCTTAAAGTTGCTTGCCTTTAAAGTTTTGTTGTAAAAAAAAAATCAAGGCTTGCCGAAGAATACACGGAGTAGCCACTTTATACACCTGCTCATTAATGCAAATATCTAAGCAGCCAATCATGTGGCAGCAGCTTAATTCATAAAAGCTGCAGAAATAGTCAAGAGGTTCAGTTGTGGTTCAGACCGAACATCAGAATGGGGAAGAAATGTGATCTAAGTGGCTTTGAACGTGGAATGATTGATGGTGCCAGATGGAGTGGTTTGAGTATCTCAGAAACTGCTCATCTACTGGGATTTTCACACACAGACGGCTTCTAGAATTTACAGAGAATAGTGCAAGAAACACCCAGTGATCGGCAGTTCTGTGTGTGAAAACACCTTGTTAATGAGGGAAGTCAGAGGAGAACGATCAGACTGGTTCAAGCTGACAGGAAGGTGATCATAACTAAAGTAATCACATGTTACAACAGCGATGTGCAGAAGAGCATCTCTGAACACACAAACACATCAAACCTTGAAGCAGATGGGCTAAAGCAACAGAAAATTATGAACATACAGAAATACACAGTGGCCACTTTAGTAGGCATACCCTGTACCGAATAATGAGGTCACTGAGTGTATGTCAGCATTCGGAATCCACAGCAGAGTAACCTGGTGATTGATTCTCCATCCACAACTCTATTATTATTTCTCTCTTTTTGTACTTGCACAGTTTGTTTTCTTTTGCACACGGGTTGAATGCCCGACTGGGTGCGTTTTTTCATTGCTTATTATTCTATTATGGATTTATTTAGTTATAAGGATTGTATATAATAACATTTGTATTTTCATAATAAATTTACTTTGAACTTCCTTCAGCACAAGTTGATAGGGTGGTTAAGAAAGTGTATGGTGTGTTGGCTTTCATTTGTCAGGAGACAGAGTTCAAGAGCCATGAGGTAATGTTGCAGCTCAATAAAATCCTGGTTAGACCACATTGCAATATTGTGTTTGGTTCTGTTCACTTCATTATAGGAAGTATGTGGAAGCTTTAGAGAGAGTGCAGAGAAGACTTACGGATGCTGTATGGACTAGAAAGCGTGCCTTCTGAGAAAAGTTTGTGCAAACTAAGGCTTTGCTTTTTGGATTGAAGGAGGATGAGAAGTAACTTGATAGATGTGATGGAGTGAACAACAGTGGGAATGGCTATATGAAAGGGCATAATTTTAAGATGATTGGAGGAATGTATAGGGGGCATCTCAGAGGTAGATATCTACAGAGTGAGTGGTAAGTGCATGGAACGTGCTGCAGGGGTGGTGGTAGAGGCAGATACATTCGAGATATTTGAAGAGTCTTATATAGTCACACAGATGAAAGAAAATTGAGGGCTATATAGGAGAGAATGGCTAGATTGATCTTGGAGTAGGTTAAAAGGTTGGCACAACATTGCAGGCTGAAGGGCACGCACAGTGGTGTGGTTCTCTAGTTCCATCTGTTATCTTCTGTGTTCTGTTTTAGTTCACAATAGACTAGAGGCTGTTATTATTTCATTTTATTTCATCATACAGCACGGAACAGGCTATTCCAGCCCAAAATGTTGCACCACCCAGCAACCCACCTATTTAACCCTAGCCCAATCACCGGACAATTAACTCAAAGACCAATTAACTCAATAACCAACATGTTTTTGGGCTTTGGGAGGATACAGGAGCACCAAGAGGAAACCCACATGCTCACAGAGAGAATGTACAAACTCCTTTTAGTGGGTGCTGGAATTAAATTTTGAACTCTGGAAGAACCTGAGCTGAAATAACATCATGCTAACCATTACACTACCATGGAGACTGCAAGGAACTAACCATTCCCGTGCAATTTAAACAAGATTCTTGCGACATTTAGCTCTGCAAAAGACTATTATGGTTTGTTTTAGAACAGGTTCTTAAATAATTATATCACTACAACATAAAACTAACAAACATAAGTACCTGTTTCCCCAGCCAGAGGTGGCTCATCATAGACTGATTGTGGTTTGCAACTCAAACAATCTCACGATGGAAGTCATTGCTGAAGTGTATAGGCCTGAAAATAGGGAAGAACTCAGTTCCTTTTTTTGGATACCTTCCACGCGAGACTTCTATCATCTTGGCAACTCTATTTATATCACTGCATGAGGTTTTTAAAAGGTATGGAAAAGGTTCAAGATGGTTGATTATCATTTCCAGTACACAAGTGTAAAAGAGACAACATAATTGTACTCCAGATCTGACACAGCACAATAAAACACAATAAGTTAAAGAACACAATAATAAAATACAATATATATTATATACAGTGCCTATAGGAAGTATTCAGCCCACCCCTTGGAAGTTTTCATGTTATTGCTTCACAACACTGAATCACAATGGATTTAATTTGGCTTTTTTTTGACACTGATCAACAGAAAAAGAATCTTCTGTGTCAAAGTGAAAATAGTTCACTACAAAGTGATCTAAATTAATTACAAATATAAAATACAAAATAATTCATTGCATAATTACTCAGCCCCTTCAAGTCAGTATACAGTGAATGCACCTTTGGCAGCAAATTACAGCCTTGAGTCTGTGTGGATAGGTCTCTATCAGTTTTGCACATCTGGACACTGCAATTTTTCACCATTCTTCTTTACAAAACTGCTCAAGCTCTGTCAGATTGTATGTGGATCATGAGTGAACAGCCCTTTTCAAGTCCAGCCTCAAATTTTCAATTAGATCGAGCTGTGTGGATTTTGACTTGGCCACTCCAGGACGTTAACTTTGTTTTTTTTTTAAGCCATTCCTGTGTAGCTTTGGCTTTATGCTTGGGATCATTGTCTTCCTGGAAAATAAATCTTTTCCCAAGATGCAGTTCTCTTGTTGACTGCATCAGGTTTTCCTCCAGGATTTCCCTGTGTTTTGCTGCATTCATTTTACCCTCTACCTTCACATTCTTCCAGGGCCTGCTGCAGTGAAGCAACGTCACAGCATGATGTAACCACCACCATGCTTCATGGTAGAGATGGTGCGTTTCTGATGATGTGTGGTGTTTGGCTTACGCCGAACATTAATGTTTAGTCTGATGGCCAAAAAGCTCAATTTTGGTTTCATCAGACCATAGGAACTTTTTCCAGCTGTCTTCGGGTTTCCCACATGCCTTCTGGCAAACTCTAGCCAAGATTTCATGCTAGTTTTTTCCAATAGCGGCTTTCTCTTTGCCACTCTCCCATTGAGCTGCAACTGGTGAAGCACCCGGGCAACAGTTGCTGTATGCACAGTCTCCCATCTCAGCCACTGAAGCTTGTAACCCCTCCAGAGTCGTCATAGATCTCTTGGTGGCCTCCTCACTAGTCCCCTTCTTGCACGGTCGCTCAGTTTTTGAGGACAGCCTGCTCTAGGCGGATTTACAGCTGTGACATATTCTTTCCACTTTTTGATGATTGACTTAACTGCACTCCAATGGATATTTAGTGACTTGGAAATTTTCTTGTATCCATCTGACTTGTGGTTTTCAACAACATTTTCACAGAGTTGCTTGGAGTGTTCTTTTGTCTTCACAGTGTAGTTTTTGCCAGGATACTGACTCACCAGCAGTTGGATCTTCCAGATACAGGTGTATTTTTACTAAAATCAGTTGAAACACCTTGACTGTACACAGTGATCTCCATTTAACTAATTATGAGGCTTCTAAAACCCATAGACTGCACCAGTGATGACATGGTGTGTCATGTTAAAGGAGGTGAGTACTTATGCAATCAATTATCTTGTGTTTTATATTTGTAATTTATTTAGATCACTTTGAAGAGATCTGTTTTCATTTTGACTTGAGTCTTTTTCTGTTGATCAGTGTTTAAAAAGCCAAATTAAATTCACTGTGATTCAATGTTGTAAAATAATGCAAATGAAAACTTCTGGGGGGAGGTGAATACTTTTTATAGGCACTGTATATAATATTTATTGTATTTTATTATTTTATTGTACCGTATTCTTTAAATTAATGTGTTTTTTGTGCTGTAATAGATCTGGAGTAACAAGTTCTTATAGGCACTGTACGGAGATTGATTGTAAGCTGGCAAAGTGATGCTAGACACAGGAGTGTCTGTACATATGATGAAGTAATGGTGGTTGGGGGTGTGGGGTGGGTTAGTGGGTGTAGGTGCTGATCAGCCTTACTGCTTGAGGAAAGCAAATGTTTTTGAGTCTGGTTCTCCTGGCATGGGTGCTACTTAGCCTCACCCTTATGGGTGTGGGACAAACAATCCATGAGCAGAGTGGGTTGGCTCCTTCATGATGTTACTTTCTTAAAGGAGATAGGGTAAGGATCAACTAGCTTATGCAAACAGAACCTAAATATAGAGTCACTGTAATCTGTTTTGGATACCAAAAACCATATGTAATGCCGCGATGTTGAGAGGACATAGTTATGAATCACAATATGGATGGTGGCCAATGTAAGATTTGTTAAGTATTTGCATTCTTAACAAAAGGGAAGGGACTTGTGCACAGATGAAGAACTGCCAGACATTACTTCCAGAGTGGACAACCACAAATGAATCTTTAGCTACCTTCTTGTCAAAGCATGGGACAATAGTAGTTTCTTGTGTGTAAATATCATCAACAGCTTGAGTATTCCAGTTTTATAGATGCTACGGCCTAGAAAGCACACCAGCACCTCTGCTTCCTCAGAACGTTAAGAATATTTGGGATATCCCAAAGAATTCTTCTTAATTTTAACAGATGCACTCTTTCCAAGGTGGGGGGAAGTGGGAGAGGAGGGGCAGTGGGGAAAATGCTCCCACTGGCGTGCGCTTTAAATAGCCTCTGACAACCAAGTCCAGCTCGTGGTCTTCACGTGTGGTTTTGCTACTAGGCCCCACAAAATAATTTCTACCAACAGGAGAAGGGGCAAAGGCAGTTCACTGGTGCCTTAAAACCAGTTGTTTCAGGCAGTTGGGGCTCATCAGCTGTGATTGGCAGCTCATCGGGGAGAAGGAAAACTCTGATCTCAAACCTCTGCTGCTTGTAGCTATACCACGCGTGAGGAAGGCTTCAGGAGCAAACCCTGAGGAATTGGAGTCCCTAAGCAGTCCTACGTTGAGCTCAATGCTGACTGACGCATCCTGTGATGTTGCTGGTGCCAAACTGTGTCAATGCCTGCCGTTCCTTTGGACTCATCAGCTGTTTGGTGGAGGGGAGCCTCTTGCATGGGCAATAGCATACTCTCCATTTGATACTGACCTGGCCTTCATACCTGATCATGCATTACGTAGACAGCTAGAATGCAACATCCATGGTCGACTCAAACTAATGCAGGGCCTCCCTCTCAGCCACAGAAAAGCACCTAATCTGAATGCATCTCTGTTTAGTATGACAACTGCTCTGCACAAGACCACAATAAACTGCAGAGAGTTGTGCATGCAGCTCCAACCTTCAGACAAACCAGCCACCCCTCTACTGACTCAGTCTACACTTCTCACTGTTTGATGCTGGAGGGTCAGAAGCTGTTTCTGATCATCCGTGTTAGTAACTGTGGGAGTCGGTATATTTGGGGTAAAAATGTAGTGGATAACCTATCTCCTCAGATGGAGAGAGAGAGAGAGATAAAGAAAGGCGGGGAGAGATGTCAGAGATGGACCAAGTGAACTTGAGGTCACAGTGGAAGTTGGGAGCATCATTGAGGAAATCGACATGGATTTCCCTCCAAAGATGCTGCCTGGACTGTTGAGTTCTTGCAGCATTTTCAGTGTGTTGCTACAGATTCCAGTTTTGAGTCTCCATTCACGTCCTGACAACTCATTGTGAAGAGGCAGAGGGAAGAAGTTCAAACAGCAGGAAAAATAGGGAGGGATGGTGGTCCTAGGACAGGTGGATAAAGGCAGCAAGTAAGACATAGGAACACTATTGCATAGTACAGGCCCTTTGGCCCACAATGCTGTGTTGACATTTTAACCTAATCCAAGATCAATCGAAGGCTTCCCTCCTACGTAGCCCTCTATTATTCTTCCTTACGTGTTCCTATCTAGGAGTCTCTTGAATTTATATATTTGCATTTATTTGGAGACACAACATAGTAAAACCCATGTGGTCATGATGGAGATCAATCTCCTCACAGACATTCACAGGAACTGCAATACCAGGTTTGAGGAGCTGAGAGATATCAGCACCAGGACAGCCTGGTAGTGGAGTGGTTAACACAACGCTTTACAGTACTAGTGAGCCAGGTTTAATTCCTGCCGGTACCTGTGAGGAGTTTGTCCATTCTCCCTGTGGGGCCCTGGTTGCTTCACTTTCCTTCCACAATCTGAAGATATACCGATTGACCATTGTATATTGTCACGTGATTAGGACAGGGTTAAATCAGGGGTTGTTGGACAGCACGACCCAAAGGGCCAGAAGGGCCTATTCAGCACCGTATCTCAATAAATGTATCAACCAGTGCATACTGCCATGCCTCTGTGCTACCTGCCCCACCAATCTATGCCTGCAATCTTTCTTCCAACTGTAGGGGAGACAGGAGGTATGGGATTATGTGAATAGAGCATATTAATTCATATTAACTCCCATGCTACCTTCAGGGGGAGGTACAGGAGCCTGACACCCACACTTAATATGTTAGGAACAGCTCCATCCCCTCTGCTATCAGATGTCTGAGACCATAAGCATTTCCTTATTACTTATATTGTTTATCTATTTTTGTAACTTTTATGTAAAAAAGCATTATAAAATTGCATAGTTTTTATGTCTTGCACTGTACTGTTGCTGCGAAACAACAAATTTCACGTCATAAAGGCACGTCGTACAAGTCAATGATAATAAATCCGATTCTGATTTCTGATTTCTGAACCAATTGCTATTTCGTAGTGTAAACTGCAAGCAGTAATCAGTTTGAAATTAAGAGAACAGCTTTGCAAACAAACATCACTGTCTACAGTGCACAGGCTGCTGGCTCACAGCGGGATGGGCTGGCTGCACCAGAGATATGGTTTTCAAAGTGATGTAACTGAGACAGTCCATCATTTATCAGCCAAACAAGTTAATAAGCCTATATCTAGTCAGGCAACACAGTCTAACTTATGTTGCACAATTGTGAATGAGTTCAAAGAAGCTTGCAGACCAGACTGATTTTATCAGTGAGCACATCAAATACAGTCAAAGGCATAGTTGCTCTTTCAATAACGGAGATATTTGTGTATCCAGAGAGTCTGTCCAGAAGACATAAAATCATAAGACAAGGAGTAGAATCAAGCCTTTCAGAAGTTTGGGTTTATTCCACCATGGCTGATTTATTATCCTTCTCAATCCCATTTTCCTGTCTTCCTCTAGCCTTTGACACTCTGATTAATCAAGAACCTATCAAACGCTGTTTTAAGTAGAGCCAATAACCTGGCCTGCACAGCCATCTGTGGCACTGAACTCCACAGATTTACCACCCTCGGGATGTAGAAAGTTTTCTTTATCTCTGCTCTGAAACAATGCCCCTCAATTTTGAGGCTGTGCCCTCTGGTCCTCGACTCACCCACTATAGGAACCATCCTCTTCACATCCACTCTATCTGTGCCCTCTGGTCCTCGACTCACCCACTATAGGAACCATCCTCTCCACATCCACTCTATCTGTGCCCTCTGGTCCTAGACTCCCCCACTATAGGAAACATCCTCTTCACATCCACTCTATCTGTGCCCTCTGGTCCTCGACTCACCCACTATAGGAACCATCCTCTCCACATCCACTCTATCTGTGCCCTCTGGTCCTAGACTCACCCACTACAGGAACATCTTCTCCACATCCACTCTATCTGTGTCCTCTGGTCCTCGACTCACCCACTATAGGAACCATCCTCTCCACATCCACTCTATCTGTGCCCTCTGGTCCTAGACTCGCCCACTACAGGAACATCTTCTCCACATCCACTCTATCTGTGTCCTCTGGTCCTCGACTCACCCACTATAGGAACCATCCTCTCCACATCCACTCTATCTGTGCCCTCTGGTCCTCGACTCACCCACTACAGGAACATCCTCTCCATATCGACTCTATCTGTGCCCTCTGGTCCTAGACTCCCCCACTATAGGAAACATCCTCTCCACATCCACTCTATCTGTGCCATCTGGTCCTCGACTCACCCACTATAGGAACCATCCTCTCCACATCCACTCTATCTGTGCCCTCTGGTCCTCGACTCACCCACTACAGGAACATCCTCTCCACATCCATTCTATCTGTGCCCTCTGGTCCTCGACTCGCCCAATATAGGAACCATCCTCTCCACATCCACTCTATCTGTGTTCTTTGATCCTAGACTCACCCACTACAGGAACATCCTCTCCACATCCACTCTATCTGTGCCCCCTGGTTCTCAACTCACCCACTATAAGAACCAATTTCTCTACATCCACACTATCTGTGGCCTCTGGTCCTCGACTCATCCACTATGGGAACCATCCTCTCCACATCCACTCTATCTTAGCCCTTCAATAGTCAATAGGTTTCAATGAGATTCTGAACTCCAGTGAGTACAGGCCCAGAGCCATCAAACGATCTTCATGTGTTAACTCTTTCATTCCTGGGTTCATTTTCATGAACCTCCTCTAGACCCTCTCCACAGTTCTCACAACATTAATTCTGGGATCTCTGTCCTCGGATGCTTTAAGACAATCTGTGTGAATTACCTTGTTTAAATTTTCAAAGGACTTTAGAACAACATGCTCTAAATGCTGGAGGAACTCAGCAAGTCAGGCAGCATCTATTGAGGGGAACAAACAGTTGGAGGAGTCTCCCATTGACTATATGCAAAAGCATTGTCAGACTTAATATATTGAAAAATAATGTCATTGTAGCTGTAGAAAGTAGACTCCTGTCTATGGGCTCTGTCCATAGTTCTCACTGCCTCAGTAAAGCAGCCAGCATAATCAAAGACCCATCCAATCTGGACAATCTCTCTTCTCTACCTTCCCATCAGATAGAAGAGTTAAAGGCCTGAAAGCATGTACCACCAGGCTTAAGGGCAGCCTCTGCCCTGCTGCTACAAGACCTTTCAATAGTTCCCTAGTATGAAAGATGCCCTCATTGTCCACCTCGTTGTGACCCTGTAACTTATTGTCTGTCCACAGTGCATCTTCTCTGTAACTGTAACACTTTATCTGCACTAGCTGGAAAAGAGGTGAACAAAGTTAAAAATGGATTTTCAGTATAATGTGACAACAGTAAACCAATTTACACTCATTGGCCACTTTATTAAGAGCCCCCTGTATCCAATAAAGTAGCCTCTGGGTGTATGTTCATGGTCTTCCGCTGCTGTAGGCCACTCACTTCAAAGTTCAATGTGTAGTGTGTTCAGATATGCTCCTCTGCGCACCTCTGTCATAACGTGTGGTTATTTGAGTTACTGTTGCTTTCCTGACAATTTGAACTATTCTTCTCTGACCTCGCTCATCAACAAGGCATTTTCACCCACAGAATTTTTTTTTTGTTATTTCTCATCATTATTTGTAAACTGTGAGTGCCGCTTAATGGATGTTTTCTGATTCTTGTAAGCTGCTGTGCGTGAACATCCCAGGAGATACTCAAACCACCCCTTCTGGCACCAACAATCATTGCATGGTCAAAGTCACTCAGTTCACATTTGTTCCCAATTCTTATGTTGGGTCTGAACAACAACGTAACCATGTCTGCATGCTTCTCGGCACTGAGTTGCTGTCACATAACTGGCTAATTAGATATTTGGTTTAATTAGCAGGAGTACAGGTGTACCTAATAAAGTGGCCACTGAGGTCATGTCATGAAATTTGATTTTGTTGCAGGAAAGAGCAATACAAAAGGGCACCATGGTAGCATAGCGGTTAACACAATGTTACTACAACTTGGCTTGTCGGAGTTCAGAGTTCAATGCTGATGTCGTTGTCTGTAAGGAGTTTGTATGTCCTCCCCATGGAACGTGTGGGTTTCGTCTGGGTCCTCTGGTTTCCTCCCATAGTCCAAAAATGTACTAGTTAGTAGGTCCTGATGAAGGGTCTCGGCCCAAAACGTCGACAGTGCTTCTTCCTATAGATGATGCCTGGCCTGCTGTGTTCCACTAGCATTTTGTGTGTGTTGCTTGAATTTCCAGCATCTGCAGATTTCCTCGTGTTTGGTTAGTAGGTTAATTGGTCATTGTAAATTGTCCTGTGATTGTGCTAGGGTTAAATCAGGGGTTGGTGGGCAGTGTGCATCAAGGGCTGGAAGGGCCTTTTCAACTCTCTATCTCTAAATTAAAAAAAATTGCTATACATAACAAGAGGAAATATATCAAACATTAAGGAAGGCAAAATTGTATTGAAGCATCTGTCATTACCTTTGATCTTAAGGGTATGAAAATCCGATGTACTTTGAGTCTGGGGACTTTTACCAAGAGAGTGTCCAGGAGGTGCATATCATCATGATTAAAGACTTTACCTCACCAGCTTCAGTGTCTTTCTGGTGATTCAGGTCACTGTCACAGCACAGCGACAACAGCACAATCACCTCAAATCCATGTCCAGTCCTCCTGTCCAAATCCACTTACTGTGAGAGCACCACTGCCTTCGGTTCCTTGGAAACAAATTGCATTTCTCGACACAGGAGCATCTTTCAGCCGTGTCAGACATGAGTGCATTGCTGAATGAATTCAAACAAGATCAACATAACTTGAAATGAAGTAAGCTTGCTCATTCATTGCTTCCTTTGACGGAAATGGCACACAAATCAAAAGAAAAACCAGCAACAACAATCAAAACACAAATGTCCCAACAATCTGTCCGATCACATTTATTCATCCAACACAAACCATTCACTCTGCACAGAACTGAACAAGTTGATAACTTAGTTTGATATTGTAAGCATTGTATCTATTTTCATTTCATATCTTTATGGTTATTACTTGCTCAGACATTCTAATTTGTTTTAATAATCACTTCCTTTATTTTCGTCTGCCATCCTGATTCACTCTGGGACTTGGATCACTGACTATGGCAGCTTATCTGACTGGTTGAGGTCAGTTGAAAATGATAAATTAGAGAAAGATAGAATTTTGGAGACACAGGAGTGTGCTGGGGTCTGGAGCAAAAAAAATAACAAGAGGTTGCAGGAGCTCCACACTTCAGGCAGCGTCTATTTTTTGGGGGGGGGGAGGAAATGGACAGTTTAAGTTTTGGGTTGGGACCCTTCAGCTGGGCAAAAAAGTAGGTGGGAGATAGCCAGTATGAAGAGGTGAGAGGACAGGGTGAACATGAGCTGGTAGGTGATAGGTAGATCCAGTTGGGGAGGTTATAGCCGTGTGAAAAGGAGGAGAGTGGGAATTATGACAGATGCTGGGAAGAACAGGTGGATCCAAGTGAAGAGGTGATGGACAGATGGAGGAGGGGAGAGTGGGAATAGTGACAGAGGCTGGGAAGTGATAGGTAGAGGTGAAAAAGGGCTACAGATGATGGAATCTGACAGGAGAAGGAGGTGGAACATGGAACGTACTGAGGGAGGTGGGGAGGACAGATGGGAGAGTGGGGGGGTGGGGTCCCAGTGGGAGGAATGTGTTAGTGTGATTGGCAGATGGGAACAGAGTGGAGCGGGGTCCCAGTGGGAGAGGGCGTGTTGGTGATGGGCTGATGGAGTGAGTAGAGGTGAAAAGAAACAGGGTGTGTGTAAGAGGAATGGGTATATCAGGAGAAAAGGGACAGCAGGAGACCAGCTTTGCTGGATGTATAGGGTGGCAGGGTGATTGGTGAGGACCAGAGAAATTCTAAACCCTGGTCTTTCTGAGGGCAGGAGAAATAACAGCAAAAGTGTAAGAAATACATTGGATGGAAATCTTTTTTATCCAGTGCCAGCGACCTGGTTTCAAATCCTCCATTGTTTCTACAGAGTCTGTATGTTCCCCCCACTACCATGTGGATTTCCTTCAGGTGCTTTGGTTTCCTCCCACATTCCAAAGATGTGCAGATTATTAGAGTAACTGGTCATAAAGGTTTAATTAGGCATTGTGAGCTTATTGAACCAGAAGAGCCTATTGCCATCCTGTATCTCTACGTTAAAAAAAACCAATAAATATACCTGGAGACACAAGAGACAGCAGATACTGGAACCAGGAGCAACATACTGGGTGCTGGAGGAACTCAGCAGGTCTGGCAGCATCTGTGGAGGGAATGGACAGTTGATGTTTTGGTTTCAGATCCTTCATCTGGACTGAAAAATAGGGGGGGGGGATATCCAGTACAACAAGGTAAGGGGTAGGGTGAAACAAGAGGTGGCAAGCAATGAGCAGATCTGGGTGAAAATGCGGTCGACGTGCAGGAGAGAAGATATGATCTCAGAGAGAGAGAGGAGTGAGAGATGGTCTCACAGAACTCAGATCAACCAGAAGATGATAACTTTCTCATTTGGAAAAGGGAAAGGTAGTCAGCACACCTTGCTGTCTGGGAAATTGCACCACACAAACTTCATTGTGTTTTTTCGAAGAGGTAATCAAGAGGATTGGTTGGAACAGCACAGATGGTGTTCTCTATGTGGTCATTAGCGAGGCTTATGACAAGGTGCCACTCAGAAAATTGGACCAGAACATGAGGTCACATGGAACAAAGTGAACTAGCCATTTGGATGCAAAACTGGCTTGATGACGGTGTTAGAGGACGGTTGAATAAATGTGATTGCACATTAGGGTCTTAATTGTTGAGGCCTTGTTTTCTTTTGACTTGTGGACTGCAAGAGGCCTGTAGACTCAGCCAGCTCCATCTTTGGTGGATTGATCAGTGAGTGATTACTTGGTAAATGATTAAGCACGTCGGCTGTGGGGATCCATTGAACCTTTTGTGAATCTGGGACTGAAGAATATTACACGTAGCTCTGGTAACCATCATGGGCACTAAACCCCACCATCAAGATCATCTTCAAAAGATGATTCCTCAGGAAGGCAGCATCCATCATTAGAACCTTGACCCTCGAGGACATGCCTTCTTCTTATTACTACCATCAGCGAGGAGGTACAGGAGCCTGAGGATGCACACTCATCATTTTAACAGCAGCTTCTTCCCCTCCGCCATCGGATTCCAGAACAATCTATGAACTCATGAACACTACTGGATTAGCTGGCTCTTCGTTTGCCCTATATATTTACTTACTTTTATTTTTTGTTATAACCTATAGTGATTTTTGACGTACTGCTGTTGTCAAACAAAACATTTGACACCTACTGTATGTCAATGATTTGGATTCTGATTTACGTGGGAAGGGTCATAGGGATAAGCAAGGTAACTACAGGCTAGTGATCCTTACAATCCCACCTGTTCATGTTGCACCTCCTCTCCATGCTATCTGGAAGCCCACCTTCGCCCAAGACTCTCCGACTGTCCACCCTCTCCCACTTCTCTTCTCATACCCTGGTCCCAATCAATTCATCCCCTGCCCCCACCTCACTACCACTCTCCCATCACCTGCTGTTATTTGCTCTGCCGTTGTCATCTCATGGCATCCCTATTGCTCTCCCACTGAACCCTTTCCATTATATCAGCCAACCACCCTTCCATTCGGCCACCCACCACTCTCCACTATCCCAGCTCCCACCACTCCTCTCACCATCCAAGCCCAAATCTCCTGGGACCCTTTCACACTCCCCCCCACGTCCTTCTCAGGCTAATGCTCTACCATATCCCCACCAACACCATCCACCATCCAGCCCCCTCCTCAACCCTGTCACTGTGCCAGTTCTCATTGCTCCCTCCATTTTCTCAGTTCCTTCCCTCATCCATGACCTCTGTCCCCACCCTCACACAATTCTAGCACCAATGCCCCTGCTCACCACTCACCTAGCCTCCCACCCCATCGCTCTCCTGTTCCCCCATCCCAATCCTTACTTAATTATTTCACTGTCCCATACTGACACCCCCACCCACCCAATACCAGACAGAATCATAAAGTCATTCAGTATAGCAGCAGACCCTTCAGTCCATCTCATAATGCTGATCACGGTGCCCATTAATCTAGTCTCTTTTCCCAGCATTTGACACATATCCCTCTAAACCAGTAGTTCTCAACCTCTGGTCAACGGTCCCCTTGGTTAGTAGTACGGGTCCGTGACATAAAAAAGGTTGGGAAGTCATACCATAGACCATAAGTCCATGAGACATAGGAGCAGAATTAGACCATTCGGCCCATTGAGTTGGCTCTGTCATTCCATCATGGCTGATTCTTTATCCCTCTCAACCCCATTCTCCACCCTTCTTCCCGTAACCTTTGACACCCTTACTAATCAAGAACCTATCACCTTCCGCTTTAAGTACACCCAATGACTTGGTCTCCACAGCTGTATGTGGCAATGAATTCCACTGTTTTGCCACACTATGACTTATCTTCTAAAGGGACAACATTCTGAGGCTGTGCCCTTTCCTATCCTCATACTTATCAAAATGTCTTTTAAACATTGCTTTTAAAACATTGCTGCCTCAACAACTTCCTCATAAAACATGGTCTTTGTATGCACTGTCCTCTGTGTGAAGAAGTTTTCTCTCAGTTGTCTTTTAAATCTTTTCCCTCTCACCTTAAAACAACATGCTCAAGGTTTTAGTTCTCCTTGTCAGAAGGGCAGGAGTCACTGCTATATGTTCTGGGGTTTAAATGCTTCAAAATGGACTGGGAAGGAGGTGAATGATGTGGAGGAATGGCATTACTAATCAGGGATAGTATTATAGACACAGAAAGAAGCAATCGTCTACGGAGTCAGTGTGGATGGAAGTGAGCTGCTGAGCAAATAGATAGTGGGGGTTTAAAAAACATAAGGTGTCTTGGCCTTCATTAGTCAGAGAAGTGACTTCAAGAGCCACGAGGTAACGTTGCAGCTCTATAAACCTCCCGTTAGACGCTTGGAACATCTACAGACTTTCTCTTGTTTGTGACTTGGAATATCATGTTAATTCTGATCATCTCATTATAGGAAGGAAGTGGAAGCTTTAGAGAGGGTGCATAGAAGGTTTACCAGGATGCTGCCTAGATCAGGGAGCATGTCTTATGAGGATAAGTTGAGTGAGTTAGGGCTTTTTACTTTGGAGTCAAGGAGGATGAGAGCTAACTTGATAGAGGTGTACAAGGTGGTAACAGGCATTGATCAAGTGGAGAGCAGCGCATTTCTACTCAGGGCAGAAACGACTTGTATGAAAGGGCATCATTTTAAGGTGACTGGAAGAAACTACAGGGGATATCAGAGATTATTTTTTTATACAGAGTGGTGAGTGTATGAACTGCCATGCCAGGAGTAGCGGTATATCCAAATACATTAAGGACATTTAAGAGACTCAGAAAGACAGGTCAATGAAAGAAAAGTGGAGGGTATGTCGGGGTGTGGGGGTGCGGGGATCATAGGATCAATCTTGGAGTAGGCTGAAAGGTTGGCACAAGACTATGGATCACAGGACCTATACTGTGCTGTACTGATCAATGTTCTATGTTCTCTGGGAAAAAAAGACTGTGTGCATTCACCCCATCATCCAGGCCATACTCTCTTCTTGCTGCTGAGGGTACAGGAGCCACATGACTCACATCACTATGTTCTAAAACAGTCATTACCCCTCAACCATCAGGCTCTTGAACCATAGGAGATAACTTCAATCAACTTCACTTGCCCCATCACTGAACTGTCCCACAACAGATGGACTTACTTTCAAAGGCTCTGCATCTCATGTTCTTGATTTTTATTGCTTATGTATTTATTATTATTATTTTCTTTTCTTTCCTTTTGCATTTGCACAGTTTTTGACTTTTGCACATTGGTTGTTTGTCCATGGTGTTGGGTGTGGTCTTTCGTTGATTCTATTATGTTTCTTGCACTTGTTGTGAATACCTGCAAGGTTGTATATGGGTGACATATATGTTCTTTGACAATAAATTTCTCTTGCACTTTGAACTTTATATTCCTCATGATCTTTTACACATCAATAAGGCCACCTCTCAGTTTCTGATGTCTCCTCCACTCCTGCATCACACGGACTGGGTTGCTTTGCGGGATGCTGATGGAATTGATGGGTGTCATGTGGTATTGCAGTTCCCTTCTGCAGCAGGGGAAGCAGATATAATTATAGGATGAATTAAGTCAATGTGAGAAATGGGAAAGCACCTAATTAATAAGTAATGACCCACTAAACAAATTGGGAGAACGCTTTCTTTCGGAGCAGGCAATCTGTGATTAAACCCGTTTATTAGTGGGTCATTAATTATAGAGCAAGAAGCAGTTGTCTCCAAGATTCCTATCCATAAAATGAATAATTTCACCTCCCTAATGCTCTAGTTACCCGGGGAAAGAATTCCACCAAGAAAAGAGACGGCTGTTCATTTTTGCTTTAACAATAATTTTTCTTGAAAGCCACAGCTTATTAGTATTCAGACCTCTGAGTCAGCTTCAGAAAATCACCTCCACTTCAAAACATCAGAGATAAATTCTACATCCAATTAAACTTAGAACCTTATCAAATTTGACATAGTTTTATAAATCAGAGAAATGCAGGTTGGAGAAGCAAATTTAAATTCTCGTTATGTTACAGTCATGCTTTGATTGTTATAATTATTAAAGACGAACCTTACCCTTTCTTTTCACACTCAATTGGAAACATTTACCTAAATATTTGCTTTGCTTGGAAATTTGAGCCATACCTTTCAGCATGCAATGAGGAGTCTGCTTAAAGGACAGTTAGTTTGTGTTGGACCTTCTCCAACTTGCTGGGTGGAAGGATCTTGGTGTAAGCCCACAGGAGTGAACAGAGGAATCTGAACGCATGCATTCTTCTCTACACACATAGTCTTGCTCCTGGAGTTGGGCAATCAAGAGCAAGAGGGCGACAAGGAGGGCAGAGATTTAATTGGAATCCGATGGGAACTTCTTCACCCAGTCTACGGAATGAGTTGCCAGAGGAAGTGGTTGAGACAGGTACAGTAACAACATCTAAAAGGCACTTGGACTGGTACATACATAGGAAAGGTTTAGAGGGTTTATGGGTCAAGTGAGGGCAAATGGGAGAAGCTTTGATGGGTGTCTTAGTTGTTGTTGACCAGTAGGGCTGCAGATGATGGAATCTGATAGGAAAGGAAGGTGGAGCATGGAATCAAGTGGGGGATGGTGAGGTGGGGCAGATGGGAACAGTGGACGAGGGGTTACTCAGTAGGATGAGAGTGTGGTGCTGGGCGGATAAAGGTGAGGGAGGAGAAAGAAACTGGGTAATAGGGGCTGGTTGGGGAAGAAATTGTGAGCAATTTAAATGCTTAACACTAACAGTGACTATCCTAGTCACTGAGTGTGTGACTAGAGCCAGTAACCACATGCTGAATTACAAAATGAGTGGGGGGGGGGGGTGGTCAGTCACCAGCTGAAGTGCTAAGACATTAGACAATAGACAATAGGTGCAGGAGTAGGCCATTCAGCCCTTCGAGCCAGCACTACCATTCACTGTGATCGTGGCTGATCATCCACAATCAGTACCCCGTTCCTGCCTTCTCCCCATATCCCTTGACTCTGCTATCTTTAAGAGCTCCATCTAACTCTTTCTTGAAAGCATCCAGAGAATTGGCCTCCACTGCCTTCTGAGGCAGAGCATTCCACAGATCCACAACTCTCTGGGTAAAAAAGTTCTTCCTGAACTCCGTTCTAACTGGCCTACCGCTTATTTTTAAACTGTGGCATCTATCTATCTATCGTAGCTTGCCGTAATTTTTTATTTATTACACTGTACTGCTGCCACTAAAGAACGTAGTTCAACGTAGTGTCCATGGATCCTACCATATCTGGGAAGGGTACGTCCCCCTCAGATCTGAAGACAGATGTGATTGGAGAAACTCTTCAAAAACAAAAACATTGGAAATGAGGGCAAAGTTTTTCCTACTCAAATAAAAGCCAAATAAGATTCTCAGAAGTGAACCTTACTGAAAGAATCTCCTACACTGCAAACGCAAGAGATTGTATGGATGCTGGAATTCAAGAGCCGCACGCGCGCGCGCGCACACACACACACACACACACACACACACACACACACACACACACACACACACACACACACACACACACACACACACACACACACACACACACACACACACACAATGATGGAGGAACTCAGCAGGCCAGGCAGCTTCTATGGAGAGATATAAACAGCTGATGATTCAGGCTGAGACCCTTCACCAGAACTCATGAAGGGTCACCTGATGAAGGATCTTGGCTCGAAACATCAGCTGTTTATTCCTCTCCATAGATGTTGCCTGACCTGCTGAGTTCCTCCAGCATTTTGTACGTGTTGTCACAAATTGCTGGATGTCCTTTTGACTCAATACAAGATAAAAGTTAGCAGAGGCATTACAAAATAACTTGAATCCTGCTGACTGCAACATATCCAGGGTCAGAAACTGAAGGTTTGAGGAGACTATTAGTGATTTCACGGTTGTGTTAAGGAATCAGCAACAATGCTGTCATTTTATGTTTTGTGATGGAGCACTGTAGGACAAATTTGTGTACAGAGAGGCATATTGAATCCATGTTATTGGAGACCTGGGGTTCAACTGTTGAACAATAAACAACTTGCCAGAGGAAGTCAGCGGGGGTGAACAACATCTGTATGTGGAGAGAGGAGCTGGTGATGTTTCTGGTTGAAATGTATCGGGACTGAGAGGGGAGAGGAGATACAGCTGATATAAAGAAGGGCGAAGTACTAGTGAGACAGGAGCCCAAGGTCATTGTTGGACTGAGGAAGGGTGTAAGGTGACGAGCTGGTTGCACCAGAAAGGGAGATCAGGGTGGGGTGGAATTGACAGACAGGCACTCGAGGTGATTGATGGACTGAGGAAGGATGTAAGATGATGGGCAGCCTGTGCTGGGAATCAGAGTAGGTTTAGAAGGAAAGAGTGGGTTGTGGGGAAGTAGGGGGGTAAGTCACCAGGGAGGAAGGTTACCTAAAATGGGAAAACTCAAAGTTCATGCCATTGCATTGGCATCATTCTCATTGAGAGGTCAGCAGAGGAAATGATGACCAGGCTCAAATTCCTGGGAGTTAACATCTCTGAGGATCTCTCCTGGGATCCACATATTGATGCAATTATGAAGAAGGCAGATGAGGAGATTTGGTATGTGCAGGTAACACAAAGAGGTTTCTAGCTGGTTTTGATTGTTTGGTATGGGGGGTGGGGGGGGGGGGGGAAGCTGCAGAAGGTTGAAAGCTATTTCCTAATGAAGGATCTCATCCCAAAATGTCAACTGCTTATTCCCTTCCAATGATGTTGCCTGAGCTGCTGAGTTCCTCCAGCATTTTGAAAGTGTGTTGTAAACTCAGCCAGCTCCATCATGGGCACGAGCCTTCCCCAACCCCCCCCCCCCCCCCCCCTTCAATGACATCTTCAAAAGGTGATGCCTCAGAAAGCAGCATCCATGATGAAAGATTTCCACAAATTAGGACAGACATGCCATTTTCTCATTAAATTGAGAGGAAGTACAGGAGCCTGAAGACTCACTCAGTGTTTTAGGAACAACTTCTTCCACTCTGCCATCAGATTCCTGAATGGTCCAAGAACCCATGAACCTCACTGTTCTGCTCTCCTTTTGTGCCCTTTTTTTTTACAGATTCTTATTATAATTTATAATATTTTAATGTATTACACTGTGCTATTGCTGTAAAACAACAAATTTCATGTCATATTTCAATGATAATAAACCTGATTCAGATCTTTGTAGACTCTCCAGGTAGACGTTGAGATGTTGTTCCTCTAGATTGAACTGGGAGCCACCCTCGCAGCGGATAAGGCTGAGTATGGACAGTTCATTTCAGGAATGAGAAAGGGAACCAAAATGGCATACAACTGAGAGCTGGAATTCGGCACTGGGGACTGAGTGTAGGTGGTTGCCCAGTCTACATTTGTTCTCACTGGTATAGAGGAGACCAGATCAGGATCATTAAATGCAGTAGACAAGATTGGAGAAGGTGCATGCAAGTCTTTGCCTCATGTGGAAGGGTAATGAGTACATTGAATAAAGTACATTAAAGAACAATTTAAATCTCACCTTCCCTTCAGTGGGTGTCCACATATACGGGTATTTTCCTTCAGTTGGAGTTGCTTATGGAGAGAACCTAGAATTGTTTAACTGTCATATACTTTGCTACAGAAGGGTCTCATCTCAAAACTTCAACTGTACTCTTTTCCATAGATGCTGCTGGCCTGTTGGGTTCCTCCAGCATTTTGTGTTACTCAGATTTCCAGAACCTGCAGATTTCCTCTTGTTTGATACAGAGTCAGCTGAGCTTGATAAATACAACACATCAAGGGGCAGGCACTCCAATGGTTGAAATCTTATTATGCCCAAAAGAAGGGTGTGGGTGTTGGAGGTCAACTATTCCAGCCTCTGGGCATTACTGCAGGCATTTCTCCAGGCAGTGTCTTGGGCCAAGTTATTTCAGCTGCTTCATCAATGACCTTCTTTCCAACATAAAGTACATTATTTACTGCTGGCTTCTATACCCACCAGGAAATGTTGGCCTGTGGGCAACGTTAATCAACATAAGACCATAAAACTTGGGAGCAGAGTTAGGCTGTTTGGCTAATTCAATCTGCTCCAACATTAAAACATGGCTAATTGCTTACCCCCCTCAACCCCATTCTACTCTCTTCTCCCCATAACCTTTGATGCCCTGACTAATTAAAAGCCTATCAAACTCTGCATTAAATGTACTCAATAACTTGGTCTCCACAGGAGTCTGTGCCAAATAATTCCACTGATTCACCACCCTCTGGCATTTCCATAGATTCATCACCCTCTTGCAGATAGTGGATCAGTAGCAGGAGTCGTGGGAGCTCCAGAACTATGCCCAGGTCATGTGAGCTCTCCGCAAAATTGTTAGACTGTTTGGAATAGACAATACTGATCTATTCCATCTGGGTAGCCTCTAACCTGAAGATATAAACATTGATTTCTCTAACTTTGAGTAATTGCTCCCCCTTCACTCTTCTCTTTTCTTCTATTGCCCATTCTGGCTCCCCTCTTACCCCTTCTACTCACCTGTCCACCACCTCCCTCTCGTTCCCCTCCTCCTTCCCTTTTCCCATGGTACACTGCCTTCTCCTATCAAATCCCTTCGTCTTCAGCTCTTGATCTTATCCACCTATTAAAGTTCATAGTTCAGAGTAAATTTATTGTCAGAGTACATATGTCACCATATACAACCCTGACATTTGTTTTCTTGTAGGCATATTTGAGTAATCCATAATAAAATAATAACCATATTAGAATCAGTAAAAAACTGTACCGACTTGGGCATTCAACCAGTGTGCAAAAGACAACAAACTGTGCAAATACAAAAAGAAAGACATAATAATAATTAAATAAGCAATAAATATCGAGAATATGAGATGAAGAGTCCTTGAAAGTGAGTCAATCGGTTGTGGGAATACTTCAATGATGGGACAAGTGAAGTTGAGTGATGCTATCCCCTTTAGTTCAGGAGCCTGATGGTTGAGGGGTATTAGCTATCCCTGAACTTGGTGGTGCGAGTCCGGAGGCTTCTATATCTTCTTCCTGATGGCAGAAGTGAGAAGTGAGTATGTCCTGGGTGGTGGAGGGGGGGTCATTGATGATGCATGCTGCTTTCCTGCAACAGCGCTCCTTGTAAATGTACTCAATGGTAGGGAGGGTCTTACCCCTGATGTACTGGGCTGTATCCACTACTTTCTGTAGGATTTTCCATTCAAGGGCATTGGTGCTTCCTTACCAGGCTGTGGTGCAGCCTGTCAATACACTCTCCACTACACATCTGTTGAAGTTTGTTAAAGTTTTAGATGTTACACCAAATCTATGCAAACTCATAAGGAAGTAGAGATGCTGTTGTGCTTTTTTCGTAATTGTACTTATCTTGTGGGCACAGGAAAGGTCCTCCAAAATGATAACAGCAAAGAATTTAAAGTTGCTAACCCTCTCCTTCTCCATCATCCACCCTCTGCCACCCATCCACCTCTCCCTCACCCGGTCTCACCCATCAAATTTTTAGCTTGTACTCATTCCCATCCCCCCCACCTTCCTATTCTGGCTTCTTCCCCCTTCCTTTCCAGTCCTGATGAAGGGTCTCACCCTAAAACATCAGCTGTTTATGCATTTCCACTGATACTGCCCGAACTGGTCAGTTCCTCCAGCATTTTGTGTATGTTGCTCTGGATTTCCAGCATCTGCAGAATCTCTCATGCTTCTGACACTGATGCAATGAAGATCATCCATCACAGACATCCTAGTGTAGGGCAGTGAAATGCTCTGTCTGCAGAAAGAAGACACGCAGCTTTGGTGTGTACTGACAGCTGGTTGCACACCAGAATAATGCCAGAGCAAGCACGTTCTCAGTGTAATGGCAGTGTTGATAATAGACAATCACAAAGTATCACAAAGCTTATACAGTATTAAGACCAAAGTGCCGTGTGAAGAGCAAAATTTAAGCAGCATATACACGCAGCGGCCATTTTATGAGATACGTTCTGTTTCAAATAAATGGTAGGGAGTTAAAAGCAGAGACACAGCCTCAGAATAGAGGGGCACCTTTTAGAATGGGGCTGAGGAGGAATTTCTTTATCCGGAGAGTGGTGAATCTGTGGAATTCACTGCCACAGGTAACTGTGGAGGCCAAATCATTGGGTATATTTAAGGCAGAGTTTGATAGGTTCTTGATTAGTCAGGGCATGAAGGGAAATGGCGAGAAGGCTGGAGATTGGGTCTGAGAGGGAAATAGATCAGCCACGATGAACCGGCAGAACAGAGTTGATGGGCCAAATGGCCTAATTCTGCTTCTATTTCTTATGGTCTAATAAAGTGGCCACTGAGTGTATGTTCAAGGTCTTCTGCTGCTGTAACACATCCACTTCAAGTTTTGACGTGTTCTGCATTCAGAGATGCTCTTCTGCACACCACTGTTGTAATGCATGGTTATCTGAGTGACCTTCTGTCATCTTGAAAGAGTCTGGCCGTTTTCCTCTGACCCCTCTCAGTAACAAAGCATTTTCAGCCACAGAACTGCCACTCACTGGATATTTTTTGTGTTTCGCACCACTCCCTGTGAATTCTAGAGACCGTTGTGTGTGAAAATCCCTGGAGATCAGCAGATGCTCAAACCATCCTGTCTGGCACCAGGATCCCACTGTCAAAATCACTTAGATCACATTTCTTCCCCATTCTGAAGTTTCATCTGAGCAACATCTCAATCTCTTGGCCATGTCTTTTATGCATTGAGCTGCTGCCATATGATTGGCTGGTTGGATTAACAACCAGGAGTACAAGTCAACCTAATAAAGCAGTCACTGAGGTATACCACCAACACAATATTGAAACTTGGCAAAGTTTCTTGATGTGTACCACAGCAGCTGATTGCTTGAGTATGGTACAAAGGTATTAGGAGCATAGATGGGGTGAGCAGGCTTTTTCTTTTGGGTTCAAAAGTCATATATTAGAGTTCATAGAGTGTTCTTAATGAAGGTTCCTTAAGGTTCCTTAGCGTGCATCTTAAATAGTCTCGGACAACCAGGTCCAGCTCCTGGCGTTCATATGTGGGTTAGCTACTGAGCCCAGTGGACCCATTTCTACTGACAGAAGAAGGGCCAATGGTGGGTTACTGGTGCCATAAAACCAGTCATTTTGGGCATTTTGGCTAATCAACCATGGTTGGCAGCTCATCTAGGAGAAGGAAAACTCTGATCTCAAAGCAGCTATACACACCTGTGGACAAGGCTTTGTGAGGAAACCTCGAGGAACAATCTGGAGCTGGATTTCTAAGGCAGTCCTACGTTGACTTCAACGCTGAGTAACAACTCCTGTGATACTGCCGGTGCCAAACTGTATCAATCTCTGCCGTTCATTTGGAAACATCAGCTGTGTGCAGAGAGGGAGCCTCCTGCACAGTCAACAGCTTGTTCACCGTATCATACAGCCCAGGCTGGCGTATCACTTAGACAGCTGGGACACAATTTCCTGGTCGACCGTGACCAACAGAGGGTGTCACTTCAGCGAAGAATGCTCGCCTCTTCCGATCCACATTCCAATTCAGGTTCATTTATTTATCAGATGTACATCGAACATACGTTGAAGTGTGTCATTCGCATTAACAACCAACACATCTAAGGATGTGCTGGGGGCAGCCTGCATGTGTCAGCACACATTTCTGCACCAACATAACAGGCCCATAATTTTTGGCAGAACAACACGGAACACAACAAGCAACAAAATAGCAATAGCAAAGCCAGCCCTGTTCCTCCCTCCCACCCACCCACCCAGACACCCACACAGTCCTCCAACTCCAGGACAGGCTGTCTCCACCCCCCACCCTCTCACCCACATGTAGGGCTCCAATTCCAGGACGAGCTGGCCTTGGCCTCTGGCCTCCCAGCCACCCACCCACCCATTCTTCTCTAATTCTAGGTCAGGCTGCCTTTGGCCTCTGGCCTCCAGTGGACTCAGATTCCTACTTGCAGACGTTGTGTTTTGACTTCCCCAGAGGACGTTTGCTGAGGTTCACAGAGATCTGCAGACTTAGGGCTCTGGTCAACAAGCCTCCAATTGCAGATTTCTGATCGAACCTCAAGCCTCAAAATCCCTGTCTCACACATTGCAATTTCCTTTAGTGCTGTTCAAAAATATTTTCAGTCCACTACTGATTTACTGTGCAATTAAAACCACAATTAACTCATAATTACTCTTTCATAATCATGTGATTAATTATGATTAATATTTTAATCACCCAATAACTCAAATGATAATATTTTATTGTTAAAAATGTGTATAGTGCTTGTTACTCTGTTGTCACAGAATAATATTAATGTGATCGATAAATGATAAAACTTTGTTCAGAATTCAATTAACTAATGGTCTGGCTCTCTATTTTATATTTTGTTCCATAATTCTGTAATATTGTCATAGTTTGAAATTCACTTTTTGAGTGATGACCTAACTTAAAGGTTGGAAGCTTTTTTTTAATGTTTAAAAGCTTTTGTATGCATGTTGGTCTCAGAAAGGAATGACAGATATGACATACCATCGATATTGCTGTAACAGTTTCAGAGCCAAATAAACGTGATTAAACAAACTGTTTTTTGTTCCTCTACAAGCTCGCCCTAATGACGGCTGACATTTTATTTCAACCTTCCGTAGTGAGGCTGTATGTAATGCTTCTCACATGTAGAATATCTTGAGAATATCTAAATCAATCTTTTTGATATCCCTGTCATCTCAACTGTCTGAACATTTAATCTTTATATTCAGGTAGACCATAATACCATAAGATGTGGGAAATGTAACGGGCTGGATACATTCCCACACGTGTCTGTACTGTCATTCAACAGGATCATGGTTGGTCTGACATTCTTGTTCCTTTTCCTCCCCTTTCTTCATAACTCTTGGTTAGAAATCTATCTAACTAGATGAATGCTGGAGGACGCTCGCTCCACAGGGATTTGCTCTCTTTGTTATTCCCTTTTCCACTCATCCCTTCCCAAACATGGGACAAGTGCTACACCAGACCCCTACACCTCCTCCCTCATTTCCTTTTCAGAACCCCAACCAATCCTTCTAGGTGAGGTAACACTTGGCTTGTAAATCTGTTGGGATCATCTACCTTATGGTGCAGCATGCTTCACAATGATGAGATGCTACATAGGTTAGGGGAAATGACTTTGCTGAGCACCTTTGTTCCATTTGTAACAAGCAGGATTTCCTGGTGGCTAGCCATTTTAATTCCAGGAGGAAGGGCAAGGAGCATAAATTGGCAGGTGATAGGTGAAACCAGGTGAGCGAGAAGGTGGGTGGGTGGGGGAAAGGAGATTTTGTAAAACGCTGGGAGGCGATAGGTGGAACAGGCTGAAGAGGGAATCTAATTGGAGAGACAATGGACAATGGACCTTGGAAGGAAGGGATGGGGGAGGGTGTGGTAAACTATGTAAACCTGTCTGGACACGCCCCCACCGCTGACAGCTTCTGTGGCTCCTCCCACAGACCCCTGTATAAAGGCGATTGGGGCACTGCTCCTCCCTCAGTCTTTGACATGGTCATGCTCCCTTTTCGCTGTTAATAAAAGCCTATCGTTCACTTCCAGTCTCCTAGAGTTATTGATGGTGCATCAGAGGGGAAGCTGAGGGAGGTGATAGGCATGTAAGGAGAAAAAAAGGGGTTGTGAGGGTATCTGGAATTGTGAATGGAAAAATAGAGATGGAGGACGAGGGGGGTGGGAATAATTACTCGAAGTGAGTGAAATTGACCTTCACGCCATTTGTTTGGATGCGATCCAGAATATGACGTGCTGCTCCCACAGACTGAGTTTGGCCTCATCGTCATGAGGGCAGAAGAAGCCATGGATGAATGCAAGAATCAGAATAGGAATGGGAATGTACAACATTTTGGTTAGGCCACACTTGGAGTATTGTGTGCAGTTCTGGTCACCATATTACAGGAAGGATGTGGAGGATTTGGAGCGGGTGCAGAAGAGGTTTATCTGAATGCTGCCTGGATTAACAAGTATTAGGGATAAAGAGAGGTTAGTCAAACTTGGAATCTGTTCCATAAAGGCAAAGAGGAGTTCTGACAGAAATTTTGAAAATTACGGCATTCAATGGTATGGTAGGTAGTGAAAAAGTGTAAAACACTAGTGGGTGTAGGGTTAAGGGGAGTGGGGAAAGTTTAAAGTTTAAAGGAGATGTGCGTGATGAATTTTTTACCCGAAGAATTGTAGGTGCTTGGAACATTTTGTCAGGAATATTGGTGGAAGCAAATATGACAGTGGTGTTTTAAGAGGCTTTTAAGCAGACGTGAACAGAAACTGAGAGCGGGGGAGGGGTGAAGTAAAGAGCTGGGAAATTGATTGGTGAAAGAGATACAGGGCATATGCTTTCAGGAAAAACACCATCCTCTTCTCTTAATTCCTCCATCTCCACTACATCTGCTCTCAGGATGAGGTTTTTCATTCCAGAATGAAAGTAATGTCCTCCTTCTTCAAAGAATGATGCTTCCTTTCCTCCACCATCAATGCTGCCCTCAACCGCATCTCTTCCATTTCACGCACGTCTGCTCTCACCCCATCCTCCTGCCACCCCACCAGATATAGGGTTCCTCTTGTCCTCAACTACCACCCTGACCACCTGCATGTTCAATACATAATTCTCTGCAACTTCCACCATCAACAACGGAATCCAACTACTAAGCAAATACTCCCCCCCACCCCCCGATTGCTGCTTTCCCCAGGGATCACACCCTATACCAATCCCTTGTCCATTCATCCCTCCTGGCATTCATCCTTGCAAGGGGAATGAGTGCTACATCTGTCCCAACACCTCCTCCCTCACTACCATTTAGGGCCCCAAACAGTTCTTCCAGGTAAGGCGACACTTCGCCTATGAGTCCGCTGGGGCCATTTAATGTGTTTGGTTGTCCTGGTGTGCCTCCGGTACATCAGTGAGACCTGATGTGGAGTGGGAGACCTACGCTCTGTCCGCCGGAAAAAGCAGGATCTCCCAGTGGTCACCTATTTGAATTCCACTGCCCATTCCCATTCCATATGCTTATCCATGGCCTCCTCTACTGCCGCAATGAGGCCACACTCAGCCTGGAGGAGCAGCACCTTTTATTCTGTCTGGGTAGCCTCCAATCTGATGGCATGAATATCGATTTCTCAAACTTCTGGTAATGGCATGCACCCCCCCCCCCCCCTTCGTATTCCCCATCCATCTTTCCCTCTCTCACATATCTCCTTTCCTGTCTATTGTCCTGTCTCTGGTGCTCCTCCCCCCTTTTCTTTCTTCCATGTCTCTCTGTCCTCTTCTATTAGATTCCCTTTCTCCAACCCTGTACCTCTTTCACCAATCAAATTCCCATCTCTTTACTTCACCCCTTCTCCTATCATCTCGTGTTTCTCCTTCCCCTCCCCCCCACCTTTTAACTCTCCTCATCTTTTTCTTTCTGGTCCTGCTGAAGGATCTCGGTCTAAAATATCGACTGTGAGTCTTTTCCATAGACGCTGCCTGGCCTGCTGAGTTCCCTCCAGCATTATGTGTGTGTTGCTTGGATTTCCAGCATTTGCAGATTTGCTCTTGGTAGTGAACAGAGAGATAGGGATTATATGTAGGCCGGTGTTCTGTTTAAATTGGGACCATGGTTGGCACTGACAATGCGGTCTGGAAGCCCTGTACCTGTGCTGTACTGTTGTGTGTTTGCCCATAAGACAGAGGGGCAGATTTAGGCCATTTGGCCCATCCATTCTGCTTCACTATTCCAACATGGCTGACTTATTATTCCCCTCAACTCCATTCTCCTGCCTTCATTTCAGATTTCAGATTCACCACACTCCGGCTAAAGAAATTCCTTCTCATATCAGTTCAAAATGGACATCCCTCTATTCTGTATCTGTGCCCTCTAGTTCTACACTCCCTCACTATAGAAAACATCCTCTTCACATAATTTCTATCTAGGCCAGGGGTTCCCAACCCTTGGATAATGGTTAGAGTCTATGGCATAAAAAAATCTGGGAACCCCTGATCTTGGCCTTTCAAGGTCAGCTGAGTTTGATGCTCTAAGCTGGAGGCTCCTAACCTCGTGTGCACAAACCCCTGGATTAATGTTAAGGGTCCATGGCATAAAAAAGTTGGGAGCCCCTGCTCTAAGCACTTGAATCAGCAAGATGTAGGTGGCAAGGAACTTCATGTGTAAATAGGGTTAGTTCAGAAGAATTTAGAAGAGTTCAGTAGCCCATGTGGAGATGGTGTATGACTTGATAACTCCAGACCAACACTTCAACACTTTTACGATGCCGTCAAGTAGCATACACCATATTTGGATCTGTGATCAATTCTCATCCATTTGGTAACTGGCAGCTTTATTCACTCTCACTACCACGCATGCATAATCGCTTCATGTCAGCAGATGCAATTCAAATGTTCTTGCTGAATCTTCTTCTGAATAACAGCTGCTTCTTTCCTCAGGCTGAAGGTGTTATGTAACAACCTCTTACCTTGTTGCGGGCTTAAAAGATTGAAGAATGTTGTCTCTGTATTTAGAAAGCAAACCTTCTAAATACCTGCCTTCTATTTCAAATGTTTCTGTGACCATTATGTATATTCCAGAATTAAATGTAAGCTTTACAGCACAATTTTCTAAGCAAAGCATCATTAGCTTCACTCACATCATCAAGCTACTTCAAACTGTTTAGAGTTAACAATCTAATGGTGTCGATAAAATTAACTCAGAGTAACCCCAATATGATGACATCTCTTCTTAGCTGCTCCCTGGAGAATGAAGATACCTTGTCTCTATTTGGTTCTGTGGGTTCTGAGGTCAATGTAAGACCTGTAGGCTGTGAATAAGTTGGCAAATGAGATGACTGTCATTCAATGATTAAAGTTCAAAGGTTGGGAGATGTTGATCTTAGTTCATGGTACTAGCTGGATATTGGTATCCTGTTGTTTATAGTACTCATGGCTACCTCCTTTTTATTCTGGTGACTTTTCCCTTCCTTTCCAGTCCAGAAGAAGGGTCTCAACCAGAAATGTCGACTGTTTGCTCATTTCCATGGCTGCTGCATGACCTGCTGAGTTCCTTCAGCCTTTTGAGTGTGTAGGTTTGGATTTCCAGTATCTGCAGAATTTCCCAAGTTTGTGATCTCCTCCTTAAGTCCCTTACATTTTGAGGGGCTTTTGGTCAGAGGATTTGCATGGAGTGCCATCACATCTACATGGAATGCTGTCACAACTACACGGAGTGCTGTCACAACTACACGGAGTGCTGTCACAACAACATTGAGCGCTATCACATCTACTTGGAATGCCATCATGTCTTCACGAGTGCTGTCACATCTACACGAGTGCTGTCACATCTACACGGAGTGCTGTCACATCTACACGGAGTGCTGTCACGTCTACATGGAGTGCTGTCACATCTACATGGAGTGCTGTCACATCTACACGAGTGCTGTCACATCTACACGAGTGCTGTCACATCTACACGGAGTGCTGTCACGTCTACATGGAATGCTGTCACATCTACATGGAGTGCTGTCACGTCTACATGGAGTGCTGTCACATCTACACGAGTGCTGTCACATCTACACGGAGTGCTGTCACGTCTACATGGAGTGCTGTCACATCTACACGAGTGCTGTCACATCTACACGAGTGCTGTCACATCTACACGGAGTGCTGTCACAACTACACGGAGTGCTGTCACAACAACATTGAGCGCTATCACATCTACTTGGAATGCCATCATGTCTTCACGAGTGCTGTCACATCTACACGAGTGCTGTCACATCTACACGGAGTGCTGTCACATCTACACGGAGTGCTGTCACGTCTACACGGAGTGCTGTCACGTCTACATGGAGTGCTGTCACATCTACACGAGTGCTGTCACATCTACACGGAGTGCTGTCACGTCTACATGGAGTGCTGTCACATCTACACGAGTGCTGTCACATCTACACGGAGTGCTGTCACGTCTACATGGAGTGCTGTCACATCTACACGAGTGCTGTCACGTCTACATGGAGTGCTGTCACATCTACATGAGTGCTGTCACATCTACATGGAGTGCTGTCACATCTACACGAGTGCTGTCACATCTACATGAGAGCTGTCACATCTACACGAGAGCTGTCACAACTACATGAGTGCTGTCACAACTACATGAGTGCTGTCACGTCTACATGAGTGCTGTCACATCTACACGAGAGCTGTCACAACTACATGGAATACCATCACATCTACACGAGTGCTGTCACATCTGCACGGAGTGCTGTCACATTTACATGAGCACTGTCGCAGGAAAGCAGCATCTGTCATCAGAGACTGCCACCACCCAGGCCATTCTGTCTTATCACTGCTGACATCAGGAGAAGATACAGGAGCTTCATTCTGTAGGGTGCAGCCTTTCATTGATTCCTTTGTGTTTCTTGGATTTACTGAATATGCCAAGAAAATGAATCTCAGGATTGTATATGGTGACATATATGTACTTTGATAATAGATTTACTTTGAGCCTTCAGGATGGTTGAGGGCATCAATTTCTTTGGAGTGAACATCAGCAGAAGCCAGTCCTGGTCTAACCGTGTAGATGCCACACACAGGAAAGCTACACCCACACTTCTATTTTCTCAGGAGGCTAAAGAAATGTGGCATGTTGACCCTCACCACTTTTTTATAGATGCACCACAGAAAGCATCGTATCTGGATTTATCACAGCTTGGCATGACAACTGCTTTGTTACCCTGATTGCAGGTGCAATAGCGTTTATGCCAACCGCTACACTACCTCGCTTTATGTCAGATACTGTCATGTCAGTACCCTCTTTATGCTAATCTATTTATTTATTTAATGTTTTTATTTATTTATTTGGAATAGTGTGGACCAGGCACTTCCAACCCTTCAAGCCATGATGCCTAGCATTCCCCCGATTTAATCCGGGCTGAATCAAAGGACAATTTACAGTGACAAACTAACCTGCCAACCGGTACATCTTTGGATAGTGGAAGGAAACTGCAGTAGCTGGAGAAAACCCCTGCAGTCACAGGGAGAACGTACAAATTTCTTACAGGCAGAAGCGGGAATTGAACCCCGGTCGCAGGTACTGTAAAGCGTTATGCTCACCATTACGCTACTGTGCCAGTCTGTCTCACTTCCTCAGTGAAGATTCTGGTGGTGGGCTGTTTATCTTTGGAGGAGTTACAGAGACAATGTGGCTGCTTTCTCTCCAATGCTTTAAGTGAAAAGGTTAATTCATGAGTAGCATTTGTTGGTGCTGGGCCTCTACTTGATGGAGTTTAAAAGAATGGGAGGGGGGGTTCTTATTGAATCTATCCAACAGTGAAAGGCCTAGAGGAATGGAAGTTGAGAAGATGATTCCTATTATGGCAAGTCTAAGACCAGAAGGTACAGCCACAGAATAGAACAGAGTCCCTTTAGAACAGAGATGAGGAGGAATTTCTTTAGCCACAGGGTGGTGAATCTAAGGAATTCGTTGCCACAGATGGCAATGGAGGCCAAGTCATTGGGTTGTGGAAGTTGATAGGTTCTTGATTAGTAAGGATGTCAAAGGTTTCAGGAGAATGGGGTTGAGAGGGAAAATAAATCAGCCATGACGGAACTGCAGAGCAGACTTGATGGGCCAAATGTCCTCATTCTGCTCCTATGTCTTATAGTCCATGGACCTGCTGTAGTTACTCCATGACTCAAAAGCATATTTAACTATACACCATGACTGGGGTGGAAGAACTTTATAAGAAGTATGGAGGGAGTGGACAGCCAACAATGTTTTTCCAGGGTGGCAGTGGACCATACTAGAGACACCATCTCTTGGAGGTGTCCTTGATGGCAAGGAGGATTGGGCCAGCTACAAGCCAGAGTGCTTGTAGTAGGAAAATAGGATAAGGAAAGGCAGATTTTAAATATAGGGAGTTGGCCATGTCAGCAGAGATCGGAATTTTTTCCAATTTGCCAAGTTGCTGTGTGTGTAAAATTTCTGCTTTATCTGTGGTTTCTGGATTTATAAGAGTCTGTTCAAACATTACTTATTTTCTGGAAAGAGAAGCAATGAAGACAATGGAAAGGAAGTGTTTAAGTATCAAAGTGTGAAGAATAGTTGGAGCGTGCATGGTCTATATTCAATCTCTATTCTTCCAATTTTCACTTCTCCCCTGAAGTCAGCAGAAAAAAGGATACAGCCCTTTCTGCTCTGCCCTGGAATCCCCAGGAATTGTACATTAATCTCACGAAAACTGCAGGGGAAAACAAAACAAGAGTAAACTCATAAATAACATAATTCTTCCATTTTCTGTGAAAACTTTTGCCGAGTGATGCAGTTTGGCAGGAAGAGGGATAGGCATTGTTAAAATGAAACGGCTTAATATTCAGAAAGAAGCCAGCTGCGGGAACAGAGAGAACTGGGAGGTGTCAGTGTACAATGATTCGAAGGAGGCTGGAATTGACTTTATTGAGAGAGCAAGGAAGTTAGAATAAACCTTTACAAATGACTGCTCAGACCTCAGTGACAGACCTGGAATCCATTCTGGTCTCACGCCACAGGAAAGGTGTCAAGACCTTGAAGAGAGTGCAGGGGAGATTTACTTGAATAGTCCCATGGGTGAAGGGCTCCATCTATTTGGAGAGACCGGAGCAACTGTGATCATAAGAGCAGGGAAGGTTAGGAGCAGATTTGATCGATGTGTTCAAACTTATAAATGGTTCTGCTGAACTAAGTGAGGGAAAACTGCTTTCAATGGTTGAATGCAAACAGATTTATGACAAATAGCAAACAGAACCAGATGTGACTTGAGGCAACATATTTTTCTACCAAAACTGTTATAATTTATAATAGAATTGTCATGGCACAGGAGGCCATTCACTCCATCAAATCAATACTGCTGTCTGCAGACCAAGAGTAACACACACAAAATGCTGGAGGAATTCAGCAGGTCAGGCAACATGTATGGAATGGAATAAAGAGTCAAAGCTTCAGCCAGCTCGGATGAAGGGTCTCAGCCCAAAACATCGACTGTTTATTCCTTTCCATTAATGCTGCCTGACCTACTGAGTTCCTCTAGCATTTTGTGTGTGTTATATTCTCGCTTCTCAAAAAATCTCATTGGGTAGGAGACACAAATAAAACATATTGTAAGACATAGGAGTAGAATTCGATCACTTGGCCCATCGAGCATGCTCTGCCACTCCATCATGGCTAATTTATTACCCCTCCCAACATCTGCCTGTTCCCCATAACTTTTGACACCCTGGCCAAGCATAAACCATCTACTTTAAATGTACTCAATAGCTTGACCTCCACAGCCGCCTGTGGCAATGAATTCCACAGATTTACCACCCTCTGGCCAAATAAATTGCTCCTCATCTCTGTTCTAAACGGACATCCCTACATTCTGAGGCTGTGCCCTCTGGTCCTAGACTCACCCACTATAGGAAACATCTCCTCCAAATCCACTCTGTCAAGGCCTTTCAATATTCAATATGCTTCAGTGAAATCTCTCTTCATTCTTCTAAATTCTAACAAGTACAAACTCAGGCCCAGCAAATGCTTCTCATATGTTAACCCTTTCATTCCCATGTTCATAAACCACACTGGAACTTTTCCAATGCCAACACATCCTTTCTTAGCTAGAGTTACAGAGCAGTACAGCCCAGAAGCAGGTCCTTTGGCTCATCTTATCAGTGCTGACCTGACGGACTAGATGATCCATCGACCAAAGCCCTCAACATCCCTCCCATCTATGTACTTATCCAAACTTCTCTTAAATGTAGCAATTTAATGTTTCAGATCAATGATCTTTCTTCAGAACAGTGAACTTGTTCATTTGAGTGGAATAATATGGTGAAATGGTAAGTTGGTTTATTGTTGTCACACTCAGTGAGGTACAACGAATAGCTTATCTTGCATACCATCGGAACAGATCAATTCTTTACAACAGAGCATCAAGGTAGTATAAGATTAAACAAAAACAGAACACAGAATAAGTGTAGCGGCCACAGAGAGAGTGCAGTGCAGATTGTCAGCAAGATATAGGGTCTGTTACATACAGTACTCATAGTTTGAACATGGGACAGTGAGATGATGTAATGGTGTTGTGAGTGGGATGATGTAATTGTCTCATGACTGTGGAATGATGTTATGTCATGTGATGGCATGTTCCAAATGGTAATTAAACCAAGCCCGTGATCTGTGATGTGGTTCTCATTTTTATTTTTGATGCAACGTTGTTGTTGCCGGTTGGAGATGTGGAGGCTCCTCCGGTTTTGTTTGCTGCACATTTATTTTTCCCTCACAGTCCAGTTTCAGAGAGTGAAGGCATTACCTTCAAGGTCGGGAAGGTTTGTGCGGTGACTACCCTCCAGTCAAAATGGCAGTTCCTTTTATTTCCTTGTGATTTCTTCAAACAAGACATCTCCCGGCTGTGGGATCGGCAGATTCCTCGTTACTTCGAAGGAATCGTTTGTTTCGGGGAAGTATCTCCTTACTGACTGTATAAATCACATGGACTTTTGAATTTATCACTTTAAGTCTGTGCTTGGATGAGAAATCGTTCAGAACAGTTTCTAAGTTTGACTGTTTGTTAGATATTGCCGCCTAACTGTTAACTTCTGGTTAAGTTAGTCTTTGTTTACTTTTCTAAGTTTTGAGCAGAGGTTAATAAATCTCAGGATTTGTTTTATACCCTGTCTCAGTTTCATATTCATTGCTGCTGCATTCGTAACAGGTCATAATGAGGTGTATTGTGAGGTCAAGAGTCTATCTTATTGTACTAGAGAACCACTTAAATTCAAAGTCAAAGTTAACTTATTCTCAAAGTGTGTGTTGTATACATCATCATATGCCGAACTATTATTCTGCCTAATCTCAATGAACTACATCTGCGTATGGGGGTCAAAACAGCTCACAATACTTTAAATGTGGTCTAAGTGTTTTGTAAGAATTCTCCATAATTTCCCTGCATGTGTATGTATATTACAATTGAATTTTATAGAAGCATCAATGACAGTGTCCTGGTAAGTTGCATCTCCATCTGGTATGGGAGCAGCCAGGCATTGGACCAGAGGCCCCTACAAAGAACTGTGAGAAGGGCTGAGAGGATCATAGAGGTCCCCCTACAATCCATTGGGGTAATTTATCAGGACCGCTGGATACACAGGGTCCTTAGTACTATTAAGGATGTCCCCCATCCATCCAGCCTCCTCTTTGACTTTAGGCAGGAGACACTGATGCATAAAAACAAGAACGGTTAGGATGGGAAACAATTCCTTTCCTCAGGCCATTAGGGAAGAGTTTTCATTTTTCATTTCTGCTGTAAAAATAAGACCATAAGACATAGGAGCAGAATTAGGTCATTCATCCCATCAAGTCTGCTTTGTCATTCCATCCTGGCTGAATTATCTTCCCTCACAACCCCATTCTCCTGTCTTCTTCTTGTAATCTTGGATGCCCTGACAATCTCTGCTTTAAATATACCCAATGACTTGGCCTCCATTGCCGTCTGTGGCAATCAGTTCCATGGATTCACCACCCTCTGGCTAAGAAAGCTCCTCTTCATGATGGAGTTAGCAATAGAATTTACCGAAGGATTCCTCATCTATAGATAATTTGTCATTGGCTCCATGTACATTGTTCACCATAATAAAGCTGCCAATCATGTGCTTAAAAGGATAGTCTAGTTTTGAAAATACCAAGAAACTCAAAGAATTAATGGATCATTTGTCCGGCAAAAGTGAAATGACTTATCCCATAAATTTCCGTAAAGATTCTGTTTCTCCTTGATGGTACTGCCCTTCAATCAATAACGAATAGATTTATGAAGGGAGCTCCCCAAGTTAACAGCTCATCACCACACACTTTCTGTTAGTTGTTCGACTGGTCAGCCCCTTCACGTTCTATCTTCGTAAATCTGGTCAACGAAAGCACAAATGCTGCTGCCCATGATCCTCACATCAGGTTCAGTTTCAAGTTCAAGTTTATTGATATTTAATTGTACACTTGCATACAGCTCTGGGACCAATGTGCAAAGCACAGTTCATATATCACATACAGCACATTAAATAATATTAACACAATAATAATCATCATCATTTTGTGCGGTTTTGTATGACGTGGACAATGATGGTCTCCATGACCATGATTGTTCTGGCAACATTTTCTACAGATGTGGTTTGCCGTTGCCTTCTTCCGGACAGTGTCTTTACAAGGTGGGCGTAACCAGCCATTATCAATGCTCTTCACAGATTGTCTGCCTGGTGTCAGTGGCCACATACCCAGGAGTTGTGATAAGCACCGGCTGCTCATATGACCATCCACCACCTGCTCCCGTGGCTTCATGTGACCCTGATCAGTGGCTAAGCAGGTGCTACATCTTGCCCAAGGGTGACCTACAGGCTAGCGGAGGGAAGGAGTGCCTTACACCTCCTTTGGTAGAGATGAATCTCCTCCCCCATCAACAATAGTTATTTGTTAATATTATATTAACAGATAATAACAAAAATGTAATCAGTAGATGTACAAGTTGACAGAATTTGCATTTATGACATATAGTTAAAAATACATTGTATAGTGCTACTGGCACTGTCATAAATAATATACACTGGGTGTTCCAAAGTTTTGCAGCCTGGGGGAAGAAGCTGTTACCCAGGCTAACAGTCCTTGCTCATATACTGTAGTACCTTCTGCCTCACAGTTGGAAGTCAAATAGATTGTGGGATGGATGGGAGGGGTCGTGGTCAATGGATCTGTCACACAATGGAACAATACACAAGAAGGAACTCAATGGGTCAGAGAGTATCAACACAAAAAGTTTGGTCCTCTTGATCAACATGCACAAATTGCAAGAGGAACGCAGCAAGTCAGTCAGTATCTATGGAGGGGAATAAACATGGTGTTGGCCCAAAACGGCGACTGCCTATTCCCTTCCATGGATGTTGCCTGACTTGCTGAGTTCCTCCTGCAGTTTGTGTGTGTTGTGTCAGATAGCATCTGTGGGCTAAAATGGACAGACAATGTTTCAGTTGAGACCCTTTCTAGAAGGGAGACAGCAAGTGTAAAGAGGTGGGGTGGGGGGGGATAAGAGTAACAACATCTAACAGGTTACGGGTGCATCTTGCCAAGGAGGGGGACGTGGAAAGAGTGAAAGCGGCTTGGAGGCAATAGATGGAGGCAACAGAGGGATGAGGATAATGGACAGTGACAGGAGAAGAAGGTGGAGCTAGGAATCTAGCACCTGCAAGTCTGGATTGCCCACAACCCCTATGCTCACTGAGTTGAACAGCTCTGATTTAATTTATGAGTATAAATCAGTCTGAGGTTACACACCACCCTCTTCTTCAGATCCAGACTCATTTATTTATCACAAGTACATCAGAACGTACAGGGAATTGCATCGTTTATGCTAACCACCAACACAACCTAATGATGTGGTGGGGGTACCTCACGAGGGTCACCACATATTGTACAATGACATAGCACATCCACAATGTTTATTAAAATAACAGCAATGAAACAAAATGAGCAAAAACAAACACAAGCAACGCCAGGCGTACAGGAGCGAGATACCTCAGCTGATTGAGTAGTGTCGTCAAACATTGCACTCAGCAGCAGTAAGACCAAGGAATTGATTGTGGACTTCAGGCTGGGGAATTCGGGGAAAACACACCAGTTCTCTTCAAGGGATCAGAAATAGTAAAGGTGAACTGTTTCTAGTTCCTCTGTGTCAACATCTCTGAAGATCTATCCTGGGGATCCAACATATTGATGCAATCCCGTCCACGTGCTTATGCAAACTTCACTAAAAAGTTCCATTCAAACCCACATACAGCACTTCCATTGGCAGTTTGTATCACCCACTGAGTCAAGAAGTTTACCTGGGTGTGTTTGCTTCTTGGGTGCCATTGGAATTGCAGATAAGTGGGAAGTCTTTCAGTACCTTTTAGGTTCATGTTTTTGGAGATGGTGCAAAGAATTTTGAGAGTCAAACTGCATGATTCAGTTGCTGTGTAATTATTATTGTTTAGCCTGTGCCTGTCGCTATGGCATTCACATGAGTGAATTCAAATTGTTTTCTGTTAATAACATGGTCTCTATGTGAAAATAAGGTGACACCTTGTGTCTGAGTAGAGAGTTAAATAAATGGAATAATCTTTCACGCTTTTCATATGTGACAATGCGGACGATAAAAATCAGGCTGAATTGCAAACACTAAGAGATGTTCACCATAAGACTATAAGGCAGTACACCTGTGGATGTACATCTTCACTCCTTCCACCACAACAGGCAGGATTTCATTCTCTTTGGATGCATTATGGCTTGTATAAGACCATAGGACATAGGAGCAGAATTAGAACATCAGGCCATTTGTCCCATCAAGTCTGTTTCACCATTCAATCTTGGCTGATTTATTTTCCCTTTCAACCTCATTCTCCTCTAACCTTTGACACCCTTACTAATCAAGAACCTATCAACCTACACTTTAAATGCACCCACTGACTTGGCCTCTACAACCATCTGTGGCAATGAATTCCACAGATTCATCACTCTTTGGCTACAGAAATTCCTCCTAATCTCTATTTTAAAGGGTAGTCCTATTATGAGGCAATGCCCTCTGATCCTAGACTCCCCCACTGTCATATTATTTCTCAGATTCTAACACCAAATCATCATCTTGGTTAGAGACCTGAAACACCAACTCACCATTTCCCTCCATAGATGCTACCTGACCTGTTGAGTTTCTCTAGCATCTTCACTTGCTCCAGATTCCTGTATCTGCAGTCTCTCTCGTGTCTCCTCTAAACTTGAAGTAGAAGTACTAATAGTTGATCGAATTGACATTGTGAACCCTTTGGTTATATTCTACTTTCAAAAAATGTATTTTTCAGGCATCTTGATTCATGTTTTCCTCTGATATCATATGTTCTTAGGCACTTAAATAAATTGAGACATGGTATTTTAAGCTTTTATTTTAACATGAATTTTGTATGACAGATTCCCAGAGCATTACAGTTTTGAAATAATTTTATATTTAAAACTTCACTTAGTTTCTGCTCCACTGCACTGTTGCTTCAAGGTTCAAGGTTCAAGGTACATTTATTATCAAAGTAGGTATGCAGTATACACCTCTGAGATTCGTCTTCTCCAGAGAGCCACGAAACAAAGAAAACCATGGAAGCCGTTCAAGAAAATCTATCAACCCCCAAATGGGCAAAAAAAGATCACATCAAATCTATGAAAACAGTAATAAGAACATCAAACCCCCATGTACAAATAAAAATTGCAAAAATGAGACCAAGAACATCAAACTTTCCCTTACGTGCAAATAAATCACAAAAAGGACAAGAACAACAAACCACCCCATACGCAAAAAAATTGTGCAAATGGCAACAAGAATATCTAACCCTACACGCCAACCACTTCCCATGCAAAAAAAAACCAAACAAACCATGTAAACGGCAGCAGTAACATCAAGCTCTAAACCCAAACTCCCGCTCAGGCACAGAAAACAAAAGTCACGCAAATGGCAACAAGAAAGAATGGGGAAAAAAACATAAAACTGAAAGTATCCAAGTGCACTGCAGTTAAATCTGTAAACTGCAGATCCAGAACTTTGGTACCATGGTCTAACTGCATCAAGGGAAGAGAGACTATTCAAATGCAGGGACCTTCGCTCAGGAGATGCCAGTGAGAGACCATTACACGCAGACACCTGCCTCTGGAAGCAGCGAGCGAGAGGCTGGAAGAGGGTGCTGAATACTCGCTTGCTTTCTGCACACCCATTGATGTTTCAATTTTAATCGGCAGGAAATGGAGTTGATTGTGGCATCACCACCCCCCATCCCTAAGCATTCTGGCCTCCGGGCTGCTTGCCTCCTGGAATCTTCTTGGAGACAGCTAAGCACCAGGTGGCTCATTCGATCTTCAAACTGTAGATCTCAGGCTCCAGCTAGAACAACTTCATGCCTTCTTTTAGCCTTCCTGATTTCTTTCTTAAGTGTTCTCTTGCGTTTCTTGTACTCCACAAGCACCTCATTTGCTCCTACTAGCCTATATTACTGCGCACCTCTTCTTTTTTTCTCTTAAGCAGTGCCTCAATATCTCTTGAAAACCAAGGTTCCCTACACTTGTGGAAAAGAGTATTTGAAGGTTTCCACTTTCCAAGTACAACTTTACGAGAAAACAGCCTGTCCTAATCCACATGCCAGATCATTTCTGATAAGATCAAAATTGGCCTTCTTCCAATTTAGAATCTCAACCCATGGGCCAGACCTATCTCTTTACCTACTTACTTTGAAACTAATGGCATTGTGGTCACTAGATGCAAAATGTTCCCCTACACAGACTTCAGCCACCTGCCCTGTCACGTTCCCTAATAGCAGATCCAGTATTGCACATTCTGTCATTAGGACTTCTACACACTGATGAAGGAAACTTTCCTGAACATATTTGACAAACTCTAGCAATGCACACAAAATACCCGAGGAACTCAGCATGCCAGATACCATCTATGGAAAAAGGTACAGTTGATGTTTCAGGTCAAAACCCTTCGGCAGGGCAATCTCTCTCCAGTTTAGTCCTTTTACAGTTTGGGATTCCCAGTCAATATGTGGAAAGTTAAAATCACCTACTAAACAACCTTATGTTTCTTGCAACAGTCTGTGAATTCTTTACAAATTTGTTCCCTAGGACTGTTGAGTGGTCTGTGATGTCAGGCATGGTTGCTTCATCCTCTTTTTACTTATTCATCTGAGAGATGTATCTATTCTGAATTGCCCCCAGAAACTCCAGTCACTGATGTTCTGCCATGTTCCCTTCCAAGGGGTCTCTGCTAGTGTCCCCTTCCAATCAACTTTGGTCAGCTCCCCTCTCATGCCTCTGTAATTCCTTTTACTCTACCATAATACAGATGCATCCAATTTTAGCTCTCCCCCTCAAACTGAAGGGTGGATGCTATCACATTATGATCACTCTCTCCTAAGTGTTCCTTTACCTTAAGCTCCCTAATCATCTGGTTCATTATACAAGACTCAATCTAGTACTGACCTAACGTGCTCAACCACACGTTGCTCTGAAAAAGCATCTTTTAATATTCTAAAGATTCCCTCTCTTGGGATCCAGCACCAACCTAGTTTTCCCAGTCTATCTGTATATTGAAATCCGCCATGACTATCACGACATTGTCTTTTACATGCATTGTCATTTATATTTCAAATTTGGGCTACTATTTGGAGGCCTGTAGGGTCACATCAGGGTCTTCTATATCCTTGCATTTTCCTAGTGCTACCCACAAGGATTATGCATCTTCCTATTCAATGTCACCTCTTTCGAAGGATTTGATTTCATTGTTATCACCCCTCCCCCCCACCGCCTACCTGCCTGTCCTTTCAATACAACGAGTATCCTTGGATCTTAAGCTCTCTATTGTTATTATTTTTCCATTTCTAGCTTAATGATTTGATCTGTATTAACAGTATACAAAACAAGCATTTCACGGAATCTTGGTACATGTGACAATTATAGACCAATTCCAATACATCATTTGAATGAGACCTTAATCCACCCATTCTGTCTGGGTGAAGGGTGCTTTAGTAAGATCCCATGGTCTACATTGCAGAAGATGAGAGAAGTTCTCCCAGCATTTTGTCCAATATATCTGCTTTGACCAACACTGAAATAAGTTACCTACTTGCTCGCAAATTGTTCCCTACGAGAATTGCTGTCTTATCATTGTACTGACATTGCAATAGTGACAAATTTTAAGTGTGCATCGGTGTATACGAAGCACTTCAGGACATTCTAAAGCAGTGAGAGACAACCAGGATGTTCATGAAGCAATGTGCAAAATGGATAAAAATGTGTTAAAAATGTGTGTTTTCTTTTTCTATTTCGAGGAAGCTTCCTGGAGAACCAGACTGGCTCATCACTTGCCTTTTATTTTTTTCAGGTACACAGCACTTGTCAAAAATAGTTTGTTGAGATGGGTCCTAAAAGCACTTCCTAGTTATTATACATGTCTGTGACTTACAGGTTGTGCACAGAGAAGAAAGATTAATATACGGCAGGTCACAAAACATTAATTCTTGATTCATTTTGTCAGAACCGTTTACTTTACCCATTGTCACAGGTTTAGTATCAATGTTCCCATTACTCTGTTATGTATGACGATTGTTGTATTCTTTTATTTATTTATATTTGGGGTTCTTAAATTGAGAGTTGTTAATATTACAGTTTTTTTATAATGCACTTTTTTTTTGCATTCTGTATCAAGAACAAAAATTTCAAACCTCCCCTGGTAAAAAGGAGGATTTTCTTTAAATTGTCCCAGGAAGAACCACAATTTTTCTTTCTTGGTTTTGTGGCTGCCTGCAGGAGGATGAATCTCCGAGTTGTGTTCTGTCTACATATTTTGATAATACATGTACTTTAAATCTTTAATATAAATGCAGCACAATGGTGAATGTGGTAGTAGTAGTAATGTGGCCATGAGTCGAGTAGAGTATGAAGTTCTTTTATGGGGTTGTACCATTAGGTTTGCAGGCTGGAAAATTGCCTCTACTAAAGGAGATTTCAGACCATAAAACCATAAGGTATAAGAGCAGAATTGGACCATTTAGCCCATTGAGTCTTCTCTGCCATTTTATCATGGCTGATCCAATTTTCCTCTCAGCCTCGGTCTCCTGCTTTCTCCCCGTAATCCTTCATGCCCTGACCAATGAAGAATCTATCAACCTCTGTCTTAAATATCCATAAAGACTTGGCCTCCACAGGTGCCTGCGACAAAGAATTCCACAGATTCACCACTCCCTGGCTAAAGGACTTCCTCCTCATCTCCATTCTAAAAGGACGTAACTCTATTCTGAGGCTGTACCCTCTGGTCTTAGACTCTCCCACCATAGGAAATATCCTCTCCACCTCCACTCTATCAAAGCCTTTCACCATTTGAAAGGTTTCAAAGAGGTCAGCCCTTATTCTTCTGAATTCTAGTGAATACAGGACCAGAGCCATCAGACGCTCTTCATATGACAAACCATTCAATCCTGGCATCATTTTCAAGAACCTCAATTGAACCCTCTCCAATTTCAGGACAACCTTTATACATAAGGGACCCAAACCTGCACACAATACTCCAAATGAGGCCACACCAGTGGCTTATATAGTCTCAACACTACATCCATGTTTCTTCCCTCCGCTAGGCTGCAGGTTATCCTTGGGCAAGGTGTAGCACATGAAACCATGGGAGCTGGTGAAGGGTGGTTGTATGAGCATTTGGTGCATATTACAAGACCTGCTTATACAACCACTGATGCCAGAACTAGGCAATGGTAAACCACTTTTGTAGAAAAATTTGCCATGAACACCCATGGTCATGGAAAGATCACGATCGCCCAAGTCACATAATGATGATGTTGATGAATCATGTTAGTGAGTTCACGTATTGGAGAGTCATATCAGGGTGGGGATTGTTCATGAGGGACTGTGTTGGAGATGCCTCAGTGCCCAGGCATATGTCCTGTCCAGCAGTATGTCTCTCAGCCCTAACAAAGCCTTGGCAATAACATCGCAGTACGCCTGCTCGAAAGGGGTGGTGTGATGTGGAAGAACGTGTGCTCCATTGAGGGTCACCATCATCATCATTATGTGTCACGATGTATGCCGGAGGCAATCATTGTCTCATGGCCATGAGTGTTCTTGGCAAATTTTTCTACCCAAGCGTTTTGCCGTCGCCTTCTTCTGGGCAGTGTCTTTCCAAGATGGGTGACCCCAGCCATTATCAATACACTTCAGAGATTGTCTGCCTGGTGTCAGTGGTTCCATACCCAGGATTTGTGACATGTACCAGCTATTCATATGACCATCGACCAACCACTCCCATGGCTTCATGTGACCCTGACCCGGGGGTGGGGGGGGGGAGGTGTAAGCAGGTGCTACACCTTGCCCAAGGGTGACCTGTAAGCTAGCAGTGGGAAGGAGCACCTTACGCCTAGTTTATAGAGCGGTACCACCAACCTACCCATCACTACCTTTCTTACTAATAGCTTAATAAAACAATTTCAAGTTTCAGGTTTAGAATACAGAACCTTGTACTCTACAGCACAGTACAGGACTTCCTTACCCACTCCAAGATCAATATAACCTTTCCCTCCTGCTTAGACCTCCACTTTTCTATGTGCCTATCCAAGGGCTTAAATGCCCCAGAAGTACCTGCCTGTACCATCACCCCAGTGCATTCCACACACACTCGCCACTCCCTGTGTAAAAAACCTATCTCTGACATGCCTCTACACTTCCCAGCAGTCAGCTTAAAATTATGCCCCCTTGTTTTAATAATTCATGCTCTGGGAAAATGTATCTGGCTGTCCACTCAATCTATGCTTCTTATCATCTTGTATATTCCATCAAATCATCTCTCATCTTCCTTCACTTCAAAGAAAATAGCCCTAGTCACTTAAGAGATTTTGATTAATTTAACTGAGTATTTTTATTTGTGAATCACATGCTCCTTTTTTTCACAGTAGAGCCCAAATAAAGACACAAGAGACAATTGTAAAGCATTAAAAAACTAAAAATTCAAAAACTGAAATGTCAGCAATTGAAAAGTATTCATACCCCTTTGTTCATTACTTCGCTGAACCACCTCTCACAGCTATTACAGCCAAGTGGTCTTTTTGGATCAGTCTCTATTGGCTTTGCACAACATGGTGGAACAAGACTTGTCCATTCCTTTTTGCAAAATTGCTCAAGCTGTACTAGTTTAGTTGGGGAGTGGTGATGGACAGCCAGATCTTGCCAGAGATGTTTGATTGGGTTAAGATCAGGACTCTGACTGGGCCACTCAAGTACATCAATTTTCTTCTTTTGAAGTCGCTCCATGGTTGCTCTGGCAGTGTGCTTTGTGTTGGTGTCCTGCTGAAAGATGAACAAACTCCCTCCCTATATTTAAGCTTTCTGGCAGAAGCAAGCAGGTTTTTATCCAGGATCTCTCTGTATTTAGCAGCATTGATCTTCCCATCAATCCTGACCAGATTTCCAGTTCCTGCTGCTGAAAAGCATCCACACAACATGATGCTACCTCCATCATACTTTACAGTGGGGATGGTGTTACCCGGCTGATGCGCTGTATTAGATTTACACCACACACACCACTTAGTGTTGAGGGCAAAATGTTCCTCTTTAATCTCATCTGACACAAGATCATCTTCCACATCTTTACAATATCTCCTTAGTGTCACTTTTCAAAGTCTTTATGGGCAAGGATATGCTTTTTTTTTTAGCCAGGTTTTCTTCCTTGCCATTCTTCCATAAATACCCTTTTTGTGCAAGGCCCTAGAGATTGTGGAGCCATGAACTTCATCGCTATTTGCAGCCATTGACTTCTGCGGCTAACTTAAAGTGACTCTCCTACAAGTGCTACCCTTCTCCAGTGACTAGGTTTAGAGGGACAGTCTGACCTAGGCAATGTGGCTGTGCTTTCATATTATTTCTACTTTTTCATGATGGACTGTACTGAGCTCCAAGGTATGCTCAGTGCCTTTGAGATGGTCTTGTACCCTTTCCCAGATTTGTGCTTCTCTATTAACATTCCCCTGACTTGTCTTGTATGCTCTTTTGTCTTCATTTTGGTTTGGTCTGTTGAAAATCTACCATACTGTTGGACCTTACAGAGAGAGGAGATATTTATTCTTAAGAATTTTTTGAAAACTAGTGATCGACCAATTTTCTACACATCAACAAATTTTGTGAGTTGGTAAGGTAATGTAGATTGCACCTGAGGAAAGTTATTGCAGTAATTACAAAGAGGATGAATACTTTTTCAGCTTCACATTTTGGCTTTTAAGTTTTAGCAAATTGTTGACTGGTTTGGGAATTTTTCTTTTGATGTGATATGAGGAACAATGTTTGTAGATTAGCTAAAAATCCTACTTTAATGAACTTTACATTTAGAAAAGGACACGGTACAATGTGAAAATTGCTAGTGTCCCTTTCCAATCAACTTTGGCCAGCTCTTCTCTCATGCCCCCATAATACCCTTTACTCCATTGTTGTACTGATAACTCTCAAAAAGGTATTTGGGAATCTGCAAAATCACTGGAGGTTGGAGGCCGGAGATGGCCTGTCCTGGGTTTAGTGATCTATGTGTGCTTGAGGGGGTGGGAAGAAGCAACAAGACTTATTTTGCTGCTGTTTTGTTGCTTATGTGTTCTGTTTTGTTGTGTTTTGTCTTGTTCTGCCAAGCATTGTGGCCGTTCCATGTTTGTGTTGAAATGTGTGGTGACATTTGCGGGCTGCCCACAGCACTTCCCTCACAGGAAAATAGCCACTCACAGGAGACCTTGCCCACGCCCAGGATTACGGCTGCACAGGTGGAAGGTCAACTGAGGAAGATCTGTACCAGCAAGGCGGCTGGACCGGATGGAGTTTCCCCACGATTACTGAGGGCCTGTGCGACTGAGCTGGGAGAACCACTACAGCGCATCTTCAACATGAGCCTGGAGCAGAGAAGAGTACCCAGACAGTGGAAAACATCCTGTATTGTCCCGGTACCGAAGAAACCACAACCAAAGGAGTTGAATGACTTCAGACCTGTTGCCTTGACGTCGCACGTTATGAAGACCATGGAGCGGCTGATAATACAGAATCTGAGGCCACAAACCAGGCACGCCCAGGATCCTCTTCAGTTTGCGCATAAGGAGAAGGTGGGAGTGGAGGATGCTATCACGTATTTGCTGCACAAATCACTCTCTCACCTAGAGGGGGTCAGTTGTGCTGTGAGGATTACATTCCTTGACTTCTCTAGTGCCTTTAACACCATCCAGCCCAAGATCTTAAGGCACAAACTAACGGAGATGGGAGTAGACTCTCACATGGTGGATTGGATAGTGGACTACTTGACAGATAGACCTCAGTATGTGCGGTTGGGAGACTGTAGGTCTGACACGGTGGTCAGCAGCACAGGAGCGCCGCAGGGAACCGTACTCTCTCCGGTCCTGTTCACCCTGTACACATCAGACTTCCAATATAACTCGGAGTCCTGCCATGTGCAGAAGTTCGCTGATGACACGGCCATAGTGGGGTGTGTCAGGAATGGACAGGAGGAGGAGTATAGGAAACTGATACAGGACTTTGTGATATGGTGCAACTCAAACTACCTGCGTCTCAATATCACCAAGGAGATGGTGGTGGACTTTAGGAGATCTAGGCCTCATATGGAGCCAGTGATCATTAATGGAGAATGTGTGGAGCAGGTTAAGACCTACAAGTATCTGGGAGTACAGTTAGACGAGAAGCTAGACTGGACTGCCAACACAGATGCCTTGTGCAGGAAGGCACAGAGTCGACTGTACTTCCTAAGAAGGTTGGCGTCATTCAATGTCTGTAGTGAGATGCTGAAGATGTTCTATAGGTCAGTTGTGGAGAGCGCCCTCTTCTTTGTGGTGGCGTGTTGGGGAGGAAGCATTAAGAAGAGGGACGCCTCACGTCTTAATAAGCTGGTAAGGAAGGCGGGCTCTGTCGTGGGCAAAGTACTGGAGAGTTTAACATTGGTAGCTGAGCGAAGGGCGCTGAGTAGGCTACGGTCAATTATGGATAACTCTGAACATCCTCTACATAGCACCATCCAGAGACAGAGAAGCAGTTTCAGCGACAGGTTACTATCGATACAATGCTCCTCAGACAGGATGAAGAGGTCAATACTCCCCAATGCCATTAGGCTTTACAATTCTACCGCCAGGACTTAAGAACTTTTTAAAAGCTATTATTAATGCTTTTTGAGATAGTGATTTAGATGCATATCATATTTTTTACTGAGTTAAGTATTGTATGTAATTAGTTTTGCTACAACAAGTGTATGGGACATTGGAAAAAAAGTTGCATTTCCCCATGGGGATGAATAAAGTATCTATCTATCTATCTATCTATCATCCTTAGATTGTATTGGTTATTAATGCAAACGGTCTATTTCATTGTATGTTTCAATGTACACGTGATAAATAAATGAATCTGAATCCAAATCATTCCACTGTGATACATAGAGTCATAGAACACTTAGGCTCAGAAGTAGGCCCTTCGCATACTTAATCCATGCCATGCTATTATTCTACCCTGTCTTATCAACCCCGCACCTAGACAATAGCCCTACAAACCTTTACCATCCTTATACTTATCCAAATTTCTCTTAAAATAAATCAGTCCCATACCCACCACATCCACCGGAAGCTTGTCCCACACTCCCAGCACCCTCTGAGTGAAGAAGTTCCCCCTCAGGTTCCCCTAAAACATTTCACCATTTGTTTATTCATTTTAAACATATTTATTCAGCAATACAGTGTGGACTCAGCCCTCCCAGCCCTTCAATCCCAGCTGCCTCAGCAAACCTAAACAAACCTGTTTAAACGTAACCTAATCATAAGACAATTGACAATGACCAATTCGCCTAATAACTGGCAGGGACTTCAACTGTGGGAGGAAATCTGAGGACCTAGAAAAAACCCATGCATTGCACAGAGAGGACATATAGATTCCTTATAGATGACGTTGGATTTGAACTCTGAACTCTGATGCCCCCACTGTAGTAGTGTCATGGTAACCGCTACAGTACAATGGCGCCCCACCAATGACCTCAGTTCTGATCTCACCCAACCTCATTGGAAACAGCCTGCTTGCATTTACTCTATCCATATCCTTCATAATTTTATATACCTCTCTCAAATCTCCTCTCAATGCCCTTCCCCTCATTTTCTGTTAGGCAAAGAAGTGGAGATTGCTATTAATATTCCATCTCCAATTCAAAGTAAAATTCCCTGAAGGGATTGGCTCCTTGAAGATGTGCCCTGGGATTTCTCAAGGTGTTAGGTTTACGACTCACTTTCGGTACGGAAACACATGGCCCTAGCAAAGTAATCATTTATAGGGTCTGGCTCTGCTGCCAGGGTCAGTATTTATTGCCTGTCTCTGCAGGGTTATAAAGAAGGGCAGAAAAAGAAGCTTGTGTATTAAACTTTGAGGGAGGCATGGAAGATTGAGTAAACACTTTAGCAAAGCAAGAGGAACCCTGAGCAGAGTATACAAACAAGCTTTTGTCCATCCTCTGGAAAGTCTGCGAAACATTCTAACTGATTGCATCACCCTCTGGTATGGAGGGGCAATAGCACTGAATCGGAAAAAGCTGCATAAAGTTGGTAACTCATTCATCTTCTTCATTGACACTCACCTCCCTAGCACTGAGGATATCCTCAAAAGGTGATGCCTCAAAAAGGCAGCCTCCATCACCCAGAACATGCCCTCTTCTCATTGCTGTCATCAAAGAGGAAGTAGAGGAGTCTGAAGACACACACTCTATGATTCAAGATCAGCTTCTTCCCATCAGCCGTCAGATTTTTGAACAGTCCACGAACCCATGAACACTACCTCACTATATTTTTTACTCTATTTTTGCGCTACTTATTTTAATTTTTATGTACATTTCTTATTGTAATTTATAGTTTTATTATTATGTATTATAATGTACTGCTACTGCAAAACAACAAATTTCACAACATATGCCAGTGATATTAAACTTGATTCTGATTCACAATACACAAAATATAAATATCAGAGATTTACAAGACCATTAACAATTTCAAATTAAAATATGCTTACTACCATCTACATAACACTCAAATCCCTGGGGAAGGGGGCAGAAATCCCCCAGTCTACCCATAGTGACCGTATGTTCCCTCTCTAAGGATACCCAAGCACGACCACAACCCTAGCAGATGGACAGGCAATCAGCTTGGACAGAACCCTTGACTGCCCGCTGCCTGGACCTGTGAATGGTTATGTTGGCCAATCCCATCAGTAGTTCTCCTGAGTGACTCATCCCATCCCTTATACTAGGTGCCCATATGTTTCTCATTCATATGTGCCATGTTGTATGGCGTGGACAATTGTGGTTTTTCAATGACTATGATAGCTCTTGGCAATTTTTTCTACAGAAGTGGTCTACCATTGCCTTCTTCTGGGCAGTGCCTTTAAAAGCTGGGTGATTCCCGTCAGTATACTCTTCAGAGACTGTCTACCTGACATCAGTAGTTGCATAAACAGGACTTGTGATGTGCACCAGCTCAAGATTGCCTACTGTGCTATTCCATTCCCTCACTTTGGGAAGTCTGATCACCTGGCTGTAATTCTACTCCCTGAGTACAGGCAGAGACTGAAGACTGCAGCACCAGCGGTGAGGACCTAGAAGGTATGAACAAAGGAAGAACAGGAGCGCCTACAGGACTGCTTTGAATTGATGGACTGGACTGTATTCAGGGATTCATCTACGAACCTGGATGAGAATGCTTCAGTTGTTACCGACTTCATTAAAACCTGTGTGGATGAGTGTGTGCCCACAAAGACTTACTGCACATTCCCAAACCAAAAGCTGTGGATGAACCAGGTACGTCATCTGCTTAAGTCTCCATCGCAGAGGCCGATGTTAAGCTGTCTTTAAAGAGAGTGAACCCTTGCAAGGCAGAAGCTCCCGATGGAGTACCTGGTAAGGCTCTGAAAACCTGTGCCAACCAACTAGCGGGAGTATTCAAGGACATTTCACTGCAATGGGCAGAAGTTCCCACTTGCTTCAAAAAGGCAACAATTATACCAGTGTCTAAGAAGGATAATGTGGGCTGCCTGAATTACTATCACCCAGTAGCAGTCACATCGACAGTGATGAAGTGCTTTGAGAGATTGGTCATGACTAGACTGAACTCCTGCCTCAACAAAGACCTGGACCCATTGCTGACGATACAACCATTGTTGGTAGAATCTCAGGTGGTGACAAGAGGGCGTACAGGAATGAGATATGCCAACTAGTGGAGTGGTGCCGCAGCAACAGCCTGGCACTCAGTAAGATGAAAGAGCGGATTGTGAACTTCAGGAAGGGTAAGACGAAGGAACACATACCAATCCTCATAGAGGGATCAGAAGTGGAGAGAGTGAGCAGCTTCAAGTGCCTGGGTGTCAAGATCTCTGAGGATCTAACTTGGTCCCAACATATCAATGTAGTTATAAAGAAGGCAAGGCAGTGGCTATACTTTATTAGGAGTTTGAAGAGATTTGGCATGTCAACAATACAATCAAAAACTTCTATAGTTGTACCGTGGAGAGCATTCTGATAGGCTGCATCACTGTCTGGTGTGGAGGGGCTACTGCACAGGACTGAAAGAAGCTGCAGAAGGTTGTAAATCTAGTCAGCTCCATCTTGGATACTAGCCTACAAAGTACCCAAGACATCTTTAGGGAGCGGTGTCTCAGAAAGGCAGCGTCCATTATTAAGGACCTCCAGCACCCAGGGCATGCCCTTTTCTCACTGTTACCATCAGGTCGGAGGTACAGAAGCCTGAAGGCACACACTCAGCGATTCAGGAACAGCTTCTTCCCCTCTGCCATCTGATTCTTAAATGGACATTGAATCTTTGGACACTACCTCACATTTTTTTCATATACAGTATTTCTGCTTTTGCATAGTTTTATAAATCTATTCAATATAGATTTGTAATATATGTAATTGATATAATTACATATATCAATATATGTAATTGATTTACTTGTTTATTTATTATTATTATTATTGTTTTTATTTTTTCTCTCTGCTATATTACGTATTACATTGGACTGCTGCTGCTCAGTTAGCAGATTTCATGTCAGATGCTGGTAATAATAAACCTGATTCTGACTCTGATCGTACAATCATCCACCACCTGCTCCCATGGCTTCACATGACCCCATTTGGGGGGGAGGGGTTAAGCAGGGGCCACACCTTGCCCAAGGGTGACCTGCAGGCTAGTGGAGGAAAGGAGAGCCTTACTCCTCCTTTGGTCGAGATATATCTCCACCCCACCGCTCTCACATGTTTCTGCAGAACAAGAAACTTGTATATTAAACTTTGATGTTGATGCGATGGATTAAGTAAACGCTTCAGAAAAGCAAGAGGAACTTTGAACGGAATATAAAAACAAGGTTATGTCCATTCTCTGGAAAATGCAAGTTCAAGTGTAACAAGAGTCAGCATCCAGTTCTGGTCTGACAGTTCAAAATGTTTGAGGGTCGCTGGGTGGTGGCCTCCCATCCCATTAAAACACACATATAGGGCTGGTGTGTGATGTGTCCAGGGAGGGGTAGCTTCTCTGGCGAAATGGCGTGTCATGTTCTCTTACCTTTAGTCCCCATGGATACTCAGCTCTCACCTGTGGCTCCAAGCAGCTGTCTGCATGCAACAGGGGCCACTCCCCGATTGACCACTTCGGCAGGCAAGCTAAACCAGGTGAGGGTAGCTGGCGGACCTCATACCCCAGTGAGATAGGGACATAAACACAAGAAGCGCTGCAGATGCTGGAAATCCAAAGCCACACACACAATGCTGGAGGAACTCAGCAGATCAAGCAGCATCTATGGAAATGAATAAACAGTTACCATCTTAGCCTAAAATGTCAACTGATTTTTTGTTTTGTTTTCAGAGATGCTGCCTGACCTGCTGAGATAGGGGTTTGCCTGTTGTAGCATGTGAAGTCAGCTCCGGAGGACTGGCTGGACGAGATCAACAGTGAGATCCAAAGGGCAGGAAGGTGGTTCTGCGATGTTTTGTGGAGAATGAAAAGCATGGATAGACACAGAGGAAGTCATGGTCATCCGCTGAAACCAAGGAAGACCCTAGCTTGTGATGATTTCTCGTATCACTGGACCCAGATTTCCAAGGTCAAGAGAATGGAACCGCCCCAGTGCAACAGCTTTTCCACTTTATAAACTTCCCTGCACAGCTTTCCTGTCATTGTCGGATACATTGGACAACCGTCATAGTAGTGTAGTGGTCAGTGTAACACTTGACCCACCACTGACCCTGTCTGTACCTTCTCTCCGTAACCACGTGAGTTTCCTCTGGGTGCTCTGGTTTCCTCCCATCTAACCTTAAAGACATGCAGGTAAGTTATGGGCATGTTATGTTGGTGCAGGATCATGCTGCTGTCTGTGTTGGAGGGGTCAGTGCACGAAGGCGGTGTGCAGTCTAACTCGCAAGGCCCTGTTCGACATTGTTAATGTGGAATGCTGCAAGTCCGATTCACTGATTTATTGACAGACAGCATGGGAACCAAGAATGCATTTAATGCCACAACTATTAATCAAGCAGTGATCTTTTCACGCTGAGGTAACGCGCTTGAACTGCTGGAGGAACTCAGCCGGTCAGGCAGAGTCTAAAGAAAAGAGTAAACAGCCAATGTTTCAGGCCAAGAACCTTCTTCTTGAGTGCTGATGAAGGGTCTCAGCCTGAAACATTGACTGTTTACTCCTCTCCAGAGATGCTGCCTGACCTGCTGAGTTCCTTCAGCATATTCTGTGTGTTGCTCTGGACTCCAGCATCTGCAGACTTTCTTGTGTTTTCATGTTGAAAACAAGATCACGGCTTTTTCATGCACTGAGACCATTTGTGGGACACTGGTCAAAGTCTGCATTACTGATCAGGGTGAAAATCATCAGGAATACCTCACCCAAATTAAGGTCCTAGGTAGTCTCCACAGACAGCAGATTTCAAATGCAAGACTGTGCTGGCTACAGTCTCTCTCAGAGTTGCTTAGAGAGACAAATACCTGGGAGTAACATACATACAAAAGGCTGGAGGATATCAGCAGGTCAGGCAGTATTTATAGAAATGAATAAACAGTCAACGTTTTGGGCTGAAACCTTTCATCAAACCACTTACCAAGGTGCTCCCTGAATTAGAGAACATGGCTTATGAGAATAGGTTGACTGAGCTAGTGCTTTTCTCTTTGAAACGAAGGAGGATGAGGGGTGACTTGATAGATGTGTAAGAACGTTAAGAGGCATAGACACATGGACAGCCAGGGGTTTTTCCCAGGGCAGAAATGACTAATATGAAGGGACATAATTTTAACATGGCTCCAAAGGTAGTCAGAGCTGAAGGGTGATAGTGAGGACGAGCTCCCACTGCTAAACAAATGCTCTTCACGGCGTGCGTCTCAAACAGTCTCTGACAACCAAGTCCAACTCCTGGCCTTCGTAATACCGGGCAGACGGGGCTCATTAACCATGGATGGTAGCTCATGTAGGAGAGGGAAAACTCCGATTTCAAACCTCCACTGCCTTGCGGCTATACCGGCTCATGGGAAAGGCTTCAGGAGTAAACCCCGAGGAAAAATCTGGAGTTGGAGTCCCGAAGCCGGCTGACTGCTGTACCCAGCACCAGCACGGCAACTCCTGCGGTGCTGCTGGCACCAAACTGTATCGACTTCCGTCGTTCCTTTGGACCTGTCATCAGCATGGAGAGGGGGTCCCACTGCATGGGCAACAGATGGATCTCCATATCAACTCTGACCTGGCTTGCGCCCTGGAAAGCCATTCCCAGTGACTACCAGAGGAGCAGTACCCATGGTCGACCACGGCCGACTGAGGCCACACACACAAATTTTAACATGTCTGGGTGAAAATTGGAGGTGTCAGAGGTAAATATTTTACACAGAGACTGGTGGGTGTGTGGAATGCACTGCTGGGGTGGTTGTAGGGACAGGTTCATTCAGGACAACTAAGAGGCTCTTAGATAGGCACATGGATGAAAGAAAAATGGAGGTCTATGTGGGAGGGAAGGATTAGATATTCCTGAGTGTAGATTAAAAGGTCAGCACACGTGTATAAAAGTATTGTGCTGTACCTTTCTATGACCTATGTTCTAGGTTAAAAGTAAGCACAACTCAAGTGGGGTGATGGGACTGCACTGTACTTTTCAATGTCTCATGTTTTACTCCACACTGTAGTGAGGACACCTCAGTGGTTTACGTGGCTTTAGGCTGTGACACTCAAGAATTTGTATCTCCTTGTTATGGCCTTTCCTCTTGCTCTGACTCGCGAGCAAACTGTGAATAAACATGAACAGAGTGGAAAGCGACATCTCCCCTTCCTTTAGTTATCAGTATTTTCGCCAAGGAACTAAGCACAGATGGTGGTTAGCTGGCCAATATTCCCAGTATGGAATCAGCATCCAACTGCAGAGGAAATCTGGCCTTAAGCACCTTCAAAGTCCTTTGGACAAATGCAAGAATAGTTGCTCTTGGCCGTGGTTCAATGCTCACCAACTGTTGAAGGATCCCATTTGCATCAGCTGTCAAACGCCTTCAACATAATTCAATCATCCCTCGCAAGATGTACTACTGTCTCAGCTGGGAGCTTCGTCTGTGGGCATAACTACGAGCAAAGAGCAATAAATGCACATCGGTATACTATTGGCAGGCACCCCATCATAATTAATATCATGCTAGCTGAACTGGTTGTGCTCCAGATGGAATGTGCCTGTTATTTAGATCTAACATTGACCAGCTGTCCTGGACACCTGTAAACACTCGGCGTGTCCAGTCAGGCATTCTGTCACTGGCACTGAGATGGGAAAACCGAGCCACTTGGCAGTAAGGTGGGGGTCACTGGGGACCGTTGCCCTGGACTGGCATTCCATGTGGTGAGCGAAGAAACCAGGAGCAGAAGGGTGGACAGCTTTTGTAATCTCCTTGGCACAGTCCACCTCGATTGGTCAAGTAACATATCGAGTGAAGGGCAATGCAGAGCCAGGGACGCACACAAAATGCTGAAGGAACTCTGCAGGTCAGACACTATCTATGAAGAGGAGTAAACAGTTGACATTTCAGGCTGAGACTCTTCAGCAAGAATCATTAGACCACCACACTTCATCAGGTCCTGATGAAGCGTCTCAGCCCAAAATGTCGACTGCTTAATCACCTCCGAAGATGCTGACTGACCTGCTGTGTTCCTCCAGATTTTTTTGTGCATTGCTCAAGATTTCCAGCATCTCCACTCACTTGTGTTTATGCAGAACAAGTGTTGTCTCTTAACGTCACAGAGTCATAGAGTATTACAGCAAAGAAACAGACCCTTCAGCCCATCTAGTTTTGGATAGATAGATAGAGAGAGACAGTGGGAAAGAGGAGAGAGAGAGAGAGAGAGAGAGAGAGAGGAACTGCCTGTTCTATAATGAAATATTTTTTCAATTTGTTCATTTGTTCAATTTTGCTGATTCAGAAATTTTCCCCAAGCATGAAATTCTTTATTTTTTTTTAGCAGTTCTTTAGATTTCTTTTGATTTAATACTATATTCATCTCAGAATCAGGTTTGTTATCAAAAGTTCAAAGGTTAATTTTGTTGTCAAAGTATGCATGTATGATACAACTCTGATATTTGTCTACTCCAGATGACCATTAAATACAGAAACACCATGGTCTGATGAAGGAAAGGACATCAACTCTCAAAATTCGCAGACTCCAAAATCCACACCACCTCGCCTGAAGCAAAAAACAGCCACAATAACAATCTAAGACCCTCCACACGTAATAATTCCCGACCCCCTCACTCACTGAAAAGAACAGCATCTGTAGTACCAAACCCCCAACCATCCCCTTACAAACCAAAAATTAAAAGATCACCCACCTGCCAATTATCCACAAGAAAACACTGAAAAACTGAAGGAAACCAATATAAAGTACAATTTAATAATCAGAGAAATCTCAAAGTATGGGAGATGTCTATTCGCTGCCTGCGAGGGGAGCAGCCGCACAAACTAAGTACTTCCGTAAAGAGTGACCACCGATCTGCGTCGAACACCGCTGAACACGCCAACCCAGCTGTTGACCGTCTGGCGCCGGGCCATCCTGACCACTTCCACATTCCCTTCGATGCTTCAGTCTTCCTCGCTGCTTCGAGATGGAGTCATTCATGACCACGCACCTCGGCTCTAGTTTTTCCTACTAGTAGCCTTGTGTTCTCAGTCCATTTCAGTCCCCCCCCTCCCCCGTCTGTGACCTCCACGAGACAGCTCTCTGGACCCAGCACAGCACTGGATCCTTCGATTGACTGTGCGTCACAAACTCCAACAGTTTCTGTAACACAAACAAGATGAAACGAACAAGCAGAAGGCATAGAAAGAGCAAAATGATTGGAAAGATTTGCTATCTGAAAGGTATTGCCCAAGGAATCAAAGTTCGCTGGTGGCATCTTGACCGGAAGCTGACATATGTGGTCAAATTTGATGTTTTGTGCCAGCAGGACGTTGCAATTCATAAAAATGACAATAAGTTAAAAAATAAATAAATAATGCAAAAGACATATAATGAGGTAGTGTTCATGTGTACATAAGCTAGATTATCAAACTATTGATATAGGAGCAAAATTTGGCCACTTGACCAATTGAGTCTGCTCTGCCATTTCATCATGGCTAATCCAATTTTCCTCTCAGCCCCAATCTCCTACCTTCTCCCCATATCCCTTCATGCCCTGCTTTTAATATTCATAAAGACTTAGCCTCCACATCTGCCAGTGGTAAAGAATTCCACAGATTCCCCACCCTCTGGCTAAAGAAATTACTCCTCATCTCCATTCTAAAAGGTTATCTCTCTATTCTGAGGCTGTGCCTTCTGGCATTAGACTCTCCCACCATAGGAAACATCCACTCTTCATCCATGCTTTCAAGACCTTTCACCATTCAATAGGTCTCAATGAGATTACCCCTCATTCTTCTGAATTCCAGTGAATACAGGCCCAGAGCCATCATACACTTTTCATATGACAAGCCATTCAATCCTGGAATCATTTTCGTGAACCTCCTTTGAACTTTATCATAGAACCATAGAACATTACAGCACAGAAACAGGCCTTTTGGCCCTTCTTGGCCGTGCCAAACCATTTTTCTGCATAGTGCCACTGACTTGCACCTGGACCGTATCCCTTCATACACCTCTCATCCATGTACCTGCCCAAGATTTTCTTAAATGTTAAATGTGAGCCTACATTTGCCACTTCATCTGGCAGCTCATTCCACACTCACACCACTCTCTGTGTGAAGAAGCCGCCCTCAATGTTCCCTTTAAACTATTCCCTCTTCACCCTTAACTCACATCCTCTGCTTTTTTTCTCCCCTTGCTTCAGTGGAAAAAGCCTGCTTGCATTCACTCTATCTATACCCATCATAATTTTATATATCTCCATCAAATCTTCCCTCATTCTTCTACGCTCCAGGGAAGAAAGTCCTAACCTATTCAACCTTTCTCTGTAACTCAGTTTCTCAAGTCTCGGCAACATCCTTGTAAACCTTCTCTGCACTCTTTCAAACTTATTAATATTCTTCCTGTAATTCGGTGACCAAAACTGCACACAATACTCCAAATTCGGCCTCACCAATGTCTTATACAACCTCACCATAACATTCCAACTCTTATGCTCAATACTTGGATTTATAAAGGCCAATGTACCAAAAGCTCTCTTTACGACCCTATCTACCTGTGACACCATTTTTAGGGAATTTTGTATCTGTATTCCCAGATACCACCATTCACTCTGATCATGGCTGATCATACACAGTCAGTACCCCGTTCCTGCCCTCTCCCCATATCCCTTGACCCCGCTATCTATAAGAGCTCTATCTAACTCTCTCTTGAATGCATCCAGAGACTTGGCCTCCACTGCCTTCTGGGGCAGAGCATTCCACATATCCGCCACTCTGGGTGAAAAAGTTTTTCCACATCTTTGTTCTAAATGGTCTACCCCTTATTCTTAAACTGTGGCCTTTAGTTCTGGACTCACCCATCAGCGGGAACATGCTTTCTGCCTCCAGTGTGCCCAATCCCTTAATAATCTTATATGTTTCAATCAGATCCCCTCTCATCCTTCTAATTTCCAGTGTATACAAGCCCAGTCGCTCCAATCTTTCAACATATGACAGTCCCGCCATTCCGGGAATTAACCTTGTGAACCTACACTGCACTCCCTCAATAGCAAGAATGTCCTTCCTCAAATTTGGAGACCAAAACTGCACACAATACTCCAGGTGGGGACTCACCAGGGCCCTGTACAGCTGTAGAAGGACGCCTTTACTCCTATACTCAATTCCTCTTGTTATAAAGTCCAGCATGCCATTTTAGCTTTCTTCACTGCCTGCTGTACCTGCATGCTTGCTTTCATTGACTGATGTACAAGAACACCTAGATCTCGTTGTACTTCACCTTTTCCTAACTTGACTCCATTTAGATAGTAATCTGCCTTCCTGTTCTTGCCACCAAAATGGATAACCTCACATTTATCCACATTAAACTGCATCTGCCATACATTTGCCCACTCACCCAACCTGTCCAAGTCACCCTGCATTCTCATAACATCCTACTGACATTTCACACTGCCACCCAGCTTTGTGTTATTGGCAAATTTGCTAATGTTACTTTTAATCCCTTCATCTAAATCATTAATGTATATTGTAAACAGCTGCGGTCCCAGCACTGAACCTTGTGGTACCCCACTGGTCACAGCCTGCCATTCCGAAAGGGACCCGTTAATCACTACTCTTTGTTTCCTGTCAGCCAGCCAATTTTCAATCCATGTCAGTACTCTGCCCCCAATACCATGTGCCCTAATTTTGCCCACTAATCTCCTATGTGGGACTTTATCAAAAGCTTTCTGGAAGTCCAGGTACACTACATCCTCTGGCTCTCCCTTGTCCATTTTCATAGTTACATCCTCAAAAAACTCCAGAAGATTAGTCAAGCATGATTTTCCCTCCATAAATCCATGCTGACTCGGACTGTTCCTTCTACTGCTATCCAAATGTGTCGTAATTTCCTCTTTTATAATTGACTCCAGCATCTTTCCCACCACTGACGTCAGGCTAACTGATCTATAATTCCCTGTTTCCTCTCTCCCTCCTTTCTTAAAAAGTGGGACAACATTAGCCACCCTCCAATCAGCAGGAACTGTTCCTGAATCTATAGAACATTGGAAAATGATTACCAATGCATCCACAATTTCTAGAGCCACCTCTTTAAGTACCCTGGGATGCAGACCATCAGGTCCCGGGGACTTATCAGCCTTCAGACTGAACAGTCTATCCAACACTGTTTCTTGCCTAATATAAATTTCCTTCAGTTCATCCTTTACCCTAGTTCCTTTGGCCACTATTACATCTGGGAGATTGTTTGTGTCTTCCCTAGTGAAGACAGATCCAAAGTACCTGTTCAACTCATCTGCCATTTCCTTGTTCCCCATAATAAATTCACCCGTTTCTGTCTTCAATGGCCCAATTTTGGTCTTAACTATTTTTTTGCTATTCACCTACCTAAAGAAGCTTTTACTATCCTCCTTTATATTCTTGGCTAGTTTATCTTCGTACCTCATTTTTTCTTGGCGTATTGCCTTTTTTGTTATCTTCTGTTGCTCTTTAAAAGCTTCCCAGTCCTCCGGTTTCCCGCTCATCTTTGCTATGTTATACTTCTTTTATTCTTATACTGCCCTTTACTTCCCTCATCAGCCACAGCCGCCCCTTACTCCCCTTAGGATCTTTCTTCCTCTTTGGAATGAACCGATCCTTCACCTTCTGCATTATTCCCAGAAATACCTGCCATTGTTGTTCCACTATCTTCCCTGCTAGGATATTGTTCCATTGAACTTTGGCCAGCTCCTCCCTCATAGCTCCATAGTTCCCTTTGTTCAACTGTAATACTGACACATCTGATTTTCCCTTCTCCTTCTCAAATTGTAGGTTAAAACATATCATATTATGGTCACTACCTCCTAATGGTTCCTTTACCTCGAGGTCCCTGATCAAATCCGGTTCATTGCACAACACTAAATCTAGAATTGCCTTCTCCCTGGTAGGCTCCAGTACAAGCTGTTCTAAGAATCCATCTCAGAGGCACTCCACAAACTCCCTTTCTTGGGGTCCAGTACCATTCTGATTCTCCCAGTCTACCTGCATGTTGAAATCCCCCATGACAACTGTAGCATTACCTTTGTGACATGCCAATTTTAACTCTTCATTCAACTTACACCCTACATCCAGACTGCTGTTTGGGGGCCTGCAGATAACTCCCATTAGGGTCTTTCTACCCTTAGAATTTCTCAGTTCTATCCATACTGACTCTACATCCCCTGTTTCTATGTCCCCCCTCGCAAGGGACTGAATATCATACCTCACCAACAGAGCCACCCCACCCCCTCTGCCAGTCAGTCTGTCCTTTCGATAAGATGTATATCCTTGAATATTCATTTCCCAGGCCCTGTCCGCTTGAAGCCATGTCTCTGTTATTCCCACAACATCATACTTGCCAATTTCCAACTGAGCCTCAAGCTCATCTACTTTATTCCTTATACTTCGTGCATTCATATATAATACTTTTAATTCGTTACTCCCCTCTCCTTTCATATCAATTCCTATTTCACTTGGCCATACTGTATGATCTCTTCTGAAGCTTTCTACTCCATTGATTCTGTTGTCCTTTTTAACTTTTCTTATTTTCACTTTCCCTTTAACTCCATCCTTATATTTCCAGTTCATCCCCTCCCCCCCCCACTACTTAGTTTAAACACATCCATGTTGCAGTGGCAAACCTGTCTGCCAGAATGCTGGTCCCCCGCCAATTAAGGTGCAACCCGTCCCTTTTGTACAATTCATCCCCACCCCAAAACAGATCCCAGTGGTCCAAGAATGTAAATCCTTGCTTCCTGCACTAGTTCCTCAGCCACACATTCAGATCCATTATCTCCCTGTTCCTGCCCTCTCCAGCACGAGGAACTGGAAGCAAACCAGAGATAACCACCCTGGAAGTCCTGCTTTTCAGCCTTCTTCCGAGTTCTCTGAAGTCTCGCTGCAGAATGTCCTTCCTCTTCTTCCCGATGTCATTTGTGCCGACATACAATACCGCTTCCAGCTGTTCACCTTCACCCTTGAAGATTCCCTGCAATTGGTCCGTGATGTCCTGGATCCTAGCACCAGGGAGGCAACACACCATCCTTAAATCTCGCCTGTTTCCGCAGAAACCCCTTTCCGTACCTCTTACTATGGAGTCCCCTACTACCATGGCTCTTCCTGATGTCTGACTCCTCAGCTTTGCTTCTGCACCAATTTTCGGCTCGCAGACCTGTCCGCCTCTCAGACTGGCAGTATCTTCTGTCCTGACAGCTTCCAAGAGGGTGAACCTGTTTACGAGAGGTACATCCCCTGGGGTCTCCTGTACTTCAAGCATCCTTTCCTTCCTCATCGTCGCCCCCTTTCTCTCTTCCGGTATCCATGGTGTAACGACCTCACTGTAGGTCCTGTCCAGAAAATTCTCGTTTTCGTGGATAAACCTGAGGTCATCCAGTTCTTTCTTCAGTGCTGCAACATGCTCCTTCAGAAGCTGAATCTGGACACACTTTCCACAGCTGTAGCAGATGGGGGCACCATCAGTGGAAGGCTAATGGAACCCTAATGGAAGGCTATGATCTGGGTGCAGGCTAATGGGACTGGGCAGAAGAAAAAATTGGCATAGGCTAGATGGGCCAAAGGGCCTGCTTCTGTGCTGTAGGTTCTATGACTTCATGATCTGCTCTTTAATTTTACTAACATTGACTGAGAGGCTGTTAAATATTAAGTGAAAGATTGGGAAAGATATGGAAAAAAGTATGAGGCTATTCATTTTGGTAGGAAGATTATTTCACTTTTCACCCTAAACCTATGACTTCTAGTTCTAATCTTACACAACCTGAAGGGAAAATGCTCGAATATTATATAACTTTATGTAACTACACATTATACACTCAATGGCCATTTAATTATGTACCTCTGTACCTAATGAAGTGGCCGCTGAGTATAGGTATGTTCCTGGTCTTCTGCTGCTGTAGTCCATCCACTTCAAGATTTGACATGTGCATTCAGAGATGCTCTTCTGCACACCACTTTAGTTATTTGAGTTACTGGCACCTTCCTGTCAGCTTGAACCAGTCTGGCCATAGTCCACTGACCTCTTTCATCAGCAAGACAGCCACAGAACTATTGTTCACCAGATTTTTTTTTGTTTGTTGTGTCATTCTCTGTAAGCTCCAGAGACTGTTGTGCATGAAAATCTCAGGAAATTAGCAGTTTCTGAGATACTCAAACCACTCCATCTGGCACCAGCAATCATTCCATGTTCAAAGTCACTTAGATCACATTTCTTCCCTAACCTGATGTTGTTCTGAACAACAATTGAACCTCTGGATCACGTCTGCATCGAGTTTTTTTGTATTGAATCTTTTCTGCGTTGAGATTCTGCTACATGATTAGCTGATTAGATATTTGCATTAACGAGAAGGTGCACAGGTGTCCCTAATAAAGTGGCCACTGATTGTATATTTTAACTTGTAAGTATTTAAATATTGCGCTCATTTAAGAGAAGTTTGGATAAGTACATGGATGGGAGGGGCACGGAGGTGCCAGTCAAGGAGATGAGGCAAAATAACAGATAAGCAAAGATTGTGATTCTAAATCTGTATCTCACATTTCAGATGCTGCCTGTATTGGAAATGATCTTGGGCTGGACCAGTTGACACAGCTGGGTGATACAGTTAGATTGTGCTCCCCACTGAATTTGATCCTGGGCTGAGCTGGTTGACAGAGCTGGGCGATATTGTCAGATTGTGCTCCACCACTGGACTTTACTCATTGCCCAATGCTGGACAACATCTGGGAAATTACAGGAGAAAAGTGCTGCTGACATTTAGACCATAAGACCATAAGACATAGGAGTAGAATTAGGCCATTCAGCCCATGAAATCTCCTCAGCCATTCCATCAAGACTGTTCTATTTGATGCCCTTACTAATCAAAACCTATTCACCCCCCGTTTAAATATACCTAATGCCGTGGCCTCCACAGCCATCTGTGGTAATGAATTCCACAGATTCACCATCTCTGGCTGAAGAATTTCTTCCTCATCTTTGTTCTAAATGGACGCCCCTCTATCCTAAGACTGTACCTTCTGGTCCTGAACTCCCAACTATAGGAAACATCTTCTCCATATCCACTTTATCTAGGCCAATCAATATTCAATAGTTTTCAGTGACATAATCCTAACCCTAGTTTACAACTGGATTGCTGCCATTTATCAGGAGTAGTGTTGCACTATCTAGTTATTTTCATAATGGTTAATGTGAGAGGTAGTTGCGTATGACTTGGCTGCACATTACAAACGTGTATGCATTAATTCATTGGCTGTAAATTGCTCTGGGTCATTCTGAATGATGCTATAGAAACAAGGGCCTTCCCTTTTTCCTTTCACTGTTCTGGAAATTCAGATTAGAAAATTACAAAAAATACTGACATCCTTTTGTGATCCTCACAGGACAGTTACACAATTTACACAATTTACGGACAACCCTGAGATTCATTCTTTTGTGGGCATACTCAATAAATCCATGATAGAATTACAACTAGAATAGAATCACTGAAAGACCACACTAACCAGGGTGTTTAACCAGTGTGCAAAAGACAACAAACTATGCAAATACAATAAGAAAAAAAAATAAACAATAAATATTGAGAACATGAGATGAAGCATCCTTGAGAGTGAGTCTATTGGTTGTGGGGACATATCAATGATGGGCAAGTGAAGTTGAGTGAGGTTATCCCCTTTGGTTCAAGAGCCTGATGTTTGAGGGTAATAACTGTTCCTGAACCTGGTGATGTGGGACTTGAGGCTCCTGGACCATGTTCCTGATATAATTTTACTATGAATAAAGGCTGTTTTTTGAAATAGAATATGTCTCTGGAGTGTAGCTTCGTTTCCATCCTCCTGAGGGAGGGATGTGACCCAGAAGCATAATCAACATCAGACAGTTGGTGACATTCCAGGCAAAAGCAAAAATATTCTGATATTTGTTCAGCAATAACTTCACCACAATTAATTCTTCTTGCAATAAGGTGGTGATAAGATGTGAGATCTCATGGTTCAATATCTGACAGCATCATTTATCCTGATTTATCGATGGAGGACACTCATGTGAGATCTGATGTCCTCCCACTGATGATGCCCAGTTGATGTGGGAATGGAAAATAGAATTACTAACAGGAACACATTCATCTTCTTGTCCATATGAATCCATGTTAATAAGCCCTTTCTGAATAATTTCAATTAGATATTTCAAGCCTTCTGGTCTTTATTATCAATGTAATACCTGAAGAACATTGCTGTAAAAAAACCTTAAGATAAAACAAAGACAATGGGTGAGTAATGTTAATTTGAATGAGAAGCACTGCGTTAAAATTCCTGTCTCTTCACATCTTATAATCGGTGACCAAAAACAATCTCAACTAACAGAGCATGAAATGAAGAGAGAAATCAAACTGAAATTGTTGAAATTACTGTATATCTTTACCAAATTAAAGCAAATATTTGACATCAATTACAGAACAGCAAATGTGGAACCTTGTCATTTAACTTCTCTAGGAGAACATTGTCTTGGTGGTGTATATTAAATAGTTTTGTTCATTCATGCATTAAACAAGATTCATCCTTTCCTTAACCTAGCACTGAAGTTCCTCTCACTGCAGGTCAATCAATTTTCCTTAAATCCTCACACTACTCTATTAACCAGCCCAAAAGTGGATTAATAGTGTGAGATGGCATCGATTCAATGGGCCAAATGGCCACTATATGAGTTGCATTAATCTTCTACCTTTGTTTGTCACAAGAAGACCGGAAAGTTAGGGAGCAGAAGGCAGAATAAGAAGATGAGGGGTTTTTTTTAAGATTAGCTTCACTTGTCACACATCAAAATTCTGGAGGTCAGGCAGCATCTATGGAGAAGAATACACTATTCAAAGTTCACCAGTGCCATCTTAAACTGTACTGTGAACATGAACCAATTCTGAGGCCTGAAACATAGACTGGTTATTCCTTTCCATCGATGCTGCTTGACCTGCTGAGTTCCTCCAGCATTTTGTGTGTGTTGCTCTGGATTTCCAGTATCCGTAGAATCTCTTGTGCTTTATTTGCCGTATATACCTTAAAACATCAAAACATACAGTGAAGTGCACTGGGTGCATCAATGTCCAACATGGTCCTGGGAAGTACTGGGGACAGCCCATAATAGTCACCATGTTCCCAGTGCCAACATAGAACACTGGAATTGAATGGGTTGTCATATGAGGAGTGCTTGATGGCTCTGGGTCTCTACTCACTGCAATTCAGAAGAATGAGAGGAGATCTCATTGAAACCTATTGAATGTTGAAAGACCTTGATAGAGTGGATGTGCAGAGATTGTTTCCTATGGTGAGGGATTCTAAAACTAGAGGACACAGCCTCAGAATAGACCAATGTCCATTTAGAGTGGAGATGAGGAGGAATTTCTTTAGCCAGAGGATGGTGAATTTGGGGAATTCTGCAAGTGGAATTGGAGAACTCTTCCCAGGAACAGAAGGTTTTCTTGTGACAATACGGGTCCAGGTAGTTAACACAAAAAATATTAAAACATAACGAAAAAACAAACAAACAAATTCAAGGCAATAAAAGCAGAAAATGTCAAGAGAAAGCAAAACCAATCCAACACATTACAGAATGCTGCAACAGTTTAACTCAATCTGATTACTTACACCAGCACAGTCAAGTGGCAAGCATCATTCACCAAAGTCTCGCTTTAAAATCAAACTCATAAAGACATCATCTCTCATGATGAATACAAGTTTGATCCAGTTTCAGAGTCAGAGTTATATTATGACTGATCCAGTATTACAGATAGGACAATCAATGATAACCAGCCAGATATAATATGAGATAAACAAGCGATAACAACTTATTTAATAGATATAGCCTTTCCAAATATACATAACTTACAGAAATCAATAAGAGAAAACACCAGAAATATGCTGAAATAAAAGACAAAATTGAAAGCCCATGGAACATGAACATTGTCCCAATAGTAATATCTACCACTGGTATCATCCCAAAGTCACTACACAATAGCATTAAACAATTAGGCCTACACAGCAATATTTATGTAAATCTCCAGAAATGAACAATACGAAACACCACTAGAATAGTCTGAAAGTTCTTAGCAATTGAGAAATGAGTGTGCTTGGCTATGCCTGTACCTCTGATTTCACCAATTGAGTGGAGAAAAACATAAAAATCAACGATAATAATACAAATAATGTAAAAATAATTACACAACACTCAGATAAATCATCTGAGGATATGTTTTTCATCAATGAAACTTGATTCAGCACCCTACACAAGCATATGCAATTCTGATATGAAGTTCATGTGAACAGGATATGAACAGGGTATACAATGCCCCAGTAGTAATATCTGTGATTGGTATCATCCCAAAATGATTACTGTTGTGTACTGTTTGGCTATGTCTTCTAATATACAGTAATAAACTACAACAAATTCAGTGTGGATAGAATTATAATCATTCTTATTAATTGCAAGGGAAGGTCTACCTCCATACATTAAATCATTGGAAGGTAACTTCAATCTTACAGCTCAGAAAAAATCCATTTTATACTTTTACAGAGAGCAATAATTCATCAGCTTAATGTCTTTGAGGTCATTCTATCCTATAACATTCCTTACTCATCTGGATCCATGGCATTTGTTCTTTAATCAGTCATTTCCCTGGATTTCTCTGTTGTCAAAATACTACCTGCCATAAACAAACATCCTGATATAAAACATGCCCTGTTTTCAAACACTTCAACAAACCAACAAAGCACTCTGGGGATCACACATGTTCCATTTTGTCACATAACGTTTTACAAAAATTATAAATTCATAGAGATGTCGGGGTTACTGATGTATTTCCACACTGCACAATAGAATTAAACAATCAGGCCTACACAGCAATATTTATGTAAATCTTCAGAAAGCCTTAATAATAAACACCACTGGAATAGGCTGAAAGTTCTTAGCAATTGAAAAGTAAGTATGCTTGACTACGTTCGTACCTAAGGTTTTACCAGCTTGAGCTGAGAAAAGTAAGATAATAATAATAATAATGGAAAGACTTTTACCAAGAGTGCAATAAAACAACTTAATTTTGCTTATGGCATAACACTGATCTTTCAGATGCAAAAATAGAAAAATAGCTTTTATTTAATCAATTAGCATAATTAGTAATTTTAATTTTGTACATGCTTATTAATGTTCAGACTCTGCCTTGGCTCTCTGAAATATTATCAAAACTATAATTAAAATGAAGTTAGATTTTAAAGGGCATCAACTCTTGCAGATGAGGAAGCAGTGATAGGAGAGAGTGGGTGTAGGGATCTGAAGACAGACTGGGGTGAGAGATTCTCCCTGAGTTCAAAATTCAAAGTTCAAAAGGTCAAAGTAAAATTTATTATCAGAGTCCATACATGTCAACACATACAACCCTGAGATTCTTTATCTGCAGGCATACTTTGCAAATCTGTAGGAAAATATATAGAACAGGATCAATGTCTGCATCTTGTCCTGTCATGCAGAAAGGCTTAAACAGATTAGGAGAATGGGCAAGAAAGTGGCAAATGAAATACAATGTTGGAAAATGCATAGTCATGCACTTTGGTAGTAGAAATAAATGAGCAGACTATTTTCTAAATGGGGAGAAAATCCTGGAATCTGAGATGCGGAGGGACTTGGGAGTCTTTCTGCAGAACACCCTGAAGGTTAACTTGCGGGTAGAGTCAGTGGTGAGGAAGGCAAATGCCATGTTAGCATTCCTTTCAAGTTGTTTAGAATACAAGAGTAAGGATGTGATACTGAGGCTTTATAAGGCACTGGTGAGGCCTCACCTTGAGTATTGTGAACAGTTCTGGGCCTGTTATCTTAGCTGGCATTGGAGAGGAGCCGGATTCAAGCTGATGATCACTGAAGTAACCATGTGTTAGAAAAGTGGAGTGCAGAATACCATCTCTGAATGCAAAACATCAAACCTTGAAATGGATAGGTTACAGCAATAGAAGACCATGAACATACACTCAGTGGCCACATTATAAGGTACAGTAGATACATAATTAAAGTGGCCATTGAATGCATGTGTACAATTGATGTTTACTTGACATTTTTCTTGTGGATACTACTTATCTGATGCTGTGTGCCTGCGGTGCTGATGCAGGTAAGCTTTTCATTGCACCTGTGCATGTATGAGGATAGGCTGAACGAACTAGGGCTGGAAGGAGGATTAGCAGTGAATTGATAGAGGAGTAGAAGATGACAATAGACATAGATCATGGACAACCAGAGACTTTTTCCCTGAGTGAAAATGGCCTATAAGAGGGGGCATAATTTTGAAGTGATTGGAGGGAAGTCTTGGGGTATGTCAGAGATAGGTTTTATGCAGGGTCAAATGGTGGATATACGGAACGCCCTGCCAGGAGCGGTGGTAGAGCAGATACATTAGTATATTTAAGAGACACTTAGATAGGCACAAAGGTAAAAGAAAAATGGAGAGTTATGTTGGAAAGAAAGTGCTAGATTGATCTTGGAGTAGGTGAAAAGGACGGCACAAAATCATGGGCCAAATGCCCTGTACCATCCTGAAGTGTTCTATGTTCTATGTACTTGTGCATATGACACTTACACTCTACTTACAATTAGGAGGATGTACTCATTTGATTCTGAAAGGCCTTGCCACTGTCTGTTTGTATCTCTCTCTATGCATCTTCCTCAGGTTCAGTTTCAAAGATAATAAGACCATAAGATATAGGAGCAGAATTAGCCCATTTGGCTTATCAAGTCTTTTTTGCCATTTCATCATGGCTGATCTATTTTCCCTCTCAGCCCCAAGCTCTGTCATTCTTCCCATATCCCTTCCTGCCCTGACTCATCAAGAATCTGTCAACCTTTGCCTTAAATAAACCCAATGCCTGGGCCTCCACAGCCAACTGTGGCAAAGAATTGCACAGATTCACCACTCTCTGGCTAAAGAAATTCTTCCTCATCTCCGTTCTAAATAGGTGTCCCTCTAATTTGATGCTGTGTCCTCCAATGAGGCTTCCTTCAGTATAATGAAGGACAGATAGTATGATTGGAACTGAGAACCATTTTGTACCGTTTACTCGAAAAGGAATGGAAACTCCTGAGGTTATCAGAGAAGCAGAAACAGAAGAGATAGAGATTAATTTGGGAAGGATGGCCAGAAGTAGGAATGAGGAATGAGTCTGGGGTGCTGTCTGATTGAGCCCAGGCCTCAGCCGAAACAGACTTAGATGCAAACACAGGCAGGGCCTGAATTAATTTGGTCGCTGGGCTAATGGGGCTAATTAACTCAGAAATCTTGTTTATGCCATTAAATAATAATAAAAAATTAGTAAGGGGATCTCATTAGTACTTTATGATTTATAACAGCTAGTCTAGGCAAAGCTTAATTAAATAATTGTTGCTTGCTAGCAACTGCAGTGTAATCCCCAGGGAGAGGTGCTGTGACCAGGCGACGGACCCGAACCACTCTCACATCTGACTACTGCGACGTGAAATGTAAGCACATGTCAACATCAGAGCGACTACCCATGGGTCTCCCCGTGACTGCGCAGGACTAGAGATGCCAGCTGTGACAGAGATCTGCCTCTGGTACAAGTCCTTGCTCCAGGGACCTGATCCAAAGTCCACCATTGAACACAGAATGCAGCCCATTGGGTGAGTTATTCTGCTAAGGTTCTGTGGAGATGTACACCATGGAGATGTAGAGCACAGAAGCTGATCATTCACCCCATCATGTCCATGCTGACCCTTCTGTCCATCTACACTAATCCCATTTGCCCGTATTGGGACCATAAGCTTCTAGTTACAGAAAGTGGTGGATACAGCCCTGTTCATCCCAGGTGAAGCCCTCCCTCTGCTGAGCACATTCATATAGAAGAAAGCACGAGAGCAAGCCAAGGACACTGTTTTCATTCACAAGGAAGCAGCATCAATCATCAAGGACCATCACCATTCAGGCTATGCCCTTTCTTACTACCACCATTTGGCAGAAGGTACAGAAGCCTTAGGTCCCACACCACCAAGTTCAGGAACAGTCATTACCCTTCAAACATCAGGCTCCTGAACCAGCCTGGAAAACTTCACACACCTGAGCTCTAAACAGATTCCACAACATACAGATGCAATCTCAAGGGCTCTACAATTCATGTGCTCAGTATTATTTATTTACATTTGTACAGTTTATCTTCTTTTGCACATTGATTGTCAGTCTTTGGTTACATATGTTTTTTAGTAGATTCCATTGTATGCCTTTATTTTCCTGTTAAATGCTTTCAGAAAATGAATCTCATGGTGGTATGTGGTGACATACAGTATACAGGTATGTGCTTTGATAATAAATTTACTTTGACTTTGAGGTGGTACTCTTTGTGCACACCCAACTGAGAGTGGTTGAAGTGTAGTGCTAGAATTCAAGGAGATGTGCCTTGAACAATGAGGGAGCTCTCTGATATTGGAGGGAGTGCTGAGGGAGGGGCATACTGTTGGAATAGTGCTGCACAGGAAACTTGCTTGTTGGAGGACAGTGAAATGAGAATTCCTCACCGTCTGAGGGCTACCACTGAGGGATTGGTGCACTAACAATGGGCAGAGCCATAGTGTCATAGACCTGGGCAGCACTGAAAACGGCCCTTCGGCCCATCTCCTCCTGTCAACCAAGATGGCTACCTGAGCTAGCCCCATTTGCCCATTACCCTCTAAATTTTTCCTATAATTATACTTGTCCAAGTGTGTTTTAAAAATTGTGATTGTACCCACCTCTTTCATTTCCTTTGGCAGCTTGTTCCATGTTACCACTATCCACTGTGTGGAAAAAGTCACCGTAGGTCCCTTTTAAACTTTACCCATTCTCCTTAAACCTGTGATCCATAGTTTTGGATTCCCCAGCACTGGGGTAAAAGCCATGACCATTCACCTTAAACCTGTGATCCATAGTTTTGGGCTTCCCTACTCTGGGATAAAGACCATGATCATTCACCTTATGTATGTCCTTTATTAACTTGGATATATTTAAAGCTGAGGTTGATGAGTAAGGGCATCACGGCTTACAGGGTCAGATAATAAATCAGCCATGATGGAAGGACAGAGCAGACTCAATGGGCTGAATAGCCTAATTCTGCTCTAATGCCTTATGCTCTAATTGTTTTATAAACCTCTATAAGGTTACACCTCAGGCTCTTCACTCCTGGGAAAATAATACCACCTTGTCCAATCAATCTTTATAACTCAAGCCTTCTATTACTGATAACATCTTCATAAATCTTTTTACACCCAATTTAATAGCATCCTTTCAATTGCAGGTCAACCAGAACTGTACACAGTGTTCCAAAAGTGGCCCTAACAATGTCTTCTACAGCTGTAACATGAGCTGCCAGCTCCTGTATTCAGTTTCTTGACCATTGAAGGCAAGTGCGCACATGCCTGCTTCACCACCCTGTCTACCTGTGTATCCACTTTTAGGAAACTATGTAATTATACCCCTCGACTCTCTGTTCTACAACACTTCCCAAGACCCCAACATTGCCAACTCCATCATGGAAACTAGTCTCCACACCTTCAAGGACATCATCAAAAGTTGATGTCTCAAGAAGACAGCATCTATCATTGCAGATCCTCACCACCCAGTACATGCCCTCTTCTTAATACTACTATCGGGAAGGAGGTATAAGAGCCCAAGGACACAAAGTTCAAAGTTCAAAGTAAATTTATTATCGAAGTGCATATATATCACTATATACTACCTGAAATTCATTTTCTTGCAGGCATTCACAGTAAATACAAAGAAACACAACAGAATCAATGAAAAGTTGCACACAAAAAGACAAAGAAACTGTGCAAATGCAAAAAGAAAAAAACAATAATACATAAATAAGTAATAAATATCGAGAACATAAGGGGAAGCATCCTTGAAAATTAATCCATTGGTTGTGAAGCTCCTGTACCTTCTTCCAGATGACAGCATCGAGAAGAGAGCATGCATGGGACGGTGGGGTCTTTGATGATGGATGGTGCTTTCCTGCAACAGTGTTCCATGTAGATGTGCTCAGTGCTGGGGAGGGTTTTAGCTGTGAAGGACGGTGTTGTATCTATTACTTTCTGTAGGCTTTTCCATTCAAGGACATTGGTGTTTCCATACCAGGCCATGATGAAACCAGTCGGTAAACTCTCCACTGTGCAACTATAGAAATTTGCCAAAGTTTTAGATAACACGCTGAGTCTTTACAAACTTCTAAGATTGCAGAGATGTTGCCATATCTTCGTTTTAATGACACCTTCATGCTGGACTTAGGACAGATCCTTTGAAAAGATAACACCGAAGGGTTTAAAATTTCTGACCCTTTCCACCTCTAATCCTTTGATGAGGTCCGGCTCAAAGACCTTGGTTTCCTGCTCCTAGAGTCAATAATCTTTGGTTTTGCCCTCATTGAGTTGAAGATCGTTGTTGTGACACCACTCAGCCAGATTTCCAATCTCCCTCCTATATGCTGATTTGTCACCACCTTTAATTCAGCCGACAGTGGTGTGAGCAAACTTAAGTATGGCATTGGAGCTGTGCTTAGCCACACGGTCACCATCACTCATGCTCAGCGTTATAGGACAGCTTCTTCCCCTCCGACTGCTGAATGGTCCATGAACACTGCCTCACTATTTTACTCTCTTTTCATTATTTATTTCTGGTTATCTTTCTTATTAAAGTGATCTATTTTTATTCATATTGCACTGAAATGCTGTCACAGAATAACACATTTCATGATAGGTGTCAGTCATAATAAATCTGATTCTGATTCTGGTAAGTCTTGCTTCAATTTGTCTTACCAAAGTGTATCACATTTATCTGGATTAAACTCCATCTGCACAGCTTAGTGACCCAGTTGATCCTGGTTCTGTTGAAATCTTAGATTTCCTTTTTCATTGTCCACTATATCATCAATGCTAGAGTCATCCAGAAAATTATTAAACATGCCATCTACATCCTGATGCAAATTGGAAATATCCAGCACTGCGCAAAAGTCTTGGGCAGATAGATATAGCTAGGGTGCCTAAGACTTTTCAACAATACTGTATTTGTCAATCTGGAGTGGAGAGTGAGTTTGTACATCTGGCAGGAGTAAAGGATATTGGGAACCGTGAGGGGAAGTATCACGGGAAGGGTTTGGGACAGGTGGCAGAGAAGGCGAGCCAGAGACAGTGGGTGGCACAGGTGCAGACACACCCAGCCCTAAGACAGCAGCCAAGGTCATTTGACTCCAAACAATTGGTTTATTGGTTATTACAATATGCCTCTTCAGTGCTTCCCACTCTCTCCCCTCTCCCTTCCCCTTTTTTCAATAATGGTTCCCCTCTCCCTGTCCCCTTCCTGATGCAATACATAAAATTGCTACAGTAATGTGCAAAATTCTTAGGCATATTCTCTTCCACACAAACTTTTAACCTGACATCTCCCCCCTTCCTTCTCAGTCTTGAAGAAGGGACTTAGCCTAAAACATTGACATTTATTCATTTCCATAGATGCTACCTTACCTGCTGAGTTCCTCCAGCATTTTGCTAATATTGCTTTGGATTTCCAGCATCTGCAGATTTTCTTTCATTTGTAATAAAGTTATATATTTAGTGATGCAGCATAAAATAGGCCTTCCTTGGCTATTGAGCCACGCCACTCCAGCAGATTTGATTAACCCTAACCTAATTAGGGGACAATTTACAATATCCAATAAACCTACCTGGTACGTCTTTGGACTGTGGTTGGAAACCAGAGGATGACTTACAAAGACTCCTTACAGAACAGCGCCGGATTTGAACTCTGAACTCCAGAATGCACTGAGCTGTCATAGAGTTGCTCTAAAGACTACGCTACTGTGGCGCCCAGATGAATGAAGAAAGAAATACACTTTGTTTTTGCCAGTGCAACAATACTACAAAAATCATTAACATATTGTGTCAGCTTTGTATTTTGTTGAAATACAAATCTAAGCATGATATTCATGTTGTAAATAGTCAGTGAGTTGAGAATCTATTTAGGACATCTCGAGGTTGTGAAACTTGAGTTCTTTTTCCCTCTTACAGCTTTAACTTCATATTCTGCCTTGGGGTTAGATTCCATATACTGTTAACACACTGAAATTGATCACACCAGAAATGTTGACCTCACGTCTGAGGCCTGTATCAAAGGCTTTGTCCTGTAGCCTGGAGGCAGTCAGAAAGCTATTAAGTTAGTAGACCTACAATAGAGTGGAATGCAGGAAGGCCCAGCCAACAATTCTGTCTTCTCACAGTTATATTGTGGATGATAAACCTGTGAACTCAGTGAGAAAACTGGGTCAAAAATATTATTAAAGATCCATTCTCAGGATCAAGAGAGGTCACATCCACGATTGACAGTGAGGAATGAACTGTACATCAAGTTTTGTGAGGGAGAGAGACGTAAGTGAGTGAGAGTGAAACTGGGAGAAAGACAGAGACCAGACAGTATACAGAGAGTGAGAATCTACAGACAGAGTGATTGACTCAGAATCAGAATCAGTCGGGTTTAATATAATTGGCGTATGCTATGAAATTTGTTATTCTGCGGCAGCAATACATTGCAATTTTTAATAATAATTTAAAATCTATAAATTACAAATTTATATATATATATATTATATATATATATATAACTACAAAAATTAATGCAAAAAGAGAGAAAAAATTAGAAGAAAAAATAGTGAAGTAGTGTTCATTGTCCAATCAGAGTTCTGATGGCGGAGGGGAATAAGCTATTTCTAAAACATTGAGTATGTGTCTTCAGGCTTTTGTACCTCCTCCTTGATGGCAGCAACGAGAAGAGAATGAAGACTGACAGATTGGAGAAAGGGAAATAGAACAATATACAGAGAGAGATAAAGGCAGGGAACAGAGAGGGAGAGGAATAAAATGTCTGAGAATAAAGAGATCAGATAATATTGAAAATAAAGATGGAGAGATTGAAAAAATGGTTAGGGTGGAAGAGTAGTGTCTCAACATATAAACTCCTTACAGACAGCAACCGGAATTGAACCATGATCGCTGTAAAGCGATACACGGTAATTGCTGCGTTATACTTTCTGCCTTGATAAGGTAGCCAGCGTAATTAAAGACCCGACTCACTCTGTTCATTCTCACTTCTTGCCCCCTCCCATTGGACAGAAGTTCAGCCTCTCTGCCGCTGTTGTAACACTATTGAACAGTCCTCTGTTATGGTAAAATAGACACTTGACTTCACAATCTACCTCATTATGGCTTTGCACTTTATTGTCTGTCTGCTCTGCACTTAACACTTTATTCTGCATTGTTACTATTTTACCTTGTTCTACCTCAATGCCTGTGTAATGAATTAATCTGTATGAACAGTATGTTAAACAGATTTTTCACTGTAGCTCGGTACATGTGACAATAATAAACCAATTTTCCAACTTACCAATTAGATAGAAATAAAACAACAGAGGAAGGAAAGGAAAAAGAAGCTGGAGGCAAATTTACACAAAAATTAATTGATTTGCAGCTCCTTGCAAAGTGAATTGTAATTCCTTGCACAGTACTGTAGTAATTTTATGTATTGCACTGTGCTGCTGCCACAAGAAAAAACAATTTCATGAGATATGTGAGTGATGATAAACCTGATTCTGATAGGGGTCTCTATTGTGGACTGAGAGTAGGAAGGGGGCAGGGTGAGAGGAATTATGGTTGGGAAAAATGGAAGGGAGAGGGAAGGGAATGGGAAATGCCAGAGAGACTTTCTGTAATGATCAATAAACCAACTGTTTGGAATCAGATGACCTTGCCTGGTGTTTACACCCACACTACACCCCCGCCCCTGGCACCCCTTTTCTGCCACCTGTCCCACACCTTTCCCTTGGTGCTCCATCTTAACCGCTCACGACATCCTTTGTTCCCTCCAGATTTACAAACTTGCTCTCCACTCCATGTTGACAAATACAGTACTGTGGAAAGGTCTTAGGCACCCAACATATATATATATATATATATATATATATACATATATATATGCGTTTGGACCTTTTGCTCTGTACTGTACATTTGATTACCTCATTATTAGGTACACCTGCTGATTAATGCAACTATCTAATCACCCAATCACGTGGCAGGAACTCAGTGCATAAATGCCCACAGACATGGTCAAGAAGTTTGGCTGTTGTTCTGACCAAACAGCAGAAGAAGGAAGAAATGTGATCTACATGACTTTGACCGTGGAATGATTGTTGGTGCCAGATGGGGTGGTTTGAGTATCTCAGAAACTGCTGATCTCCTGGGATTTTCATGCACAACAGTTTCTACAGTTTACAGAGAATGGTGTGGGGAAAAAAAACACAAAACAACATATAGAGATCTACAATTCTGTGGCTGAAAATGCATAAATAAGGGAGGTCAGAGGAGAATGGCCAGACTGGTTCAAGCTGACAGGAGGGTGACAGTAACTCAAATAGCCACATGATACAACAGTGGTGATCACAATATCTCTGAATACAGAACGGTCTGAACCTTGAATTGGATATGCTACAGCAGCAGACTACAAAAATATACCCACCCACTTTATTAGGTACAGGGGGTAACAAATGCCAATCCTCATTTTAAGTTTCAGGCAGCTGCTGCAGTTAAAAAAAAAATTTGATGTTTACAAAAATTTGAGCAGAGGCGTCAATGGAAGTTCTAACGAGGAAGGACTGCAAATATATGGTTAGCTGATAAGATATTTAAATTAATGAGCAGCTGTACCTAATAAAGTGTCACTATGGAGATGATTAACAACAATGGACCCAGCACCAATCCCTGCGGCATACTAGTCACAGGCCTCCAGTCAGAGAAACTGTCATCTACTACCACTCTCTGGCTTCTTCCACTAAGCTACAGCTGAATCCAATTCACAACTTCATCCAGAATACCAAGTGCTTTAACCTTCTTGACTAACCTCCCATGTGAGATGTCAGAATCAGATCAGGTTATCACTGACAAATATCATGTTTTGCAGCAGCAGTACAGTGTAATAATAATAACAACTATAAATTACAATAATTATATATTATAAGTATAGAAAACTAAATTAAGTAAGTATTGCAAAAAGGAAAGGAAAAATACTGAGGAAGTGTTTATAGGTTCATTGTCCATTCAGAAATCTGATGTTAGAAGGAAAGAACCAATTCCCAAAATGTTGAATGTGTGTCTTCAGGCTCCTGTCCTTTCTCCTTAATGGTAGAATTGCAAAGAGGACATGTACTGGGTGATAAGGGTCCTTAATGAAGATGTATCTTTTTGACGCATCACCCTTTGACGGTGTCCTCAATACCGGGGAAGTTAGTGCCCATGATGGAGCTGTTTGAGTTTACAGCTTTCTGCAGCTTTTTCTACTCCTATGCAGTGCGCCCTTCATACCAGCTAGAATGCACTCCATGGTACATCTGTAGAAAGTTGTGAGAGTTTGGTGACATACCAATTCTCCTCAAACTCCGAATGAGATATAGCTGCTGTCATGTGTTTTGTAATTGCATCAGTATGTTGGGTCCAGAATAGATCCTCAGAAATAATGACACCCAGGAACTTGAAACAGCTCACTCTTCCTGCTTCTGATTCCTCGAGGATGACTGGTGTGAGCTCCCTTGTAGTACACTTTCTGAAGTCCACAATCAATTCCTTGGTCTTACCGATGTTGAGTGCAAGCTTGCTGCCGTGACACCACTCAACCAGCTGATCTATGTCGCTTCTGTATGCCTCCTTGTCACCAAATATAATTCTATCAAAAGTACTTACATCATCGACAACTTTATAGAGGCCATTTGAGCTGTGCCTAGCTACACAATCGTGGGTATAGAGAGAGTAGAGGACTGGGTTAAGCACGCATCCTTGAGGTGCGCCAGTGTTCATTGTCAGCAAGGAGATGTTATTTCCAATCTGCACAGACTGTGCTCTCTTTGACTTTGTCAAAGGCCTTGCTAAAGAGCATGCAGACAAGTATCCACAGACTTGCCTTTATCGACCTTCCTTGTAAGCTCCTCAGAAAATACTATAAAATTGGTTCGACATGCACAAAGCCAAATTGACTTTCTCTGATCAGGCTCTGTCTATCCAAATATTTATACTGAATATCCTGTTCAAATACCTTCCGGTAATTTACACTACTGACATTAGGCTCACCGGCCTATAAATTCCCAGTTTATTCTTAGAGTCTTTCTTGAACAATGGAACAGCATCAGCTATCCTCCAATCGTCTGAGACCTCACTCATGGCGAAGGACATTTTAAATTCCTCTGCCACAGTCCATGCAATTTCTACACTAGCCTCCTGCAAGATCCAAGGGATTTCTTGTTGGGACCGGGGGATTTACTTTCAGCAGCATCACAGGCATAGAGCATCAGACATACAACATTTACAAGAAAAATGTAAATATAAATAAATTATACAAGAAAGAACTCAATTGTAACAAAATGATTGAAGTGGTTGTAACAATGCACACAAAATGCAGGAAGAACTCATCAGGCCAGGAAACATCTACAGAAAAAAGTGCAGTCAACATTTTGGTCCAAGACCCTTCAGCAGAATTGGAGAAAAAAGATAAAAAGTTTGAGCAAGAAGGTGGGGGAAGGATTGGAAGAAGTACAAGGTGGTAGGTGATAGGTGAAACCAGGAGAGGAGGAGAGTTGAAGTAAAGAGCTGGGAAGCTGGCAGGTGAAAGAGATAAAAATCTCTTTCAGCGGCAGAAAGCCGTTGATTAGACAATCAAGATTTGAATAGCTCAGACTCAGCAGAGAGCAGTTGATTGGGCAATCGAGGTCAGGTGACCAAGCAATTTGAAAAGCAAAAACAAATAGAGGGTTATCTCAAGTGGAGCAGCCTGCGGAAAGCAGCCAGTGAGTGAGTGGGCCAGTGAAGGAGTGGAGATTTGAGGTTTTGACTCGAGAGATTCTGGCAGTTTTGGCAGTTGGACTGTGCAATCAAATCAATCAAGATTTGAATAGCTCAGCAGAAAGCTGTTGATTAGACAATCAAGATTTGAATAGCTCAGACTCAGCAGAAAGCAGCTGATTGGGCAATCAAGGTCAGATGACCAAGCAGTTTGAAAAGCTCAAACAAATAAATAGAGGGTTACCTCAAGTGGAGCGGCCTGTGGAAAGCGGCCAGTGAAGGAGTGGAGATTTGAGGCTTTGACTCGAGAGGCTTTGACGAGAAGAGGCGGAGGACGAGCTTCACTCCAAGTGAGGTGAGGCCGGGTAAGTTCCTTTCAAAGGAGAAAGTTTCAAAAGTTGAGGCAAGTATTGGGTAGGTCATGGCAGCTAAGATCGGCCCCGTGGTTTGTTCATCCTGCAGCATGTAGGAAGTCAGGGATACTTCCAGTGTCCCTGACGACTATGTGTGCAGGAAGTGTGTCCAACTGTAGCTTATGGCAAACCGCATTGAGCGTCTGGAGCTGCAATTGGATTCATACTGGAGCATCTGTGATGCTGAGAAAGTCATGAATAGCACGTTCAGTGAGTTGGCCACACCACAGGTAAAGGCTACACAGGCAGAAAGGGAAGGGGTGGCCACTAGACAGTGTAGCAGTAGGCAGGTAGTGCAGGAGTCTCCTGAGGTCATCTCCCTCCTAAACAGATATACTGTCTTGGATACTGTTGGGGGAGATGTCTCATCAGGGAAAGGCAGCAGCAGCCGAGTTCATTGCACCATGGGTGGCTCTGCAGCACAGGAGGGAAGGAAAAGGAGTGGGAGAGCTATAGTGATAGGGGATTCGATTGTAGGGGGAATAGATAGGTGTTTCTGTGGCCGCAAATGAGACTCCAGGATGGTATGTTGCCTCCCTGGTGCAAGGGTCAAGGATGTCTCTGAGCAGCTGCAGGACATTCTGGAATGGGAGGGTGAACAGCCAGTGGTTGTGGTGCACATAGGTACCAACGATATAGGTAAAAAATGGGATGAGGTCCTACAAGGTGAATTTAGGGAGTTAGGAGATAAACTAAAAAGTAGGACCACAAAGGTACCGTAATAATCTCTGGATTAGTACCAGTGCCCCGTGCTAGTCAGAGTAGAAATAGGAGGATATTTCAGATGAATACATGGCTTGAAAAATGGTGCAAGGGGGAGGGATTTAAATTTCTGGGGCATTGGAACCAGTTCTGGGGGAGGTGGGACCGGTATAAACAGGACGGTCTGCACCTGGGCTGGACTGGAACCAATGTCCTAGGGGAAGTGTTTGCTACTGCTGTTCAGGAGGCTTTAAACTAATGTGGCAGGGGGATGGGAACAAGTGCAGAGAGACAGAGGGGTGTAAAATGAGGGTAGATGCAAAAAGTAGTAAGGTGAAAAGTAAAAGTGGCAGGCAGGCAAATCTAGGGCAAAAAGCAATAAGGGCCATTTTTCAACATAATTGTATAAGGGCTAAGAGTGTTGTTAAAACAAGCCTGAAGGCTTTGTGTGTCAATGCGAGGAGCATTCGTAACAAGGTGGATGAAATGAATGTGCAGATAGTTATTAATGAATATGATATAGTTGGGATCACAGAGATATGGCTCCAGAGTGACCAAGGATGGGAGCTCAACATCCAGGGATATTCAATATTCAGGAGGGATAGACAGGAAAGAAAAGGAGGTGGGGTAGCATTGTTGGTTAGAGAGGAGATTAACGCAATAGAAAGGAAGGACATTAGCCTGGAGGATGTGGAATCGATATGGGTAGAGCTGCATAACACTAAGGGGCAGAAAACGCTGGTGGGAGTTGTGTACAGGCCACCTAACAGTAGTAGTGAGGTTGGGGATAGCATTAAACAGGAAATTAGAAATGCGTGCAATAAAGGAACAGTAGTTATAATGGGTGACTTCAATCTACATATAGATTGGGTGAACCAAATTGGTAAGGGTACTGAGGAAGAGGATTTCTTGGAATGTATGCGGGATGGTTTTCTGAACCAACATGTTGAGGAACCAACTAGAGAGCAGGCCATTCTAGATTGGGTATTGAGCAATGAGGAAGGGTTAGTTAGCAATCTTGTCGGGTAAGAGTGACCATAATATGGTGGAATTCTTCATTAAGATGGAGAGTGACATAGTTAATTCAGAATCAAAGGTTCTGAACTTAAAGAAGGGTAACTTTGAAGGTATGAGACGTGAATTAGCTAAGATAGTCTGGCAAATGATACTTAAAGGGTTGACGGTGGATATGCAATGGCAAGCATTGAAAGATCGCATGGATGAACTACAACAATTGTTCATCCCAGTTTGTCAAAAGAATAAACCAGGGAAGGTAGTGTACCCGTGGCTGACAAGGGAAATTAGGGATAGTATCAAGTCCAAAGAAGAAACATATAAATTAGCAAAAACAAAACGGCACGCCTGAGGACTGGGAGAAATTCAGAGACCAGCAGAGGAGGACAAAGGGCTTAATTAGGAAAGGGAAAAAAGATTATGAGAGAAAGCTGGCAGGGAATATAAAAATTGACTGTAAAAGCTTTTATAGATACGTGAAAAGAAAAAGATTGGTCAAGACAAATGTAGGTCCTTTACAGTCAGAAACAGGTGAATTGATCATAGGGAACAAAGACATGGCAGACCAATTGAATAACTACTTTGGTTCTGCCTTCACTAAGGAGGACATAAATAATCTTCCGGAAATAGTAAGGGACTGAGGGTCTAGTGAGATGGAGGAATTGAGGGAAATACATGTTAGTAGGGAAGTGGTGTTAGGTAAATTGAAGTGATTAAAGGCAAATGAATCCCCAGGGCCAGATGGTCTGCATCACAGAGTGCTTAAGGAAGTAGCCCAAGAAATAGTGGATGCATTAGTGATAATTTTTCAAAACTCCTTAGATTCTGGATTAGTTCCTGAGGAGTGGAGGGTGGCTAACGTAACCCCACTTTTTAAAAAAGGAGGGAGCGAGAAACCGGGGAATTATAGACCAGTTAGTCTGACATCTGTGGTGGGGAAAATGCTAGAGTTGGTTATCAAAGATGTGATAACAACACTTTTGGAAAGAGGTGAAATCATCGGACAAAGTCAGCATGGATTTGTGAAAGGAAAATCATGTCTGACGAATCCTATAGAATTTTTTGAAGATGTAACTTGTAGAGTGGATAGGAGAGAGCCAGTGGATGTGGTATATTTAGATTTTCAAAAGACTTTTGACAAGGTCCCACACAGGAGATTAGTGTGCAAACTTAAAGCAGACGGTATTGGGGGTATGGTATTGATGTGGATAGAAAATTGGTTGGCAGACAGGAAGCAAAGAGTGGGAGTAAACGGGATCTTTTCAGAATGGCAGGCAGTGACTAGTGGGGTACCGCAAGGTTCAGTGCTGGGACCCCAGTTGTTTACAATATATATTAATGATTTAGACGAGGGAATTAAATGCAGCATCTCCAAGTTTACGGATGACACGAAGCTGGGCGGTGGTGTTAGCTGTGAGGAGGATGCTAAGAGGATGCAGGGTGACTTGGATAAGTTAAGTGAGTGGGCAAATTCATGGCAGATGCAATTTAATGTGGATAAATGTGAGGTTATCCACTTTGGTTGCAAGAACAGGAAAACAGATTATTATCTGAACGGTGGCCGATTAGGAAAAGGGGAGGTGCAACGAGACTTGGGTGTCATTGTACACCAGTTATTGAAGTTGGGCATGCAGATACAGCAGGCGGTGAAAAAGGCAAATGGTATGTTGGCATTCATAGCAAAAGGATTTGAGTACAGAAGCAGGGAGGTTCTACTGCAGTTGTACAAGGCCTTGGTGAGACCACACGTGGAATATTGTGTGCAGTTTTGGTCCCCTAATCTGAGGAAAGACATTCTTGCCATAGAAGGAGTACAGAGAAGGTTCACCAGATTGATTCCTGGGATGGTAGGAGTTTCGTATGAAGAAAGACTGGATCGACTAGGCTTATACTCACTGGAATTTGGAAGATTGAGGGGGGATCTTATTGAAACGTATAAAATTCTAAAGGAATTGGACAGGCTAGATGCAGGAAGATTGTTTCCGATGTTGGGGAAGTCCAGAACGAGGGGTCACAGTTTAAGGATAAAGGGGAAGCCTTTTAGGACCGAGATGAGGAAAAACCTCTTCACACAGAGAGTGGTGAATCTGTGGAATTCTCTGCCACAGGAAACAGTTGAGGCCGGTTCATTGGCTATACTTAAGAGGAAGTTAGATATGGCCCTTGTGGCTAAAGGGATCAGGGGGTATGGAGAGAAAGCAGGTACAGGGTTCTGAGTTGGATGATCAGCCATGATCATACTGAATGGAGGTGCAGGCTCGTAGGGCCGAATGGCCTACTGTTGCACCTATTTTCTATGTTTCTATGTTTCTATAAAGGGCTGGAGAAGGAGGAATCTGATCAGAGAGGGTCAAAGACCATGGGAGAAAGGAAAGGGGGAGGAGCACCAGAGGAGGTGATGGGCAGGTAAGGAGATAAGGTGAGAGAGGAAAATGGGAATGGGAATGGTGAAGCTGGTGGGGGGGGGGGGGGCACTTTCCAGAAGTTTGAGAAATTGATGTTCATTCAAAGTGGTCAGAATGTTGTTATGCTATGTTCATGATTAGGATTCAGAGTCTGGTTCAAGAATGAATGGGTGAAGGGAAGTAGCTGTTCTTGAACCCTGTAATGTTGGACTTCAGGATTCCAGTGGTATCTGTGAAAAGGCATCATGGTCCGAATGAATGAGATTTTCGATGATGGATATTGCCTCTTGAGGCAGCCCCTCCTATAGATACTACCGATGGTGCGGTGGGACATGCCTGTGATGTTTTGGGCTGGGTCCACTACTCTCAGTCGCATTTTACATTCCTGTGCATTCAAACAGCTGTCCCAGACCAACCAGTTAATGCAACCAGTCGGGACACTTTTAACATTTGTTACACTGTTCGGTGACAGTCTGAACCTCCTTAGGAAGTAAAGATGTTGCAGCTCTTTCCTCGTGATTGCATCTATGTGCTGGGTCCAGGACAGGACAGTCAATGTGTTAAAGCTACGATCCACTCTAACTCCGAAAGGATGTGCAGACATTGGAGAGGCTTCAAATGAGGTGCATGAAAATAATTCCAGGATTGAAGGGCTTATCATGAAGATCATTTAGACAATAGACAATAGACAGTAGGTGCAGGAGTAGGCCATTTGGCCCTTCTAGCCAGCACCGCCATTCACTCTGATCATGGCTGATCATACACAGTCAGTACCCCGTTCCTGCCCTCTCCCCATATCCCTTGACCCCGCTGTCTATAAGAACTCTATCTAACTCTCTCTTGAATGCATCCAGAGACTTGGCCTCCACTGCCTTCTGGGGCAGAGCATTCCACATATCCACCACTCTCTGGGTGAAAAAGTTTTTCCGCATCTCTGTTCTAAATGTCCTACCCCTTATCCTTAAACTGTGGCCTCTAGTTCTGGACTCACCCATCAGCGGGAACATGCTTTCTGCCTCCAGTGTGCCCAATCCCTTAATAATCTTATATGTTTCAATCAGATCCCCTCTCATCCTTCTAAATTCCAGTGTATACAAGCCCAGTCGCTCCAATCTTTCAACATGTGACAGTTCTGCCATTCCGGGAATTAACCTTGTGAACCTACGCTGCACTCCCTCAATAGCAAGAATGTCCTTCCTCAAATTTGGAGACCAAAACTGCACACAATATTCCAGGTGTGGTCTCACCAGGGCCTTGTACAGCTGCAGAAGGACCTCTTTACTCCTATACTCAATTCCTCTTGTTATAAAAGCCAGCATGCCATTAGCTTTCTTCACTGCCTGCTGTACCTGCAAGCTTGCTTTCATTGACTGATGTACAAGAACACCTAGATCTCATTGTACTTCCCCTTTTCCTAACTTGACTCTATTTAGATAGTAATCTGCCTTCCTGTTCTTGCCACCAAAGTGGATCACATTTATCCACATGAAACTGCATCTGTCATACATTTGCCCACTCACCCAACCTGTCCAAGTCACCCTGCATTCTCATAACATCCTCCTGACATTTCACACTGCCACCCAGCTTTGCGTCATCTGCAAATTTGCTAATGTTACTTTTAATCCCTTCATCTAAATCATCAATGTATATTGTAAACAGCTGCGGTCCCAGCACCGAACCTTGTGGTACCCCACTGGTCACAGCCTGCCATTCCGAAAGGGACCCGTTAATCACTACTCTTTGTTTCCTGCCAGCCAGCCAATTTTCAATCCATGTCAGTACTCTGCCCCCAATACCATGTGCCCTAATTTTGCCCACTAATCTCCTATGTGGGACTTTATCAAAAGCTTTCTGGAAGTCCAGGTACAGTACATCCACTGGCTCTCCCTTGTCCATTTTCATAGTTACATCCTCAAAAAATTCCAAAAGATTAGTCAAGCATGATTTTCCCTTCATAAATCCATGCTGACTCGGACTGATCCATCTACTGCTATCCAAATGTGTCGTAATTTCCTCTTTTATAATTGACTCCAGCATCTTTCCTACCACTGACATCAGGCTAACCGGTCTATAATTCCCTGTTTTCTCTCTCCCTCCTTTCTTGAAAAGTGGGACAACATTAGCCACCCTCCAATCAGTAGGAACTGTTCCTGAATCTATAGAACATTGGAAAATGATTACCAATGCGTCCACAATTTCACGATTTGAAGGCTCTGGGCCTGTACTTACTGGAATTTAGAAGAATGAGGGAAGAATCTCATTGAAACATATTGAATGTTGAAAGCCTTTTTAGAGTGGGTGTGGAGAGGATGTTTCCTATAGTGGGGGAGTCTAGGACCAGAGGGTACAATCTCAAAGGAGAGGGGCATCCATTTAGAATGGAGATGAGGAGGAATTTATTTAGTCATAGAGTGATGAATCTATGGAATTCACTGCCACAGGTGACTGTGGAGGCCAGTTCATCGGGTATATTTAAAGCGGAGGTTGATAGGTTCTTGATTAGTCAGGGCACCAAAGGTTACAGGGAGAAAGCAGGAGACTGAGGCCAAGAGGGAAATGGATGGAATGGCAGAGCAGACTTGATGGGCAGAATAGCCTAATTCTGTTTCTATGTCTTATGGTCCAGTCAGCTCTTTAGTTCCACTGATGCCAAGAGAAAGTTTGTCGATGTTGTCCCATCTCACTCCTGTACGAAGACTGATCAGCGCCAGTGATTTGTCCCACAATGTGGGGCTGCACGTAGCATGGTGGTTAGCAAAATGCTTTACAGTGGCAGTGATCATTAGACCAGGTTCACTTCCTGCTGCTGTCTGTAAGGAGTTTGTACATTCTCCCCGTGACCTCTCGGCACTCTGGTTTCCTCCCACATTCCAAAAAAGTGTGGGTTAGGGTTAGTGAATTGTGAGCATGCTGTATTGGCACCAAAAGTGTGGTAATAATTGCGGGCTGCGCTAAACATATCCTTGGATTTAAACATTGAACTCGAACTCACATGTACCACTGGCAGCTCATTCCCAACTTTCACGGCCCTCTGAGTAAAAAAAGTTTTCCTTTATGTTCCCCTTAAACTTGTCACCTTTCACTCTTAAGCCATGACATCTGGTTGTAGTCCCGCCCATCCTCTGTGGAAAAGCCTGCTTGCATACATCTTGTCTATACCCCTCATAATTTTTGTATACCTCCATCAAATCTCCTCTCAATCTCTACATTCTAAAGAATACAGCCCTAATCTATTCAATCTTTCCTTATAACCCAGGTCCTCCAGACTCGGCAACATCCTTGTAAATTTTCTCTGCACTCATTCAACCATGTTTACATTTTTCCTGCACACAATACTCCAAATTAGGCCTCAACAATGTCTTTCAATATAACATCCCATCTTCATTGTCCACTACACCCCATTCTTGGTGTCATCCGCAAATCTGCTGATCCAATTAACCACAATATCATCCAGATAATTGATATAGAGAATAAACAACAAAGGACTCAGCATTAATCCTTGCAGAGCACCACTATTCACAGGCTTACAGCTAGAGAGACAACCTTCTACTACCACTGTCTGGCTTCTCCCACAAAGCCAATATATCATCCAATTTCATTCTGAAAGCCGAGCGACTGAACCATCTTGACCAGCCTCCCATGCAGGCCTTTTCAAATGCCTTACTAAAGTCCATGTAGGCAGCATCCATTGCTTTTCCTTCATCCACCTTCCTGGTAACTTCCTCAAAATCTCTATAAGATTAGTTAGACATGACCTACCACGCACGAAGCCATGCTGACTATCCTTAATCAGTCCATGTCTAATCAAATACTTACATATCTGGTCCCTTAGAATACCTTCCAGTAACTTACCCACAACTGATGTCAGACTCACCGGCCTATAGTTTCCTGGTTTCTGTTCTGAGACTTTTTTTGACGGTGGAACTATATTGACTATCCTCCAATCCTCTGGTACCTCTATTGTCGCAATTTCTGCACTTGTCTCCCAAAGGGACCAAGTGTACACCTTGTCAGGCCCTGGGGATTTATTCACCCTGATTTGCCTCAGTGTAGCAGGCACCTCCCCCTCTGTAATCTGTACAGGGTCCATGAAGTCCACAATGCCTCTTTGCCTCACTTCTATAGACTCTGTGTCCGTCTCCCGAGAAAATACAGATGCAAAGAATGTATTTAGGATCACCACCATCCGTTCTGGCTCCACACGTGGATTACTATTCTGGTCTTTGTCTCTAGCAATCTGTTTACTCTTAACATACCCATAGAATCCCTTAGGATTCTCCTTCACGTTGTCTGCTAGAGCAACCTTATACCTTCTTTTAGTCTTTCTGGTTTCTATCTTAAGCGTTATCATGCATTTCTTGTGCTCTATAAGCACCTCATTTGTTTCTAACGAGAGAAGATCTGCAGATGCTAGAAATCAGAGTGATACACACAAAAGTCCTGAAGATGGGTCTTGGCCCAAAACGTCGATTGTCCTCTTTTGCGTAGATGCTGCCTGGCTTGCTGAGTTCCTCCGGCATTTTGTGTGTGTTACTCATTTGCTCCTACTTGCCAATACCTGTGTAGGTCATTGATGCAAATGACACATTTCATTATATGTTTCAATGGACATGTGAAAAAATGAAGCTATTCTCTGTGGTGTATGTTGGAATGTGGGAGCAGTGTTCCAATAGCTTATTAAAATTGATATTCAAGGTTCTGCTACATTTTATTTGGGAAAATAATTGGCTGTGGCACCATTACCTACACAGGAAAGTTAAAGATGTCCGAATGTGTTTAAAGACAAAATCTCTGGTGGAGGGAGCATGATGTCTGTCAGCATAGGGACTCGAATACACAGGAGATTACTACTTGAGACTGGATGGACAGTTTTGGGAGGGGAAGAGAGATTATTGATAGCCAGAGAAAATGAAAACCAAAGCAGTGGTGGTCTGTATTATCAGCAAAGCTTTCATCTGTCAAGAACTTTCCCAGTTTCAGATGAGATATTATCATTCTCACGTTGTCTGCTTACAAGAGGGAGCTTCTGTTTAATCTCCAAAATCAGCTGGTGATAAGCAACGCATGGTCGGGTGCTGAATGCAATCAGCTGCTTTGAACAGTCGCGGAAATAAGCCCTTGAGGATTGGAGCGAGCAACCTGCAGGGGGACTGAGTTCCAACACCGTAGACATCTGGTACAAGTCGGTCGGATGGTTGAAATAATTAATGAGTTTATTATTGAACCAGTGTGTGATGGCAATGAAATAATGACAGAGACAGCTCATGTCCGATGATAACAGGAATCTTCTTTAAAATGCTATAGCTAGGGCTTTTCTCTGGAGTGAAGGAGGATGAGAGGAGACTTGATACGGGTGTACAAGGTGACACGAGGTATGGATTGACTGGTCAGCCAGAGAGTTCCTACCAGGCTGGAAGTGGCTAAGATGAAGGGGTAGCACAGTAGCATAATGCTCAACACAACATTTTACTGGCGACCTGGCTTCAATTCCCGCTCCTGCCTGTAAGGAGCTTGTCCATTCTCCCCACGACTGTGTGATTTTCTTCAGGTGCTCCCATTTCCTCCCACAGTCCAAAGACCCTCAGGTTGGTAGGTTAATTATTTGTCCCATCACTAAACCAAGATTAAAACAAATGTTTGCTGGCTTGCATGGCTCCAAGGGCCAGAAGGGTCTATTCCGCACTGTATCTCAATAAATTCATAAATAATTTTAAGGTGAAGGGGGACGTCACAAGTAAGTTTTTTTTAAACAATGAGTGGTGGGTGCATGGAATGCTCTGCTAGAGGCAGACACATTGGGGCACTTAAAAGAATCTTAGATAGGCACATGGATGATAGAAAAATGGAGGGCTATGTGGGAGGAAAGGGTTAGATTAATCTTAGAGTAGTTTAAAAGGTCGGCACACCATCACGGACTGAAGAGCCCCTGTTGTGCTGTACAGTCCTATGTTAACACTGCTGCCGTGAATTTGGTGCTGAGTCTGAGGAGAGCTTGATCTTGCAACGCCTTTTGTTTCAGATGGCCAACACCTGTGATGGTGCGGTGAAGGTGATGGGAGATCTCATCATCAAAACCTGCCTTATGGGTTTTTAACCCAGAGAGTGGCCAGGGCTGGTGTTAGACGCAAATACGCTAGGGACATTAAAATACTCTTAGGCACATGGATGAAAGAAAAAAATGGAGGGTTATGTGGGAGGGAAGGGCTAGGTCAGAGGGTCAGAGCAACATCTTGGGCTGAAGGGCCTGGGGCCTGTACTGTGCTTGCTGTACAATCTATGTTCTGTGTTCTATTTTCAAACAACAAAGTGATAACAGTTAAATATTTTATTTTATCTTATTTATTTAAAGATATAGTGCAGAAAAGACCCTTCCAGCCCAATGAGCTGCATCGCCCAGCAATCTTCAATTTAGCCCTGGCCTAATCACGGGGCAATATACGATGATCAATTAACCTACTAGCCCGTACGTCTTTGGACTGAGGGTGGAAATGAGAAAACCCACACATTCCATTGGGAGGGGGTGGTGGTCATCCAGACTCCTTACAGAGAACATTGGAATTGAATTTGGCATTCCAGTGCCCTAGGTTGCAACAGTGTCATGCTAACTGCTACAACATCATGATATGTACTGTACTGTTCTATGTTCCAATATATTTATGAGTGAAGTGTGTATTAACAAAGCCATCTCTGCTCACAGCTCCTTGGGAAGGTATCTTGAGAAGGTACCTCAAATATGGGAATCTTATCAGCTCTTTTTTATTTAGACATGACAACAATACACTCATCAACATGGCTGTCCATGGCTTCCTGTATTGCCAAGTTAAGGTCAGGCATAGATTACTCCCCAAATGTAAGGCTGAAGTGAAAATTATTGGGAGTGTTCAAAATACATCTATGTCTTTCATAGAACCAGTGAACTGTGGCCATTCAGCCTATCAAAGTTCTGCTGACTCATCCGATCAGTACCAGGCCCCTGCTCATTCTCCATAGCTTGGCAAATTATTTCCAGAATCAGCATAGTGTGGGAAAAAACCGAATAGTCAGCCGTGTCTGCAGTAGCTTTGCATGACAGCAATAGAGCAAGTTCCACATCAGTGCCCTTCCCTGTGGCCCCATAAATTCTCTTCTTTCAGATGCTTTTCCAGCTCCCATTTAAAACACCACAATTAAGTCTTCCTCCAGTGCCCCTGCCATCATAACATTCCAGGTTCTAATACTTGGATGCACGTAAACAAAGATCCTTATGTTTGTTTTATTGCTAATCATTTTCAGTCATCACCTCCCGCATCTTCACTCTCCATCAAGGGGAGCTGCCTCTGTTTACCTACATCTACAACTACTGAACTACGGCCATTCAGCCTATCAGCGTTCTGCTGTCTCTATGTAGAGTAACCCCATCAGTCCCCTGCTCATTCTCCATAGCTCTGCAAATTATTTCCAGAATCATCACAGTGTGGGAAAAGACCAAATAGTCAGCCGTGGCTACACCAATCAAGTTATTGAATATCTCCTTCGAATCATCTTGAAACTCACTTCTTCCAAGAGCAACCCCAACTTCTCTCGTCCCTCATCTCTGTATTTATTTGGGTAAATTTCCACGTAAAAGCCTTGTGAATCGCACTTTTGAAAGATGTGTCATACACATTGCACAGAAAACAGATCATATAAGAAGGGTAAAGGTGAAAAATTTAAGGGGAACCTGAGTTGGAACTTCTTTACTCACTGCCAGAGAAAATGGTGGATGTGGGCTCAATTGAAATGTTTAAGAAAAGTTTGGATAAGTACATCGATGCGGTGGATAGGGGCAAATATGGGGAGGTATGGTCCAGGTGCAGATTGATATGACTAGGTAAAACAACAGTTTGGCACAGATCAGATGGGCAGCTGGGCTAGTTTCTGGTTAGTGCAATGCTATCACAGTTTGGGGCGTCGAAGTTCAGAGCTCAATTCCGCCATCTTCTGTAAGGAGTTTGTATGGTCTCCTAATGAGTGGAGTTGAATTTGTGGGTGAAGTTAAGAAATTGCAAGGGTAAAAAACCAGTATGGGAATCTTATATAGGCCTCCAAATAGCAGCCAGGATGTGGGGTTGAGATTGCAAAGGGAGCTGGAAAAAGCATATAATAAGGGTAATGACACAATTGTAATGGGGGACTTCAATATGGGGGATTGGGAAAATCAGATTGGTGTCCGATCGCAAGACAGCAAATTTGTTGAATGCCTATGAGATGGCATTTTAGATCAGCTTGTGCTTGAGCTTACTTGGAGAAAGGCTGTCTTAGATTGGATGTTGTGTAATAACCCAAATCTTATTAGGGAGCTGAACGTAAAAAAAACCTTTAGGAGGTAATGATCACAATATGATTGGATTCATACTGCAACTTGAGAGGGAGAAGCATAACTCACATGTATCCTTATGGCATTGGAATAAAGGGAATTACAGAGGCATGAGAGAGGACCTTGCCTTGGAGGATAGCAGGAGGATTCTGTCGGCAGAGCAGAGAGAGCTGAAGTTTCTGGGAATAGTTCAAAAACGCAGGATAGATATGTTCCACAGAGGAAGTTGTTCTCAAATGGCAGGGGTAGGCAACCATGCTGACAAAGGAAGTTAAGAGTAAAAGGGAAGTGAAAGATTATACTGGACTACTGGAAAATGATGCTGGTGAGGAAGTAATGGGGGGGGGGCAGAGAAATGGCAGGTGAACTTCATAGGTACTTTGCATCTGTCTTCACTGAGGAAGTCTGGCAGCATGCCATTGTTATTACAGAGGAAAAAGTGCTAGGCAAACTCAAAGGTGGATAAATCACCTGGGCCAGGTAGACTACATCTAGAGTCCTAAGAGAGGTTGCTGAAGAGATAACGGATGCATTGGTCATGATCTGGCATGCTCCCAGAGGACTGAAAGACTTCTTTAAGAAGGAAGGAAGGCAAAAGAAAGGAAAGTTAGGCCAGTTAGCCTAACCTCAGTGGTTGGGAGAGTGTTTGAGTCGATTATTAAGAGTGAGGTTTCAAGACTAATGATAAAATGAGTCAAAGTTAGCATGGTTTCTATGAAGGGAAATCTTGCCTGACAAATCTGTTAGAGTTCTTCAAGGAAGTAACAAGCAGGGTGGACAAAGGAGAGGCAGTGGATGTCATTTACTTGGATTTTCAAAAGTGTTTGATAAGGTGCCACACATGAGGCTGCTTAACAAGATAAAATCCAGTGGTGTCACAGGAAAGATACTGGCATGGATAGAAAAATTGCTGACAGGCAGGAGGCAGTGAGTGGGAATAAAAGGGGCCTTTTCTGGTTAGCTGTTTGGAAAGGTGACGTGGTGTTCCTCGGAGCCAGCATTGGGGCTGCTGCTTTTCGTATTGTTTGTCAGTGATTTAGATAATATGATTGATGGCTTTGTGGCAAAGTTTGTGGATGATACAAAGCTAGGTGGAGGGGTAGATAGTGCTGAGGAAGCAATGCGATTGCAGCAGGACTTAGACAAATTGGAAGAATGGACAAAGAAGTGGCAGATGGAATACAGTGTTGGGAAATGTATGATAATGCATTTGGGAGAAGGAACAATAGTGCAGACTATTATCTAAATGGGAAGAAGGTTTAAACATCCGAGATGCAGAGGGACTTAGGAGTCTTTGTGCAAGACTCCTAGAAGTTTAATTTACAGATTGAGTCTGTGATAAAGAAGGCAAATGCAACGTTGGCATTTATTTCAAGGGGAATAGAATATAAAAGCAAGGAAATAATGCTGAGCCTTCATAAGACACTATTCAGGCCACATTTGGAGTATTGTCAACAGTTTTGGACCTCATATCTCAGAAAGGATGTGTTGTCATTGGAGAGAGTCCAGAGGGATTCACAAGGATGATTCCAGAAATGAAGGAATAGTTAGGGTGAAGGAATAGATAACATATGAGGAGAGTTTGGCAGGCTTGGACCTGTTCTGACTGGAATCTAGAAAAATGTGGCAGGATCTCACTGAAGCCTACTGAATATTGAAAGGACTAGATAGGGTGGAGTGGATATGGAGAGGATGTTTCCTCTGGTGGGGGTATCCAGAACTAGAGGGGACAGCCACAAAACTGAGGGGTGACCCTTTAAAACAGAGGTAAGGAGGAATTGTTTTAACCAGAGAGTAGTAAATCTGTGGAATGCTCTGCCACAGACTGCAATGGAGGCCAAGTCCGTGTGTATATTTAAGGTAGAAGTTCATTGTTTCCTGATCAGTCAGGGCATCAAGGCATATGGCGAGAAGACAGATGATTGGGTTGAGTGGCATCTGGGATCAGCCATGATGGAATGGCAAAGCAACTCGATGGACTGAATGGCCTGGTTCTGCTCCTCTGCCTTATGGTCTTATGGTGAACGCGTGGATTTCCTCCCACAGTCCAAAGACGTACCAGTAGGGTAATTGGTCATTGTAAATTGTTCTATGATTAGGCTAGGGTTAATTAGTGGGTTGCTATGTGGCACAGCTCATTGGGCCGGAAGGTCCTGATCGGTGCTGTATCACTAAATAAAATAAAATAAATTGACACTGTCTGTGCTGACAATGATGCCAATTTAAGCCTCACATCTTTCTGCATGTGGTCTATATCCCTCAATTCTCTGCCTGTTCATTGCTGGTCTCTCTAAAGACTTCGAAACATTTCTTTCACATCTGTTTTCAACATTTCTCCTGGAAGCATTTCCAGGCACCCGCCATTCTCTGTGCAGAAATAAAACTTGCCTAGTAACTGTCCCTCACATTTTAAATCCATGCCCTCTGGTATTTGACAGTTACACAATGGGAAAGGGACTTGAACTATCTACCCTAACCATGTCTTTCATAATTTCAGAATCTTCTTTTGGATCCCACCACTGACTATAAGGAGTTTGCATGTACTTCCCATGAATGCATCGGTTTCATCCTGGAGTTCCGGTTTTCTCCCACAGTCCAAAGACATATCAAATGGTCGCTTAATATGTTATTGTAAATTGTCCTAACATTCCTTAAGGTTGTTATAGCAGGGGGAGGTAGTGGAGGATAAGCTCCATATGGCATGCGTCTCAAATAGCTTCTGACAACTAAATCCAGCACATCCTGGCCATCACATGTGCTACTAAGTCCAGCAGAGCCATATCTACTAACAGGAGACAATAAGAGTCTGCCTTGAAACTACTTGCTCTGGGCAGATGGGGCTCATCAGCCGTGGTTGGCAACTCCTGCGATACCGCTGGTGCCAAACTGTATCAGTGCCTGCCATTCCTTTGGATTCATCAGATGTCTGGAGAGGGGGAGCCTGTGGCATGGGCAACAGCTTGCTCTCCGTATGGTCCTGCAATGGCTTGCATATCTAGAAAGCTAGGACACAATAGCCATCTAGATATGCAAGCCAATGGTGATCCCGACCAACGGAGGCCTCTGTAAATTGTCCAGTGATTGGGTGTGGTTTGAAGGGCCTTTGAAAGAGAAGGGGAAGGGGAACCAAAGGGAGATGATGGGCAGGTGTGTAGAAGAGAAAGAGTAAGAGGGTAACTAGAATGAGGAATGGAAAATGAAAGAAGGAAGGAGGGTTAGAGAAATCGATGATGTTTATTGAGTGTATATTCCCCTTCTTTGATGTTGTCTGACATGCTGAGTTCCTCCAAAATTTAGTATGTTTCTGCATTTGTAGCCTCCTGTGTCTCCTCTTTGTCTGTCTATGCTTACCCATACGACCATACGACCATAAGACATAGCAGAATTAGGCCATTCAACCGATCGAGTCTTCTCTGCCATTCCATCATGGCTGATTTATTATCCCTCTCAACCCTATTCTTCTGCCTTTTACCCATAGTCTTTGATGCCTAGACTATCTCCAGATAACTTGGCCTCCACAGCTACCTGTGGCAATGAATTCCACAGATCCACTACTCTCTGGCTAAAGAAATTCCTCCTCTACTCTTTTCTAAAGGGATCTGCTGCTTGAACGATTTAAGCACTGCTCCAGATAGATTGGAAAAGCACAGTGCTGGGGTTGGAGGTGAGGGTTGGACCGATTTCACGCTGAGGCCGTGAGGCTGCGAGCTTCTCGGTGTAATTGACACAGAGGCTTTGGGCCTTCTCCAGGCTGTTCCAAGGACTCAGTTTGGCTCGGAATGCTGTTGCTCGCTTCTGTTGCTTACAAGAGTTGTGTTCTTTTCTCTTTTTCTGCGCACTGGGTGTTGGTCTTTTTTTAAAATTGGGTTCTTTAGGGGTTTCTTGCTTTGTGGATGTCAGTAAGCAGACAAATCTCAAGGTTGTATAATTTATATACACTTTGATAATAAATGTAGTTTGAATCTTTGAATATCCTGTGCCCTCAGGTGCTGGACTCCCCCACTATATGAATCATTCTCTTCATGTCCTTCTCCTCATAAACTTTGATGCTTTTACTATACAGGATGAATTCACATAACCTCACAACTGCAGCCTTTGTTTCTTTTCCTGCTCATCTTCTGTAAGCTCACAGACACTTAGAAACAAGCAATAGAACATCAAACATTGCCAATGGCCTTTTGGCTGGTAACTTTCAAACTCTTCATATTATAGAAATAACGAATAGGCTAGGGACAATAATGTCAGAGAGAATTCATCATCTTCAGGCATGCGTTCTTGCAGACAAGGGATCAGATCACATCAACCGTGGTTGAAATACACTTTGAATCTCAGAAATCAGTGGAGATTAGTTTTATGGACACAGACTCAGTTTGATCACATTCCTTGCAGATTTTGGAGATAGATAGTGTGCTTGGGGCAATATAAATTCCACTTAAAGGAAACTCAGTGAGCTGTGAAACTAGCAGAGACTCCCTTGGTATCCTGCCTACTAGCTGAAGGACACACTGCATAAGTTCTTCTCAGCAGTCTCTCCTGAGCTTACTGCTGCTCTTACACAGAAGGTGGGTGCAGTGGAACACTATTTCGTGATTCAGTGATACATCCCTTCCGACCCAATGAGCCCGTACCACTTATTTGCACCCATTAACCTATTAACTCGCACACTTTTGGAATATGGGAGGGAATCAGAGCACCTGTAGGAAACGCATGTTGTCATGGCAAGATTGTACAAATTCCTTACAGAGAGCGGTGGAGTTGAACCCAGGTCGCTAGTGTTGTAATTGCATTCTGCTAACCACTATGCCAACGTGGCATGCCATAATCATGTGCCCCATATCCTCCAGATCCTCTTTAATTGGAAAGCGTGGAAAGCGGCCAGTGAGTGAGTGGGCCAGTGAAGGAGTGGAGATTTGAGGCTTTGACTCGAGAGATTCTGGCAGTTTTGGCAGTTGGACTGTGCAATCAAGTCAATCAAGATTTGACTAGCTCAGCAGAAAGCTGTTGATTAGACAATCAAGATTTGAATAGCTCAGACTCAGCAGAAAGCAGCTGATTGGGCAATCGAGGTCAGGTGACCAAGCAGTTTGAAAAGCTCAAACAAATAAATAGAGGGTTACCTCAAGTGGAGCGGCCTGTGGAAAGTGGCCAGTGAGTGAGTGGGCCAGCCAGCGAGTGAAGGAGTGGAGATTTGAGGCTTTGACTCGAGAAGCTTCGACGAGAAGAGGCTGAGAACGAGCTTCACTCCAAGTGAGGTGAGGTTGGGTAAGTTCCTTTCAAAGGAGAAAGTTTCAAAAGTTGAGGCAAGTATTGGGTAGGTCATGGCAGCTAAGACTGTGGGATGTGGGAAATCAGGGATACTTCCAGTGTCCCTGACGACTATGTGTGCAGGAAGTGTGTCCAGCTGCAGCTTCTGGCAGACCGCATTGAGCATCTGGAGCTGCGATTGGATTCATACTGGAGCATCCGCGATACTGAGAAAGTCGTGAATAGCACGTTCAGTGAGTTGGCCACACCACAGGTAAAGGCTACACAGGCAGAAAGGGAAGGGTTGGCCACTAGACAGCGTAGCAGTAGGCAGGTAGTGCAGGAGTCCCCTGAGGTCATCTCCCTCCTAAACAGATATACTGTTTTGGATACTGTTGGGGGAGATGTCTCATCAGGGGAAGGCAGCAGCAGCTGAGTTCATTGCACCATGGGTGGCTCTGCGGCACAGGAGGGAAGGAAAAGGAGTGGGAGAGCTATAGTGATAGGGGATTCGATTGTAAGGGGAATAGATAGGTGTTTCTGTGGCCGCAAATGAGACTCCAGGATGGTATGTTGCCTCCCTGGTGCAAGGGTCAAGGATGTCTCTGAGCAGCTGCAGGACATTCTGGAATGGGAGGGTGAACAGCCAGTGGTTGTGGTGCACAGAGGTACCAACGATATAGGTACAAAACGGGATGAGGTCCTACAAGGTGAATTTAGGGAGTTAGGAGATAAACTAAAAAGTAGGACCACAAAGGTAATAATCTCTGGATTACTACCAGTGCCACGTGCTAGTCAGAGTAGAAATAGGAGGATATTTCAGATAAATACGTGGCTTGAAAAATGGTGCAAGGGAGAGAGATTCAAATTTCTGGGGCATTGGAACCATTTCTGGGGGAGGTGGGACCGGTATAAACAGGACGGTCTGCACCTGGGCTGGACTGGAACCAATGTCCTAGAGGGAGGGTTTTATACTGCTGTTCAGGAGGCTTTAAACTAATGTGGCAGGGGGATTGGGAACAAGTGCAGAGAGACAGAGGGGTGTAAAATGAGGGTAGACACAAAAAGTAGTAAGATGAAAAGTAAAAGTGGCAGGCAGGCAAATCTAGGGCAAAAAGCAAAAAGAGCCACTTTTCAACATAATTGTATAAGGGCTAAGAGTGTTGTTAAAACAAGCCTGAAGGCTTTGTGTGTCAATGCGGGGAGCATTCGTAACAAGGTGGATGAATTGAATGTGCGGATAGTTATTAATGAATATGATATAGTTGGGATCACAGAGACCTGGCTCCAGGGTGACCAAGGATGGGAGCTAACATCCAGGGATATTCAATATTCAGGAGGGATAGACAGGAAAGAAAAGGAGGTGGGGTAGCATTGCTGGTTAGAGAGGAGATTAACGCAATAAAAAGGAAGGACATTAGCCTGGAGGATGTGGAATCGATATGGGTAGAGCTGCATAACACTAAGGGGCAGAAAACGCTGGTGGGAGTTGTGTACAGGCCACCTAACAGTAGGAGTGAGGTTGGGGATGGCATTAAACAGGAATTTAGAAATGCGTGCAATAAAGGAACAGTAGTTATAATGGGTGACTTCAATCTAAATATAGATTGGGTGAACCAAATTGGTAAGGGTGCTGAGGAAGAGGATTTCTTGGAATGTATGCAGGATGGTTTTCTGAACCAACATGTCGAGGAACCAACTAGAGAGCAGGCCATTCTAGATTGGGTATTGAGCAATGAGGAAGGGTTAGTTAGCAATCTTGTCGTGCGAGGCCCCTTGGGTAACAGTGACCATAATATGGTGGAATTCTTCATTAAGATGGAGAGTGACATAGTTAATTCAGAAACAAAGGTTCTGAACTTAAAGAAGGGTAACTTTGAAGGTATGAGACATGAATTAGCTAAGATAGACTGGCAAATGATACGTAAAGGGTTGACGGTGGATATGCAATGGCAAGCATTTAAAGATCGCATGGATGAACTACAATTGTTCATCCTAGTTTGTCGAAAGAATAAACCAGGGAAGGTAGTGCACCTGTGGCTGACAAGGGAAATTAGGGATAGTATCAAGCCCAAAGAAGAAACATATAAATTAGCAAAAAAAAGCAGCACACCTGAGGACTGGGAGAAATTCAGAGACCAGCAGAGGAGGACAAAGGCCTTAATTAGGAAAGGGAAAAAAGATTGAGAGAAAGCTGGCAGGGAACATAAAAACTGACTGTAAAAGCTTTTATAGATACGTGAAAAGAAAAGGATTGGTCAAGACAAATGTAGGTCCTTTACAGTCAGAAACAGGTGAATTGATTATAGGGAACAAGGACATGGCAGACCAATTGAATAACTACTTTGGTTCTGTCTTCACTAAGGAGGACATAAATAATCTTCCGGAAGTAGTAAGGGACCGAGGGTCTAGTGAGATGGAGGAACTGAGGGAAATACATGTTAGTAGGGAAGTGGTGTTAGGTAAATTGAAGGGATTAAAGGCAGATAAATCCCCAGGGCCAGATGGACTGCATCCCAGAGTGCTTAAGGAAATATCCCAAGAAATAGTGTATGCATTAGTGATAATTTTTCAAAAATCCTTAGATTCTGAATTAGTTCCTGAGGATTGGAGGGTGGCTAATGTAACCCCACTTTTTAAAAAAGGAGGGAGAGATAAACCGCGGAATTATAGACTGGTTAGTCTGACATCGGCGGTGAGGAAAATGCTAGAGTCGGTTATCAAAGATGTGATAACAGCACATTTGGAAAGAGGTGAATCTCATTCTTGCCTACAGAACCTCTTGTGCAGTCCCCTCATTAATAAACCCCATATCACCATAGCATGCCTTTTCTCCACCCTTCCCTTCTGAGGTACAGATGCCAACACAGTGCTAGAAATTAGAGCTCTGTGACTTTCCTCTGTTGGGTCATCCTGCCCAACAGTATCCAAAGTGATATACCTGTTGTGAGGGGTACGGCCACAGGGGTACTCTGCACTGGTTCCTTAACCCCTTTCCCTCTCCTGACTGTCATCCAATTTCCTGTGTTCTGCACCTTGGGTGTAACTATCAATCTATAAGTCCTATCAATCACCCTCTCAGCCTACCAAATGACCTGGATTTCGTTCAGATCCTGCTCCAACTCCTTAACATGCTTTGTTAGAAGCTGCAACTAAATGCACTCCTTGATTTGTCAGAAACAATGGAGGTCTCCCTGCCTTCCCACATCCCTCAAGAGGAGTATTCCACTATCCTGCGTGTCATCCCTACTGACCTACCTGAACAAATATATAGAAGCTGTTCTTTCATTTGCTTTCTTTGACTGAAGCCTCGAAACGCTAAAGCCTTAAGATTGCCTCTCTGATTATGCCCACCCTGACAACGGCCACTGCGATGATGGTTGCGGTGCTTGCTAAGGCCTTACTTTAATTTGCTCTTGCTAATCCATCCCAAACACTGATTGGTCTCTGTACTGACCCGCTCTGCCTTTTATCCTCCATCAGTGGACCTGATTGAAAACCCTCCTCTCTAAACTTCCAATATTCGGATTGGCCACTGGTTGAAGCTCTTTTTCTTTTTTTACAGTCCCTGTTTTCACCTTTGGATTGCCTCAACTCTGGCCTTCTAGGTAGAAACCAACAGAATATCCCTTTCCCTCATGCATTTCTCCTTGCTGGAACCCCGACCTTGGCGTCCTACTCGGGGAAGAGTGGCTGAGAATACTCGAAATGGCATACAAACGGGAACTTCCCATGCACCGAATGCTGTGAAGTGTTGTGGGTGACCTCTGCCCACATCAAATGGCTACACATCGATTCATCCCGTGTTTCGAAAGCCAGGCATCGAAAGGTTCGTTCCAAATCTTGGTTCACCTGTTCTGTCTGGCTATTGGACTGTGAGTGAAACCCAGAGGAAAGGCTCGCGGTTGCCCCAATCAGCTTACAGAATGCCCTCCAGAAATGTGATGTGAATTGAGGGCCATGATCTGATACAATGTCCATCAGGAATCTGAAAGACCTGCTGCAGGGCAATCTCGCTCATCTCCACCGTAGATGGTAGTTTGTCCAAGGCAACAAATGTATAGGCCTTTGAAAGATGATCGACAAATACCATGAAGACAGTCCTCCCCTTGGAGGGAGAATGACCTGTGACAAAGTCCATGGAGATGTGCACCCATAGTCTGTTTGGAACAGGCAGAGGGTGAAGGAACCCTCGAGGTTGGGTACGAGGATCCTTGTTCTAGGCACACACCTTGCACGCCTGCACGGTCTCACCATTCCAGGCACCAGCATCTTATCTTGATAAACATGAGGGTCCTAGGATTGGTCATTCTTGATGCTTATTCCCATTGAAGTACCTGAGACCAGACAGAACTTGGGAACATTTGACCCAGAGGAACGTTCTTAGGGCCTTGCAAACAAGAGCATTGATACTCCCATGAATTGGCACTACCACCTTGGCTTGGGGCAAAATGGTGGTAGGCTGCTCCTCTTGTCCAGGTTCATCGAACTGACAGGACAAGGCATCTGGTTTTTGGTTCTTTGACCCTGGTCAATAGGTCAGGACAAAATTAAAGCTGTTAAAGAAAAGAGACCACCTGGCCTGCCTGGAATACAGTCTCTTGGCCTTCTGAATATAAGCAAGGTCTCCTGTGGTCTGCCCAAATGATGAAAGGGTCTTGGTCCCCTCAAGCCAGTGACACCATTCTTCCATAGCCTGCCTGACTGTGGGCAGCTCTCTATTGCCGATGTCACAGTTCACCTCTGCCAGGGTCAGCCACCTGGTGAAGAATGCACACGGGTGCAGTTTACCATCTGATGGTGTCCATTGAGACAACGCTGCACGCACTCCAATGTTTGCGGCATCTACCTCCATGATGAATGGAAGGTCTGGGTTACAAAATGGGAGCCGTCGTGGACTGCTGTTTGAGCCCTGCAAAAGCAGCCTTTGCTTCGTTTGCCCAAACAAAAGGGCATGTAGACTTCTTAGTTAGAGCTATTAGTGGAGCCGCCACTGAGCTGAAGTTTCTGATGAACATTCTGTAAAAGTTGTCAAGTCCCTGGAATTGTTAGACATTGGCCACCATGATCCAATGTGAAAGAATCTCTGACCGCTTGGGTTTTGGTGAGGTCCATCTTGGAATTGCTCTTAGAAATGATAAACCCAAAAATGAAATGGTGGTTACATGAAATTCAGATTTCTCCAGCCTGACATAAAGTCCATAGTCTAGAAAGATGTTCCTGACTTAAGATGTCCTTGACTTAAGTGACGTACTCCTCTATGGACTTAGAGAAGATCAGGATATCGTCCATGTAGATAAAGACGTACTTATGGAGAGCATCCCAGAGCACATCATTTATAAACAGCTGGAGAGCTGCTGCTGGCTATGCTTGCAAGGCCAAAGGGCACAACTCACTGCTCAGTCGGAGTGCTAAGTGCAGTTTTCCACTTGTTGCACTCCAGTATGTGGGCCCGATTGCACATACTCTGCAAGTTTAGCTTCAAAAATTCTCTTACCTGTTGGAGAATCTCGAAGGCAGTGTTCACAAGCAGAAGGGGGTAAAATGCTTCTTGGTTATTATGCGATTGAACCCTCTACAATCAATACATGGCCACAGGCTCTAATCCTTTTCCAGTACAAAGAAGAAACCCATGCCGGTTGTGATGCGGAGAGCTGAATGAATCCCACAGTAAGAGCCTCTCTTATGTGCTCTTCCACCGTGCTTCTTTTCGGGCCTGAGAGCCCATACAATCGATCCCACGGAAGACAAGTACCAGGCAGTAGATCTATAGCACAGTTGAGGGGTCAGTGCAGTGGGAGAATTGAGGTCCTTTCCTTGCTGAAGGCCTCTTCCAAGTTTTTGTAAACAAAAGGGATTTCGACTGGTTTGGGCGTTGCAAATACCTCTGAACCATTTTTTCGAGGACGAATCCTGAGGCTCCTTAGGTGGCAGGGGTGACTTCATAGACCCAGAGTCTCTTCCATAGGTTTACTAGACACTTTCATTGAAACAATGGTCAAATCAGAGTCCTAATCCTTGTCCGTATTCTCCGACGATGGCAATGAGACATTATAAATCGCTCTTATGCCCCAGGGAATAAACACCAAGTGTCTGCGTCTCAGAGTCTTCCTGTTAGTTGAAACTTGGTGGCTGGATCTCTTAGACTGAGCTGCTGGAATTCCAGTCCCCATGGGCACCTCCTTGGTTTACTCCTCTCTCTATTTCCAGCATGCCCCAACTCAACAGAGTTGGGACTTCCAGTCCTGCTGGAACTGATTTGTCTGTCCTTGAGGGAAGGACTGAATCTCCAGAAGGATTCAAGTTACCCTAAACTGAAGACAGCCTCTTCATCGGCCCTTGGTCTGGGGAGAGTCTGGGGTTAGGAAAACCACGCTGTAAACATAGTCTGGCAATATAGAGTGGCCAAGGCCTTCTCACTCCAGCAAATCTCTTGGTCCAAAGTCCGAAACTTAATAGCGTAGTTGACTGCTGACTATCTCCCCTGTTGCAACTTCATCAGATGGTCCGATGCTTGGCATGCTCCAGCAGGATGATGGAATTCCCTCCTGGTTGCAGCCATAAATTCCTCCGAATCCAAGCTGATCTCCGACCTTCATTCCCCATGCTTGTTGGCCCAGGCCAGGGCTCACTGGGAGATAATGAAGTCCACCTTTCCAAGCTCCAAAGGTAACCATGACAGCTGGAGTTCGAACACCAACTAGTATTTAGTGAGGAAGCTATGGCAGGAACTCGGGTCTCCGCTGGGTCTTTCTGTGGTCAGAATGTGTACTGGCCCCGCAGAGCGAGCGACAGCGTCACCAAAGCGACTCTGGTTTCCTCCTTGTGAAAGCTGACACACAGCAAACTGGAGGTTGTGTACCTCCAGACCCCGTCCAAAAATCCTCTGGCTGTGGCTGGCCAGAGCAGACGAAAGACTCTGATATCCTGTTGGTTCAGTCACACTGTGATGAGAGGCCCAGGCAAGGATCATTGGACCCAAGTGATGGGGTATCCGAGGCTGGAATCAAGACACAATGCGAGACTGAAATTAGAGCAAAATACTGAACTAGATAATAGATGATAATCTAAGTACAACTAATGATTAAGCACTGAACCCCTGTTCAGGTGCTCCTTAAATATTGAATCCTGTTGCCAGAACATGGCTGCCCAATTAGTGAGATGGTCCCTGAATCCTTAAAGGGGCCATGCCAGCTATCCATATTCTGCAGAGTTAGAATGTCTAAACCCTGGAAGCTGGCATAGTTGGGTGCATATAGTAACACCAGGAGTTACCAGTCAGTGTTGAACTCAACAAAGATCTGCCTTAGGGACTCCAGCTCTGGGTTTTTCCCTCAGGGTTTACGGCTGAAGCCTTCCCTATGAGTGGGTCTAACCACAAGGCAGCAGAGGTTTGAGATCAGAGTTTTCCTTCTTCTAGATGAGCTGCCAGCCACTCCTGTTGAGCCCATCAGCCCGAAGCGACTGATTTCAAGGTGTCAGTAACCCGTCTTTTCCCTTTCTCCTGTCAGTAGAAACGTTTCCTGTGGTCTTAGTAGCTAAACTACACATGAAGTTAAGGAGTTGGTCTTGGTAGTCAGAGGCTATTTGAGACACACATCATTGGGAGAACTTAATAGGTAGTGGGAGCATATCCCCATTACCGTCCCCTAGCTATAACAAGCTTCAGGAACTGTGCAAAGATATAAAATTACTATAAATTGCAAAATAAACAAATAATGAAAAAATGGAATAACAATTTAGTGTTCAGATGTTCACAGACTGTTTAAAAACATAGCATCTTCTGTTGAGTTTATTGTCACACACATCAGGGTACCATTACTCGTATAAAGCTCACATTGTAAACACTGCACTGGGCAATGATAAATACAGCTGTAAATAGCCCGATGAGCACACACCCACTGAATGCCGCAATTTATAGTCAGGAAAGCTAGGGTAATGAGAAAAGAAAGTGTCAATAACAGAAGAGGTAGAATTAAGAGTCCTGAAACATAGTGGCACCAACGGGAAGAGGATGTGACAGAGGTGATAGGTTCAGGAGTCTGGTAGCAGTAGGGAAGAAACTGTTCTTGAATCTGGTCATCTGGCCTTTACGCATCCCCCCCCGCCCCCCCACCCCCCCACCGTATCTCTCTCAGAAGGTAAAAGACAGGATTGGGAATGGCCAGGGTGTCAGACACCATTGATAATATCAAACACAAGAAAGTCTTCAGATGCTGGAAATCTAAAGCAATGCGCACAGAACGCTGGATGAACTCAGCAGGTCAGGCAGCAGCTATGGAAAAGAATAAACTGTCCTGAAGAAGGGTCTCGGCCCGAAATGTCAACTTGTAGCGGTGTGCTACACGCAGCGCTGAAATAACGACACGGAGTTGGTGAGCTGCAGTTGCAATAAGAGATTTATTCAAATTTCGCGGCCTCGCTTTAAAGCCTTCCTGATCCCGCCCTCCCCGGGCGGGAATGCTGTAGGGGGCGCGTATTCACAGTCCCATCCCGTGCGCGGGCTTTTCCCCTTGCTGGTGAAGCAGGCTTGGCGCCCTCTTTGGGACCGGCCTCAATGCCGACGCGCACCACTTTGTGAGCCAGTTCGAGTGCGCTGGGAAGTGGGTCGCCACATAACCCCCCCCACAGAACCGGCGATACAACCCCAATGTCCACAGTCTGGGTCAGCCTCTGTTTGGAAGGTCTGCCTCTGCGCCGTGGTGCCGGAATCTCGACCGGCTGCGCCAAGTCCACATGGGCTGGTTTGAGTCGGTCCACCATGAAAACTTCCTCTTTCCCCCCAATGTCCAGCACGAATGTAGACCCGTTGTTTCTGATCACTGTAAACGGCCCCTCGTAGGGCTGCTGTAGTGGTGCCCGATGTCCGCCCCGTCGTACAAAAACGAACTTATAGTCTCGCAGGTCTTTGGGTACGCAGGTCGGGTTCTGCCCACGCTGTGAAGTGGGTATGGGGGCCTGGTTACCGAGCCTCTCGCGTAGTCTGCCCAGGACTGCTGCGGGTTCTTCCTTTTGCCCCCTTGGGGCTGGTATGAACTCCCCGGGGATGACCAGGGGTGCGCCGTACACCAACTCGGCCGACGAGGCGTGCAGATCTTTTTTGGGTGCCGTGCGGATTCCGAGCAGGACCCAGGGAAGCTCGTCCACCCAGTTAGGCCCCTTGAGGCAGGCCATGAGAGCCGACTTCAGGTGATGGTGGAAACGCTCCACCAGTCCGTTCGACTGTGGGTGGTAGGCAGTTGTGTGGTGCAGCTGTGTCCCCAAAAGGCTGGTCATAGCTGACCACAGGCTGGAGGTGAACTGGGTGCCTCTGTCGGAGGTAATGTGGGCCGGTACACCAAAGCGAGATACCCAGGTGTCAATCAGTGCCCAGGCGCAAGATTTGGAGGTGGTGTCGGTGAGCGGGACCACCTCTGGCCATCTTATGAACAGGTCCACGATAGTCAGGAGGTGCCGCGCTCCTCGCAACACTGGCAGGGGGCCCACGATATCCACATGAATGTGGTCGAAATGCCGGTGGGTGGGGTGGAACTGCTGCGGCAGAGCTTTGGTGTGCCGCTGCACCTTGGCCGTCTGGCAGTGCATGCACGTTCTGGCCCATTCACTGACTTGCTTGCGGAGTCCGTGCCAAACGAACCTGTTGGAGACCATCCAGACGGTTGTCCTGATGGAGGGGTGCGCTAAGTTGTGAATGGAATTGAAAACGCGCCGCCTCCAGACTGCCGGAATGACGGGACGGGGTTGGCCGGTGGTGACGTCACAGAGTAGGGTCCTCTCACCTGGGCCTATGGGGAGGTCCTGGAGCTGCAAACCGGAGACTGCAGTCCTGTAACTAGGGATCTCCTCGTCTGCCTGCATCGCCTCCGCCAGTGCTTCATAGTCTACCCCCTGGGACAGGGCTTGGATGTTAGGGCGGGAGAGAGCGTCCGCCACGACATTGTCCTTTCCCGAGACATGCCGGACATCCGTCGTGTATTCGGAGATGTAGGACAGATGTCGCTGCTGGCGGGACAACCAGGGGTCGGATGCTTTCGTGAACGCAAAGGTAAGAGGTTTGTGGTCCGTGAACGTGTTAAAGAGCCTACCTTCTAAGAAGTACCTGAAATGCCGGATTGCCAGGTATAGTGCCAACAGTTCCCGGTCGAAAGCACTGTATTTGAGCTCGGATGGTCGTAGGTGTTTGCTGAAAAACGCCAGGGGTTGCCAGCGACCCTCGATGAGTTGCTCCAGCACCCCACCGACTGCCGTGTTAGATGCATCCACTGTGAGGGCAGTAGGGGGCGTCAGTTCTAGGGTGCACTAGCATCACGGCGTTTGCTAAGGCTTCTTTGGTTTTAATGAAAGCGGCGGTGGACTCCTCGTCCCAGGTAATGTCCTTGCCCTTACCCGACATCAGGGCGAACAGGGGGCGCGTGGTTCGGGCAGCCGAAGGGAGGAAGCGGTGGTAGAAATTCACCATACCCACGAATTCCTAAAGGTATTCACAGTCCCGTCCCGCGTGTGGGCTTTTCCCCTTGCTGCTGAAGCAGGCTTGGCGCCCTCTTTGGGACCGGTCTCAATGCCGGTGCGCACCACTTTGTGAGCTGGTTCGAGTGCGCTGGGAAGTGGGTCGCCACAAACTGTTTATTCTTTTCCATTTTTGCTTCCTCGTCTGCTGCATTTTGTGTGTATTACCATTGATTATATGGGAAGTGTGTCGGAAGCAACATACTATGAAGAAAGGCTGACTGGAGGGAAGTGTTGAGCGTTAACTGCTCTTGGCAGATTCCGTCAGCCCAGAGCAGAGCTGTTACTAGACCAGGTGAACCTCTTCAATTCAAGTAATTAAGAGTAGAATGTTGTAAGATTTCTACTAGCCCACTGATGCCTTGGAAGCAAGGGACCTGATCCTCTAAGTGGTCTGCCAAATCAAAAAGCTGGTCAAGATGGCTTTGAGCTGTGGTCTCTATTCATTCAGACTTACTTGCTTTCTAGGTCCGTAGTGATGGTTCTGGGGACACAGGGTAGTTAGGACTCATGTTGGCATTTAGGCACAGATGTGGAGGAGTTAGAGATCGGGTCTGAATCTGGTCCTCTGCACTCCACGCCTGAAGTTCAGCGGCGTGGACATGTGATGAATGACATCTGTGGATGCCAGGTCGGTGGGTCAAAACCTGGAGACCAGAGACTGGAGAGCGGAAGCCCAGAGGCCTGGAGACAAGAGACCAGAGACCAGAGGCCCAGAGGCCTTGAGAGAAGAGACTGAAGACCAGAGGCCCAGAAGCCTGAAGAGAAAAGACTGGATACTGGAGGCCCAGAGGCCTGGATTGGAGATAAGAGACACAGAGGTCTGGAGATTAGAGAATGGAAACTAGAGGCCCAGAGGCCTGGAGACAAGAGACTAGAGACTGAAGACCTAGAGGCCTGTTCAGCTGTTGGAGGGTGTGTGTGTGTGTGTGTGTGTGTGTGTGTGTGTGTGTGTGTGTGTGTGTGTGTGTGTGTGTGTGTGTGTGTGTGTGTGTGTGTGTGTGTGTGTGTGTGTGTGTGTGTGTGTGTGTGTGTGTGTGTGTGTGTGTGTGTGGAGAAGGAAATGGACATATTCCTGCTGTACTTTTGTTCTAGTGCCCTGTTTTTTCCTGTTCCTGGTTGTTCTGCTGAGAATTTTGGGCATGCCATGTTGGTACCAGATTGAGTGGCCTCCAGCAAATTCTAAGTTATGTTGGTTGCTAATACAAGCAATGCATTTCACTGTATATTTGGATATGCATGTAATAAATAAATGATTCTGAATCTGAATCTATACGTGACTCTAGACCTGACACGCGGATTGTTCTTTCAGCATTGCCTACAATGGCTGAGCAAGCCATTACTTCAAGAGAAAGTGAGGAATGATAAATGATGGCCGAGCCTGCAAGCTCAGCATCCTCCAGAATTGTACAAAAGTCTTAGGCACATATACACAGCTAGGGTGTCTCAGACACTTACACAGTACTGTAATAATTTTATGTATTGCGCTGTATGGCTGCCGCTAAAAGAAATTTCATGACATATGAGTGATGATAAACCTGATTCTGATATGGGTCTCTATTGTGGACTGAGAGTGGGAAGGGTGAACGGAGAGGAGAATCATAGTTGAGGCAAGAGGAAGGGAGAGCAGAGGGAGCAGAAAGCATAAGGGAGACATTCTGTAAGGATCAATAAACCAATTGTTTGGAATCAAATAACCTCGCCTTGTGTCTCAGGGTTGGGTGTATCTGCGCCGGTGCCAACCTTCACTCCAAGCACTCTTTCTCTGCCACTCGTACCTCCACCCTCACCATTTCCAACGTCTGTTGCTCCCCCTAGATTTACAAACTCACTCTCTTCCACGTTGACGAATAACAGTACTGTGAAAAAGTCTTGGGCACCCTAGCTATATGTATGTGCCTAAGACTTTTGTACAGTATTATATAAATGAATAAATAATGAAACACTATCAACACAGTAATTCTTCTCCCATGCTGTATTAAATTAACAGAATTTTAATTTCCCTATTGCCGAATAAACTCAGATCTGGGGACCATCATCTCAGGAATCAGCTAGCTCAGTAACATAGGCACAATTGTGTTGTATATTGATGCTACAATAAGTTATAAACACAATAATGAATTAAGTATCTAGAAGCCACTCAAATTCAATCTGATTTTTTTTATTATTGTCATATGTACTGAGTTACATTGAAGGACTTAAGTCTGCAGCTCGCAGACACATTGTTCCATTCATAAGTACACTGAAGTAGTAAAAAAATCAAATTAAAGTGGCACAGTTGCAAAGAAGGTGTAATGTAGGTAGAGAACTAAAGTTTAAGGGTCAAAATCTGGTAGATTGAGAGATAATCACCTTTTAAATACAAGAGGTCCATCCAAGAGTCTGATAACAATGGGCAGAAGCTGTCCTTCAGCCTGGCATTCTTAAACCTTTGTATTTTCTTCACAATGGGAGGGGGGAGAAGGGAGAATGACCAGAGTGAGTGGGGTCCTTGATTATATTGTCAGCTTTCCCAAGCCAGTCCATCATGCAATCAAACTCTCCTTCATTGACTCCACTAATTGGAAGTGTAGACAGAGCCAGTGGAGGGTTGGTAGGTATGTGTTATAGACTGGAATAGGGATTCCACCAACCTGGGCTGGTTCCTAAGGTTGTCATGGCTGGGGTTGGTAGTGGGGATAAACTCCCACTACTTAGAAAGTGCTCCAAATGGTGTGCATCTCTAACAGCCTCTGACAACCAACTCTTGGCCTTCACGTGTGGGTTAGCTACTAGGCCCGGTGGAACTGTTTCTACTGACAAGAGAAGGGGAAAAGGCGGACCAGTGGTGCCTCAAAACCAGTTGCTTTGGGCAGGTGGGGCTCATCAGCCTTGGACGGCAGCCCACCTAGGAGAAGGAAAACTCTGATTTTAAACCTCCGCTGCCTTGCGGCCATGCCCACCCATGGGAAAGGCTTTGGGAGTAAACCACGAAGAAGAAACTCAGAGCCAGGATCCCAAAGGCAGTTTGATGTTGATGACAGCTTCTCTCTAGCAACCTCTGTGACGACACTGGTGCCAAGCTGTATCGACATTTACCCTTCCCTTGGACTACATCAGTGACATGGAGAAGGTGAGCCCGCTGCATGGGCAACAGCCGGTTCTTCAAATCTGCCCACCCAGGCTTGGACCCTGGAGAGGACAGAGTCTATCAGAGGCGCAAACCCAAGATCCCCTGGGATCAACGGTTTCCTACTAATGAGACCAACACACACTAAATGCTAGAGGAACTCAGCAGGCCAATTGGCATCTGAGGAAATGAATAAGTGGTCAATATTTTGACCAGGGTTTCCCCACCATTTCTTAAGCCATGGATGGACCCATTCCATTAACTGAGGGTTTTGGGCTAAGACCTTCCACTGGGAACTAATGACCCATCCTGATGAAGGGTCTCGGCATTTTATGAGTCTTGCTCGAGATTACCAGCATCTGAAGAATCTTTTGTGTTTGAGAGATAAAAGGGAGCTTCCAAAGAACTGTGAGCAGTTCTGACAAATCGATCAGTGGCTTCTCTGACACAGATGCTGCCCAACCAGCTGAGCCTTTCCAGGATTTTCTGTTCAAGTTTCAGATTTCCAGCTTCTGCAATTCTTTATAGTCATGGAGAGGTAACTACTGGAGCTGGAGTGTGGTTTGAACCCAAAGCACACTGTGCCTTTAACAGACAGACAGACAGAAGCATATCAAGGAATGAAGCAATCAGTATTTCTCTCATGCAGCCAATTAGCCATGACTCTCGACAACACAAGGAATTTTGCTGTCAGTAATCTTTCAAAAAAAATCACGCAATGCTGCCTGCAATATGCTGTTGCTTCTCATGTCATTAAACAATTTAAAATTGCTCTGCACAATAGCTTTCACAAACATTAATAAAAAAAATACCAGCTGAAGAGAAATGGTAATTTCCTCACCATGTCCTTGTGCTATAACTTAGTGCAGTGTGGACAAGAGAGAGAGGACCTCAATTCAGGGTTTCAAACTTGCTCCACTATTCAAAAAGAACGGTCTTTGATGTCTCTTTTTCAGGTGCCCGAACATCTGTGAATCACTCCATGACCATGATTGTTCTTGGCAAATATCTATATAGAAGTGGTTTGCCATTGCCTTCTTCTGGGCAGTGTCTTTACAAAATGGGTGATCCCAGCAATTATCAATACTCTTCAGAGACTGTCAGCCTGGCATCAGTAGTCACATAACCAAGATGTGTAACACACCAGCTGCTCAGACGACCGTCCACCACCTGCTCCCGTGGCTTCACGTGACCCTGATCGGGGAGGAAGGGAAAAACAGGTGCTACACCTTGCCCAAGGGTGACCTGCCACTAGTGGAAGGAAGGGGCACCTTACACATCCTTTGTTAGACACACATCTCCACCCCACCACCCTATCTATTTATACTCTGTCTCAATAAGCGTACCCCACTTCAGTGGGAAATAATCACTGTCAGGTTCATTACCACTGCAATACATTCCATTACAGCTGCAGGGCATGGGGCAGCATGATTGTGCATTGTTTAGCTTAACGCTATTACCGTACCATCGACCTGGGTTCCGTTTCGCTGCCATCTGTAAGGAGCTTATATATTCTCCCCATGACTGCATGGGTTTCTGCCGGGTGCTCTGGTATCTATCACATTCCAGCTTCGTCCAGGTTAGGGTTAGTAAGCGTGGGCACGCTACGTTGACGCTAGAAGGGTGGCCACTCTTGCGGGCTGCCCTCAGCACAGCCTCAGACTGTGTTGGTTGTTGACACAAACAACGTATTTCTCTGCACGTTTGGACGTTTCAACGTACGTGTGATAAATAAAGGCAATCTTGATCTTTAAATTATCTTTGATCTTTGAAAACTACTACGTTGCCAAAATTTAAAAAATAGTGCATTAGTGAGTTTCCTCCGGGTGCTATGGTAATAGGGTGCAATTACAGCTCGGCATCGGAGTTCAGAGTTCAGTTCCAATTCCAACATCCTCTGTAAGAAAGTTTGTACGTTCTTCCTGCGTGCGCGAGTTTCCTTCGGGTGCTCTGGTTTATTCCCACAGTCCGAAGATGTCCCAGGAGAAGTTCAAAGTTCAAAGTGAAATTTATTATGACTGTACACACATGTCACCACACACAATCCTGAGATTCATTTTCTGCCACATACTTAGCAAATCTATAGAACAGTAACTTTAAACTGTAAACACCAGGAAAATGTTAACTGTAAACAAACTGTGCAAATGGAGATATAAATAAATAGCAACAAGCAGCAAGCCTGAAGTAACAATATAACAGAGCCCTTACATGAGTGTAACAATCTCTGTTTGTTCAAGAGCCTGATGTTTAAGGGATACTAACTGTTCTTGAACCTGGTGGTGTGAGTCCTAAGGTACTTGTACCTTCTTTCTGACGGCAGCAGCGAAAAAAGTGCATGGCCTGGGTGGCGAGGATCTTTGATAATGGGTGCTGCTTTTCCATGGCAACATTTCATGTAGATGTGCTCAGTGGTTTTACCCGTGATGTACTGGGCCAAATCCACTACCTTTTATAGGATTTTCCACTCACAGGCATTGGTGTTCCCATATCAGGCTGTAATGCAGCCAGCCAGCACACTCTCCACCACACATCCGACAAAGTTTGCCAAGGTTTTCGATGACGTGCCGAATCTCCGCAGACTCCTGAGGAAGTAGAGGCACAGTTGTGCTTTCTTCACAATAATATTAATATGATGATCCGGGACAAGTCATCTGAGATAGTGACACCCAGGAATTTAAAGTTACTGACTCTCTCCACCTCTGATCCTCCAATGATTACTGGCTCATGGAATTCTGGTTTCCCTCTCCTGAAGTCTACTATCAGTTCCTTGATCTTATTGACATTGAGTGAGAGGTTGTTGTTATTACACCACTCAGCCAAGTTTTCAATCTCCCACCTGTATGCTGATTCATCACCACCTTTGACACAGCCCACGATAGTGGTGTCATCAATATGGTGTTGGAGCTGTACTTAGTCACACACTCATAGGTGTAAAGCAAGTAGAGCAGGGGGCTAAGTACACATCCCTGCGGTGCTCCTGTGCAGATGGAGATTGTGGAGGTGTTTTTGTCAATCGGAACTGACTGGGAGCTACAAGTGAGGGAATCCAGGATCCAATTGCACAAGGGGGTATTGAGGCCCAGGTCTTGGAGTTTCCTGATAAGATTTGAGGGTAGGTGAATTGGTCATTGTAAATTGTCCTTTGATTAAGTTAGGGTTAAATCAGTGTTGTGGGGCTGTTGAGGTGGCAGGACACGAAGGGCCAGAAGGGCCTATTCCATGCTCTATCACTAAACAAGCAAATAAATAAATAAATAAATAAATAAATAAAACTAAACATGAACAGTGAGGCAGTGTTCATGAATTAACAAACAAGAGAAATTCTGCAGATGCTGGCAGTCCTGCTGAAGCGTTTCGGCCCAAAACGTCAACTGTGTCTTTTTCCACAGATGCTGCCTGGCCTGCTGAGTTCCTCCAGCGTTTTGTGTTGTCCTGTTCGTGACTTCATGGACTGTTCATGAACCTGACGGTGGAGGGGAAGAAACTATTCCTGATTAGTTAGGTGTCAGTCTTCAGGCGCTAGAACCTCCTCTCTGATCTATACTACCGGTAATTTTGCTCATCTATACTCATCCCATCTAGAATCAGGTAGAACCATACAACATAAAACTAGGCCCTCCAGATCAAAGTTCAAAGTATATTTATTATCAGAGTACATATATGTCACTAAATATAACCATGAGATTCATTTTCTTGTGGGCATACTCACTAAATCCATAGAATAATAATCATGACAGAATCAATGAAAGACCGCACCAACTTGGCTTTCAACCAGAGCACAAAAGGCAACAAGAAATAAAAGCAATAAATAAATAAGCAACGAATGTTGAGAACATGAGAAGAAGAGTCCTCGAAAGTCAGCCCATAGGTTGTGGGGGTATTTCAATGATAGGGCAAGTGAACTTGAATGAAATTGCCAGACATTTCAATTCCCTTCCCATTCTCATACTGTCATTCCTCAGGCTCCTCCACTGCCAGGGTGAAGCTAAACACAAATTGGAGGAACAGCACTTCATCTTTCATCCTTGTGGGCAAACACATTGAAATCTCCAGCTCTTTCCCTTTTCTCTCTCCTCCTAGCATGGTAACATAGTGGTTGGCACAATGCTTTATGGTACAGGTGACCCGGGTTCACTTCCCATCACTGCCTGTAAGGAGTTTGTATGCCCTCCCTGTGACCACGTGGGTTTCCTCCCACAATCCAAAGATGTACTGGTTGGTAGGTTAGTTGGTCATTATTAATTTCCTGTAATTAGGTCGGGATTTAAATCAGGCAATGTGGCTCAAAGATGTGAAAGGGCCTGCCCCATGCTGTATCTGAATAAAACTAAAGCAATATCTAGCTGATCTTCCTACACTCGCCCAAGTCCTTCTCCCCCCGCCCCCCCGCCACCACCATCATCCTGTTTCTTTCCTCTCTTCCATCCACTCCACCTGCCCATCACCCGTGTACTCTTGGCCTCACATTCTACCCCGATATGATTTTTCACCTGTCTCTAATGCAGTCCAACACTGAGTTCAACGCTGACTGGTAACTCCTGCGACACCGCAGGTGCCAAAACTTATCGGTCTCTGCCATTTCTTTGGATTCATCTACTGCAAGGAAGAGGGAGAGCCTGCTGCATGCGTAACAGCTTGCTCTCCATATCGCACTGCCCATGCTTGCATATCGCGTAGGCAGATAGGGCACAATATCCGTAGTCAACCCCAATCAACAGAGGGCCTCAAATGATGCAGTGAAAAGCCTTTATTTGCTTTTCATCCAGACAGATCATCATACAGAAGTACATCAAGATTGTATAAAAGAAGAAAAAGATAAGATTCAAGTTTATTTATCACATGTACATTAAAACATACAGTAAAATGTGTCATTTGTGTTAATAACCAACACATCTGAGTGTGTGCTGGGACAACCCACAGGTGTTGCCACACATTCCTGCATCAATATACCCACAATGTTCAGTAGAACAGCACAGAACAACAAACCAGACACAACAAGCAACAAAATTATGCTGTCCTTTGAGCATGGAGTGGAGAATTAAGACTCCAGCTTGTCCTCTAATTTTCTATTCTCCCACATTCCCATCCTAAGCATTGTCCTGTGAGAAATACATCACATTTTACAGCAAGTGTCCAAAATTTTACACCATATTCCTGGTGGTCTTTCCAAAGTCCAACACAATTACAATAGACCATAAGACATCAGAGCAGGATTAAGCTATTTTAGCCCATCAGTTCAGTTCCTACATTTTGATTTATCAGCCCACTCAACCCCATTTTCCTGGCTTCTCCCCGTAACCTTGGATGTTGTTACTAATCAAAAAGTTATCAACCCCCACTTTAAACATACCCAATGATTTGCCGTCCACAACCACTAATGGCAATGAATTCCACAGATTCACCAATCTTTGGATGAAGAAATTTTTCCATTGTTAATTCCATCTGCCAATTTGGTCAAGCTGGCACCAGCAATCAATAATTCCTTGGGTGACATCTTCCAGATAACAATTATTTCAGTTTTTCTACACCTTTTATTTGTTCTTTTTGTCTTGTTTATGTTACAGAAACTGTTGGAACCTGTGATGCCCAGTTTGGAGCTCAATCAAAGCACTGTGCTGTGTCTGGAGAGCTGCCTTGTTGAGATCAGAGATGGGGTGGGGGGGGGGTGCGCGAAAACACGAACTGTCTCGTGGAAAAGACCAGAGGTGAGACATGGGGTCAAGAATGACTCCACCTCGAAGGGGAGAGGAAGATTGAAGCATCGAGGTGAATGTGGAGGGGGTCAGAGATGACTCCCAACAGAGATGGTCAGCAGTCGGACTGGTGCATTCGACCCAGATTGGTGGTGTTTGAATCCGGGTTGGCGCGTTTGGCCCCGGATCTGAGCGGCTGGTCTTCACGCATGCAGATGAAAAGATGTTCCCCATATTCTGAGATTCATGTGATTATCGGACTGCACTCTGTGTTGGTTTCCTTCAGATTTCTAATATTTTCTTGTTTACTTTCTCGTGGCTGATCTGTTAATGATGTGTGTGTGTGTGTGTGTGTGGTGGGGGGGGGGGGTTGGGGGTTTGGTGCCTCTGTTGCTGTTCTTTTCTGTGAGTGAGAGTGTCGGGGGGGGATTAGGGATTGTTCAGTGTAGGCGGTTGATGATTATTATCGTGGCTGTTTTTTTGTGCGGGAGACGGGGGACTTTGAGGTGTGTGAGTTTTGTTTCATTTCTTTTTCATGTGAAGGTGGGGAGATGATGTATTTTCTATCACCCAGGCCCATGGTGTTTCTGTATTTATTGGCTATCTGGAGTAGACAAATATCAGAGTTGTATCATACATGTATACCTTAACAATAAAATGAACCTTTGAACCATGTCCTTGCCCACTCATTCAGTTTGTCATTATTTCCTCAAAGACTTTTTGCATCGACTTACCTGTTCACAATCCTCCACAGGTTTGTATGATCAGCAAAATGGGAAATGCCTACCTTGGTTTCTTCAGCAAAATAATTGATTTAACTAGTAATAAATGGAGCCTGAAATGTGATCACTGCAGAATCCCATTAATCACAAGCAGCCAACCTGAAAAAGAGCAACACACGCAAATTGAGTGGCCTCATTGTGGCAGCAGAGGAGATCATGGACTGAATAGTCAGAATGGGAATGAGGATTGAAATTAAAATGGGTGGCCACCGGGAAATCCTGCCCTTTATGGAAGGTGGTGTCAGGTCTCATCAATGTCGAGGAGACAGCATCCTAAGGGGTAAGCACAGTAAGCAAGAAAGCCACATCCATCATCGAAGACTACCACCATCCAGGCCATGCATTCTTCTCACTACAACCATTGGGAAGAAGGTACAGGATCCTTAGGTCCTGATGCACCATCAATAACTCACTCTGAGATGTAAAAGTGAGGTATCGGCTTTTATTGACTGGAAGAAGGAACAAGCAGTAATTGACCACCATACTACATCCTGGAGACAGAGAGGCCGGGCTCAGACCTCCATCACCTTTATACAGGGGTCTGTGGGAGGAGCCACAGGAGCAGTCAGCAGGGGGCGTGTCCAGACAGGTATATGTAGTTCACCACAGGTCCCACACCACCAGGTTTAGGAACAGTTATCAAAATCAGAATCACTTTTATTATCATGAGCATGTGTTGGGAAATGTGTTAACTTAGCAGCAGCAGTTCTATGCAATACACAATATAGAAGAAAAAAAGTTATGAAACTGCAACCATCAGGCTCCTGAATTCTTATGGTTAACTTCACTAAACTGAACTGATTCCATAACCTGCAGGCTCACTTTCAAGGTTTCTTCAACTGATGTTCTCAATATTATTTATTTTATCTACTTTTATACATTGGTTGTTTGTTAGTCTTAATGTATAGATTTTCATAAATTCTGTTGTACTTTCTATTCTACTTCGCCTATAAATGCCTGCAGGAAAATGAATCTCAAGGCAGTTTATTGTAATGGAATGGATTTCAGGTATTTGGATCATCGATTTATTGGGGCAGATGCCTACATGGGACAAATCTGAAGCAACAAAAACTAATTGAGAAGATAGCCAGGATTCCTTTCATTTTAACTGGGACAGGAGGCTGAAGCTGAACAGTTTCTAGCTAGTGCTAGTTGCGTGTACTGGTGCTGTTGTTACACACTACACTGTGCTTAGAGCAAACAGTTTTTAAATAGCATCTTTTGTATACTTGTGTTCAAAAAGCAGTGATTTTTGTCACTGATTGTTGGTGAGAATTAAGCAGTAAGACAATTCAAAGCCATTTCCTCACCATGGTTTCAAGCATTCAGTTTGGAGATGCTGAGAAATGGCTGGGAATGAAAGGAAAAGATTTCACTTCTTAGTTCAGAACCATGAATAATTTGAAGGTGTTGACAATAATCTTGAACGTTGAAACAAGCATGAATATTTAGAGGATGCAATTGTTGACAGCATTGAATGAAAGCAGTCCATTATCTACACTAGTTGTCTGCACTGATATTATTAATTTACAGACAGTCAAAAGAACACGGCACTGTACATTAGATGAATTCCTCTGTTGATAATTATTAGGAACCAATATACAGTTTTGTAATACTGTATTAGTAGTATTGTTTGTGTTCTAATTTGTTCTGTATTTCATTTAAATGCATTATCTGTTACTCAGTTAAACAGTAGATTTTCTTTTTAATATATTTTAACTATTTCCATGAAGCTTTGGCTAATTGGGGTAACCGCTCAATTGGGCCAAAATGTACTGGTCCTGATGTGCCCCAATTAACCTGAATCCACTGCATACATATACTCTGATAATAAATTTACTTTGAACTTTGAACTGGGTACTCCGATTTCCTCCCACATCCCTAAAACATGTGGGTTGATGGGTTAATTGACCACCATAAATTGCCCTCGGTATATGGGTAAAATCTGGGGGAAGATGATGAGAACTGGGAAAAATCAAAAATAGGATTCATGTAGGACTGATGTGTGTGGGCAACTGGTGGCTGGTTTGGAGCTGATGGGCTGAAGGGTCTGTTTCTGTTTTGTATGTCTTTATGATTCTATTCAGTGTTCACCCTAAATTGCAGAAAGCAGACACAGGTTTGGTGATTGGTTGGTGGGGTGTCAGTATTCAATATGAATGAGATGACCCTGACTTGTGGCTTCCTGCCACTTCATCCTCCACCTTTCTCCCTCTCAGACCTCCTGATCTGTGAAAAGGACCCCCTGCTCATTAATCCACATACCCAATTAGCCAATCATGTGGCAGCAACTCAATGTAGAAAAGCATGCAGACATGGCCAAGAGGTTCAGTTGTTGTTCAGACCAAACATCAGAATAGGGAAGAAATGTGATCTAAGTGATTTTAACCATGGAATGATTGATGTTACCAGACAGAGTGGTTTGAGTATCTCAGAAACTGCTGATCTGCTGGGATTTTCATACACAACAGTCAATAGAGTTTACAGAGAAAAGTTTGAAAAACAAAAAAACATCCAATGAATGACTGTCCTGTGGGTCAAAATGCCTTGTTAATGAGAGGGATGCTGTGGTAGTCAGATGGACTGACCTTTACCTTGCTGAGGCCCAGGGACAAATGTCAGACACCTCCTCTTACATACCCCTCAAACAGGATCACACTAAGGAGCACCAGGCCACTGTCTCCCAACCATTACTACCCTTATTAATTCTGGGGATCTCACAGCCACTGCCACCAACCTCATAGTTCCCTCACCCTGCACCTCCTGCTTCTACATCCTGCAAAAGATCCACAAACCTGCCTGTCCAGGTAGACCCATCATTTCTGCTTCCCACTGAACTCTTACCTGCATCCTTTGACTCAGTTTTATCCTGCCCGGTTCAGTACCTTCCTACTTACATCTGTGACACCTCACATGGTTTTGATCTTTTCAATGACTTCAAATTACCTGGCTCTGAGCACCTTATCTTCACCATGGCTGTCCAATCCCCATGCACCTCCAGCCCCCACCAAGAAGGCCTCAAAGCTCGCCGTTTCCTCTGGACACCAGACCCAACCACCATTACTTCATTCCATCTGGCAGAACTTGTCCTCACTCTCAATAATTTCTTCTTTGGCTCCTCCCACTTCCTTCAAACAAAGGGTGTAGCCATGGGCATTTGGATGGGTCCCAGCCATGTCTGTCTTTTTCTCAGCTACGTGTAACAGTCTATGTTCCAGGCCACCAATGGAATGTCACTCCACAACTTTCCCTACGCTACATCGATGACTGCATTGGTGCTGCTTCCTGCACCCATGCTGAATTTGTCGACTTCATCCACTTTGGCTCCAATTTCCACCCTGCCCTCAAATTTATCTGGTCTACTTCTTACACCTCCCTCTCCTTTCTCAATCTCACTGTCTCTGTCTCTGGAGACAGCTTATCTACTGATGTCTATTATAAATCTACAGACTGTCACAGCTACCTGGACTATGCCTCCTCCCACCCTGTTACTTGTAAAAGTGCCATCCCTTCACTCAATTCCCCTATCTCTGCTACATCTGATGTCAAGATGAGGTTTTTCATTCAATAACAATGGAGATGTCCTCCTTCCTCAAAGAAAGGGGCTTCCCTTCGTTATCATCAATGCTGCCCTCAACCACATCTCTTCCATTTCATGCATGTCAGCCCTCACCTCGTCCTCCCGCACACCTCACCAGTGATAAGATCCTTTTCGTCCTCACCTACCACCCCACCAGCCTCCATGTCCAACTTCTACCATCTCCAACGGGTTCCCATCATCAAGCACATCTTTCTCTCCACCCACTTTCTGCTTTCCATAGGGTTGACTCCTTACCTGTCTCCTTTGTACATTCACCCTCCCCACTGTTCTCCCTCCTGGCGCTTATAACTTGCAAGCGGAACAACACTTGCCCATACATGTCATCCCTTACCACCATTCAGGGCCCCAGCCAGTCCTTTCAGGTAAGGCAACACTTAACCTGTGACACACACAAGATTCTGGATGAGCTCAGCAGGCCAGGCAGCGTCTATGGAAAAGACTATAGTGGACGTTTTGGGCCGAGACTATTTTTCCACAGGTGCTGCCTGGCCTGCTGGGTTCCTCCAGCATTTTGTCTGTGTTGCTTAGATTTCCAGCATCTGCAGATTTTCTCTTGTTTGTGATTGGACATTGTCTATGAGACTGTTGGGGTCATCTACAGTGTCCGGTGCTCCCAATGTGACCCGCTGTATATCGGTGAGACCTGACATAGATTAGGAGTCCGCTTCTCCGAGCACTTATGCTCCATCTACCTGAAAAAGTGGGATCTCCCAGGGACCACCCATTTTAATTCCAATTCCCATTCCCATTCCGGTGCGTCAGTCCATGGCTTCCTCTTTTGTCGCGATGAGGCCCCACTCAGGTTGGAGGAGCAACACTTTATATTCTGTCTGGGTAGCCTTCAAACCAATGGCATGAACATCGGTTTCTCAAACTTCTGATTATGACCCACCCCCCTTCACCATTCTCCATTCCAATTTCCCTCTCTCACTTTATCTCCTTACCTGCCTATCACCTCCCTCTGGTTCTCTTCCTCCTTTTCTTTCTGCTGGCTTTTTGTCCTTTCCTATCAGATTCCCCCTTCTCTGGCCCTGTATCTCTTCCACCAATCAATTCCCAGCTCTTTAATTCACTCTTCCAACTGCTGTGAGATTAAGAGTTCGGCATGGACTAGGAGGGCCGAGATGGCCTGTTTCCGTGCTGTGATTGTTATATGTTGTTTATATGCTCTTAGTTTCACCTATCACCTTGTGTTTCTTCCTCCCCTCCTTGTACTTTCTAACTCTGACTCCTCATCTTTATTTCTCCAGTCCTGATGAAGGGTCTTGACCCAAAACGTCGACGGTACGCTTTTCTCTAGACGCTGCTGGCCTGCTTTGTGTGTGTGTTGCTTGGATTTCCAGCAGCTGCAGAATTTCTCTTGTTTGTCAATGAGTGAGGTCAGAAGAGAATGGTGTCAGTAACTCAAATAACCACATGTAACTAAGTAATATTAAATAAGTAGTGCAAAAGAGAGCAAAAAAATATATATTCTGATGGTGGAGGGGAAGAAGCTGTTCTTAAAGCGTTGAGGAGTGTGTGTCTCCAGGTTCCTTTACCCCTTCCCTGATGGTAGAAATGAGAAGAGAGCATGTCCTCGGTGGTGGGTGTCCTTTTGAGGCATCGCCTACTGAAGATGTCCTCATTAATGGCATAGAACTATTATGTGCCCTACTGCTCTATGTTTTTGACAAACTCCACCAACTCCACCCTTCAGCACCTCGTACCCTCGTGGTGGGGTCACCATTAATCTCCGTCAGCTTTGGGACAACCATTGAAGAAGCCTACTGTATATGAACTACATATACCTGTCTGGACATGCCCCCCCCCCGCTGACTGCTCCTGTGGCTCCTCCCACGGACCCCGGTATAAAGGCGATTGGAGACACAGCCCCGGTCTCAGTCTCCAGGATGCAGTGTGGTGGTCAATTGCTGCTTGTTCTTTCTTCCAGCCAATTAAAGCCTATATCTCGCCTCACGTCTCCGAGAGTTATTGATGGTGCATCAGATGGCTCTGGACCTGTGCTCACCAGAATTTTGAAGAGTGAGGGGGTATCTCATTGAAACCTTTCAAATATTGAAAGGCCTCGATAGAGTGGATATGGAGAGAATGTTTCCTATAGTGGGACAGTCTAAGGTCAGAGGGCACAGCCTCAGAATAGAGGGAGGTGTTGTATATTTAGAACGGAGATGAGGAGGAATTTCTTTAGCCACAGGGTGGTGAATCTATGGAATCAATTGCCACAGACGTGCTGTGGAGGCCAGGTCATTGGGTATATTAAGGCAGAAGTTGATAGATTCTTGATTAATCAGGACATGAAGAGATACAGGGACTAATCATGAGATTGAGGTTGAGAGGAAAAATGGATCAGCCACGACAAAATGGTGGAGCAGACTTGATGGGCCAAATGGCCTAATTTTTCTCCTATGTCCTGTGAACTTATGGTCTTCCAACATCAACGTTTGTAGCAAAATATAATCGCATTGAAAACACAATCAGAGTTTGTGTTGGTGCTGAAGATGAACCACTGCATGCACTTATCACTCATGCTGTGCGGATTAATCTGTGTAAAACAATCGCAGTTTTACCACTTCTGGTCTCAGCACTGTGCTTTACAAATTGTTGGATTCAAGCAGATAGCGAAAGGAAAACTGTGGATGTTGGAACGCAAGAAGAACAGCGGGAATTCACAGCTGGTCAGGCAGCTTCTGTGGAGAGGGGAGCATTAGGTCAGTAATGAATCAGCAGTAACAATTTATTGATTTAATGTTGCACAGAAGAGCCTATTAGACACATGGGCTTCTAATAGACCAACTCCATTGTTCTCTTAGAAACTGATTCAGATTCCAAGGGAAGGGAAAGCTGAAGGGTAATGTCGGAGAATGTCACGGCGTGTGCGGACGGACGACTGAACTTAGGTGTGGAGGAACGCCAAGCTCCCATGTTGAGACAGAATCAAGAATATCGGTTGACCGAGCAACAGCTTGACAAATCATTCTCGAAGCAAACAAGGAACTCGCGGTAAGTGCTAATCAGGAGTCCGCTTTAAGTAGTCACAGTAGGCTGAAAACCCATGCAAGTCAAAATAAACCTGACAAGATGAAACAGAAAGCACAAGGGCTTAAAGACTGTATACAAAATAATTAACAATACAGGTGTATAGTCCCGCAAGGCTCATGACAGATGGTGTTTACTAAATAATATAGAACAGAGATGTTTCAAAAAGGTGACGTTAAGGACCCTCTTCTCATTACTTCCATCAGGAAAGAGGTACAGGAACCTGAAGACACACACTCATTGTTTTAAGATCAGCTCCATCATTGTTTTTCTGAATGGTCATGGAAACTACCTCACTATGTTTGCACTCTTATTGCATTGGGCATCAGTTCAGGTGTATGTTGAATCACATTGTGAAATGTGCCATTTGCATTAACAACCGGCACACACAAGGATGTGCTGGGGCAGCCCGCAAGTCTCCTCATCCACTCCAGCACAGCCCGCCTACAATGCTCAGCAGAACAACACAGAAGCACCAAAACAGAACATACTGAGCGACAAGACAACAACAGCAAAACGAGCCCCATTCCTCCCTCCTACAGATTCAACCCCCCACCCATACACATACACAGTGCTCTAAACCCAGGACAGGCTGTCTTTGGGCTCCAGCCTTCAGATAAATTCTTCTCCAATTTCCACCCATCGCTGTTCTCCCATCCCCACAAAATTCCCAGTGAATGTTCCACCGACATGAGGATTAATTTACAGTTGGCAGTGGTGGATTAGTATCTAAATGGTCATTTTTCTTTGAGTTTATCTTCCAGGTCCACTCTGTCTCTGCTTCATATCATCTTACACATCTGTATCAAATTGCCTCTCATCCTCCTTCTTGCCTATCACATCTCCACTCCCCACGATAATTCCCCCGGAAAGCACTGTTCGATGTCCACCATATTTGGTCCCCTGGTCCTGATCCCTCTCCCTTTTCCCTCAAAGTTAAATATAATTTAGAAAGCAGACTTGTGAAGCACTTTTTCCTGTGTTAATGGTTCCATAAGCTTGTTGTAGTCAAGGGTGGTAATAGGGATAAGATCCCACCCCCAAAGTTAATCATCAAGAAATGGAATGAATATGGTGCCGCTGTAACCCTGCCGAGAGCAGGCCATCCTCAAAACCTGAGGGACAGTGAAAGAAGGAGACTACTGAGGGAGGCCACCAAGTGATCTATGACAACTCTGGAGGAGTTACAAGCTACAACGGCTGAGATGGGAGAGACTGCACATACAACTGTTGCCCGGGTGCTCCACCAGTCACAGCCTTATGAGAGAGTGGCAATGAAAAAGCCACAGTTGGTGAGGACTCACATGAAATCTCTGCTAGAGTTTGCCAGAAGGCATGTGGGAGACTCCAAAGTCAGCTGGAACAAGGTTCTATAGTCTGATGAAATCAAGTTTGAGCTTTTTGGCCATCAGACTAAATGCTATGTTTGGCGCCATCAAAAACACACCATCCTTACCATGAAGCACGGTGGTGGCTGAGGGGATGCTTCACTGCAGCAGGTACTGGAAGGCTTGTGAAGGTAGAGGGTAAAATGAATGCAGCAAAATGCAGGGAAATCCTGGAAGAAACTCTGATGCAGTCTACAAGAGAACTGCGACGTGGGAGAAGATTTGTTTTCAGGCAAGTTAAAGGTCCTAAGCATCAAGTCAAAGCTACACAGGAATGGCTTAAAAACAACAAAGTTAATGTTCTGGTGTGGCCAAGTCAGAGTCCAGACCTCAATCCTGTTAAGAATTTGTGGCTTGACTTGAAAAGGGCTGTTCACTCACAATCCTCATGCAATCTGACAGAGTTTGAGCAGTTTTTAAAAAAAGGAATGGGGAAAAATTGCAATGTGCAAAGCTGATAGAGACCAGCCACGCACTCAAAGCTGTAATTGCTGCCAAAGGTGCATCTACTGAATATTGACTTGAAAAGAGTGAATACTTATGTAATCAATTATTTTGTTTTATATTTGTAATTAATTTAGATCACTTTATAGAGATTTGTTTTCACTTTGATATGATAGAGTCTTTTTCTATTGATCGGTGTCAAAAAAGTCTAATGAAATCCACTGTGACTTAATGTTGTAAAACAATATAACATGCAATCTTCCAAGGCGCTGGGGGTGGGGGTGAATACTTTTTATTGGCACTGTAGATTTACCAATATTTCAAAAGAAAAATAAAAGGGCTCATTACAGTTAACCCCACCCCCCCCCCCAGTCTAAATGTGCACATAAACATTGGCACTCATTTCTGAAGTAGTCGGGATGCTTTGCCTTGATTTCTAACGTACTGAACCCACATTCTGTGTGAAGGACACAAGACACAGTTTGAACATCCTTCAAAGACCATCTCAAATGAACTAGCTATTGGAAATTCCTCCTTTGAACCATTTGTCTGCACAGAGCATCTCTTACAATGGGGTCTCCCTTTCAGATAAGATCCTCCAAGCATCTTCCCTTGTGCTCATCTCCGCACATCCTTACAAAAAAACCCCAAACCATGTCCTTCAGAAAGATGATCCTGTCCAGTTCACTCAAATCTTCCAAAGCATCCCACTGGGCAAAATATTACAATACATTACCAAGACAAAGCCATTTGGCTGATACAATAGGTTGGGCAAAATGATCCTTCTTGTTAGCTGATGCTAAAACACTAGTCTATGAAGCATAACTAACAGGATGCTGTAAAATAAAAATACGTCACAGCCTAATAGTAGAAATCTTAACCAAGACATTACTTTTGCATTGTATAGCTGGTTCTGTATTTTTTTCATTTAGTTTCTTTGTCTGCAAGTCTGAGACAGGCCATAAATCGAATATTCTTATCTGTCTTAAGGTAGGCTAATTTTCAGTACAATTATCAGCAATCAGGGAAGATATTTTGTCATTCTCCACTTCCTTTTTGTACTTGCATACTCACAACAGAGTGAGTGGGCTACTGTTACTGCTTTGTTATGAACATCTAATTAGGCAGCTATGACCACAATTTGCAGCTCACAATAAGTTCAAAGTTCAAAGTAAAGTTTTTTTTTAACAAGGTACATATATGCCACCATATACAACACTAAGATTCATTTTCATGTGGGCATACTAAATAAATCTATGAAGAATTATAACCGAAACAGAATTAATGAAAGACTGCACTAATCTAGATGTTCAACCAGTGTGTAAAAGATAATAAACTGTACAAAGGCAAAAAAAGAAATAATACTAAATAAACAAGCAGTAAATATGGAGAATATGAGATGAGGAGTCCCTGAGGGTGAATTCATAGATTGTGGAAACATTTCAGTGATGGGGTAGGTGAAGTTGAGAGAAGCTATTCAAGAGCCTGATGATTGAGGGGTAATAAATGTCTCTGAACCGGGTGGAGTGATTCCTGAGACTCCTGTACCTTCTTCTTGATGGCAGCAGTGAGAAGAGAATATGTCTGGTGGTGTAATTCTGAAATTTTGCAAATTCCTGTTGTGCTTTCTTCAAAACTGCACTTACGTGCTGGGCCCAGGACAGGTACAATGAAATTATAGCACCATGGATTTCAAAGTTGTTGACCCTCTTCGCCTCTGATCACCTTATGAGGACTGGCTTGTGGATGTCTAGTTTCCTCCTACTGAAGTCAATAGTGGTCTTGTTGACAATGAGAAGAGGTTGGAGTGGCACCACTCAGAGTGCTGATGGAGATCGTGGAGGAGGCATTGTTGCCAATCTCAGCTGACTGGGGTCTGCAAGTGAGGAAACTGGGGATCCAATTGCACAAGGAAGTATTGAGGCCAAGGTCTTGAAGCTTACTGATTAGTTTTGAGGGGATGGTAGTATTGAATGCCAAGCTGTAATGATAAAGAGCATCCTGGTATGTGCTGTCTAGATGTTCCAGGGTTGAGTAAAGAGCCAATGAGAGGGCATCTGTTGTGGATCTGTTGTGCCAGTAGGCAAACTGAAGTGGATCCAAGTCACTTCTCAGGCAGGAATTAATATGTTTCAATGCCAACCTTTCAAAGCACTTCATCACTCTAAATGATGTTCATTGAGGCAGGTTACCACGTTCTTCTTAGGCACTGGTATAACTGAAGCTCACTTAAAGCAGTTGGGTACCTCATACTGCTGGAGTGGGAGGTTAAAGATCTCAGTGAACATTCCAGCCAGTTGATCACCACAGTTCTTTAGTACTTGGCCAGCTACACCATCTGGACTGGATACTTTTCAAAGTTTCAGCCTCCTGAAGGATGCTCACACATTGGCCTCACAGGATCATTGGGAGTTGTGGGAGATTGTTATGGTTCCTCTATGGGTTTGGTGGTAAAAGTGAGCATAGAAGACTTTGAGCTCATCTGGAAGTGAAGATTGACTTTATAAGAGATGATAGTATTCAAGCCCTGCCACAACTGTTCAGCAGCCTTCGTTGACTTGTTTAGTCTGGAATTGCCACCTTGCCCATGTGATGGCATTTCAGAGAGTGTACCTGGACCTCTTGCAACTTTCTTGGTCATCAGACTTGAATGCCACTGATTTGCCCCTCATTGGGTGAATCCAGGACTTAAGATTGGGGAAGACGCTAAATAACTTTGTGGGTATACACATATCTACAGTTGTTTTTATAAAACTGTCATTTATGAGACATAGAAGCCAAAATTAGGCCATTCAGCCCATAAACCCTTTTTGAACCAGAGGGATTAACTTCACTCAGTTTCACTCGTCCCAACACTGAACTGTTCCCACGACCTATGGGCTCACTTTTAAGGAATCTTCACCGCATGTTCTCGATATTTATTGCTTATTATTTTTTTGTTTGTTTCTTTGTACTTGCTATGAATGCTCACAACAAAATGAATCTCAGGATTGTATATGGTGAGAGACACACACACAAACATACTTTGTTATTAAATATATATTTACTACGAGTAGTCTCCACCATTCAATCATCAAATGCTGGTGGAACGCAGCAAGCCAGGCAGCATCTATAGGAAGAAGCACAGTCAACGTTTTGGGCCGAGACCCTTCATCAGGACTTTGTCTCGGCCCGAAACGATGACAGTGCTTCTTCCTACGGATGCTGCCTGGCCTGCTGCATTCCACCAGCATTTTGTGTGTGTTGCTTGAATTTCCAGCATCTGCAGATTTCCTCGCATTTACCATTCAATCATGGCTGATTTATTTTCCCCCTCAACCCCAGTCTCCTGCTTTCTTCTTATAACTTTTGACACCCTTACAAATCAAGAACCTGTCAATCTGAGCTTAAAATGTACTCACTGACTTGGATTCAACAACCATCCATGGCAATAAATTTCACAGATTCAACAACCTTTGACTAAAGAAATCCCTCCTCCTCTCTGTTCTAAATGGATGTCGCTCTATTCTGAGGCAGTGCCCTCTAGTCCTAGACTATTCAACTTCTAATAATTGTCTTGTGTTAATGACCTGGTCCTGTATTGCCACATGCAACCTCTCTGTTTCTGGGAAGAGGTCTCCAACTCTGAGCCAGGTGTTCAATGCTTCCTTGTTGATATCTAGTTTGTTCAGACATTGGGGATGTCTTCCATGGAGGGTCATGCTCTTCCATTAGTTAACTTTTTCTTCTGTAGTGATAATTTCTTGTTTTTTCTGAGTTATGCTTTTATTTAATTTCAGTGCTGTGTTGTTCTTATTAGAAATGCATAGTCCGTGTTGAGTGCTGAATGCAGTTTTTATTGATGAAAATATATTCATAAAAGTTTGATCTGACTGTTGTGTAAAATTTTTTATGTCTGTTATTTCTCTTTTTCCTTTTTGTCCTTGGTAATGTTAATCTAAGTGTGTTCAAGTGTACATAGTGTTTTCTAAAATGTGTCATTTCAGTTCTTATTTTCCTTTGTAAATTTTCCAGATTGGTTTCAGACCAAGATAGTATGCCAAAAAAATATGTTAATATGGGTATAGCAAAGTATTTATTGCCTTTGTTATATTTTTACTGTTGAGCTCTATTTTGGCAGATTTTCTTAAGCCTTGAAGTAAATTCAGTCAAAAGATTTTCCTTTATTGCACTATGATCTATTTTCTTTGCTTGTTAATATACTTATACATTTCATATTCATCTATTGTTTGTATTGTATCCTGCTGCTCTGTTTTGTATTCTATTAGCTCTATTAAACCTTCCTTTATGCTTAATGCTCCGCATTTATCCAGTCCAAAGTTCATGTTTATATCTTTAGAAAATAGTTCTACTATTTAAATTAATTGCTTTAGCTTTACTAATGAAGGAACATAGAATGTGTGTCAAGGTATAATTCATTTGTCTGTTTCCGATATGATACCCTATTTTCAACGGATTCTATAAATTAGAAAGTGGGTTTAAAGCTAGACAAAACCATAGTGGGCTCAAAGATTAGCCCTGGAAAATGCCTCTGTCTTTTTGGTTGCTAATAGATAGGGTGAATAGAGTATTCCAACGCTCCATCAGATGTTGTAAATATTTCACGAACATTGGATGCAACTTATATATATTAAGAACTTCTACTAACCATGATCGTGGGACAGAATCAAATGCTTTTTGGTAGTCAGTATAATGACATGCTTTTCCACTGGGCTTGATTTAGAATTACAGAATCAATTTTGAGTTGCTCTTTGCATCCTCTCATACCCTTACGGCACCCTTTCTGCTCTTCTGTAAGTATATCGTAGTTAAGTGAGTGGCAATTCATTGCAGGATGCATGATGTTACAATTTTATATATATATAGTTTGTAAACAAGAGATAGGACAATATTTTGTTGGGTCATTTGTGATTTGTCTTTGAGCTAAGATATATGTTTTACCTTCAGTCAAAATTCAGGCACTTTTTCAGGATTTTTAAGAAAATTGTTGATATGTATTAATGGGTACTTATGAAGACAAATATTTTTTATACCAGTAATTATGAATACTATCACTGCCCTAATTTCTTCAGTTGTGGGTATTTTTTCATGCCAGTTTTTATCATATCCACTGTAACTTGAGGTGTTTGCTTATCTTTAGTTGTGTGAGTATGTTCCCTCCTCCACCGCCTTAATCCAGCTTGCTTCTTGATTTAGCATTGCTCTGCTTGACGAGGTATTAGACCAAAAATACATTAATTCTGTGTTGGTTTGGTAATTCTATGCTAGGATTGCTGGCATTTTGGTGCATCAAATTTAGTTTCAATGCCCTATATAAATCTTTTTCATTGGTTCTGAACTGATAATGCTGTTTTCTTCATCTGGCACATTTCATATATATCAGAAAATAGTGGAGAAACTCAGCAGGCCAGGCAGCATCTATGAAATAAAGTAGAATTGACCTTTCGGGCCCGAGTCCTGCTGAAGTGTCTCAGCCTGAAATGTCAATTCTGCTTTTCTTCCATAGATGCTGCCCGGCCTGCTGAGTTCCTCCAGCATTTTGTGTGTGTTGCACGGATTTCCAGCATCAATAGATTTTCTTTTGTTTGTCATTTCATTTATTTATTTAGTCTGGCTTTGTATACGCCAAGCTTTTTTTTAGTTTTTCTATCACTTGTACAATGCTTTTCATAGGTTGATTGCATCTTGTATGGACCATATATTTCCTTAGTATTCGCTTAGCTTTTCTATTAACTTTTTTTGCTTGAGTTATCCGTTTTATACTCCATTAGGTGAGCTATTTCTGCTCTTAAAGTTTTAATTTCCTCTTTTAATCTCTTCTGCCATTTTGCTGTTCTCAGTTTGTTACTCAGATTTCAAAGGTACATTTAGTGTCAGAGGAATGTATACAATATACATTCTGAAATACCTTTTCTTCGCAACCATCCACAAAAACAGAGAAGTACCCTAAAGAATGAATGACTGTTAAACGTTAGAACCCCAAACCTCAGGTTTGGATTTCTATTAAAGAATGCCTCTATTTTGGAGCCATTGCACTGTCATGCACTGTTATTAATTCTGCACAGTATGTTATTGTGTGTAGTTCTCCAACTGTTTCAAGTTTTCCTAAATAGTATAATACTTTTGAGGGTATAAACAACTTTTACAAATTTTGGTCACGTGTTTTGTTTTGGTATGTGTGAACTTTTTGTTAAGAAGTGCTGAGGTTTTCTGTTAGTGTGATATTAGAATCATTTTGTCTGAGAGCTCACCTTTATCATCAGCATTCTGCAGAGGCTCTACATCTGTGTTGTTGCTATTACCATCAGTTTGTGGAGAAGTTGTTGAAGAGCTTCAGCATTTGGCGGGGTAGCTTCTTCGTTATTTTTTGTATAGAATTGCTGTGGGTTTTCACTTGGTTTCATTCTAGCTCTTGTGCTACTTCTGTTTCACTTGATTGGACATGTCTATTGAGATTAAGTTATATTTTACTATCATTCTACATTGATCTGTTACTCGTTGCAAGTTTACTTGCATGAAGGGATGTTGTGCTATAAATTATTGATAAAGTTTATCCCCGTATGCTGTCATGTCAGCCTCAAGTTCTGTTACTCGGTAACATACATACATTATGAATAGGTTTGGTGTTAAATAGTTGTGACGCATCTAGTGCAGTAGTGTAGTGGGCAGTGTTTGTCACTGTCACTTTCAGCTTCCACCGCTGGCCAGCAGTTTGCGAAAAGGAGAGCTGAATGTGAAAGACTCACCCTGCCAGTATATAGTCTTTCCAACAGCAAGCCTCGTGTAGTGCCTCCTCGCTGGTGACACATGGAAACTGAGCTCTTTTTGGAGTCAGACTGAGCTACAGAGGACGGGGAGGAGGTCTTGCTCCTGCACCCACAGCACACAGGTCCACTGGTGTGTGGACACAGCTTGGTGCTCATGAACTAGATCCCCAGCTATGGGTAAATAACTCCATTGCCTTGTGACACACTCAAAATGCTGGTGGAACGCAGCAGGCCAGGCAGCATCTATAGTGAGAAGCAACGTCGACAGTGCTTCTCCCTATGGATGCTGCCTGGCCTGCTGCGTTCCACCAGCATTTTGTGTGTGTTGCTTGAATTTCCAGCATCTGAAGATTTCCTTGTGTTTGCCATTGCCTTGTGAGCTCCCTCGAGAAAGACGAAGGCTATGGGGGTAAACACAAACAGAAAATGCAGAGAGGAGTCCCTAAAGTGGGTGGGTATTACTGAGCATCCTTCCTGCAGCTCCTGCAGCCAAGCTGGTCCCAAACCTATTGCTTTGTTTTCCTTTGGACTACACCAGTGAGACCGAGAGGGGAATCTTTACGACTGGGCAAGTCAGGATCTCCATACCTTCCACCTATGCTTGTGATGATGATTATCACCACCCACTGTCCTTCGAGACAGACAGATGCCAACTGTGAATATGTTTACTTCTAATGATCACTTTGCGAGTGTCTTTCTTCTCCTGACTGCTTGAGTGACTCAGTTGTAAGTGGACAGTACCCGGAGAAACACCCACAGCAGTCACAGCCTGTGGTGTTGGTGGGCTACTTTGAATGCTGGCTATATCTTTTTTTGGACTCCTGGTGCCGGTCCGCCTATTCAGCAGTGTACCATGAGCAGTTTGCTTACTGCCCCAGCCAGTGCTATCTCCAGGCACCTTCTAGTGATCCCCAGGCAGCGACCGTATCACACTATTCCATTTCTAACATGAAAGGGCATTGCTTTTTATACCTAATCCAGCCAGAATTCGGTTTCAGCCACCCCTAACATGGAGAACAGATACTGACAAGAGCACCGACCAATCTGGGTACAGACATGCCTAATTTGCTTCTGTTTTGGTCCACGGGTAGTGTTTTATTTCCCACCTGCTATGCATATCTGCAGAGCATTCCCCAAACTGCAATAGACTATTAATACCAGTATCTCTGCAGTGTGGCTGGTGATTGATTATGGAAATAAGGAAGTTGGGTTCATTGTCCATTCAGAAGTCTGATGGTGGAGGGGATAAGGCTGTTCCTAGAATGTTGAGATAGGGATCAGAGATTTCTTGGGCAAATGCAAAACATGGAAGAGATTTCTCATTGAGTAAGTTAATCAGATCACAAACAATGAGCAGCACCGAGTTGTTCCTGAGGAATTTTCAAAGATGTGAGTTAGTGAGTAAATTCTGCAGAGTACAGAGAAAAGATGGAAGGAATTTCTTTTGTGAAAATCAATAAAAATTAAACTTCATAAGTACACTTTGGCAAACAGTGTTGCATTAGTCTAATTGTGAATATTTCAAAATCCAAGTGCAGCTAATGTTTGGAGTGAAAAAGGTATTTTTATTGAATCTCTGGCATGGCTCGGGGTTTATCAATGACCTTCAGTAAATTTTGCTCTGCAGTGTAGAGAGAACATCAGAATTTACGGCCTGCTAAAGAAGAAGAGCATCATGAAGCAGCATCACAGAACCTTCTGGAAGAGCTCGAGTAGCATCTGTGGGACGAAAGGAGTTGTCAATGTTTTGAGTTGAAATCTGCATTTGGACCTCCGTCTCATGATCCACTACTTGTTCAATAGTTTTGCCATTACTCGAGACGAGTTTGATGTTCTCCTGAGGGATTATTACCTTAAGGGAAAAGGCTTGTGTGTGACTTTGTTTAATGTGGGGAGGTTGATACAAGTGCAGCCATAACACAGTCATTGACAGATCGGGGTCAGGGCCAGTGGTGTGCAGTGCAAGACGACTGGGATCCTTCACTGCTGCATCCTGCCACTGCCTTCACATCACACTGCCATTGTGACGTATCATCAGCTTCCACCAGCTCCACCGTTGAGGTCTTGATTGGATTGGATTGTTCTTTGTCTGGAACTCTCCCTTGACCTTACTGCCATGGGTGACCCTACCAGGAGCTAATTGTCAGATGGCTGAACTCCAGACAGGACTTCTCTCTTAGGAACTCATGTCTCTCCACCACAATGAAGTGACAATCTTCGGCGAAGGCTTGTTCAGAAACTATTTTATGGCTGTAAATAAACTTAGAACTCATATCTTCACGTCAGTGAATATTAATATCAGTATATATTTATGTGTGGTTCACTTTTTCACTCTGATCCTTCCTGTAAAAATCTCCAGACTCTTCACTGAACCTACGCTACCTTTGTTCTTTATTTTATAAAAAATCCAATTTACTGCAAATTTACAATTCTGCAATCTGCAGCAAACACAGAGACAATAACAGTGATTGACAAAAATTAAATTGCATTTACCCCCTACAGTGCCCAACGATCCTGCAGCAACTCTATGGTACCCATGAATCAGACTGAGAATCAGATTCTGGTTTACCATCACTACCATATGTCAAGAAATTAGCTGCTTTGTGGCAGCAGTACAATACAATACACATTAATGAAAAAAAATCTAAAAACTACAATGAGAAATAGAATTTAAAAAATTATATTAAACAAGCAGAGCAAAAATAGAGAGCTAAAAGTATTGAGGTAATATACATAGGTTCTCTGTCCATTCAGAAATCTGATTGTGGAGGGGAAGACGCTGTACCTGAAATACTGAGTGTGTGTCTTCATCCTCCTACCATCTTCCTTGATGGTAGCAATGAGAAGAGGGCATGTCCTGGATGATGCAGGGTCCTTAAAGGTACTGCCGTTTTGATGCATTGCATTTTGGAGATGTCCTCAATGCTGGGGAGGGTTGTGCCCATGAGAAGCTGGTTGGGTTTACAGTTTTCTGTGCTTTTTCCCAATCCTGTTCAACCTCTCCTCCATACCAGATGGAGATGCAACCAGTTATAGTGGTCTCCATGGTACATCCGTAGAAATCTGCGGGAATCTGTGTTGCTGTACCAAGACTCTTTAAATTCCCGATGAAATGTAGCCATTCTCTATAATTGCATCAATATGTTGGGTCCAGGATAGATCTTTAGAGATGTTGATATTTTTGAACTTGAAACTTTTCACCCTTTCCATTGATAATCTCTCAATGAGAACTGGTGTGTGTTCTCTTAACTCACCCTTCATGAAGTCCATAATCAAATCCTTGGTCTTACTGGTGTTGGTGTTGAGTGGAATGTTGTTGTATGAAACCACTCAACCAACTGATCTACCTCATACCTGTACACATCCTTGTCACCATCTGAAATTCTGCCGGGAATAGTTGTGTCATCAGTAAATTTATAGATTTACAGTTTTATAAAAGTTTTGTAATAATGTTATAATTTATTTATTCCTTCTCCAAGATTACCTGGGCATAGCCCCCCAGAGCATTGCTAGGCAGTTACCCTGGGCACAGCTCTCCACTTCCCACTTCCAGGACCCAGAGGAATTTTCCAGACCCAGGAACAAGTTCATTAGGACATCAATCTGCTCCTTGCCCTCCTCTGCACTGGATAACCAAGGATGAAGATGGTGGGTTAAAAATCTAACCAGAAGGCGAGAAGCAGCCTTATGCACTACATGTATATTGTGGTGCACAATCTCGTTCGTCACACAGAAGGGATAGATGCCTGGGAGCTCTGTATACAAGCTACTGAGCTTACTACAGGCCACTGCTCTATACAGCAGCCTCCAGCCCAGTGTCTGTGATGTACAAGAAGGACACTTTCGTAAATGGACATCTGCTGGGGAACTCCCTCACCTCCCACCATGGTAAAACTGACTCCAATGGCATGTCAGGATAGATAGATAGATAGATACTTTATTCATCCCCATGGGGAAATTCAACTTTTTTCCAATGTCCCATACACTTGTTGTAGCAAAATTACATACTAATTACTAATAAAAACTAATTACATACAATACTTAACTCAGTAAAAAAAAAATATGATATGCATCTAAATCACCATCTCAAAAAGCATTAATAATAGCTTTAAAAAGTTCTTAAGTCCTGGCGGTAGAATTGTAAAGCCTAATGGCATTGGGGAGTATTGACCTCTTCATCCTGTCTGAGGAGCATTGCATCGATAGTAACCTGTCGCTGAAACTGCTTCTCTGTCTCTGGATGGTGCTATGTAGAGGATGTTCAGAGTTATCCATAATTGACCGTAGCCTACTCAGCGCCCTTCGCTCAGCTACCGATGTTAAACTCTCCAGTACTTTGCCCACGACAGAGCCCGCCTTCCTTACCAGTTTATTAAGACGTGAGGCGTCCCTCTTCTTAATGCTTCCTCCCCAACACGCCACCACAAAGAAGAGGGCGCTCTCCACAACTGACCTATAGAACATCTTCAGCATCTCACTACAGACATTGAATGACGCCAACCTTCTTAGGAAGTACAGTCGACTCTGTGCCTTCCTGCACAAGGCATCTGTGTTGGCAGTCCAGTCTAGCTTCTCGTCTAACTGTACTCCCAGATACTTGTAGGTCTTAACCTGCTCCACACATTCTCCATTAATGATCACTGGCTCCATATGAGGCCTAGATCTCCTAAAGTCCACCACCATCTCCTTGGTCTTGGTGATATTGAGACGCAGGTAGTTTGAGTTGCACCATATCACAAAGTCCTGTATCAGTTTCCTATACTCCTCCTCCTGTCCATTCCTGACACACCCCACTATGGCCGTGTCATCAGCGAACTTCTGCACATGGCAGGACTCTGAGTTATATTGATGGTAAATATAATATTGATGGTAATAAAAATACAAGGATGGTAAATGAGGGCTAGGAAGTGGAGGAAGGGAAGTAGCACCCCATATAGTTATCTCCTACCTAGATCTCTGAATGGTATTATGGGTGGCGAAGAGATAAGGCTCAGGAACTAGCTCCCAGCCTGGATCAGACAGCCACCTCCAACTGAGTGGAGCTGGGCAAAAGCAGACTTGCTCCACATACCTGAACCGCACTGACAACAGTTGAGGTTAAGCAGGGGTGGCCAGTAATCCGTATTGCTGGACGTACAGTCGGGGGAGGGGGGCACGGTGTATTTATTCTGATGAATTCATTGAAAACATGTGATCCTCCAATTTTTTACATCGACAATTTGGGTGAGTTGGTGAGGTAATAAATTGCACTGAGGAAAGTAGTGTAGTAATACATTTCTAGCCTCACAATTTTAGTTTTAAATTTTTAGTTAACTGTTGACAGGTTTTGGAATTTTTCTTTTGATTTGACATAATGCACAATGTTTTGTAGGTTAGATAAAATCCTATTTTAATATATTTTACATTTAGAAACTGAGACAGTAAAATGTTAATATAATTGTGAGAGCTGAATACTTTTTCAAGGCACTGTATATTGACAAATTGGTTTATTATTGTCACATATCCAGAGATACAGTGAAAAAAAGTTCTTTGGATGACCTCTATATAGTTAATTTCATTATTGGTTTATTGATGTATTATTGTCACATGTATCGAGATAAAGTGAAAAAATTGTCTTGCATCTTGTTCATACAAATCAGATCATTACACAATGCATTGAGGCAGTACAAGGGAAAACAATAACAGAATGCAAAATGAAGCGTTATAATTACAGGGCAAATACAGTGCAGGTAGATTATAAGGTGCAAGGTCTTAACAGGGTAAATTGTGAGATTAAAATCCATTTTATTGTACTGGGGAACCATTCAATAAATGGGGTAGAAGGTGCCCTTGAACCTGCTGATACGTACTTTTGGGAGAGGGGTGAAGAGAGAATGTCCAGGGTACGCAGGGTCTTTGGTTATGATGGCTGCTTTACCGAGGCGGGAAGCTCGGTAAAGAGGACTGATGCAAGAAGGCCGGTTTAAGAAATTATCACCACTGGGTTTCAATGAAGAAATATGGTAGCTCTGTAAATCATGTCAGTGCAATTAAAGAGAATAATTCTGCACTATTGAGGCTTAATCCATTTAAAGTAGTCAGCGCACTAATTTCCCAAAGTACCAGCGCAATCCCATTACACTTTCTGATTACAGTTATTTATCTCACTCATCATTCACACTGGTCTCTGTTTCCATTGCCAAATGGATACTGATCCATCTTCTCCGTCTGTACTCACTGGAGAGTGGAGGAATGAGGGGAAAGTCACATTGAAACCTACATTGATAGTGTGGCTGTGGAGAGGAGTTTTCCCATAGTGGGGAGTTGGGGACCGGAGGGCACAGACCCCAGAAGGCATAGAAGAACATACTTATAGAATAGAGATGAGGTGGAATTTCTTTAGCCAGAGTTCAAAGAACAAATTTAATTTATTATAAAATTACATACGTATACTATATACAGCCTTGAGATTCGTCTCCTGACAGGCAATCACAAAATAAACAAGCCCGATATGATCCACTAAAAATCAACCCGTCAAACACCCAATGAACAGAGTCAATAATAAACTGTGTAAAGAATAAAAAGTAAACAGAGAGCATTCAGAACTGAGAGTTATGAAAGTGAGTTCACAGCCAAGAAGCCAGCCACAGCTGATTCAGGAGCTCATTTTAGGTGCAGGCCTCAGCCTCAGTTTAGGGCAGAGATGAGTAAACCTCACAGAGCAGCAAGCAGAGGGTGGTGGATCTGTGAATTCATCACTGCCGACAGCTGGGGAGGCTAATTCATTGGCTGTAATTAAAGCGGAGGTTGATAGGTTCTTAATTAGTAAGAGTGTCAAAGGTTACAGGAAGAAGTGAAGAGAATGGGGTTGACTGGGATAATAAACCAGCCATAATGGAATGGTAGAGCAGACTCAATGGGCTGAATAGCCTAATTCTCTTCTTATGTCTTCTGGTCTAATGGGACAATTCATTGAGTTTTTGTAATGCCTATTATCACCAGCTCCAAAAATTCACTGCTTTTTGAGTATAAAAAAAAAGAATAATCTTCCAAGAGCATCCCACAATTGGTAACCTTTGGGTTTATAATTCATCACTCTTAACCATGCAGCTGTAAATAAATAGGGAGTCTTTGTTTCACAGGCAATTAAAAGCACAACTAAAATTGTTCATTGAAGCTAGTGACCTAGGTACAGAAGTCTTATGAGCTAGCTAAATGCACAGTATAATTTAAACAAAACATTTCCAAGTCCATTGTCCATGGAGTGAGAATTCCTGAGCAGAAATTTTGGCTGGTAGTGTGAAAGATTGTCTTCTCTTATTATATTGAACGGTTGCCCCTTAATATTGAGACTCCCGGACGAGGAAAAGATCATCCTTCCAACGGCTCACAGAGATGCCTTCTCATTCAACTGAGTACAGGCTCAATCTGCTTCCTTGTTGTTCAAGGAACAAATGCTGTGTAGTACTATGCAATAGCCTTAGGCACATACATATGGCTAGAGTGCCTATGACATTTGCACAGTATGTATTTATCGATATGGAATAGAGAGCGAGTTTGTAAATCTGGTGGGAGCAAAGGGTGTTGGGAATGGTGATGGTGGATCACTACGGGAGGGGTGTGGGACAGGTGGCAGAGAAGGAATACCAGGGGTGGTATGGGGGGTTTGGCATGGATGCAGACACACCTAGACCTGAGTCACAAAGCAAGGTCATTTGATTCCAACAGTTGGTTTATTGATCATTACAGAATGTCTCCCTGGTGCTTCCTGCTCCTTCCCCTCTCCCTTCTCCTTTTCCCAACTATGATACCCCTCTCCCTGCCCCTTTTCCCACTCTCAGTACACAATAGAGGCCCATATCAGAATCAGGGTTATCAGCACTCACATAGAACCATAGAACACTACAGCACAGTACAGGCCCTTCAGCCCTCCATGTTGTGCTGACCCATATAATCCTTAAAAAAAAAGTACTAAACCCACACTACCCCATAACCGTCCATTTTTCTTTCATCCATGTGCCTGTCCGAGAGGCTCTTAAATACTTCTAATGTTTTAGCCTCCACCACCATCCCTGGCAAGTCGTTCCAGGCACTCACAACCCTCTGTGTAAAAAACTTACCCCTGATGTCTCCCCTGAACTTCCCTCCCTTAATTTTGTACATATGCCCTCTGGTGTTTGCTATTGGTGCCCTGGGAAACAGGTACTGACTATTCACCCTATCTATGCCTCTCATAATCTTGTAGACCTCTATCAAGTCCCCTCTCATTCTCAAAGTCCCAGCTCTGCTAACCTTGCTTCATATGACTTGTTCTCCAGTCCAGGCAACATCCTGGTAAATTTCCTCTGCACCCTTCCCATAGCTTCCACATCCTTCCTATAATGAGGTGACCAGAATTGAACATGAAACTCTAAGTGTGGTCTCACAAGAGATTTGTAGAGTTGCAACATGCAACATGTCGTGAAATTTGTTTTTAGTTTGCGGCAGCAGTACAGTGCAATACATAAAATTACTATAGTACGGTGCAAATGTCTTTGGCACCCTAGCTGTATATATGTGACCAAGACTTTTGCGCAGTGCTGTATCTCAGGAATTAGGATCAAAAGAGCATGCAAATGCTGGAATCTGGAGCAATATACATGAGCTGCCCGACGAACTCAGTGGGTCAGGTAGGTTGATCCACAGATTATCGGGAATTGATTTGCTGAATTTGTGTAGGATTTAGCTTCAGCGATGTGTTATAATCCAGGATAGGAGATTCATTCATAAGACATAGGAACAGAATTAGGCTACTTAACTCCTCAGTAAATGTAACACAATATTCTCCATTCTGTTATTGTTTCCTTTTGAACTATCTCAATGTCTTTATAAGACAATAAGACATACAAGAACAATTAGTCCATTCAGCCCATCAAGACTGCTCTGGCATTCCATTATGGCAGATTTATGATCCTTCTCAACCCCATTCTCCTGTCTTCTCCCAGTAACCTTTAACACCCTGACTGAATTAAGAACCTTTCAAACTCTGCTTTCAATATTCCCAATGAATTGGGTCTTCCATAGCTGCCTGTGGCAATAAATTCCACTGATTCATCACACTCTGGCTAAAGAAATTTTGCCTTACTTCTGTTCTGAATTGATGTCCCTCTATTCTGAGGCTGTGACCTTTCCACCACTGTAGGAAACATGCTCTCCACTCTAGCTATACCTAGCAGTATTCTTCTAAACTCCATGGAATACAGGCTCAAATGCTGATCCTTTCATTCCTTGGAAAAATCTTGTGAAACATATGTTTGTCCCACTCCCATCAGGGAGGAGGCTATGTAGCATCCACTCCAGGACCACCAGACTCAAAAACAGTTACTTTCCCCAAGCAGTAAGAGTGATCAACAGCTCCACCCACCTACCCACCTGATAACACACACAAAATAACCACTACTTCATCATTTCCTGTCAGTCACTTTATGTACTGACACTCCTGTGCCTAACATCACTTTATGGACATGCAATCAATCTATGTTTATCAGCAATCCTATGTATTTAGGTATATTGTTTTTTAAGTTATTGTGATCTTTATCATATTGATTAAGATTCTTAACCTGAAAATGTTGACTGTTTACTCTTTTCCATAGATGCTGCCTGGCCTGCCGAGTTCCTCCAGCGTTTTGTGTGTGTTGCTTTGGATTTTCTGCATCTGCAGATTTTCACATGTTTATCGTATGTTGTTTCTTTTCTAATTCATTGGATCCAAGTAACAGTTGTTTTGTTCTCCTTTTCACTCGTGAACTGGAAGTGACATGAAGTAATTTTGAATCTTGAATCTTGAGTGTTATGTTTTGTAACTTTGAAACATTCAATTAATTCAAAGGAAATCAAAGGAAATTCTATGTTAGTGTTTTAGTTTACGTGAGGCACACATGTACCACGTAGTTGCGTGATGACGCATACAATTCACGTATTTTTTTTACACATAAGCATAACAAATAATGTAAATGAACAAAGAATGCTTAACCAAACAATATATTTACAGGGTTACTCAAATATTATTGAAATGTTAAATGTACATCATTGAGGTTTCCAGTTTTTTTTACCCAGAACCAAGGTTCAGGATGCGAGGAGGTAAAAATGGGGAAAAGGGAGAAGGTGAATGATGTTGGTCTTTGGTGAGGGGCGTCTCCTGAGATATGGGAATGGTCCTTATACTTCTGGGTCTCATTGTCGGAGGCTGCTATCACTGTAATGTTAAAAGAATAGCAGTTGGATTGAGTATTGCAGATTCTACATCCAAAATGTGTCATGGACAATCCCCATCCTGCGATGACTCTCCAGTACATGAATTCACTGCTATCATCATCATTGTATACTGCGCCTTATGACATGGACGATCATGGTCAATCCATGACCATGATTGTTCTTGACAGCCATTGCCTTCTTCAGGAGCATGTCTTTACAGTATAGATGACCCCAGCCATTATCAATACTCTTCAGATTTTGTCTGCCTGCTGTCAGTGATCGCATAACCAGGACTTGTGATCTGCACCAGCTGCTCATATGACCATCCACCACCTGCTGCCATGGTTTCATATGACTCTGATCTGGAGGCTAAGTAGGTGCTACACCTTGCCCAAGACCAACCTGTGGGCTAGTGGAGGAATGGAGCGCCTTACACCTACTTTGGTAGAGATGAATCTCCAACTTGTCACCCATGTCGGTGACAGCATAATCCAGTTTTTTGATAGTAATTTATGGCGACTGTTTCCTAGGATGTCTGTGAAACCTCCCATCTTCAACCACATCACTAAAAGGTATACTACTCTCAGCTTAGCGGGCAGATGGACCTTCTGTTAAGATACCATTCAGATTACCTTTATTTGTCACATGTGCATCGTAACATAGACTGAAGCGCATTGTTTGCATCAAATCAAATCAGTGAGGATTGCGCTGGGCAGCCCACAAGTGTCCCCACTCTTCTAGCACCAACATAGCGTAACTCTAACCATATGCTTTTGGATTTGTAGGAGGAAATTTGAGCACCTGAAAGAAACGTCTCAGGGAGAACATGCAAACTCCTTACAGACAGCAGAGGGAATGGATCCCTGAACTTACAGCTGGCATTGTAATGTCCAAGACTGCAACCCTTCCTTGCAATTGAGTAATAATATCCACTACAATCCCCACTGGGTGTCTGCAACATGTCTTGAACTGAGGTGCGCTCAAAAGCATATCTGCGACACGTAGATTGAACACCACAGTGCAGTACAAGGAGCTTGAACAGTGCAAGTCCATAACATTTTGAAGAATGATTGATTCAGACTTTCTTACTGAGAAAAAAATGAGTGAAGGTATTTTTTTTCCAAATAGTAGCAAAACGCTTGTTAGGTTACATATCCTTGACAATCTGACCACTTGACACCAAATACACTTATCATATGAAAGGAGACTGGATCTCAGCAGGTACGTGTTATTTATTTATTGCAGGCCTGTTTCCACCTGATATCGTTGTAAGTTCTCAATTCCCCAGGAAAGAGAGTTTGCAGAAGCATTCCAGATCTAATGGGTTCACGTACGTGATCACAGCTGGCTGTTCGAGTAGTGTTTCACCCACACTTACAGACACACTCTCACACAAACACTCACAGACACATACACATAACACACACTCACACACATATATCCACATTCTCGCAGACACACACTCACACACACACTCACACTCACTAACATGCTGACATTGATGCTCATACTCTAGTGAAGCACATTCAAATCTGTCCATTTCACCAGTCATCAGTGATGTTGCTTCAACACCTAACAGATAAAACTGGCAGAACGTCCTCTCAGTTACGGTGCGAGCAGATCACTGTTGGAATTTTACCTTATGCTTATTGGTATTGTTTCTGATACAGTCTATTGATTGATTTCTATATAAACACAATAAAACAAAGTACCAGTCAGGTTCACCATCTCTCTCTATCACTCAGCGAACTGTATTGATCCATCCCACTATTTTGATCTGATTACTGGCAGAGCGTATTGATTGGATCTATCTTTAAAACTAAAATGTGAGAAGGATCCGTTAGTGAGAACTAGATGTCCTTTATATTGCTTTCGGCTGCTACTTTTGAGCAATGCAGAATGACCTGTTCGCAGCGATGAAAGTGACAGACTAGGAAGGAAGATTGATTAGTTTATGATGAGGAGATCAGAACATGCCATTTCTAAACCCAAAACAGAACTTCTTTACCCAAGAACTTGTAAACACAAGAGATTACTGCCAGTTTGTACCCCTTCGCCTCCTCACACTTTCATATTCTGGCTTCTTCCCCTTTCATTTCCAGTCCTGATGAAGGGTCTCAGCCCAAAAAGTCAACTGTTCATTCCACCTCCACAGATGCTGCCTGACCTGCTGAGTTCTTCCAGCATTTTTGGTATAATGCTCAAGATTTCCAGCATCTGTGGCATTTGCAGAATTCTACAACCAGTCAGAATGCTCTCCATGGTACATCTGTAGAAATTTGGATCACCCCCTAAGTGACTCCGTTGTTCACTCATCCCTCCTCACTGATCTCCCTCCTGCACTTAACCTTGCAAGTGAGACAAGTCCTGAGGTAGGCTCTCAGCCCAAAACATTGACTGTTTATTCCTCTCCATAGATACTACCTGACCTGCTGAGTTCCTCCAGCATTTTGTGTGTGTTGCTTTGGATTTCCAGCATCTGCAGAATTTTTTGTGTTTATGAAGTGCTTCACCTGCCCCTACTACTCCTCCTTCACCATCACTGAGGGTTCGGAACAGTCCTTCTAAGTGAGGTGACCATGATCAGTGATCACTGGTTGCCGTAGCAATTGTGCTAACTGCTATGCTAATGTGTTGTCCCTAAATATAAATATGAAACAGTGTTTATGACCCTGACATGATTCAAACATGCAGTCTTCTGATCTGGAGTCAGTCCTGCTGCTGTTGAACTAATAAATCTGAATAAGTAGGTATGAAAATAACAGATTTGAAATGTGAAATATTTACTAGTTAAAATATGCACTCAGTCACCACTTCATTAGATACACCTGCTCCTGAATGCAGAATCTGATCAGGCAATCATGTGACAGCAGCTCAATGCATAAAAGCTTCTAGACATTGTCCAGAGGTTTAGACCAAACATCAGAATGTGATCTGTGACTTTGACTGTGGAATGATTGTTGGTGCTGGGCAGGGTGGTCTGAGTGTCTCAGAAACTGCTGATCTCCTGGGATTTTCATGCACAACAGTGTTTAAACTTTACAGGGTGCAAGAAACAAAAGGCATCAATTGAGCAGCAGTTCTGTAGGCAAATAAGCCTTTGTACTGAGAGAGGCTAGAGAAGAACGGCCAGACTGGTTCAAGCTGACAGGAAGGCGACAGTAACTCAAATAACCACAAATTCCAGCAGTGGTGTGCAGAGGAGCACCTTTGAATGTGCAATATGTCAAACCTTGAAGCAGATCAGCTGCAGCAGCAGAGCAGGTTAGATATACACTCACAAGGAAATCTGCAGATGCTGGAAATTCAAACAACACACACAAAATGCTGGTGGAACACAGCAGGCCAGACAGCATCTATAGGAAGAAGCACTGTCGACGTCAGGACGAAGGGTCTCGGCCCGAAACGTCGACAGTGCTTCTCCCTATAGATGCTGCCTGGCCTGCTGTGTTCCACCAGCATTTTGTGTGTGTTGTTCAGATATTCACTCAGTAGGTACAAGAAGGGCCTAATAAAGTGACCACTGAGTGTACAGTGAAGATAGTTTTAAGTGTGGGTGGTGGCGTTGAGATATGTCTCTACCAAAGGAGGTGTATGTTGCTCCTTCCCTCCCCTAGCCTGCAGGTCACCCTTGGCCAAGGTATTGAACCTGGTTAGCACCATTCACACCCCCCCCCACCTGATCAGGGTCACGTGAAGCCATGTGAGCAGGTAGTAGATGGTCCTATCAGCAGCTGGTGAACATCACAAGTACCTCTTATGGGAGCATTGACATCAGGCAGACGATCTCTGAAGAGCATTGATAACGGCTGGGGACACCTGTCCTGTAAAGACACTGTGCAGATGAAGGCAATGGCAAACTATTTCTGTAGAAGAATCTGCCAAGAACAATCATGGTCATGGAAAGACCATGATCGCCCACACCATACGACAAGGCACAAAACGAATCTAGATAACCATATGAAGAGGAATGGACAATAAAGGGTAGCACAGTAGTATAGTGGCTAGCAGAATAATTTACAGTACCAATGACCCAGGTTCAAGTCACATCGCTGTCTGTAAGGAGTTTGTATGTTCTCCCTTTGACCGCAGGGGTTTCCTTTGGGTGCTCTGGTTTCCTCCCACAGTCTACTAATATACCCTTTGGTAGGTTTATTGGTCATTATAAGTTGTCCTGTGACTAGGCTAGGGTTAAATTGGGGATGCTGGATGACACGGCTTGAAGGCCAGAAGGGCCTATTTGGCACTCTGTCAATAAATATGATGTCATCAGTCCCCCTTCATTAGTCATGGAATTGAGTTCAAGAGCCACAAGTTAATGTTAGATTTCTATAAAGCTCAGTTTAAATCACACTAAACCTTTGGTCAGTTCTGAAGAATGTGGAACTTTTAGAAAGTGCAGAGGACATGACAGACAGACAGACAGACATACTTTATTGATCCCGAGGGAAATTGGGTTTCATTACAGCTGTACCAAGAATAGTGAAGAAATATAGCAATATAAAACCATAAATAATTAAATAATAATAAGTTAATCATGCCAAGTGGAAATAAGTCCAGGACCAGCCTATCGGCTCAGGGTGTCTGACACTCTGAGGGAGGAGTTGTAAAGTTTGATGGCCACAGGTAAGAATGATTTCCTATGACACTCAGTGTAACATCTCGGTGGAATGAGTTTCTGGCTGAATGTACTCCTGTGCCTAACCAGTACATTATGGAGTGGATGGGAGTCATTGTCCAAGATGGCATGCAACTTGGACAGCATCCTCTTTTCAGACACCACCGTCAGAGAGTCCAGTTCCACCCCCACAACATCACTGGGGTTACGAATGAGTTTGTTGATTCTGTTGGTGTCTGTTACCCTCAGCCTGCTGCCCCAGCACACAACAGCAAACATGATAGCACTGGCCACCACAGACTCGTAGAACATCCTCAGCATCGTCTGGCAGATGTTAAAGGACCTCAGTCTCCTCAGAGGTAGAGACGGCTCTGCCCCTTCTTGTAGACAGCCTCAGTGTTCTTTGACCAGTCCAGTTTATTGTCAATTCATATCCCCAGGTATTTGTAATCCTCCACCATGTCCACACTGACCCCTTGGACGGAAACAGGGGTCACCGGTACCTTAGCCCTCCTCAGGTCCACCACCAGCTCCTTAGTCTTTTTCACATTAAGCTGCAGATGATTCTGCTTGCACCATGTGACAAAGTTTCCCACCGTAGCCCTGTACTCAGCCTCATCTCCCTTGCTGATGCATCCAACTATGGCAGAGTCATCAGAAAACTTCTGAAGATGGCAAGACTCTATGTTGTAGTTGAAGTCTGAGGTGTAGATGGTGAAGAGAAAGAACCATCCAACCATTGCTTGGATGTGAGAGCATGTCTTATGAGGAAAGGTTGATCGAGCTAGGACTTTTCTCTCTGAGGCAAAAGAGGATTAGAAGGCTGATAAGAGGCATTGATAGAGTGGACAGTCATTTTGTCACTGAGGACATAGGTAATACAAGAATGCATAATTTTAAGATAATTGGAGGAAAGTATAAGGGGAAAGTCAAAGATAATTTTTTACACTGAGAGTGGTACATGCTAGAGGCAGGAAACATGTTCTCGATGTTGGGGGAGTCCAGAACCAGAGGCCACAGTTTAAGAATAAGGGGTAGGCCATTTATAACGGAGTTCAGGAAAAACTTTTTCACCCAGAGAGTTGTGGATCTGTGGAATGCTCTGCCTGAGAAGGCAGTGGAGGTCAATTCTCTGGATCCTTTCATGAAAGAGTTAGATAGAGCTCTTAAAGATAGCGGAGTCAAGGGATATGGGGAGAAGGCAGGAACGGGGTACTGATTGTGGATGATCAGCCATGATCACATTGAATGGCGGTGCTGGCTCGAAGGGCTGAATGGCCTACTCCTGCACCTATTGTCTATTGTCTGTTGTCTGTTGGTCGGTGTGTAGAACACACTGCGAAGGTGGTGGTAGGGTTAGATTCATTAGGGACTTTTAAGCAAATCTTAGATATGCACATAGATGATAGAAAAATTTGAGTTATGTCAGAGGAAAGGGTTAGATTGATCTTAGAGTCATGCTAAAAGTCAGCACAACATTGAGGGCTGAAGGGTCTCCATAGTGCTGTATGTTTTATGTTCACCAGCTTCCACCAGCTGTAGCCCATTGTTGCCTGGCATCACTTCCCAGCCTTTATCATTATCTCCATTCTCCCAACTTCAACTTCAACTCCTGATCATCCAGATCTACCTATCACTCACTAGCATTTGCTCCCTCCTCCTGTCTACTCCTTGGACTGGGGATTCCCAGCCTTTTTATGCCATGGAGCCTTGGTTCGTTGACCCTCGGGTTAGGAACCCCTGAATGGTTGCATGACTATCCAGCATGGAGGCTCCATTGCATAGGATCACACTGTTTTAGACTCAGCCAGTCCATCGTGGTCACAGCCCTCCCCTCCTTCGAGAACGCCTTCAAGAGATGGTGCCTCAAGAAGGCGGCATTCATCATTAAGGACACTCACCATCCAGCACATGCCCTTTTCTTATTCTACCATCAGGGAGGAGGTTTTGGAGTCTGAAGACACACACTCAAAGTTTTAGGAAGAGTTTCTCCACCTCCACCATCAGATTTCTGAACAGTCAATAAACCCATTAACACTATTTCATTATTCTTTTTTTTTAATAAAGTCATAGAGTCATAGAAAGCACTACAGCACAGAAATAAGCCCTTTGGCCCAACTAGATGGTGCCAAACCATTAATGTGTCGAGTTCTATCAACCTGCACCCGGATCATGACCCTAAATACCCTTCTCATCCATGTACCTATCCAAATTTCTCTTAAAAGTTAAAATCAAATCTGCATTCACTTCTGCTGAAAGCTCATTCCACACTCTATCCACCCTCAGAATGAAGAATTTCCCCCTCATTTTGCCCTTAAACATTTTACCTTTAACCTTTAATTCATGGCCTTTTTTGTTCTTACCCTATCTCAGTGCAAAATGCCTGCTTACATTTACCCCATCTACACCCCTCATAATTGTGTATACCTCTGTCAAATCTCTCCTCAATCATATACATTTTAGGAAATCAAGTTCTAACCTATTCAAACTTTCCCAAGAAGTCAGGTTCTCAAGTCCTGGCTACATGCTTGTAAATTTTTTTTCTGCAATCTTTCGATCTTACTTACATCTTTCCTGTAAGTAGGTGACCAAAACTACACACAATATTCCAGCTTAGACCTCACCAACGTCTTAAACAATTTCAACATAATATCCCAACTCCTGTACTCAATACATTGATTTATGAAGGCCAATGGGCCAAAAGCTCTCTTTATGACCCTGTCTACCTGTGATACCACTTTCGATGAACTACAGATCTGTATTCCCAGATTTTCTGTTCTACTGCACTCATCAATGCTTTACTATTCACCATTTAAGATCCACCATGGATGGTCCTCCCAAAGTGCAACACTTCACATTTCACAAACAGGAGAAAATCTACAGATACTGGAAATCGAAGCCACACACACAAACTGCTGGAGGAACTCAGCAGGCCAGGCAGCATCTATGGAAAAGAGAAAATGGTCAACATTTCGGGTCGAGACCCTTCATCAGGACCTCACATATATCTGTATTAAATTCCATATGCCATTTTCCAGCCCATTTTTTTCCAGCCGGTCCAGATTCCTCTTTAAGCTTTGATAGTCTTTCTTTCTGTCCACTACACCCCCAGTCTTGGTGTCATACACAAATCTGCTGATTCAGTTTACTCCACTTTTATCCCGATCATTGATATAGATGATAAACAACAATGGACCCAGCACCGATACACGTGGCACACTGCTAGTCAAAGAAGCAACCGTAAGACCATAAGACCAAAAACATAGGAGCAGAATTAGGCCATTCAGCCCATCAAGTCTGCTCCACCATTCCATCATGGCTGATCATGGATCCTACTCAACCCCATACACCTGCCTTTTCGCTTTATTGTTTGATGCCCTAACGGATCAGGAAATAATCAACTCCCACCTGTCAACATCAACCTGTCATCTACTACCACTTTCTAGCGTCTCTTGTGAAGCCAATGCCTAATCCAATTTACTACCTTATTTTAAACGCGAAGTAATTGACCTATCTCCAATGCGGGACCTTGTCAAAGGCCTTGCTATTGTCTATGTAGACAACATCCACTCCTTTGCTTTCATCAACTTTCATGGTACTTCTTTGAGAAACTCAATAAATTTGGTTAGACACAACTTACAAAGCCATGTTAACAATCCATACTCAGTCCCGATCTATCCAAATACTTTAAAATTTGGTCCCTTGGAATATCTTCCAATAAATTTGCCACTACTGATATCAGGCTCACCGGTCTATAATTTCCTGGCTTATTCTTAGAGCCTTTCTTAAACAAGAGAACAACATTAGCAATCCTCCAATCCTCTAGCACCTCACCTGTGGCTAAGGATGTTTTAAATATCTCTGCTAGGATCCCTTCAACTTCTGTAAGAGCCTCCCACAGCATCTGAGGAAACACCTTGTCATGTCCTAGGGATTTATCCATCCAACTTGCCTCAAAAAAATTTAAACATCTCCTCCTCTGTAATCTATATAATGTTCATGCCTTTGCTGCTGCTTTGCTCACTTCTATAGATCCTGTGTCTGTCTCACAAGTAAATACAGATTTCAGAAATCCATTTAAGATCTCCTGCAACCCTTTTGGGTCCAAGCATGGATTACTACTTGAATCTTCCAGAGAATTAATTTTCTCCCTTGCAATCCTTTTGCTCTTAATATATCTGTAGAAGCTCTTAGGATTCTCCTTCACCTTGTCTGCTAGAGCAACCTCGTGTCTTTTTTTAAACCCCCTCCGATTTCCTTCTTAATTGCTCTCTTGCATTTCTTATACTCCTCAAGTACCCCATTTGTTCCTGCCTGCCTATACCTGCTATGCACCTCTTTTTTTTTTACCTTAATCAGAACATGAGTATCTCTCAAAAACCAAAGTTCCATAAATCTATTATCCTTGCTTTTTATTCTGCCAGGAACATACACACTCTATACTCTCAAAATTTAACTTTTGAAGACCTCCCACTTACCAAGTTCATCTTATCCAGAAAACAACCTGTCCCCATCCATACTTGTGTTGTGCTCATCTCCATTTCCTACAATACTCCTTGCATTGAAATACATGCAGCTCAGAAGATTAGTCCCACCATTTTCGACCTTTCAATTCCTGACTTTGCACGTAGGCTTAACAACATCTTTCTCCCGAACGACTCCACTTTCTGTTCTGGAGCTCTGGTTCCCATCTCCCTGCGATTCTAGATTACACCCCACCCCAACTTGTGCAGCACTAGCGAACTTTCCTGCTAGGATATTAGGGCTTTGACTAGCTGCCAATCCAGACATCAGAAGTTTGGAGAGGAGAGGACCTCAATCAGGTCCACTGCCCGAGGATAAAAGGCAGCAACGGGTCACAGCAATGAAAAAGAGCTTTGACCAGCAACTAATCGGCATTTGAGATTGATTAGTAAGAACAAATTAAAAGAAGGCAAGGGAAAGTGCAGCAGGCATCATCAGTCTAGCATGGATAAGGCAATGGTTGATTGGCAAGAGGCAGAGTGGAAGTACAGGGAACCTTTTCTGACAGGTTGCCGGTGACTAGTGTGTTCCACAGTGGTCTGCATTGGGACTCATCCTTTTTACATTACTTGTCAATGATTTGGATGATGGAATTGATGGCTTTGTTGCAAAGTTTGCAGATGATAAGAAGATAGGTAGAGGGGAAGATAGTTTTGAGGAAGTAGAGAGGATACAGTAGGTCTTAGACAGATTAAGAGAATGGGCAATGAAATGGCAGGTGAAATACAATGTTGGGAAGTGTATGATCATACACTTTGGTAGAAGAAATGAAAGGATTGACTATTTTCTAAAAAGAGAGAAAAATTAAAGATCTATGGTGCAAAGAAACTTGTTTATCCTTGTGCAGGATTCCTTAAAGGTTAATTTGCGGTTTGAGTCTGTGATGAGGAAGGCAAGTGCAATGTTAGCATTCAATTCTAGAGGAATATAAAGGCAAGGGTTAAATATTGAAACTTTGTAAAGCACTGGTGAGGCCTCACTTGACATATTTGAGCAGGCCCCATTTCTTAGAAAGGATCTTCTGAAATTGGAAAGGGTTCAAAGGAGCTTCACGGAAATGATTCCAGGATTGGATGGTTTGTTGTATGAAGAGCGTTTGATGGCTCTGTGCCTATATTCACTAGAATTCAGAAGAGTGAGGGGTGATCTCATTGAAACCTATCAAGTGGTGAAAGGCCTTGATTGAGTGGGTGTTTGCTATGGTGGGAGAATCTAAGACCAGAGGACATGGTATTAGAATAGAGGAGTGTCCTTTTAGAATGGAGTTGATGATGAATTTTTTTAGCCAGAGAGTGGTGAATCTGTAGAATTCTTTGTCACAGGCACTTGTGGAAGCCATGTCTTACTTTACATTACTTTACTTTATTGTCGCCAAACAATTGATACTAGAGCGTACAATCATCACAGTGATATTTGATTCTGTGCTTCGCGCTCCCCCGAGTACAAATTGATAGTAAATATAATAAAAATTTAAATTGTAAATCATAAATAGAAAATAGAAAAGGGAAAGTAAGGTAGTGCAAAAATGTACATTTAAGCAGACAATGACAGTTTCTTGATTACACAGGGCATGAAGGGATATGGAAGAAGGCAGGAAATTGGGGTTGAGAGGAAAATTGGATCAGCTATGATGAAATGGCAGAGCAGACGTGATGGGTCAAATGGCCCAATTCTACTCCTATATCTTACGGTCTTATTAGTCCCTCTCCAGTTCAGCAAGCTGTACATTCTGTCTCACCTTTACAGGAAGAGAGCTCAATGATTCAAGAACCTGAAGCCTTCCCTCCTTCATCAACTCCTCAGCCATATGTTAAACTGTATGATCTTCCTATTTCTGACCTCAGAAGAAAATGCATGGGTAGCAATCTTGAGATCCCAACCCTGGAGGTCCTGTCCTTTAACTTAGCAACTATCTCCCTGAACTCACTTTGCAGGACTCATCACCCTTCATTCCCATGACATTGGTACAGACGTGGGACACAACCTCAGGCTGCTCACCCTTCCACTTAAGAATGCTGTGAATTCAATCCAAGATGTCCCTGACCCTGGCACATGGGAAGCAAGAACCCATCAGTGAATCTAATTCTCATCCACAGAACCTCCTGTCTGTTCCCCTAGCCAACAAATCTCCTATCACTACAGCTATTCTCTTCTCCCCCTTCCCACCCTTCTAAGCCACAGAACTGGACTCAGTGTCAGACACCTGACCACTGTACCTTTCCTCTGTTAGCTCATCCCGCTTAACAGTATCCAAGTGATGTACCTATTGTTGAAGGGAGCAGCCACAGGTATACTTTGCACTAGCTTCCTCTCCCCTTTCTCCCTCCTGGCGGTCATCCTGTTACATGTGTCCTGCACCTTCCCGAATGATCCAGCGTTCACCCTGTTCCAGTTCCAACTCCTTTACATAGCACCTGGATGCACTTCTTGCAGGTGCAGTCATGAGGGACACTGGAGGTCTTCCTACCTTCCCATATTCTGCAAGAGGAGCATCCCAATATCTTGTCTGGCATCCCCATTCTCTAAATGTGCAATATAAAAGAAAAAAAGAAACATAACAAAAAGAAATCAACTGAAGGCTTCTTGCCAAAGGCTCCATGAGCCAAAACCTCAACTCTCCACTCTAACACTGGCCCCCTCACACAGTGGCTGCTCCCACAATGGCCGCTGCACTTTAAGCCATATGTCCTTTTATTGCTCCTTGCCAAGTGCCTAATTACGCACAATCTGATATCTCTTCATGAACTGTGGCATGCAAAATCTGATGACTGCCCCCACTTGATTCTTTAAAACTCTCTCTCCCTCTATGCAAATCGATGTCTCCTCGGGACTGTGGTGTGCACAGTGTGCTGACTGCCCTCACTCACACTCTCTCTCTCTCTATGCAATCCAGTGTCTCCTTGGGATTGTTCCCTGTCTATTTATCATGTTTTGTATCTTAATTTTCATATCTTTACACTCTTCTATTGCTGCAAAGCAATAAAATTTTATTTGATTCTATGTGTCCACCTGTTCACTTGCCTCCACAGATCCTGCAGACTGACTGAATTCCTCCAGTAGCCCTTTCCTCACTCCAGGAGAATGAACAGTTCAGCTTCGAGATAGGGAGGAAGACCATGTAGCATGAAGCTGTTGGGCTGAAAGGCGATGGTGTGTGCCGTACACTCTGTAGAACTGAGTGCAACCTCACACTGGTACTGGATGGGTAACACACTAAGGCGATCAATAGATGGGCAGCACGGGAGCTTAGTGGTTAGCAGAGTGCTTTTTAGACCAGCAACTGGGGTTCGATTCCTACTGCTGTTTGCACTTTCTTCTCATGACCACATGGATCTCTTCTGGGTTCTCTGGTTTTCTACTGCATTCCAAACATGCATGGGCCATGGTTAGTAAATTATAGGATGTTAGTTCGGCCTCAAAAGTCTAGCAACACTTATGGACTTCTCTCAGTACATAGACTGTGCTGATTGTTGATGCAAATGATGCTTTTCACTACATGTTTCACTATACCTGTGACAAATAAAGCTAATCCTATCCTTAAATAAATGTGCAACTCAACCATATTTTGAAATCCAGCCTGTAGAAGTGTTCCTGTGAGGTTGCTGATAAAAATCTGCAATGATACCTTAGCAGGAGACAGAAGCACATGTTAGAAGACAGCTTCTTTGTCTGCCTTCATCTCCCTCCCTCAGCGAGGAAATGGAAATCACACCCTCTGTGACAATGTGATGAGGATGAGTTAGCTCGCACAATGAAAGCTGAAAACCCGAGAGGTCCTCATTGTCGCAGCTGTTAATTCAGTTTCTGTGCCGTCCCGCTTCACTCTCTTTCATTTGAGGTGGGCTTAACGCGGAGAATCTCTACATTCCAATTCTTGCACGGCATGCGCCCCTGAAGTAATTTCTCCATCAATGGTGGCCAGGCCTTCAGCTGTTAAGACTGGAGATTCTCTCTCAGAGGAACCTAGAAAGAAGATAGGGATAATACACGGGAAAACTTTTATCACACAAATGATTTGGAATTCACTGCATGAAGGTATGATCATTACCTTTACAAGAAATTGGATAAATATCAAGGGTGCCTTGCAGGCTTAGTGGCTAGCATTTTGCTATTGCAGTTCAGGGCATTCCAGTATTTGGAGTATAACTCCAGCATCCTCTCTAAGTTTCTTTGTTACTTCCCTGACTGCGTGGGTTTCTTCCGGGTGCTCTGGTTTCTTCCCACATTCCAAGAATATAGTAGTTTAACTGGTCACTGTAAATTATTCTGTGATTAGGCTAGGGTTAAATAGGTGGGATGCTGGGTGGCGCGGCTTGCTAGGTCTAAAAGGCCTGTTCTGCACTGTAAATGAAAATAAATAAATACAATTTTAGAGGACAGACAAGGGATTAATTTGAACTTTTTTCAAAGGAGCAGGACTGATCTTGATATTGTCCTCTGATTCTGTGATGACTTTCAGAAACTTACTATTTTAGTCAACTTTCAAAAGTATCAAAGTTTCAATAGGTACATTTAATGTCAGAGAAATGTATACAATATACATCCTGAAATTCTCTTTTTGCAACCATCCATGAAAACAATGAATGACAGTTAAGTGTTAGAACCTCAAAGTCCCCCCCAGCTACCCTCTCCCATGCATAAGCAACAGCAGAGCAATGGCCCCTTCCCCACCAGCAGAAAAAGCATCAGCACCCCCCCACCGAGCACTCAAGCATACAGCAAAGTATCAATAAAGACACAGACTTGCAGTACCCCAAAGACTACTCGTTCACCTGGTAATTCGACATACCACAGGGTCTCTCTCTCTCTCTCTCTCTCCCTAATAAGGGAAAAATAGGTGGTTCTGTTTCACAGCAAAAGGGGAGTCATGACAAACAACTCGCTGATTTACGATGTTAAAAGTCTGTTGCATTGCTTTTTCCAAGTTCTGTGTGCAAAGTACTCGGGCACACAGCCAGCAGCCAGCTTGCTGCTTTCGATCTTCCGTCTTCCACGACACTATAGGAACATAACAATGTTGAAAGTTCAAAGTAAATTTATTATCAGAGTACATATATGTTACCATATACAACCCTGAGATTTATTTCTTTTGGGCATACCCTATAAATTCTCAATAGAGTGATAACTATACAGCACCAACTTGAGCATTCAACCAGTGTGCAAAAGACAACACACTGCAAATACAGAAAGAAAGAAATAACAATAATAAATAAATGAACATTAAATATCAAGAACATGAGATGAAAAGTCCTTGAGAGTGAGTCTATTGGTTGTGGGAACATTTCAATTATGGGCAAGTGAAGTTGAGTGAGGTTATCCCCTTTGGTTCAAGAGCCTGATGTTTGAAGGTAATAACCAATGTTCCCTCTAATTTTTAGTAGTCAGTGTGAGCAAAAATCTTATGTTGTGCAAATTTTTTTTCCTGTGACAAAGGTATGTGTGCACTGAACACTGAATGCACACATCCTAGACCTCCTGACTAGGAGACCTCAGTCAGTCCGGATTGGAGGCAGCATCTCCAACACTATCACATTGCACACGGGCACCCCCCCCCCCCCCCCCCGCAGGGCTGTGTGCTCAGTCCACTACTGTTCACTCTGCTGTCCCACGACAGTGCTCAACACACAGCTCGAACCACATCATCAAGTTCGCCGATGACACGACCAGGGTGGGTCTCATCAGCAAGACCGACGAGTCAGCTTACAGAGAGGAGGTGCAGTGGCTAACGGGCTGGTGTAGAGCCAACAACCTGTCTCTGAATGTGAACAAAACAAAAGAGATGGTTGTTGATTTCAGGAGGGCACAGAGCGACCACTCCCCGCTGAACATCAACGGCTCCTCGGTAGAGATCGTTAAGAGCACCAAATTTCTTGGTGTTCACCTGGCAGATAATCTCACCTGATCCGTCAACATCAGCTCCATAGCAAAGAAAGCCCAGCAGCGTCTCTACTTTCTGTGAAGGCTGAGGAAAGTCCATCTCCCACCCCCCATCCTCATCACATTCTACAGGGGTTGTATTGAGAGCATCCTGAGCAGCTGCATCACTGCCTGGTTCAGAAATTGCACCATCTCGGATCACAAGACCCTGCAGCGGATAGTGAGGTCAGCTGAGAAGATCATCGGGGTCTCTCTTCCCGCCATTACAGATGTTTACACCACACACTGCATCCGCAAAGCTAACAGCATTGTGAAGGACCCCACGCACCTCTCATACAAACTCTTCTCCCTCCTGCCATCTGGCAAAAGGTACCGAAGCACTCGGGCTCTCACGACCAGACTATGTAACAGTTTCTTCTCCCAAGCTATCAGACTCCTCAATACCCAGAGTCTGGACTGACACCAACTTACTGCCCTCTACTGTGCCTATTGTCTTGTTTAGTATTTATTGTAATGGCTACACTGTTTTGTGCACTTTATACAGTCCTGGGTAGGTCTGTAGTCTAGTGTAGTTTTTTTTTGTGTTGTTTTACGTAGTTCAGTAGTTTTACGTAGTTCAGTAGTTTTGTAGTGTTTCATGTAGCACCATTGCCCTGAAAAACGTTGTTTCGTTTTTACTGTGTACTGTACCAGCAGCTATGGTCGAAATGACAATAAAAAGTGACTTGACTTGACTTGACTTGACATGGCACAGTTTATGTAGGTTTTTCAAAATATTTGACATAAAATTGCACAGAATAACAACAAAATAAGATGCAAATTTAAGTCACTCAGTTATTTTTTCTCTCTCCTGTCTTTGGCATTTACCCATTCTTTGTAAACTCTATCTAGACTAACAGAACTTCCATCCAATTGATAGCTTTTGATTCTCATTAACATATCCAAATGACATTCACCTAAACGGTTTCTCAGCTTGTTTTTGAGTTGATTCATTATGCTAAAACGTCGCTCACAGTCTGCACCAGACACAAGAAAGGTTCCCCCAATGTCCATCAACTGTGCAAGGTCACAAATCTGTTCATTTTGAAGTCAACTTACTTGCCAAATGACGCTTCAAAAAGTCAAGTTTCCAAACATCATCCCATTTCTTTCCACTAGCAAATTCTCCAGCAACTTTCACACCACGACAATACCAACAGATAACTCCAGTTTCTGAATCATAAATAAATATTTCTCATAGCTGAACGTTCATGACTTCTACTATCTTGTTAAGCCATTCAACTTCCAACAAATTTGCAGTTCTTTTGCACTTCACGCCCTTCGCTTCTTTTGAATTCGACATAGTGAATCAATATTTTTTTCAATAAAAACTTAGTAAGCTATCTACAGATTTGAAACAGATCTTTGTAAGCTTTACGCTAGGAACACTGTCCGCCAAAGATGGCTGCCACCGTGATGCAGCTGTACAAACCGGTACGGGAAAGGTGAGGTGACGTAAATTAGTGATGTGCATTGTGGTATTTGACAAACCGACTGACTAGTTAACAGAAACATTTAGCTAAAAGGTTATTTTTATAAGTATAATTATTAATTACTGCATTATTTTAGGTAACTAACCTTTTGTGCACACATTAATTTCCTTTGTGTGCTGGTTGAAAAACGTGTGTGCGTGCGCACACGTGCACAGCTTAGAGGGAACATAGGTTATAGCTGTTCCTGAACCTGTCTGTGTGAGTCCTGGGGCTCCTGTATCTTCTTCCTGATGGCAGCAGTAAGAGGAGAGCATGACCCGAATGGTGAAGGTCCCTGATGATAGACGCTGCTTTCCTGCAACAGTGCTCCATGTAGGTGTGCTCAGTGTTGGGCAGGGCTTTACCCATGATGGACCGGGCCATATCCACTACTTTACTGTAGGATTTTTGGTTCAGGGGCTTTGGTTTCTCCATACCTGGCTGTGATGTGGCCAGTCAATTACTGTCCACCACACATCGATAGAAGTCTTGTCAACATTTGCTCGGAAATATCCCATTCAGTCCATCGAGGGGATGCTAGTTCCTTGCAGAGCATCTCATCAAATTCTCTCCCTTGCACAGCACAGCAACAGGGCCTTCTGGTCCATATTGTGTGTGCCACACATGTTACCAACTTAAATTTATCCTTTCTGCCAGCACATAATCCATCTCCCTCTATCCTTTACAAAATCCCATGCCTATCTAAAAGTACCTTGAACACTACTATCGTGGTCGCCTCCACCACTAACTTTGTCTACGCTTTCCTCTGATCTACCAGTCACTGTGTAAAAATCTTACCTTGCACATTCTCTTTAAACTTTCTCCCTCACACTGTAAAGCTAAGTCGGAATCAGGTCGGTTACCGCTAACAGCGTAACGGTTCGCGTGACACTATTACAGCTCGGAGGCTTGGAGTTTAGAGTTCAATTCCAGCATCCACTGTAAGAAAGTTTGTATTTTCTTCAAAGTTCGAAGTAAAATTGTTTTCAAATTACATACACGTCACCATATCACAAGATCAGAAGTAGGCCATTCGGCCCATCGAGTCTGCTCCGCCACTCCACCATGAGCTAAACTATTCTCCCGTCTAGTTCCAATTTCTGGATTTTTTCCAATATCCCTTGATGCCCTGACTAATCAGATACTTGTCAATCTCCCCCTTAAAAACCTTCAATGATCGGGCCTCCACAGCTGTATGTGGCAACAAATTCCATAAATCCACGACCCTCTGGCTAAAAAAAATTCTCCTCATCTCTGTTTTAAATGGGTACCCTCTAATTCTAAGACTGTGACCTCTATATACAACACTGAGATTCATTTTGTTCCGGACGTTCACAAAAAAACACATTAGAATTCTTGTGAGTGTTTGGGTTTCCTCTGGGTGCTCTGGTATCCTCCTCCCACATTTCAAAGATATACTGGTTGGTAGGTTAGTTGGTCATTGTAAATTGTGCTGTGATTAGGCTCGGGTTAAGTAGGTGGGTGGCCAGGCCATGTGGCTGTTTGGGGCAGAAGGGCCTGTTTTGCTCTGTGTTGCTAAAAAATAAATAATCGTATGCTGTGAATTTTTTTTGTGGCAGCAGTACAATGAAACACATCGAAAAACTACAAGTTACAAGAAGAAATATACAAGAAATTAATAAGCAGTATAAAAAGTGAATGGTCCATGAGCTCATGAACCTCATTATTCTTTTTGCACTATGTGTTGCTTTTGACATTTGTAGTGATTTTTTTTCTTTCTACTGTACTGGTGCTGCAGCACGTCATGTAAGTTAGTGCTAGTAAACCTGATTCTGATCAGCGACGTTACTGATTGAGGAAGCTGCAGAGCCCATTTCGAGTTCAAATGGCGATGTTTATATGTCACTGTGTCTCTTTTCAGTGTGCAAAATCTCTATCCTGAAATATACTTGTCAATTCACCACTCACAGCCCTCTGTGGTCAGGGTGCACAAATATCTGAATGAAGATTTTCTTCCTCAGCTGAGTCCCTGATAACCAAATTCCTTATCTTCAGAAAAAGGCTCACAGCACTAGGCTCATCAAGCTGCAGAAATAACCTCTTGGCTCGTACCCTGTCAAGCCCTGTAAGGATTTTATATATTAGAGTGAAAATCAACCCATCGTTCTTCTGAACTCCAGAAAATAGCTTTCCCTTCTTATCCTGTCCATCTGCAGATGCTGATGCCTTGCAAAAAATATCTGGCTAAGGCAAGCTGGCTTCAGGAATACTTTTGACCTACAGTTGGTGTGACACAATAGTGCAGCATTTAGGATAACAGTATTACAGTGTCAGTAACCTGGGTTCAATTCCCGCTGCTCTTTGCAAGGAATTTGTACGTTCTCCTTGTGTCCATGTGGCTTTCCTCCAGGTGCTCTGGTTTCCTCCCACATTCCAAAGAATGTGTTAGTAGGTTAATTGGGTGGCATGGGCTTATTGGGTTGGAAGGCCTGTTACCATGCTAAATTAAACAATCGTGCAGTGTGCTCAAATTGGCTATAACGTGATATAAGCAACAGCACATTTATTAATCTGAAGTAACACACAGAGAAAATGCTGGAGGAACTCAGCAGGTCAGGCAGCATCTATAGAAAGTCAACAGAGCTTCTTACATCATACCCCCTATCTTCCCCACCCATCTGGCATCACCTATCTTCTTCTATCTTGTCCTCCTTCACCTGCTCCCACCTTCTTATTCTGGCATCTTCCCCTTTCCTTTCCAGTCGTGATAAAATGTTTTAGCCTGAAATATCAACAATTTATTCCTTTCCATAGATGTTGCCTGGCCTGCTGAGTTCCTTCTGTGTTTTGTATGTGTTGCTCTGGATCTCCAGCATCTGCAGCATCTCTTGTGTTTGTCTGAAACTTCTCTATTAATCAAAATACTAAAATGTGCTAAAACATAAACAAATAAAGGCACATACAGAAAAAAAGCCGCGTTGAATATTCCTTCATAGGTTAAATTAAAATGGAAGAGTTATATTGTCCAGTCAGCTGATTTGGTCGAGGTTTCTTGAGTCTCATTTAAATTCGAGAGTTTCCAGCAATATTATGGTTACTGCACACAAGCCTCAGATTTGAAAACTTTTATACTAGAATCGCCACAGTGTGTTTAGTCAGACCAGCACCGCCAATTGTCCAATTTTCACTAGTTCTGCAGTCTACCAATTCCAGCTCCTTGAATGTCATTCACCTCCATCCCTCCAAAAGTCCTTAGACAGATTACACTTCAAAATGTTCAAAAATTTCCAAGTGCATTGATTATCAATGTATTATACATTATACAACTTTTAGGTCGGCTGGTGGCACAGTAACATCAGCGCCGGACTCCGGAATGGAGGTTCCCGGGTTCGAATCCAGTCAGGCCGTTCCCGAGTACACTTTCCATCCGTGCCAAGTTGGGTGTTGAGCTCACAACTCGACTTCGTAAAATAAAGAAAAATACTGCAAAATGTCTGTGTGAGGAATGGCGTGCCACACAGTCCTTCATTCCGTGCCTTGTAAGGCATGAAAATGTCCGACACTGGCCTCTCAGGCCTGAGTCGATGTCATCATCATCATCAACCTTAAGATCCGTCTCCTTACTGACAGCCACAAAACAAGAAACCTTACAAACACCCAATGTGCAGAGAGAGAGAAAAAAGAAAATATTGTGCAAACAATAAAGATAAGGCAACGTCATTTTGAATGAAAGTGAGTCATTAGACACAAAGCCCAGTGCAGCCAGTGCAGGCCTCAGCCTTAGCCTCAGTTCAGCACACAGCGCAGTAAGACGTTGCAGATGTCGCAGATGTGAAGCCCGGAGCAGCCAAAGCCTCAGCCTTAGTGCAGCAAAGAGTAGAGTAAATATCGTGGAGGAGCAAGCAGAACCTGTCTGACCCTTGTCTCTGGTCCCAACACCCCTCCTTTACAATGCACCCGGCCTGGTGTTTAAATCGTTCAAACATCGGATACAGATTCAGATACAGATTCAGATTCAGATTCAGATACAGATTCAGATTCAAATACATATTCAGATTCAGATACAGATTCAGATTCAGATTCAAATTCAGATTCAGAGTCAAATACATATTCAGATTCAGATACAGATTCAGATTCAGATTCAGATTCAAATTCAGATTCAGATATAGATTCAGATTCAGATTAAAATTCAGATTCAGATTCAAATACATATTCAGATTTGGATACAGATTCAGATTCGGATACAGATTCAGATTCAGATACAGATTCAAATTCAGACTCAGATTCAGATTCAGAGACAGATACAGATACAAGTACAGATAGAGATTCAGATTCAGATTCAGATACAGACACAGATACAGATTCAGATTCAGATACAGATACGGATTCAGATTCAGATTCAAATTCAGATTCGGATTCAGATTCAGATTCAAATTCAGATTCAGATTTTGATTCAGATGTAGATGCAGATTCAGATTCAGAGACAGATACAGATACAGATAGAGATTCAGATTCAGTTGTCAAGAAGGCAGCTCATGACTATCTTCTCACATTCAGATTAATTTCTTCATCACACATAGAGGATTGTGCAAAAGTCTTAGGCACATATACGTATATAAAGCTAGCGTGTCTAAGGCTTTTGCACAATACTGTAGTTATTTAATGCATTGCACTGTATTGCTGCCACAAAAATAGAACACAGATTTCATGACATATGTGAGTGATGATAAACCTGATCCTGATATGGGTCCCTATTGTGGACTGAGAGTAGGAAAGGGTCAGGGAGGGGGGAGTCATGGTTGGGGAAAGGGCAAGGGAGAGGGGAGGGAGCAGGAAGCATCAACAAGACATTCTTTAATGATCAATAAACCAATTGTTTGGAACCAAATGACCTTGCCTGGTGTCTCAAAGCTGGGTGTGTCTGCACCAGTGCTACACGACGCCCCGGCACTCCTTCTCTGCCACCCGTCCCACACACTTCCCATGGTGCTCCATCCTCACCATTCCCAACATCCTTTGCTCCCGCCAGATTTGCAAACTTGCTCTCCGCTCCACATTGACAAATACAGTACTGTGCATAAGTTTTAGGCGCCCTGCTATAAATATGTGCCTAAGACGTTTGCAGAGTACCGTATATGGAAACATACAGAGAAAAGTGTAATTTGTTTTAACAACCAGCACACCTTGGAATGTGCTGCAGATATCCAGCAAGTGTTGTCTCACAGTCCGGCACCAACACAGCATGTCCACAATGTTTAGCAGAACAACACAAGCAACAACAACAAAACAAAATGAGACAACAACAGGAAAACATTCTGGTGACTTTATCCTTGCTTCTCAGTCCTGAAGAAGGGTTTTGGCCCCAATTTACATTGGGTCACACCAATGTAGAGAAGGTTGCATAGGGAGGATGGGATACAGGAGTTGACGCCAATAAATTTAGAGGTGAAATGTTGCCTCACCTGGAAGGACTGTTTGGGGACCTGAATGGAGGTGAGGGAGGAGGTAAATGGGCAGGTGTAGCATTTCTGTTGCTTGAAGGGATATATTCCAGAAGGGAGATTAGTGGGGAGAGAAGAATGAATGGGCAAAGAAATCACAGGGGGAGTGATCCCTGCTGAAAATGAATAGAGAGGGGCAGGTAAAGATGTGTTTGGTGGTAGGGAAAGTTGCAGAGAATGACATCTGTTGAAGATGGTGGAGATTGCGGAGAATGCTGTCCCCAAGATGAGTCTTCACTTTCTAGGACCTCAGAGATGTCCATCTTTTTCAAAGAAAGGGGTTGCCCTTGCTCCATCGTTGATGCTGCCCTCACCCGTATATCCTCCACTTCCTGGACATCTACACGCACCCCATCTTCCCGCTGCCTCAGGGGCCATCTTGGCTGTAGTATCTGCTTGGTTGCATCTAGATAGAGTGGGCATGGAAAGGGTATTTCTTTTAGGTGGGAGAGTCTAGAATCAAAGAGCACAGCCTTGGAATATAAGGATGGCCCTTTATAACAGAGATGAGAAGGAATTTCTTTAGCCGGAGTGGAATTCACTGCAACTGATTGCTGCAGAGACTAAGTCAGCAGTTATATTTAAAGCAGAGGTTGATATGTTCTTGATTAGCAAGTGCATCAAAGGTTACAGGGAGAAGGTAGGACAATGGGATTGGGAGGGATTATAAATCGTCCATAATGGAATGGCCCATCATCAATGGGCCGAGTGACCTAGATCCATTCCCATGTCCTGTGCAACAGGCACAAAATGCTGTTGGAACTCAGCTGCTCAGGCAGGATCTATGAAAATGAATAAACAGTTGGAGTTCCAGGCCAAGACCCTTCTTCAGGTCCATAGGTCCTGAACAATTTTTTGGTGATACTTGCACTTGGGAACGAAGTTTCAACTATCTCCACCTCAGAACCATAGATACAGAGAAAGGCATAGATGCAGACAGTCAAGAGCATATTGCAGGTAAAGTAATTGTGCCAAATTCTCTTCTGGGACAGTACAAGTTTCTGTTAAGATCCATTTCCTGAGCTGTTCTGTCAGTTCCCTGCTGTCAGTACAGATTAGCACTTGTAAAACTTGAAGTGCCACATAAATTGCCAGAAAGGCAACACGTCAGGAATTTTTTGTGTCTTTCAAGTTAAGCAACGAATTCGTACTGGGTGTACGATGGAATCTGTGAGATATATTGAAGCTTCTATATGTGTCTTAACTCTGATAGGAAACTTACAAGACGTGAGTGAACAATTTGCTCTTTGATAAACACCATAACAGTGCTGTTAATGTTGCAAAAAGTTCTGTGGTGTAGCAGTGAGCATTACACTTTACAGCATCAGCAATCTCCAATAGACCATAGAAGCAGAATTAGGCCATTTGGCCCATTGCCATTTCACTGTGGCTGATCCAGTTTTCCTCTCAGCCCCAAGCTCCTACCTTCCCCCTGTTTCCCTTCATGCCCTGACCAATCAAGAATCTATCAAACTCTGCCTTAAATATACATAAAGACTTGGCCTCTATAGCTACCTGTGGCAAAAAATTCCACAGATTCACCACCATCTGGCTAAAGAAAGTCCTCCTCATCTCCATACTAAAAGGATGCCCCTCCTATTCTGAGGCTGTGTCCTCTGGTCTTTGACTCTCCCACCATAGGAACCATCCTCTCCACATCCACTCTGTCAAGGCCTTTCACCATTTGATAGGTTTCAATTAGGTCACCGCTCATTCTTCTGAATTCTAGTGAATTCAGACCTAGAGCCATCAAGTGCTTTTCATATGACAAGCCATTCAATCTCAGGGTCATTTTTGTGAACTCCTTTGAACACTCCCCAGTTTCAGCACATCCTTTCGAAGACAAGGGGCCCAAAACTATTCACAATACTCCAAGTGAGGCCTCACCAGTGATTTATAAAGCCTCAACATTACATCCTTGCTTGGGGGTTCAATCAATGTAGCTACCTGTAAGGAGTTTGTACATTCTCCACTAGATAACGCTAGCTGACCTGCCAGCATCTTCGATGCACTTAAGTCGTGATTTGAGCTTCCTTACAGGTTTGTGGATGGTATTAATCTGGTATTTCTTCTGGACCCTAGGGATTGGTCCAGAAACCGTGGAAATATAGGGAAGACAAGCGGTAGTGACGGGTTCCTCCTTGTTGTTAGTTCTCCTGGTTTTCTCATTGGGCCTTTTGAGGGCCCAATTGATTTCCATCATCTTGTAGCCAGTCTGTACAAGGACTCAGGTTGGCTGGCGTTTACAGGATTAGAGTGTAGGACTAGGCCACGGTGGAGACCCACATCAAGGTGCACAGGTGTTTCGATTGGGTTACCCAGAGAAATCGGCGGTAGCAGAACATCGCACTTGCAATGGCCATAGGGTTAACTTTGACAACACACAACTATTGTGTCCCCCCAGTGGCCTTTGGGACTGCCTGCTAAAGGAAGCCATTGAGATAAAACTAGAGGGAAAGGTTTTTAACGAAGAGGAAGGTCTCACTCTGTAAGAACTGAAATTCAATTGTAAGCAAGGTGGGAGAGCAGAAACCTGATTGGATGAGGACTAACCAATCAAGAAGGACAGATGGCAGGGGTATAAATACCACTGGACTAGACGTGCCCAAGCATCATCCCTACTGAAGATGGCGGAGTTTGTTATCAAAGTAACGGTAATAATTGATACCTGTACCCAGCTGGAAGCCTGAGAAGAGTTTATTCATCATATACACCTGGAAAATACTGGATCCTTTTTCACCGGGTGCTTTGGTTCCCTCCTATTTTCCTAAGACATATGGGTTAGTAGGTTAATTAGTCACATAGGTGTACGATTGTTGGGCCAGAACCCATATTGTATTTCTAAATATAATAAAATAATGAGATGCCCTCCAATGTGCTTCACAGATCCCAGTCAGCAGTGAAGTACTGCACTAGTATGGGGGCCAATCTGAAAGATCATTGAACATTGGTACTGAGGGGAGGGGACGAACTTATATTCTAGATGCAAATTCTCAGACTTTTCAATGCACATGCCAAACCTAAGACCTGAGAAAAAAGGAACACTATAGATTCCTTTCAATGAATGATATCCACAAATCAATTGAGCATTTACAACAAATTGACAGCAGCAAGGTTATTTCAGTCAACATGAGCTCTTTAATCAGATTAATTTAATTACATGTACTTAAATTCCCCAGTCATGGGTCTTAGTATCTCTAGAATATGAGTGAAGACCTGAGTTAATAAGGCAAGGCTGAATAGGTATTTTATTCCCTAGAGTGAAGGAGAATGATGTGAAATCTTATGGAGTTATACAAAACTATTCAGAGTATAGGTAGGGTAAATGTATGCAGGCTTTATCCTCTCGGGTTGGGTGAGACCAGAACTAGAGCTTAAAGGTTTAGAGCGTTTTAAATGAGATAAAGAGCAAACTTGAAAATAAAGGACAAAAAGATGTTTGTGAAAAGCAAAGTTAAATAAATAGATTTTGAGTTGCTGTTTGAAAGTGTCAATAGAGTCTGTATCCCTTATCAAAAAAAGCCGATCTGTCAATTATCTTTTTTGGGAAGTTGTTTAAATTTAAGAGCCCATCAGAAGAGGACCTGAGAGATCGAGCAGGATTATAAAACAAAAGTGATTCTCTGATGTACTCCAGTCCCAGACCATTGAGAACTTTAAAAACAATTCAAAAAGATACAAGAAACATTTAGGTTGCTGAAATACAGTGATCCTGAGCAAGGCTTTTTAAAAGCTTTTGTGTTTTTGGACAAATATAGGAACATACTTTATATAATCCATTCAGCCATCTGCCAAGCTTCAATTAACCTGAGGCAGTTAAATATCTTAAGTGCATTTAATTGCTTTGGTCTGTAACTCTCAATATTCTTGACTCACAAAAATCTATAACTTGGAGGGTTGAAACTTTCAACTGACTCTTAAACTACGAGAAAAATAAGCTGGAAGTCCTGATTAGGACATTGGAGGTGGAGACGGTTATTAACTATAAATTCTTTAGTCTGATCATATCAGATATCTGTCCTGAGACCAGCAGGTAAGTGCCATCACAAAAAGAGGTAATAAAAGTGCCTGTACTTTCTCAAAAGTCTGTGTAGTTTCGGCATGTTTTCTAAACTTTGACAAACTTCTATGGATGCAAGAATATCCTAACTGGTTGCAACATGGTCTGATATGGATCACCAATGTCCAGGAATGGAAAAAGTCCACGGAAATTGATGGATACAGCCCAGTCCATCGCAGGCAAAGCACTCCCCTCAACTGAGCACATTTACAAAGAGAACTGCCACTAAAAAGCATCATCCACCATGTAGGCCATGCTCTTGTCTTGCTGCTACCTTCTGGCAAGAGGTACAGGAGCCTGTACAGGGCCCACATCAGCAGGGTTAGGAACAATAATTAACCTACAACCATCAAGCTCCTGAACCAGTTAGATAACTTCACTCAGCTCAACTCTGAACTGATTCCACAACCTACAGGCTCACTTTCAAGGATTCTACTACTCATGTTCTGAGAACTGTTTATTTTTTACTTAGACAATTTGTCTTAACTTGCATAGTCAGTCTTTGTTTATGTTTATATTTTTTCAAATGCTATTATATTTCTTTATTTTCCTGTAAGTTGTCTGCAAGAAAATGTCAAGGTAGTATATGATAAATTTACTTTGACTGTGACTTTTTGGGACAAGAGAAAATCTGCAGATGCTGGGAACCCAAGCAACACAGACAAAATGTTGGAGTAGCTCAGCTGGTCAGCCGGCATCTATGGAAAAGAATAAACAGCCTTCCCTTTGGGCCAAGACCTTTCGGCAGGACTGTCTGCCGAAAGGTCTTGGCCTGAAATGTTGACTGTACTTTTTGTCCACAGATGTTGCCAGGCTTGCTGTGTGTTGCTGTGTGTTACTCACTCATTTTTTTTGCCCTTCGTATGAGTTCTTATTTTTTGTGCGTGCTTGATGTTCAATATTTTCTTTGAACAAGATCCATGGTGTTTCTTTGTTTTGTGGCTGTCTGCAGGAAGGTGTATCTCAAGATTATATACTACATGCATACTTTGATAATAAATGCACTTCTGAACTTTTGAAATTTGACTTTAAGAAACTTGGACAATTTCAGATTTTGTGTCTGAAGAGATGTTTCTTGACGATGTACAAGACACAAGATGCCAGAGGAATTCAACAAGTCAGGCAGCATCTATGCAGGGAGATAAACAGTCAATGTCTTGAGCCGAGACCCTTCATCAGGACTGGAAAGGAAGGGGGAAAGCCAGAGCAGGGAGGTGGGTGGACAGAAAGGAGAGACAAACTTGCAGGAAGAGGAACTGGCAGGAGACCCACACTTTAAGCAAGACTGAAGCAGTGTGAATGAGCTCATAAGGTGGCAGTTTCCAATGACCAAGGAAGTAGAGTTGAGCCTTTCACTACAGGGTCAGAAAGACTGTGTGACTCTGCACACCACCTTATTCAGGAACATAAACCCACCCTTCACCATCACTGTGTGTGAAAATATCTGAACTCCATCCCCAGCCACACAGTCTTGACCAGAGGAACTATAGTGGTTCAGGAAGGTGCCATACTACCAGCTTCTTTAGGCTGATTAGGGATGGGCAATAAATGCTGGCTTGGCCAATAAAGGACACAACTTGCAAATATAGCCTACCCCATCCTGACTTCACTCCAAACCATTTCCCTAGTCTTACTTGAAACCTAACATCGTGTATACACAAAGGATTCTGCAGATTCTGGAAATCCAGGGTAACACACACAAAATGCTGGAGGAACTCAGCAAGTCAGGCAGCATCTATGGAGAGGAATAAAGAGTCGACATACCATGCTGAGATCCTTCTTCAGAATTCCTGATATTGTTTTACTTGAAACCACTAATGCAGAGAGAGAGAGAGAGAGAGAGAGAGAGAGACACACACACACACACACACACACACACACACACACACACACACACACACACACACACACACACACACACACACACACACACACACACACACACACACACACACACTCTTACTTTATCTATTTGTAAAACACACTGGTGGCCAGTGAGATTTGATTAATCTGACTGAGCAAAGACAAGCGATGAAACAGGACCCGAGAGACATTTTACATGTCGAGAAGTTTATTGGTAAATCTTCTCAGTTCGCTTCCCCACTCTCTGCACCAGCATACCAATGCCATTAGATTCTTTCATTTCGCTGTGCTGTAGCCTCCTTGTCAAGCAGGCTCCTGGTTACAGCAATGCGGCACATTACTGCTCTCACATTGGGAATTCAATTTAAGACTAACATATGATTCTGGAGTTGGTTACAGATGGTCTCTCCGTGTTTATATTAACATTCCTCTTTTTCCTGAATTCAGTGCATTCTGGGAAGGCAGGAAATGCCCTTTCATAACCTTTGGCATTTACTTTGCTTATACAGCTTTGTGGATTCAAAACATTCTCTCCCCCTTTCTTTGTCTTTGCTAACTCAGCCTCATATGTGCCATATGCCTCTCTTTCTGTCTCTCTCTATCCTTCTCTCCCTTTCGCTCTTTAACTCTTTCTTTCTAGAACATATCAAACAGCTTTCTCACTCTCTCTTTCCCTCTCTTTTTGCCCTCTTGCACATCTCAAATACACAAACATTATCACTCCCTCTATTTCCTTTTTTCTCTTGCACTCTTTCCCTCTCTGCCTCTCTTTTGCATGTCTCTCTGTCATGCTGTCTATCTTTTGCTCTCTTATTCCCTCTTTCTCTCCTTAACTCTTTTTATCCATCTTTCACACACACATACACTCATACACACACTCACACACACACACACACACACACACACACATACACTCATGCACACACTCACACACAAACACACACTCACACACACATACAGTCACATTAACACACATTCACACACATGTTCTCTCTCAAATACACACAAGCACACTCTCTCTCTCTCTCTCTCTCTCTCTCTCCCTCTCCCTCTCCCTCTCCCTCTCCCTCTCCCTCCCTCCCTCCCTCTCACACTCTCCACAGTAGATGAGCTCTCTGGTACTGTGTTTGCATATAGTAGGGGCAAAGAACAAAGTCTGCTGACTCTTACATGACTTCCCTCTTGTTGGCTGGTAGATGTGATTCACCAGGAATTCAGCAGAGAACAACTGGACACAGCTGTAAGCCAAAGCCCTATAACTGTGGGTGTCAAGAAGGAAAACTTCCCGTTAATCTTTTGATTTGTGTCAATCTTTGGTTCATGGGAATCACAAGTGATACTATCATGCATTGTCCAGCCTTAATTCCCCTTCAGAATTTGGGAGTCAGCCACCTTCCTGAAGCACCTCAGCCCTTGAGGAGAGGGAATTCCTGGAATGAGACCCAGCAATGATGAAGAACTGGCATCTCCCACAGGGAGGAGGCTATGTGTGCGTGAGGGCATCTATACTCGGATCATCAGACTTTCCCCAAGCAGTAAGATGTTCAACACCTCCACACCACCAACCACCTTTACTTTATCATTTCCTGTAGGTCATCTTAAACTCCTGTGCCTAGTGCCACTTTATGGACACACAATCCATCTATCTCATATATTTATATTTTATTGTGTGTGTGAGAGAGAGAGGGAGAGAGGGGTGAGAGAGAGAGTGAGATAGGGAGAGGGGGAAGAAAGAGAGAGAGAGAGAGAGAGAGAGAGAGAGAGAGAGAGAGAGAGAGAGAGAGAGAGAGAGAGAGAGAGAGAGAGAACAATTTGAGTACAGAGCCCCCTGACAGCTGATTCACTGTTCCATTTTCTCCAGCAACACTTCAGACATGGCACTGGCTGAGAAATGGCCCATCATCGGGGCCAGGAAGCCTCAGAACCTCGGAGGCCATTTCACTGGGATTTCGAAAAGCCGCCAGTCGTGAGTCCCTGTGAGTGGGTCCTATCACTGCAAAGAGCTGAAGTCTGAGTTTAACTCCAGGTGAGGGTCTTCGACAGAACCCCATCCATCCTGAAAAGGAAAAAGAGAGACATCAAAGGTAGAAATTAGACTGTTTCCGCAGATGAGCTCGAAAGAGTCACTTTTACACGCCATCATAACCCTGCCCTCTCAATCTAAGTCTGGTAAAAGTCCCTAATATATCCGCATCCACCACCATCCCTCTCCGCGCATTCCCCGCACCACACCTCACTACTCTCCACCGCACCTCACTACTCTCCACCACACCTCACTACTCTCCACCACACCACACTACTCTCCACCACACCTCACTACTCTCCACCGCACCACACTACTCTCCACCACACCACACTACTCTCCACCGCACCTCACTACTCTCCACCACACCTCACTACTCTCCACCGCACCTCACTACTCTCCACCACACCTCACTACTCTCCACCGCACCTCACTACTCTCCACCTCACCACACTACTCCCCACCACACCACACTACTCTCCACCGCACCTCACTACTCTCCACCACACCACACTACTCTCCACCACACCTCACTACTCTCCACCGCACCTCACTACTCCCCACCATACCTCACTACTCTCCACCGCACCTCACTACTCTCCACCACACCTCACTACTCTCCACCGCACCTCACTACTCTCCACCTCACCACACTACTCCCCACCACACCACACTACTCTCCACCGCACCTCACTACTCTCCACCACACCTCACTACTCTCCACCGCACCTCACTACTCTCCACCTCACCACACTACTCCCCACCACACCTCACTACTCTCCACCGCACCTCACTACTCTCCACCGCACCTCACTACTCTCCACCACACCACACTACTCTCCACCGCACCTCACTACTCTCCACCACACCACACTACTCTCCACCACACCACACTACTCTCCACCACACCACACTACTCTCCACCGCACCACACTACTCTCCACCGCACCTCACTACTCTCCACCGCACCACACTACTCCCCACCACACCTCACTACTCTCCACCGCACCTCACTACTCTCCACCATACCTCACTACTCTCCACCGCACCACACTACTCTCCACCGCACCTCACTACTCTCCACCGCACCACACTACTCTCCACCGCACCACACTACTCTCCACCTCACCTCACTACTCTCCACCACACCTCACTACTCTCCTCCGCACCTCACTACTCTCCACCACACCTCACTACTCTCCACCACACCTCACTACTCCCCACCGCACCTCACTACTCCCCACCACACCACACTACTCTCCACCGCACCACACTACTCTCCACCGCACCTCACTACTCTCCACCACACCACACTACTCTCCACCACACCACACTACTCTCCACCGCACCACACTACTCTCCACCTCACCTCACTACTCTCCACCACACCTCACTACTCTCCTCCGCACCTCACTACTCTCCACCACACCTCACTACTCTCCACCACACCTCACTACTCCCCACCGCACCTCACTACTCCCCACCACACCACACTACTCTCCACCGCACCACACTACTCTCCACCACACCTCACTACTCTCCACCACACGACACTACTCTCCACCACACCTCACTACTCTCCACCACACCTCACTACTCTCCACCACACCTCACTACTCTCCACCACACCTCACTACTCTCCACCACACCTCACTACTCCCCACCACACCTCACTACTCTCCACCACACCTCACTACTCTCCACCGCACCTCACTACTCTCCACCACACCTCACTACTCTCCACCACACCTCACTACTCCCCACCGCACCTCACTACTCCCCACCACACCACACTACTCTCCACCGCACCACACTACTCTCCACCACACCTCACTACTCTCCACCACACGACACTACTCTCCACCACACCTCACTACTCTCCACCACACCTCACTACTCTCCACCGCACCTCACTACTCTCCACCACACCTCACTACTCTCCACCACACCTCACTACTCCCCACCACACCACACTACTCTCCACCGCACCACACTACTCTCCACCACACCTCACTACTCTCCACCTCACCACACTACTCTCCACCACACCTCACTACTCTCCACCGCACCACACTACTCTCCACCGCACCACACTACTCTCCACCACACCTCACTACTCTCCACCACACCACACTACTCTCCACCGCACCACACTACTCTCCACCGCATCACACTACTCTCCACCGCACCTCACTACTCTCCACCGCACCTCACTACTCTCCACCACACCTCACTACTCTCCACCACACCACACTACTCTCCACCACACCTCACTACTCTCCACCACACCTCACTACTCTCCACCGCACCTCACTACTCTCCTCCGCACCTCACTACTCTCCACCGCACCTCACTACTCTCCACCACACCTCACTACTCTCCTCCGCACCTCACTACTCTCCACCACACCTCACTACTCTCCACCACACCTCACTACTCTCCACCACACCTCACTACTCTCCACCGCACCACACTACTCTCCACCGCACCACACTACTCTCCACCACACCTCACTACTCTCCACCACACCTCACTACTCTCCTCCGCACCTCACTACTCTCCACCACACCTCACTACTCTCCACCACACCTCACTACTTTCCACCGCACCTCACTACTCTCCACCACACCACACTACTCTCCACCGCACCTCACTACTCTCCACCACACCTCACTACTCTCCACCACACCTCACTACTCTCCACCGCACCACACTACTCTCCACCGCACCTCACTACTCTCCACCACACCTCACTACTCTCCACCACACCTCACTACTCCCCACCGCACCTCACTACTCTCCACCTCACCACACTACTCTCCACCACACCTCACTACTCTCCACCATACCTCACTACTCTCCACCATACCTCACTACTCTCCACCGCACCACACTACTCTCCACCACACCACACTACTCTCCACCGCACCTCACTACTCCCCACCGCACCTCACTACTCTCCACCTCACCACACTACTCTCCACCACACCTCACTACTCTCCACCACACCTCACTACTCTCCACCTCACCACACTACTCCCCACCACACCTCACTACTCTCCACCACACCTCACTACTCTCCACCATACCTCACTACTCTCCACCTCACCACACTACTCTCCACCATACCTCACTACTCTCCACCACACCTCACTACTCTCCACCATACCTCACTACTCTCCACCTCACCACACTACTCCCCACCACACCTCACTACTCCCCACCACACCTCACTACTCTCCACCACACCACACTACTCTCCACCATACCTCACTACTCTCCACCTCACCACACTACTCTCCACCACACCTCACTACTCTCCACCATACCTCACTACTCTCCACCACACCTCACTACTCTCCACCACACCACACTACTCCCCACCACACCTCACTACTCTCCACCGCACCACACTACTCTCCACCGCACCACACTACTCCCCACCGCACCTCACTACTCTCCACCTCACCACACTACTCTCCACCACACCTCACTACTCTCCACCACACCTCACTACTCTCCACCGCACCACACTACTCTCCACCGCACCACACTACTCTCCACCGCACCTCACTACTCTCCACCATACCTCACTACTCTCCACCATACCTCACTACTCTCCACCGCACCACACTACTCCCCACCGCACCTCACTACTCTCCACCGCACCTCACTACTCTCCACCGCACCTCACTACTCTCCACCACACCTCACTACTCTCCACCGCACCACACTACTCTCCACCGCACCTCACTACTCTCCACCACACCTCACTACTCTCCACCGCACCACACTGCTCTCCACCGCACCACACTACTCTCCACCGCACCTCACTACTCTCCACCTCACCACACTACTCTCCACCACACCACACTGCTCTCCACCACACCTCACTACTCTCCACCACACCACACTGCTCTCCACCACACCACACTGCTCTCCACCTCACCACACTACTCTCCACCACACCTCACTACTCTCCACCACACCACACTGCTCTCCACCACACCACAGTGCTCTCCACCTCACCACACTACTCTCCACCACACCTCACTACTCTCCACCGCACCACACTTCTCTCCACCACACCACACTACTCCCCACCGCACCTCACTACTCTCCACCGCACCTCACTACTCTCCACCACACCACACTGCTCTCCACCACACCACACTGCTCTCCACCACACCTCACTACTCTCCACCGCACCTCACTACTCTCCACCACACCTCACTACTCTCCACCACACCTCACTACTCTCCACCACACCACACTACTCTCCACCACACCTCACTACTCTCCACCGCACCTCACTACTCTCCACCACACCTCACTACTCTCCACCACACCTCACTACTCTCCACCACACCACACTGCTCTCCACCACACCACACTGCTCTCCACCACACCTCACTACTCTCCACCGCACCTCACTACTCTCCACCACACCTCACTACTCTCCACCACACCTCACTACTCTCCACCACACCACACTACTCTCCACCACACCTCACTACTCTCCACCGCACCTCACTACTCTCCACCACACCTCACTACTCTCCACCACACCTCACTACTCTCCACCATACCTCACTACTCTCCACCGCACCACACTACTCTCCACCACACCACACTACTCTCCACCACACCTCACTACTCTCCACCACACCTCACTACTCTCCACCACACCTCACTACTCTCCACCACACCACACTACTCTCCATCACACCACACTACTCTCCACCGCACCACACTACTCTCCACCATACCTCACTACTCTCCACCATACCACACTACTCTCCACCACACCACACTACTCACACACAAGTAAACATCTCATGATCTTATGTGTCATATCTGAGCAACAAGTTAGGTTTTCAGCATCAGAATCTCCCCTGTTCTCACACTGACTTTTCAGACGTGGAAGTTATTGCTTTGATGCCGCAGAGCAGCACAAAGACACAAAGTTACCAAAAGTGAGAAGAAGAAAAGTGTAAAAACATTAGGGAAGCAGGTTGCTCAGTGTGTGTTGCTCTGTATTTCTGGCATCTGTAGAATATCGTGTTTACAGTAGGGAACAATGGCCAGGGTGGTGGTACTGCAATGCTCCGTGGAGAGCGAGGGGCATGTCAGGGCACAGGAGACATCATGGTCATCCACTGTAACCAAGACAGATCCCAGTTTGTGATGCTTGTTCGTACCACTGGATTCCGGCTTCTGAGGTCGAGAGAGTGGAACTGCCCCAGAGCAATGGCTTTTTCTCTTTAAAATCTCTCCCGCACAGGTCTCCTGTCTTCATTGGATGTGACGGACAACCACCATCACATACCAGGGTGGTGTTCATGGGCTCGTGGATCATTCGGAAGACTGATGGCGGAGAGGAAGGAGCTTTTGTATTCACTTCTCCCGAGTGGTAACTTGGAGCCCAGTTTGTGGGCGGCACAGTAGTATGGTAGTTCGCAAAACACTTCACGTTAACAGTGACTGGGGATCAATTCTCTCCCCTGCCTGTAAGGAGTTTGTATGTTCTCCCTGTGACTGTGTGGATTTCCTCCCACATTCTAAAGATGTACCAGTTAGTAGGTGAATTAGTCATCGTAAATTGTTCCGCGATTAGGCCGGGGTTAAATCAGGGGTTGCTGGGCAGCACAGCTTGAAGGGCCGGAAGGGCCTATTCTGTGTTGTATGTCAATAAAAATTCCTGATTGAGAGCCTGGTATTCATGGTTGGTGTTATGCTTTTTAATCACCAGGGTGGAGTTGAGACACAGCTCCTTTACGAAAGCGCACAGTCTCTGGCTGCTTTGGATTCCTGCCTGTTTCAATTGTACTGAGTGAGCAGTTCCATTAAACCACTAAGTGAAACAAGAGCTTCTCTCAGTCCCAGCAGTCTTTGAGATTTTTTTTTGTGGCCTGGATTCCATCAGGCACATTTGAATTCCTAAATTTGCAATATCTTTCAAAAGTAAACATTCAATTCAGATGAGCTTCGTCCCTCTGCCGGTGCCAAACTCCAAATAGATTGCGCTGGCGGTCAGAACTGCCTGTCAGTTTAAAAGAAGGAGATGCAGTCATTCTTCAAGCATCTCCAAGCACTCCAGGGTTCAATGGAATGACTAGAGTTAATGGCTAAGTTATTTCTCACAATTGTTTCTGCATTTCTTTTTCATACACTGCACTGCTGCCTAAAACTACAAACTTCACGTCATTATCAGTAATAATGAACCTGATTCTAATTCTGATTATGGTCGGAGTTTTAGGAGGTGCAATGCCTCTGAAGTCTGCACACGAATGAAAGTATCGTAATTTCTGGTGTACAAGTTGCACTGTTTGCAGCTATCATAATTTACAATATATACTCTGCATTGCTCCTATATGCCCATTTGCATGATTTATCTTCTTTTCAATAGTTTCAATACTTCCACTTAATATCCAAAAATGTATACAATAAACATCCTGAAATTCTTGTTCTTCGCATTCACCCACAGAGATAGAAGAGTGCCCCAAAGGAGTGACAGCAAAAACGTTAGAATCCCAAATCCCCCTCTCCCAACCCCATCTACTTCAGCAAAAAGGATTCATCGGCACCCTCCACCCACCAAGCAAGCAATAGCAAAGCCCCCAATAAAGACCATGATCTGCAGTACAACAAAAACTAATCATCCACCCTGACAATTCAACATACAACAGGCTCTCTCTATTCCAACAAAGGGACAGAGAGATGTCACCCTTTCACAGCAAGAGGGGAGACTTAACAAAACAACTGGCTGATTTGCGATGAAAAAGTCTCCTGCATTGCTTTTCTCCCCTGAGTTCCCCAACGCGAGATTCATCAGCAAACTCTCCTCACCAATGAGAGAGAGAGTATCCAATTCACTGAGCGCAGAGCCCCCGACAGCCTGTCTGCTGTTTCTGATGTTCCATTTCCTTATGCAATGCTTCAAAGGGCGGTGCTGGTATAGACTTGGTTTACACCCAGGGCTGCAAAACCTTGGAACCCAGAAGACACGCTCGTCTCCTATGCCGCGTCCTTGGGATTTTGAAAAAACGGCCAGTTGTGAGCGTGTCCTACCACTGCAAAGTCTGAGTGTAACTCCAGGTCAGGGTCTCCGACAAAACTCCATCTGTCCTGAAGAGGAAAAGAGAGACATCAAAGGTGGAAATGAGCCATTGTAGCTCCACTCCAACAAACTCTTTTGCAGATTGGTCGTTGATCAGTCTTTGTTTAAGCATAGTTTTTCATAATTCCAATGCATTCTTATTTTAGGAAGGATATACTGACATTAAAGAGAGTTCAGTGAAGATTCATGAGAATGGTTCCAGGAATGAAACGGTTACCATATGAGGAATGTAAGGCAGCTCTTGGGCTGTATCCTCTGGAGGTCAGGAGAATGAGAGGGGATCTCATAGAAACATTCCAAGTGCTAAAAAGCAAACATGAGGAAATCTGCAGATGTTGGAAATTCAAGCAACACACACAAAATGCTGGTGGAATGCAGCAGGCCAGGCAGCATCTATAGGAAGAAGTACAGTCGACCTTTCAGGCCGAGACTCTTTGTCAGGACTCTGCTAGAATGCTAAAAGGCCTGATTAGAATAGGTTGGATATGGCAAAGTTATTTTCTATGGTAGGGATTCTAGGACAAGACGGCACGACTTCAGAATTGAAGGACGTTCTTTTAGAACTGAGATGTGGAGGAACTACTTTAGTCACAGTGTGGTAAATCTGTGGAATTTGTTGCCACAAGCAGCTGTGGAGGCCAAGCCATTGGGTGTATTTAAGGCAGAGATAGATAGGTTCTTGATTTGCCAGGGCATCAAAGGGTACGGGGAGAAGACGGGGAAGTGGGGATAACTGGAAGAATTGGATCAGCCCATGATTGAATGGCAGAGCAGACTCAATGGGCTGAATGGCCTACTTCTGCTCCTATATCTTATGGTCTTATTATCCCGTAAATGCTTGCAAGGAAAACAATCTCAATGTAGTATATGATGACAGATGCTGTATGCACTCTAAAAATACATTAAAATAAATATACTCTCAGTGGCCACTTTCTTAGGTACCACTGAGACCACTGAGTTTATCTAAGTGGTCTTCTGTTGCTCTAGTCCATTCTCTAGAAGGTTCGATGTGTTGTGAATTCAGAGATTATACTCTTCTGCACACCACTGTTGTAACGTGTGGTTATTTGAATTACTGTTACCTTCCTGTCAACCATTCTCCTCTGACCTCATTAACAAGGCATTTTTTGTCCACAGAACTACTGCTGACTGGATGTTTTGTTTAGTTTTATACATGATTCTCCTTAAACTCTAGAGACTTGTGCAAGAAATTCCCAGAAGATGAGCAGTTTCCGAGATAAACAAAGCACCCTGCCTGACTCCAACAATCATTCCATGGTCAAAGTCACTTAGATCACATTTCTCCCCCATTCTGATGTTTGGTCTGAACAACAACTGAACCTCTTGACCACGTCTGCATGATTTTATGCATTGAGATGCTCCCACATGATTGGCTGATTAGAGATTTGTGTTGACAGGCAGGTGTACCTAATAAAGAGGCTGCTACTATTTTGAACTGTGCTTTATTTTAACAAAAGAAATAGGATGAGAATGGGGCCTTTTGGGCCATCATCACATTAGGCCATAAGTCCAAAAGATATAGGAGCAGAATTGGGCCATTTAGCATATCGAGTCTGCTCTGCCATTTCTTCATGGCTGATCTAATTTTCCTCTCAGCTCCAATCTCCTGCCTTCTCCCCATATCCCTTCATGCTCTGACCGATCAAGAATCTATCAACATCTGCCTTAAATGTCACTCTTCATTTTTCTGAATTCCACCAAGTACAGACCCAGAGTCATCAAACACTCTTCATATGACAAGCCACACAATCCTGGAATCAATTTTGTGAACCTTCTTTGAACACTCTCCGGTTTCAGCACTTCCTTTCTAAGATAGTGGGCAAAAAAGCTGCTCACAATATTTCAAGTGAGGCCTCACCAGTGCTTTATAAAGTCTCAACATTACATCCTTGTTTTGTCTTCTCGTCCTCTTGAAGTGAATGGTAACATCACGTTTGCCTTCCTCACCACAGGCTCAACCTGCAAATTAATGTTTAGGGATCTCCCATTCCCTTTGACTCTCAGTTTTCTTTTTCCATTTTCTCTGCATTTAGAAAATAATCAAACCTTTCATTTCCTCTACCAAAGTGCATGACCATACACTTCCCAACAGTGTATTCCATCTGCACATTTCTTTGCACATTCTCCTAATCTGTTTGTCCTTCTGTACCTATCTTCATATCGTATGAAGGTAGCCCTCCACCTGTCTTCATATCATCTGCAAACATTGCAACAATCCATCAATTCCATCAACCAAATCATATAACGTAAAAAGAATCAGTGGCATCACAAACTCACTAGTCACCAACAGCCAGCCAGAAAAGGCTTCCTTTATTCCCACTTTTTGCCTCCCGTCAATCAAGCACTGCTTTATCCATGCTAGAATCTTTCCTGTAATGCCAAGGGCTTGTAGTTTGTTAAGAAACCTCATGTGTGTCACTTTGGCAAATGCCTTCTGAAATTCCAAGTACTCAACATCAACTGATTCTCCTTTGTCTTTCTTGCTTGCTATTTGTTTAAAGAATTCCAACAGATTTGTCAGGCAAGATTTTCCCTTCAGGAAACCACGCTGACTACAGCCTATTTTATCATGTGTCTCCAAATACCCTGAGACCCATCCTTAATAATGGACTCCAACATCTTCCCAACCACTGAGGTCAGACTAACTGGCCTATAGTTTTCTTTCTTCTTCCTCTCTCCCTTCTTAAAGAGTGGAGTGACATTTGCAATTTTCCAGTCTTCTAGAACCATTCTAGAACCTAGTGATTCCTGAAAGATCATTAGTAATCCCTCCATGATCTCTTCAGCCACCTCTTTCAGAACCCTGGGGTGTACACCATCTGGTCCACGTGACTCTTCTACCTTCAGACCTTTCCATTTTCCAAGAACCTCTTTGCTTGGAATGGTAACTTCACGCACTTCATGACCCTCAACACCTGGAATTTCCACCATTCTGTTAGTGTCTTCCACAATGAAGACTGATGCAATAGACTTAGTCAGTTCATCTGCTATTTCGTTGTCCCCCATTACTATCTCTCCAGCATAATTTTCTAGTGGTAATTTCATCTTTGAATGATATAGTGGCTGATTTTTACTTCAATACTATTTCCATGCAAGAAGAAAATAATACCCCTTGGTTTCTTTAACATCATGTTTGTTCAAAAACCAAGAGGTTTTATAGCATGTCTTCAGTAACAGCATGGAAATATACTTTCATGCATGATGACCAAGATGTCCATCTTTGCTAATTTGACTCCCTATGCTTGGCCCATATCCCTCCCAAAATGTCCTATCCGTGTACCTGTCCAAAGGTCCTTTAAATATTGCTACTGTACCTGCCTCATCCACTTCTTCTGGTGGACTGTTTCACATGCGTGCCACACTCTGTGTGACTAAGCTGCCCCTTGGGATCCATTTAAATCTGTCCCCTCTCACCCTAAGCATATGCATATTAGTTCCACATTCCCCAACCCTGGAAAGAAGGATGAGTGCGCTCACACTATCTCTATCTCCGATGATTTTATCCACCTGTATAATATCACGGCTCAGTCTCCTACACATCTAGCCTGTCAAACCACCCTATAAATCTGTTTTTTGAGTTCTGGCAGCTTTCTTGCATATTATCTTTGCACTCTTTCCTGCTTTATGTCAATTGCTTGCTGCTTTGAATGTATCATTGAGTGACCATCCACCATCTTTTCTTTGGTACGGAATGCCCAGGATTTATTGTGCTCTGAGTCAGAATCGATTTCATTGTCACTGCCAGAAGTGACGAAGTTCATAGTACAGTGTAAGACATCAAAATTATCCCAAGTTACAAAAACAAATGAATAGTCAAAAGAATATGAATGAGGTCGTGTTTGTGGGCTTGCAGACTGCTCAAAAATCTGATGGTGGAGGGGAAGAAGCTGTTGCTAAAATGATGAATATGGGTCTTCAGTCTCTTTTCCATCCTCCTCAACAGCAAAGAAGCAGGGCAGGTGACAAGAGTGTGTGTGGAGGAACAATTTGCATCAAGTTATCATAAAACTGTTAATATCAAGGTAATTATGGAAAAGGATAGGTCTGGTCCTCATGCTCAACTTTTTGATTGCTGACCTTGTATGTAGGCTTAACAACATCTTTCTCCACAACCACTCCACTACCTGTTCTGTTTCCCATCCCATGCAACTCTAGCTTAAACCCCACTGTGCAGCACCAGTAAACCTTCCCCTTAGGATATTAGTCCCTTCCTGTTCAGGTGCAAACCATCTCTTCTGCACAAGTCCCACCTTCCCCGGAAGAGAGCTCAATGATCAAAAGATCTGAAGCTCTCCCTCCAACACCAACTCCTTAGCCTTGTGTTAAACTTCTTATTTCTGGCCTCACTAGCACATGGCACAGGTAACAAGCCTGAGATTACAACCCTGGGGGTCCTGTCCTTTAACTTAACATCTAACTCCCTGAACTCACTTTGCAGGACATTGTCACCTCTCCTACCCATGTTGTTGGTACCTATGTGGACCATGACCTCTATTTGCTCACCCTCCAAAAATGCTCTGGACTTGAATTGAGATGTCCATGACTTTAGCACCCAGGAAGCAAGACATCTCACTCTCATCCACAGAACCTCCTTTCTGTTCCCCTAACTAAAGGAACCCCTATCACTGCAGCTCACCTATTTTCCTCTCTTCCCTTTTGAGCCACAGTGCCAAACTCACTGCCACAGACCTGACCACTGTTGTTGAGGAGAACAGCCACAAGGGTACTTTGCATTGGATGTCTATCCCTTTTCCCCCTCCTGAAGGTCACCCAGTTACCTGTGTCCTGCATCTTAGGTTGATGCACTATCAATAACTCTCGGAGACATGAGTTAAGGTAGGCTTTTATAGGCTGGAAGAAAGCACAAGCAGCAAGCGACCACCACACGACATCCTGGAGACTGAGGAAGGGGCTGTGTCTCCAATCGCCTTTATACAGGGGTCCGTGGGAGGAGCCACAGGAGCAGTCAGCGGGGGGGGGGGGGGGGGGGCATGTCCAGACAGGTATATGTAGTTCACCACATAGGTGTAACTGTATGCCCAGTCTATCAAGTCCTTAGCCTCCCGAACGATCCAGTGCTCATCCAGTTCCAGGCCCAACTCCTTATCACCATCTGTTAGAAGCTGCAGCTAGTTGCACTTCTTGCAAGTCGTCAGAGACATGGGAGGTCTCCCTGCCTTCCCACATCCTGCAGGAGGAGCATTCCAGTAGCTTGTGTGACTTCAGGCAGGGCAAGTTGTGAGAACACACACCAGTCATCATTGAGGGATTGCTGGGGGAAAGGGTAAGAGACTTCACATTCCCATGAATCAGCATCTGGGACAATCTATTCTGGATCTAACACATCAAAGAAGTCACATCATTAGCTGTATTCCATTAGAAGTTTGAGAAGATTTACCTGAGGGGAGATCTGATAGGGTTTATAAGATTACAAGAGACATAGATAGATGGAGTATCATCTTCCCAAGCTAGAATACCAAAGGGCATTATTGAAGGTGAGGAGGAGGGGATGTGAAGGGTAAGTTTTTTACTCAGTGAGCTGTGGATGCCTGGAATGTGCTGCTTGGTGTGGTAGTAAAGGCAAATACATTAGAGGCTTTTAAGCACTTGAATATGAGGAAGATGGAGGGATGTAGACATTGTAGAGGTAGGAGGGATTTGCGTTTGAGGTTTCTTTGATTTACTTTTTAGCTGGTTCAGCACAACATTGTGGGCTGAAGGGCCTGTTCCTGTTCTGTAGTGTTCTATATTATATGTTCTCTGTCAACAAAGCCTATGACAAGTTTATATAGACATCTGGTGGAGAGAATTCATTGAATTTTTACTCACTCACAAAACTGAAAGTTAATATGTTTTTGTTGAAACTTACCTTCCTGCCTAACTTTCTGCCAACTACACACTTAGCACCAATTCATTTGATTTATTTAATTTGGAGATGCAGCATAGAATAGGCCTTTACAGCCCTTTGAGCCCTACATCCAGCAATCCCGAATTTAACCCTATCCTAATCATGGGATAATTTACAATGACCAGTGAACTTACTAACTGGTACGTCTCTGGACTGAGGGAAAAAGTCTGAGCACCCAGAGGAAACCCAGGCATCCCATGGGATGGACGTACAGATTCCTTACAGATGACATCGGAATTGAACTCCAAAGTCCGATACCTCAAACGGTAAGAGCGCCGTGCTAACCGCCACACTGCCGTGGCCTTTGATGGCCTAATGCAAAACATTTGTAAAAGGCTGATGGCCCTGCCTTCCGCAGCAACCTGTACCACATCGCACATGATCACATCACCGATCGCTTCACTGCAACTAGTGTCACATCACATGTCACATCTCACTAACAGTAAAAAGGTTCATTTATCCCTAAAAACACACACACAAAACGCCAGAGGAACTCAGCAGGCCGGGTAGATCTATGGAAAAGAGCACAGTTGATGTTTCAGGCTGAAACCCTTCATCAGGGCTGATGTTCCTGCAGCTTCTTATGTGTGCTGCTTCGGATTTCCAGCATCTGCAGATTTTTTCCTGTTTATTTATTCCTATTTCGTTTCCTATTACTGAACTGATTTTTCATCTATGCCAGTATTTTACTTCTATTTCCTGAACCTCTGATTTTCAGAATGTTCTTCGCTGAGGCATCTCCTTCAATTCATTCTGGAAATCTAAACACAGACACTGGCTCCACTTTAATCCATGTTCAGGTTCATGTTTATTGTTGTCATAGGCAAACATGCAAATGGTATAAATGTCATGAAAATTAGCTTTTTGCAGCAGCAACACATTACAAGATGAGGACAAACATAAGTTCACATAAACTTAAATTAGCATAAATTATGCATAACTTACACATGTGCAAAATAAACAAGAAAATAAACATGACACTAGTGCAAGATTGAGAGAAACTCAGAACCTGCTGATCTCCTGGGGTTTCCATGCACAGCAGTCTCTAGAGTTTACAGGGAATGGAGCGAAAAACAAAAAAATCACCATCCAATGAGCTGGCTTTTCTGTGGGTGAAAACATCTTGTTAATGAGAGCGGTCAGAGGAGAATGGCCAGGCTGGTTCAGGCTGACAGAAAGGTGACAGTAACTCAAATAACTACACGTTGTAGCAGTGGAGTGCAGAAGAGCTTCTCTGAATGTGAATCACTTTGAAACTTGAAGTGCGCAGACTACAGCAGAGGAAGACCACAAGCATACAGTCAGTTTCCTCTTCATTAGGTACAGGGGGTACCTAATAAAATGGCCACTGAAAATTATAAATTAATAATTAAATATATTTATTTTTATATAAACAAACAAATAAATATATATACATGCATAAGCATGCTGGTTTTGCAGGATTACTTTGAATTTTTTAATAGATTCTAACATTTTCTCCATAACGTACTGTGTGTGAATTTTACCAGCATTTAGGAAGCTTCCTGGTTTCTTTTTGAATAAAGGAGTTGTAGTTGTTTGTTCCTATTTAATGGATCCTAAATTTAGGAAGTTTTGCAAAATGAAAGAATGCATCAGCTATTTTATAGTTGATGTTCCAGGCCAAGACCCTTTTTCAGGACTGAAAAGGAAGGGGGAAAATGCCAGAGTATAACAGTGAGGGGAGGGGAAGGAGGCTAGCTGGAAGGTGATAGGTGGGGCCAGGCGGATGGGAAAGGTCAAGGGCTGGAGGAGAAGGAATCTAATAAAACAGTGGAGTATAGGAGAAAGGGAAGGAGGAGGGGAAGTAATAGGCAGGTGAGTAGAAGTAAAAGGTCTGAGAGGGCAATAGAGGAAGGAGGGGAAAATTTGAGAGGGAGGCACCACAGGAGTGCAGAGGCCTACCTGCCTGCCACAGCGAGCCACACAACGATAGGCCGCTCAGAGACTCCTCATACAGCAATCGACAAGCAGGCAGACAGTCCTTCATTATATTATGGATTTATTATGTATACCCACAAGAAAATGAATCTCAGGTTTGTATATGGTGACATATATATACTTTGATAATAAATTTACTTTGAGCTTACATATTTTAAGTATTGCACTGTCCTGCTGCAGCAACCCAACAAATTTCATGAGATAAATCAGTGATAATAAAAATGATTCGAATTCTGATTCTGGTCAGTTGTTTTGGGGGATCACATACTAAAGGACATAGGTTATAGGTGAGGGGGAAAATTGTTCATGTACAGGGCCGTGTGCTTATTGAATAAGCTACCGGAGGAAGTGGCTGTGGCAAGCACAATATCAACATGTAAAAGACACATTTGGACAGGTACGTCAAAGGGAAAGGGTTTCGAGGAACCTAAGCCAAATGCTGGGCAAACTCAACTAGCTAAGATGGGCACTTTGGTTCTCATGGACCAGCCTTCAATTAAAGGTTCTGATGGTCAATCAGAATTTCAGTGTCATTGGAGAATTTGAACTCATGTTTCTGGGTTGTTGGCTCAGACTGCTAGCTGATTAGTTTTGGGCAGAAAAGCACACCAATCTCTTCTTCCTCAGAAGGCTAGGGGAATTCGGCATTTCTCCTGTGACTCTTAACAATGATTACAGATGCGCCATAGGAAACATCCTATCCAGATGCATCACAGCTTGATGCAGCAGCAGTTCTGCCCAAGACCACAACAAATTAACAGAGGGCTGTGAACACAGCAATGGTCCATCACGCAAAGCAGCCTCCTCTCCACTGACCCTATTTACATTCTGTGCACCCTCAGAAAGCAGCCAAACCCTCCCACTCCAGCCATTCTCCCTTCTCCTCTCTCCCATTGGGCAAAAGTCAAGATTATTGTCACATACGCAAGTATTGTCCTTGTAATCATTCACTGACAGATTTAATATGGCAAATGAAATACATGGTTGGAAAGTGTGTGGTCATGCACTTTGGTGGAAGAAATAAACGGGCAGACTATTATTTAGATGGGGAGAGAATTCAAAATGCAGAGATGCAAAGGGACTTGGGAGTCCTTGTACAAAACACCCGAAAGGTTAACCTCCAGGTTGAGTTGGTGGTGAAGAAGGCAAATGCAATGTTGGCATTTATTTCTGGAGGTATAGAATATAAGAACAGGGATGTGATGTTGAAGCTTTATAAGGCACTTATGAGACCACACTTGGAGTAATGTGTGCTGTTTTGGGCTCCTTATTTTAGAAAGGATATACTGACATTAGAGAGGGTTCAGAGAAGATTCACAAGAATGATTCCAGGAATGAAAGGGTATGAGGAACATCTGGCAGCTCTTGGGCTGTATTCCCTGGATTTCAGGAGAATGAGAGGGGATCTCATAGAAATATTCCAAATGTTAAAAGGCCTGAACAGATTAGATATGGCAAAATTATTTCCCATGGTAGGGGACTCTAGGACAAGAGAGCATGACTTCAGGATTGAAGGATGTTCATTTAGAACTGAGATGTGGAGAAATTACTGTAGTCAGTGGGTGGTAAATCTGTGGAATTTGTTGCCACGAGTGGCTGTGGAGGCCAAGCCATTGGGTGTATTTAAGGCAGAGATAGATAGGTTCTTGATTAGCCAGTGCATCAAAGGGTACAGGGTGAAGGAAGGGGAGTGGGAATGATTGGAAGAATTGAATCAGCCCATGATTGAATGGTGGAGCAGACTCGATGGGCCAAATGTCCTACTTCTGCTCCTATATCTTATGGTCTCATAATATCACTGAGAATACATCGTGAAAATTGTCCTTTTGCTGCAACATTACAGTGCAATACATAGAAAACTATAAATAGGAGTGTATATTGACTGGTTGCATCATGGCATGGTATAGAAACAACCTTGAATGGAAAATCTTATAAAAAGTAGTGGATACAGCACAGTACATCATGGGTAAAGCCCTCCCCACCATTGAACCAATTTATATGAAATGCTGTAGCAGGAAAACAGCATCTGTCATCAGAAACTTCCACCACCAGGAGAAGCTGTCCTCTTGCTCCTGCCATGGGAAGAAGGTACAGGAGCCACAGGTCCCACACCACCATGTTCAGGAAGAGTTGTTATCCCTTAACCAAAAGGCTCTTGAACCAAAAGAAATAACTTTATGCAATTTCACTTGCCCCATGTTTATCATTATTTATTGCTTATTTATTCATTATTATTATTTCTTTCTTTTTGTATTTCCACAGTTTGCTGTCTTTGGCAATCTGGTTGAACTCCCAAGTTGATCTGGTCTTTCATTAAATCTGTTATGGTGTTTTTTCTATGGATTTACTGAGAATGCCCACAAGAAAATGAATCTCAGTGTTGTATAAGGTGACAGATATGTACATCAATAATAAATTTATTTTGAACTTTGAAGAAATATATATAAAGAAAAAAATGCAGACGAGAGCAAGGGGTGGTGTACATGGGTTCATTGTCTGTTCAGAAATCTGATGGCGGTGGGGAAGAAGGTGCATCTAAAGCTTTGAGTGAGTGTTTTCAAAATTCAAAGTACATTTATTATCAAAGCATATGTACTGTATATAACCTTGAAACTAATCTTATACAATAAGACCAGAAGCTATAAGAGCAGAATTAGCCCATTTGGCCCATTCGCTCTGCCTGACCATTTCAGTATGGCTGATACAATTTTCCTCTCAGCCCCAATCTCCTGCCTTCTCCCTGTATCCCTTCATGACATGACCATTCAAGAATCAATCAATCTCTGCCTTAAATATACATAAAGACTTGGCCTTCACAGCTACCTGTGGCAAAGAATTCCACAGATTCACCACTTCTTGGCTAAAGAAATTCCTCCTTATCTCCGTTCTGAAAGGACACCCCTCTATCCTGAGGCTGTGTCCTCTGTTCTTAGACTCTCCACCATAGGAAATATCCTTTCCACATCCATTCTATCAAGGCCTTACACCACTCAAGAGGTTTCAATTAGATCATCTCTCAGTCTTCTGAATTCTGATGAATACAGGCCGAGAGTCATCAAATATTCTTCATATGACAAGCCATTCTTTCTGGGAATAATTTTTGTGAACCTCCTTTGAATCCTCTTTAGTTTCAGCACATCCTTCCTAAGATAAGGGGCTCAAAACTGCTCACAATACTCCAAGTGAGGCTTCACCAGTGCTTTATAGTCTCAACATTACATCCTTGCTTTTAGTCTCGTCCTCTTGAAATGAATGCTAACATCGCATTTCCCTTCCTTACTATAGACTCAACCTGCAGATGAACCTTTAGAGAATCTTGCACAAGGACTGCCAAGTCCCTTTGCACCTCAGTTTTTTGTATTTTCTCTCCATTTAGACAATAGTCAACCCTTCCGTTTCTTCTTCTGAAGTGCATGACCATACACTTTCTTACACTGTATTCCATTTGCCACTTCTTTGCGCTTTTTGTCACCTGTCCGCCTGTAGCTTCCCCACTTCCTCAAAACTACCTGCCCCTCCACCCATCTTCATATCGTCTGCAAACTTTGCAACAAAGTCATCAATTCTATCATCTATATCACTGACATATAACATAAAAAGAATCGGTCATAACACAGATTCCCGTGGAACACCATTAGTCACCGGCAACCAACCAGAAAAGACTCCCTTTATTTCCAATCATTCCCTCCTGCCAAACAGCTACTGCTTTATCCATGCTACAATCTTTCCTGCAATACCATGGGCTCACAACTTGTTAAACTGCCTCAAGTGTGGCACCTTGTAAAAGGCTTTCTGAAAATCCAAATACATAACATCAACGAATTCTCCTTTGTCTATCCTGCTTGTTATTTCTTCAAAGAATTCCAACAGATTTGTCAGGCAAGATTTTCCCTTGAGGAAACCATGCTGATTACGGCCTATTTTATAATGTGCCTCCCAGTGACACCCAGTCATCCAGAACCATTCCAGAATTTAGTGAGTTTTGAAAGATCGTTACTAATGCCTCCACAATCTCATCAGCCATCTCCTTCCGAAACCTAAGATATGACTTATCTACTCTCAGATCTTTCAGTTTCCCAAGAACCTTCTGTCTAGTAATGGTATCATCACACACTTCATGACCACTGAGAACTGGAACTTCCACTACTCTGCCAGAGTCCTCCACAGTGAAGACTGATGAAAAATACGTATTCAGTTTGTCTGCCATTTCATTTGTCCGCATTGTTAGCTTTCTGGCATCGTTATCCAGCAGACTGATAATCACTCTTTCCTCTCTTCTAAACTTTACGTATCTGAAGAAACTTTTGGTATCCTCTTAAAAATTATTGGCTAGCTTACTTTCGTATTCCATCTTTATCATCTTAATGACTTTTTTAGTTGCCCTCTGTCCATTTTAAAAAATCTTCTCAATTCTCTAACGTCCCATAATTGTTGATCTATTATATGCTCTCTCTTTGGCTTTTTTATGTTGGATTTGACTTCTCTTGTTAGCTATGCTTGTGCCATCTTTCCTTTAGAATACTCCTTCCTTGTTGGAATGTATATATCCCATGCCTTCCAAATTGCTTTCTGAAATTCCAGCCAGTGCTTCACTGCTGTCATCCCTGCTAGTATTCCCTTCCAGTTAATTTTGGCCAGCTCCTTTCTCGTGCCTTTACTCCACTGCAATATGGATTCATATGACTTTAGCTTCTCCTTCTCAAGTTTCAAGCTAAATTCTATCGTATTATGATCACTGCTTCCCTTAGGACTCCTTTACCTTAGGCTCTCTAATCAATTCTGTTTCATCGCACAACACCATCTCTAGAATAGCTGATCCCCTAGAGGGCTCACCCGCAAGCTGCTCTAAAATGTCATCTCACAGACTCTCTAGAAATTTCCCCTCCTGGAATCCAGCCCCACCCTGATTTTCCCAATCTACCTGCATATTGAAATTCCCCGTGACTATAGTAAAATTACCCTTTTGACCCGCATTTTCTACCTCCCATTGTAACTTGTACACTACACCTTTGCTACTGTTCGGTGCTTTGTATACAACTCCAGTCAGGGAATTTCTGATTACAAGCATCCGGAATACATTGTCTGCATTAACGTATAGGAAATTATACACAAAGGTATACAGTGAAATTCTATATGTTATTGTAGACAATGTTTTCTTTGTGCACGTTCATCATGAGTATTTTGAATGGAAATACATGATGCCACCATCCTGTGCAGAGTACGTTTACGAACAGCTTCATTTCTGCATTGCGAGTCAGCACTGGGATATCATTGAGGAAGTACAGACAAACTATGTTTGAATGAATACAAGTTCAGTGAAATGAAATTCCTCAAACTAAAATAATCACTCATAAAGTGACAGGCCAATAATCCATCTTGAACAATAACTGATAAGTGCTCTGTGAAGACAGCCACACTTAAACTGATCTGACTGGAGGCCTCTACTACATCTGGAACAGAGAACACGTTGTATATTTTTAAGAAAACTCCCATGACTCTCCATGTGGGTAGTCTTGGAACAGAATCTCTCCAACATACTGTAGCTGCTCCAAAATAACAGAGATTTATAATGTTTATAAGTGCTATTTAGTCTCACACTATTATGTAGAAAAGTGCTCTCTATTTCAGAATTTTTACCATACCAATCTCTTATACTACTGACAATGTCTCATCATAAATTAGTAGCAGTACGAGAATTTTATTAATATTTACTCTGTATGGAACCTATCATTTAATTACAAATTCACTGTGCATAATTTTCACATTAATAATCTTATTGAGAAAAAATCTTCTCAGCTTCTTAGTACATGTTTTCAGCTTTGCCTGAAGCCTGAAGTCTCACACCACCAGGTTCATCCATTCATTTCTTGAACCAACCAGCCTAAGCTTAATCATTGTCTCAGCAACACAATGACCACTATGCACTACAGTGGACTATGTTTTGTTCTAATCATGTTCTTTTGTGTATAATTTTGTATCATTTAATTTTGGAATGTTATGTATCTGCTGCACTGTGCCAATGTAATGAATTACATTAAGTTCAATGGTTCATTGGTTCAATTTAAGATCACAGGATGTATGCAGTATACAATCTGGAATTCTTACTCTTTGCAGACATCCAGAAAACAGAGAGAAAACCTCAAAAGAATGAAAGGCAAAAAAAAAGAGCAAAAATGGATATAAATAAGTGCTGAGATAGTGTTCATGGGAAAGACACTGTTCCTGAATCATTGAATGTTTGTCCTCGGGCTTCTGTACCTCCTTCTTTTATGATAGCAGAGAGAACAAGGCATGCCCTGGGTGATGGGAGTTCTTAATAATGGGTGCCACCTTTCTGAGGCATTGATCCTTGAAGGTGTCCTGGATACTACTGAGACTAGTATCCAAGATGAAGCTGACTTCATTTACAACTCTCTTCAGCTTACTTTGATCCTGTGCAGTAGTCTCTGTGCCTCCGTACCAGATGGTGATGCAACCAGTTAGAATGCTCTCTATGGTACATAATATACCATATACCTGTATTCTGCTATACCTGTAGAATAATAGCAGAATTAAGCCATTTGGTTCATCGAGCCTGCTTCTCCATTCGATCATAGCTGATTCCCTTTTCCATCCTCATTCCCCCACCTTTTCCCAGCAACCCTGAGGTTGCTCAGTTAGCCAGGAAGTACCTAATGAAGTTGCCATTGTGTCTATGTGCCATTTCCCTGGCCCTTCTTTTTGTGGACAGGTCACAGCTGGGGAATTTGACACTCGTACAAGCAGAAGCCAGAGTTGCAGCTGCACTAGAACAGCTTGGACAGAGGTACAGAGAGTTCTGGAGCACTGGGTCTACAATCATACACCCACAGAGTTTTCTTGGGACCCATAACCTTCGCAGAATCCAATACTTCCAGCTGTTTCCAGACAAGCGGATTGAATTGAACTGAATGAAGGCAAGTACAACTGGATGGTGGGGATCTCTGGAGGGATCAGGATATGGATCATCAAGTCACCAATTCCGGCTGGCTAATGCCAAGGTCATTACCCAGGATGAAAAAATAAACTGACGTCCAAAATGCTGAAGAGAAATGAAGGGTGCCAATTGAGACACAATGTGCCAATGCAGCTGAGCAGGAAATAAAAGAGATGTATAGGAAACAGATGAAAAGAATAAATGTAATTAGAAGTCCAAGAATAACATTTATAGGGTAGATAAAGCGGTGGTAATGAAACTAACAATGAAACATAGATCAAGTACTGGTGATGCTATAGGTAAATGTTGCAGTCGTGCTCCTTATCACCTGGCTGTCGTGCGTTATCTCTGCAGCTGCGACACTTCACTGCTTTCAAACATACAACATGTAACAGCAGCACAGTACAGCTGTCAATGTTGTGCTGACCTTTAACTTGCTCTGAGAACAACCTAACCTTTCCCTCTTCCATAGTCTCCCATTTTCTATCATCCAAGTGCCTACCTAAGAGTTTCGTATTTGTCGCTAATGTGTCTGCCTCTGCCACCATTCTTGGCAGCACATTTTACACACCTACCACTGCCTGTTTAAAAAAAATTCTGCCTCCAAAACTTTCTCCAAGCATCTTAAAGATACGGATGATAAACAATGGAGGGTATGGAAGGGACGGGTTGGACTAATAGTTGCTACAACGTTTTGGACAGCTGGGCATTTATTATGTTGTAGTCTTCTATGTTCTATGCTATACCCTTTGTATTAGCCATTTCTGTCCTGAGTAAAGATTTCTGGCTGCCCACCCTAATTATGCCTCATATCAAGGTCTGGAGTATATGTATGCATACATTTTGTGTAGTTGCATTTTACTGATAGCCTGTGTGTGTTTGCTATCTTTCAAGTGTGAGGACGAAGCCTAAAGCACGGTGTAGCGAGGCGTAGGAGCCGGTGTGCTTCACCGGGGTGGTGTGGCATGGTGCCCAGGCTGGAATTGGCACTGCCCCCCAGTGTTCACTGGGCAGGGACAAGCTCTATTGTGACTCGAGTCCGGACTTTTTAATTGTGTGTATGTATCTTACTGATGCCTTCATGTGCTTCCTATCCCGTATGTGCTGTGTGTGCTTTGACCTTTGTTTTCTTTTATATCTTGGCCCCAGAGTAATGCTGTCTTGTTTGGCTGCATTCATGGGTATTCATGTATGATTGGATGACAATTAAACTTGAAATGAATTGAATTGAAATTGTACTCCAAGTCATCTCTCATCCTCCTTCACTCCAAAGAGAAAAGCTCCAGCTCACTCAACCTATCCTCAATTCTGTTATTCTTTTCCCTCAGTAATGCATTAGATGTGATGAAGTGATCTGTATGAATGGGATCCAAAACAACGTTTTTTACTGTACATCACCACATGTGGCAATGATAAATGACAATAAAGAGCAATAATAATAATTTCTCTTAAATGTTGATTTCAATATTTATGAGAAAGATGGGCAGGAACATGGATGAGAAGGATATTGAGAGCTATGATCTGGGCGGACAGAAATAGGCAGGTTACTGGTTTGGCATGGACCAAAGTCATAGAGTCTCAGCACAGAAACAGGCCCTTTGGCCCATCTAGTCTATTCTGGACCATTTAACTGCCTACTCCCATTGACCTATACCGGGGCCATAGCCCTCTATACCCCTACTATCCCTGTACCTATCTAAACTTCTCTTAAATATTGAAATCAAACTCACATGCACCTCTTGCATTGGCAGCTCACTCCACACTCTTATGACCCTCTGAGTGAAGAGGTTTCCCCTCGTGTTCTCCTTAAACTTTTCACCTTTCACTCTTCACCTATGACCTCTAGTTGTAGTCCCATTAGATGGACCGAAGGACCTGTTACTGTACTGCAGTGTTCTATGACTATGAATCTAAAGTGGTTTACTAATTTACCAAATAGTAAAGGGGAATTTGGATTGAAAAAGAAGAGAGCCAAGAATTAATGGGTAAAAATGAAGAATTTTAAAAAGAGATAAGGAAATAATTTGATGTTAAAAAAGAAAAGAACTTATTAAGGAAAATGGAGGATGAAAAGGAAAGTGATGAGATGTGGAAACATTAACAAGTCAAAGTGAGATAAAAGTGTTATGAAGGGTGGTGAAAATTTATAAAGTAATAAAATGGGTGAAGGAGAAGGTGACATGAAAGGAGGGGATAGAAAATAAAAAATAGAAAAGCTGATCCAAAAGCTAAACCCCAAAAAAAAAAATTGAAAGGAGAAAAATATAAAAATATAAGCCTTTTTACAGAAGCTAAAGATGGGAACAATGAGAGGATTAGATTTCTGGGAAAGAAAAAGCAAAAAGAAGATGAGGACAGGGAAAAGCATTTTTAAGCCATTCCAAATATAACACTTGCCTTATATGGGAGTAAAAAGTGCTGATTATTTCTTCACCAAGGTTTATAGAAATGACTGTGGCTTATCAGAGGCAGAGTTCGCTCCATCTGCATTCAGAAAGTCAGTTTCATAAACTTAATGTTTTTCTCTATTTATTCATAGCTTTCCTCTTCCTGCATTTACCGTTTTACTTTCAGATTCACCATTTCATTTTCCTATTTACTTAGGATACGGCAAGCATTCAGATTCTGTTTATTTCCCTCACACAAAACAAAATACAGAACAAACACTCAGTGGTCACTTTATTAGCGACATCCCAAACCTAGTATGTGGTCACTGAGTGCAAGTTAGTGGTCTTCTGCTGCTGCAGCCCATCCACTTCAAGGTTTGACATGTTGTGTGTTCAGAGATGCTCTTCTGCACATCGTTCTTGTAACACATGGTTATCTGAGTTACTGTCACTGTCCTGTCAGCGTCAATCAATCTGGCCATTCTCCTGTCACCTGTCCTGTTGACAAGGAGTTTTCACCCATAGAACCACCGCTCACCGGCTGTTTTTTTTTCTCTCTCTGTTTTTCACACCATTCTCGATAAACTATAAAGACTATTGTGCATGAAAACCCCAGGAGATCAGCAGTTTCTGAGATACTCAATCCACCCTGTCTGGCACCAGCAAGCATTCCACGGTCAAAGTCACTTAGATCACATTTCTTCCCCATTCTGATATTTGATCTGAACAACAACTGAACCTCTTAATCATAAGACCATAAGACATAGGAGCAGAATTAGGCCATTCAACCCATCAAGTCGGCTCTGCCATTCCATCATGGCAGATCCCGGATCTCACTCAACCCATACACCTCCCTTTTCACCATAATTAAGACAGTAAGACATGTTTTTATGCATTGAGTTGCTGCTATATGATTGGCTCACAAGATATTTGCATTAGCAAGCAGGTGTACAGGCATACCTAATGAAGTGACCACTGAGGATAGAGGCACTGAAGGACCTTGGGGTTCAAGTTCATAAACCCTTCAAAATTGCTGTGCAAATTTATAGGATGGCTAAGAAGGCATATGGTGTGTTGGCCTTCAGTAGTTGGGGGATTGAGTTCAAGAGCAGTGAGATAATGTTACAGCTCTATAAAACTGTGGATAGATCACACGTAGAGTATTGTGATTAGTTCTGGTCACTTCATTACGGGAAGGACGGGAAAGCTTTAAAGAGGGTGTAGAGGAGATTTACCAAGATACTGCTTGGATTAGAGAGCATGCCTTATGAAGAAAAGTTGAGTGAGCTGGAGCTTTTCTGTTTGAATCAAAGGATGAGTAGAGGCAGCTCGTTCATGATGTATAAGATGATAAGAGGCGTGAGGGTGACAATGGCCAATATTAGGGGACATCTGTTTAAAGGGAGTGGAGAAAGGTTCAGGGGAGATGCCAGAAGTAGGTAGTTTACACTGTAAGGTTTTTTTTACACACTGCTGGCAATAGTGGTTGAAGCTGATACCACAGAGACTCTTTGACAGGCATGTTGATGAAAGAAAAATGGAAGGTTATGGGATGTTCAGGAGGGAACAGTTACATTAGCACAATATCATATGCCAAATAGTTTGTCCATGACATCTGCTCCGAATATGACGCTGAATCTCTTCTACCTGCACATGGTCCATAACCCTCCATTCTCTGCAAAGTCATGAGCCTATTGCGTTTATTTACTTATTTATTTTATTTGGCGATACAGCACTGAGTCAGCCTCTCCCACCCTTTGAGCCACGGTGTCCCAGCAACCCCACAACCCCGATTAATCCCAGCCTAATCACAGGACAATCTACAAGGAGCTATTAACCTACCTGGTGTGTCTTTGGACTGTGGGAGGAAACCGGAGGACCCAGGCAAGACCCACACATTCTATAGAGAGGACATACAGAAACTCCTTACAAAATGACGCTCGAATTGAACTCTGAGTTCCAAATTGCCCCGAACTGTAATAGCGTCATACTAACTGCTACACCACCATCGTGCCCCTCAGCACCTTTGACATATCTGTCATATCTGCTCCCTCTGTTTAACAAACCTTGCCTCAAAATCTCCTTTAACCTTATCCCTTATTCCTTGAGCACATGTCATCTACCACTTTACTTTTCCACCCTGGGAATAAGCGATTTTAGTTGTCTAGACTATCTATGCCACAGTAAAAGAGGATACTAGGTTTAGTTATAGAGGAATGTAGCACAGTTACAGGCCCTTTAGCCTAATGTCAACGTTGATCATGGTATCCACCCAGCTGTTCCTAATTTCCTGCATTCAGGCCACAGGCTCACCTTTCTATGTACTGTACCTATCCAAACGTTACTTAAATACTATTGTACCTGCTTCAACCATTTCCTCTAGCAGCTCGTTCCATGTGCTCATCACCCTCTGTGTGGAAAAGATGCCCCTCAGCTCTTTTTTCAATCTTTCTCCTCTCACTCTAGCTTTAGTCTCCCTTACTCTGGAGAAAAGATTGGAACTAATGCCTCTTACAATATTAAAATTTCTATAATTTATATGTAATGTTATAAAGTATTTTAATTATGTTTTTCAGATTTTTATGGGGCAGCCCAATGCTTTACAGTACCATTGACCTGGATTGAATTTCCACTGCTTCCTGAAAGGAGTTTGTACGTTCTCCTGGTGACCATGTGGGTTTCCTTCCACATTCCAAAGTCGTACCAGTTGCTAGGTTAATTGGCCATTGTAACTTGTCCCATGATTGGGCTAAAATTAAATTGCTTCCCCTCACTCTGACTTCTTATTAGAAACATAGAAAACCTACAGTACAATACAGGCCTTTCGGCCCACAATGCTGTGCCGAACATGTCCCTACCTTAGAAATTACCTAGAGTTACCCACAGCCCTCTATTTTTCTGAGCTTCATATACCTGTCCAGGAGTCGCTTAAAAGACCCCATCGTATCCGCCTCCACACCATCGCCAGCAGCCCATTCCACGCACTCACCACTCTCTGCGTAAAAATCTTATCCCTGACATCTCCTCTGTACCTACTTCCAAGCACCTTAAAACTGTGCCCTCTCGTGTTAGCCATTTCAGCCCCGGGGAAAAGCCTCTGACTATCCACACGATCAACGCCTCTCATCATTTTATACACCTAATTCTTATACATCTTATCCTGGCAACTTTCTCCTTCCTATCCAGTCCTGATGAAGGGTCTCGGTCCAAAACATCGACTGTTAATTCATTTCCACAAATGCTGTCCATCCTGAGTTTCTCCAGCATTTTATAAATGATCTGTGGTGGGTAATAGACAGTCGATATTTTGAGTTGAGACCTTTCTTCGGGATGGGGCAAGATAAATATTGAGAAAGGATAAGTGGCTGTGGTGATGAGTCCAAGTGAGAACATGATGAACGAGCAATGTCATGAGCCCTGTGGACCTGAGCACCTCTAATTGTTAATTGCTGTCTTATCTAGAGTTGATGAGCCCTTGAGTTTTCTGATTAGTCCTGTCAAGTTTATTTTGACTGGCACGGGTTTCCAGCATAGTGTGATTATTTAAAGCGGACTCCTGATTAGCGCTTATTGCGGGATCCTTACTTTGAGAATGATTGTCAGGTGGTGTTGTTTTGTTAAGCCACCGATGTTCTGTTGGAATTCCTATGAATAAACTTTTGTTTCCATCTCAACATGGGAGTTCGTCAACCCTCTGCATCTGGGTTCAGTTGCCTTCAGGGCACAGTGTGACAACAGGAAAGCTGCAGAAACAATGAGGGAGGGTCTCACAGAACTTCTTGTCAAAGTGGCCAGAGCCTGAAGCATTTTTGGAATGGAACTTGAGTGATGAAGACACAAGAGATTGCAGGTGCTAAAGAAACTCAGTGAGTTAGGAGGCATCTTTGGGAGGGAAAGGGTGGTCGACATTTTGGGTTGAGATCCTTCATTGAGGTAGGAGTTAGGAGAAATGATAGACGGGAAGCCGAGAAAGTGTAGGAAGATTGAACCAGGAGGAGGGAGGAGAGGATGAAGGTTGGAGACAGCTGCTGGAGGAAAATAAGCAGGAACACAAATAGTTATAGCAAGGAAAATTCAAAGCTGAAACTTCAAAGTACATTTATTGTCAAAACATGTATGCATACCATCTGCAGCCTTAAGATTCATCTTCTTGCAGGCAGCCACAGGAAGATAAAGAAACACTATAGAATCTATGAAAAATCCAAGAAGATTAAACACCCACTGTGTGAAAAGGAACAAACCGAGCAGACAATTAAAAAGCAACACACAGTACATCGTGGAGGATCTGAGAGATCTTGGGGCCCGTGTCCATAGGACACTCAAAGCTGCTACGCAGGTTGACAGTGTTGTTAAGAAGGTGTATGGTGTGTTGGCATTCATCCACCATGGGATTGAGTTCAAGAGCTGTGAGGCAATGTTACAAAACCTTGGTCAGACCCCACTTGAGTTCTGGTCACCTCATTACGGAAGGATGTGGATACTATAGAGAGAGTGCAGAAATTTACAAGGATGTTTCCTGGACAGGAGGGTGTACCTTATGAGAATAGGTTGAGTGTACTTGGCCTTTTCTCCTTGGAGTGACGGAGGATGAGAGGTGACCCGATAGATGATGAGGGGCATTGATTGTGTGGATAGCTAGAGGCTTTTTCCCAGGGCTGAAATGGCTAACACAAGAGGGCATAGTTTAATGGTGCTTGGAAATAGGGATGTCAGGGGTAAGTTTTTCACTCAAAGAGTGATGGGTGCATGGAATGCACTGCTGGCAGCGGTGGTGGAAGTGAATACAATAGGGTCCTTTAAGAGCTTAGAAAAATAGAGGGCTATGTGGTAGGGAAATTCTAAGCAGTTCCTAGAGTAGGTTACATGGTGGCACGACATTGTGGGCCGAAGGGCCTGTAATGTGCTGTAGATTTCTATGTTCTATTTTCTAACATGAACTGTAAAGTTCCCAAAAGTGAGTCCACAGCCAATGAGACAGTTCAGTGCTGTGACAAGTGCTAATGGCTGCGGGTTCAGTTCAGCACCGAGGCAAGTAAAGCCTCTCAGAGTAGTGAGCTGAACACTGGTTCATCCACCCTGGCCTCAACACCTCAATCTCTTAAATTTAATCCAGCGCTTAAATTGGCTAAACATGGGTTAGTTTTTTTGCTCTCGAGCCCAAGCTCTGACGCTTCAATCTAGCCCAAAGTTTCCATTTGGCCTGTGGTTTCAATCCAGCCCGATGTGCACTCCAGCAACAGCCACTGCATCCATCCTTGTGTTCTCAAGTGTCCAGTTCTCCAAATACTTCAAAAAATCCAGTCGTATAGATGGTTCAAAAGCACACCTCTCAAAGGGAAATTACAGGCTGTGAATTGCAGTGATCATAATCTAGAAAAAGTGTATTTAGTAGAATAGTTAGTAGTTTTGTTATTTGGCCACAAAATGACATTGCGTCTCACCAGCACCATTTTGAAAGAGGAGAAAGAAAGAGGAGAGAATGATGGAGGGGCAGTGCTAAATGGAGATGGGCTTTACCGAAGACACTGTTCACTATGAGGATGTTTTGATAGTGGATTTCTGAACTGAGAGACTGGCAATTCAGGGTAAGACCCTTCATTGGAACTCAAAATGTGGATTGCCTATTTCCCTCTCTGGGTGCTGCCTAACCCATTGACTTCCTCTCGCAATTTGCTTGCTGCTTCGAGAAAAAACAACAAACCTGTGTACCGTTGAACCTCAGCCACTTTGCACCACTTCCCAGAAGGACGGCCCAATACAATACAGTGAACTGGAGCCAAGAGCATAAGGAGAGCTGATAGTGAGGTGTCAGGTAAGGACGTACAGTTGTTTCTCACTGAGGCCAACTATCCATCCCACACACTGTCCTTCAATGTCTAGGTAAAATTGTAGAACACAGAACATAGAACATTACAGCACTCTAATGTTCCCTTTGGCTCATGATGTCGTGCTGATCTTTTAACCTACTCTAAGGTCAGTCTAATCCTTCGCTCCCATGTAGTCCTTCATTTGTAGAGTCATGGAAAAGTACAGCACAGAAATATCCACTCCACGCCAAACCACTTAAAGTGTTTACAGCCATCGACCTGCACCTGGATCATTGCCCTCCGTGCTCGTGCCATCTAAGTACCTATCCTAACTTCTCTTAAACGTTGAAATCGAGCTCACATGCACTGCTTTTACTGACAGCTCATTCCACAATCTCATGACCCTCTGAGTGAAGAAGTTTCCCCTTATGTTCCCCTTAAACTTCTCAATTTTCACCCTAAACCCATGACCTCTGGTTATAGTCTACCTCAGTAGAAAAAAGGGTGTTTGCATTTACCCTATCCATAATTTTGTATACCTATCATCCATGTGCCTATCTAAGAGTTTCTTAACTGCCCTACCTCTATTACCACCCTCCTGACAATGCAATCTACACACCCACCACCTCCCCCTGACAATCCCCCTATATTTTCCTCTATTCAATTAAAAACAAAGCCTTGTGTTAGCCATTTCTGCCCGGGAAAAAGTCTTTGGCAGTCCACATTATCTATGCCTGTTATCGTCTTGTACAGTTCTGTCAAGTCACCTCTCATCCTCCTTTGCTCCAAAGAGAATAACCCCCTTTGTTGTTGGCTGCACCTCTCCTAATATGGAGAGAAGTCTTACTGCAAACGACACTCATCATTTCTTACTTCCTTATTTGGTCTTTACATTTCTTTGTGCTTATTATTTCAGTCCTTTCTCTTTGTGTTTACGTGTACAGTATATAATTCAGAATATAGTTTTTATCCTTTACAATTGCTTGTCAAAAATTAAATAATGGCATTTTCTAATAAACTGCTAATATCTTTTGGAAACAATCCAGATGAAGCTGTAATAAATCTCTGCACATGTGTCACCAGTAACTACCTTATTATTGCTTTTCTTTGCACTACGTATTTATCTTTCCATTTATATATACTGTACATATATTTCTCATTGTGATTTATGGTATATTTCATGTATTGCACTGGTCTTTCACCACATACGTCAATTTGTCCTGATAAAGGAGCTTGGTCCAAAATTTTATATATATTGATTTTTTTTGGGTGACTGTATTTTACTGATGTCTTGCAGTTCTATATGTACCTGGTACTGTATGTTACGACTGGTACTGTACTTTGCACCTTAGCCCTGAAGTAACACTGTTTAGTAGGCTGTATTCATGGGTTGAATGACAATTAAACTTCAACTTTGAAACACCGCCTCTTTATTCCTTTCCATAGATGCTGCTTGACCTGGTGGGTTCCACGGTGGTGTAGCAGTTAGCATGATGCAACTACAGTTCGGGTCATCGGAGTTTGGAGTTCAGTCTCCGAGTCCTCTGTACGGAGTTTGCACGCCCTCCCCATGGAATGTGTGTGTTTCCTCCAGATGCTCCATGATTTTCCCACAGTCCAAAGACATACCAGTTAGTAGGGTAATTGGTCATTGTAAATTGTCCCATGATTTGGCTAGGGTTCAATGCTGGCGGTGTGGCTCAAAGAGCTGGTAGGGCCTATTCTGCATTGTGTATCTAAATAAACAAATAAATCATTGTATATTTTATGTATTTCACTGTACTGCTGCCACAAACAAAACATATTATTCTTCTACTCCATAAGACCATAAGACGTTGGAGCAGAAATAGGCCATCTAGCCCACCATTCAATCATTGCTGATCCTTTTTTTCTCTATCTCCTCCTCAACTCCAGTTTCCAGCCGTTTCCCCATAACCTTTGATGCCACATCCAATCAAAGCCCATCCCCCTTGCTGGAGCATAGGTCATGGACAACAGCTCACCAGAGTGCTCTGTGCTGGGCCAGTCTTTCAAATTGTCCTCACGTGTAGTCCATCATCAAAGATCCTTCCCTTCCCAGGGATGAGGTCTTTGGAGTTTTGGCATATCTGTAGCTCTGTGTTTTTACAGAATAGGGTTGTTAGCCCCATCCCACCCTCCTTTCAGAGCCAGTTCTCATGAAGTACTGAACATAAGTTACACATGTCCTGACGAAGGACCCCAGCATGAAACGTTGATTCTTTGTCCCTCTCCGCAGATGCTGCCTGACCTGCTAAGTTCCTCCAGCTGTGTGGTCTCTGCTCCACATTTCTGGAGGCATGGAACATAACATAGGTCAGACAGAGTCATTAACCTCCATTATAAAATGATTTTCTTTTTTATATTTTATCTTACTGAATTTCTATAACATTACAGATCCATGCAGCATAGAAACTAACACAGTGACCCAGTATATCTATCACCTACCCAATTATAACTAATCCCAGACACTGGCATTTGGTCCAAAGGCTACAAGACCTTGTAGTGTTTTCCAGATTCCAAAACCCTCTGGAGAATATAAATCTTCAGGTCCCCTGGTTACTATAGATGTGCAGTGGAGCGTTTATTGACTGGTTGCACCACAGCCTAGAATGGAAACACTGTTGCCCTTAAATGGAAAATCCTACACAAGATAGTGGATCTTGGTAAAGCTCTCCCCACCATTGAGCACATCTACGTGAAACACTGTCACAGGAAAGCAGCATCCATCATCAAGGATGCCTACCACCCAGGTCATGCTCTCTTCTCACTGGAATGGGAGCCTCAGGACTCTCACCGCCAGGTTCAGGAACAGTTATTACCCCTCAACCATCAGGCTCTTGAACCAAAAGGGATAACTTCACTCAACTTCACTGATCATTGAACTGTTCCCACATTAGGGTTAGGGTTAGGTTTCCCACAACCTATAGACTTGCTTTCAAGGACTCTTCATCTCATGTTCCTGATATTAAATGTTTATTTATTTATTAGTACTATTTCTTTCTTTTTGTATTTAAAGTTTGTTATCTTTTGCACACGGGCTGGAAGCTCAAGCTGGTATGGTCTTCCATAAATTCTGTTCTTATTTATTGATTTGCTATGGTTATTAGTCCAAAGATTTATTGAGTATGCCCACAAGAAAATGAATCCTAAGGATGTATATAGTAACACGTATGTACTTTGATTATACAATTTACTTTGAACCTCAAACTCTATTGTTTTAGTTAAAATAGAACATAGAACAGTACAGCACAGGAACAGGAACTTCAGACAACAATGTTGTGCCAAACTAATTAAATTAGTAATCAAACAGCCAACTACACTAATCTGTTCTGCTTATATAATGTTCGTATTTTTCCATTTTCCTCACATTCATGTGCCTATCTAAACGTCTCCTAAAAAGTCCTTAATATGTTTGCTTTCACTACCACTCCAGGCAGTGCTTGCTAAGCACCCACCTCTCTCTGTAAAAACTTGCCCCTCACATCTCCTTTGAAATTATCCCTTCTCACCTTAAACACGTGCCCTTTGGCATTAGACATTGCAATCCTGGGAAAAAAAGATGCTGACTGTCTACTCTATCTTATAAACTTCTATCGGAATCCCCCTCAGCCTCCGCCACTCCAGAGAAAACAACCCAAGTTTGTCCGGCCTCTCACGATGAGACATGCCCTCTAATCCAGGCAGCACCCTGGTAAACTGTTCCTGCGTCCTCTCCAAAGAAGGATTCTTCATTAAGTTCATGTTTAATTGTCATTCAACCACACATGACTACTCATGAATACAGCCAAATGAAACAGAGTTCCTCCAGGGCCAAGGTGCAATTCAGAGTACCAATAGTCATGCACAGCACACGGCACACAGAGCACATGTAAAAAGACAGCAGTAATATAGTCACAAAAAAAATAGCGAGCTTAATGTGTTTTACAGTATTCTTGAAGTGAAGCTTGAAGACTCACACTCAATGATCCAGGTGAAGTATTTCCCCCTCCACCATCAGAATTCATGAACCTATGAACACTACCTTGCTATTTGTTATTTTAGCGCTGTTTAGTTTTGTAGTTTATGGTAATTTGTAGCTTTTGCAGCTACAAAACAACACATTTTGCATCATCTAAGTTTGTGATAATAAAGCTGATTCTGATTCATGTTCAAGTTGAAGTTTATTGCCATCTGACTGCATACATATACAACCGAACGAAACAATGTTCCTCTGGATCACAGTGCACCCGCAAAGCATATATCACACACAGTTCATACTGAAAAATATTGTCGAAGTCTCAGGCACATATATATAGCTCGGGTACCTAAGACATTTGCCTAATTCTGTAAAGCAAAATATATGTAAGTTAATAAAATGTATTTCAAAATCCATGTAGTGCACAGCACAGCTAAACAGTAAACAGATTGTTGTCCTAGTGACAAGACCTCAGTGGTGGCAGCATTAGCTTCACAGCCTGAGGGAAGAAGCTGCCTTTTGGCATACAAGGCCATTTGGCCCATTGAACTGCTTGTGGCTCATAGAATAATGCTCATCCACCCACCAGTTATCCCTATAACCTACACTTCTCCTAAAACCCTCCACTCATCTACATACTAGAGACAATGTCCAGTGGCCAATTAACCTAGTGACCTGCACGTCTGGGATGCAGGAGGAAACCAGAGCACCAAAAGGAAATCCAGACAGTCACATGAAGGTCATGCAAACTCCACATAGACAGTTACAGAGGTCAGGATCAAACTGGATCTCTGGAGATATGAGGCAGCAGCATAACTAGGTGCATCATTGTGCCGACCAGAATTTAGATTAAGCAATACGTCTTAACCCTTTTTTTAATGGAGCAAAGGGCAGAGGAAGGTCGTAGAGTACAGGACTAAAAGAACCATTCACCATTCTGATGCATCTCTTATATCTGCACAGAGCTGTGAAGGAGACAATAGGATTCAGCAGCTATCAGAGGCAATACTTAGGTATTTAAACTCATATCGAATATTGAAAGGGCTTGTTAGAATAGATATGAAAAGGATGTTTCCTATAGTCTAGGACTAGAGGGCACAGCCTCAGAATAATGGTATTGTGGCAACCCACTTCCCAGCGCACTCGAACCGGCTCACAAAGTGGCGCACGCCGGCATAGAGGCCGGTTCCAAAAAGGGCGCCAAGTCTGCTTCACCAGCAAGGGGAAAAGCCCGCGCGCGGGACGGGACTGTGAATACGCGCCCCCTACAGCATTCCCGCCCGGGGAGGGTGGGATCAGGAAGGCTTTAAAGCGAGGCCGCGAAGTTTGAATAAATCTCTTTTGCAACTGCAGCTCACCGACTCCGTGTCGTTTATTTCAGCGCTGCGTGTAGCACACCGCTACGATTGGTGACCCTAATGGCCCAAACGATATTTGGGCTGAAGATGAACGACGCCGCATTTGTTCATGCAGTTTTGTTAAAACTGCCAAGCTTCTGGACTCTGCGACCTCCTTTTGGGGTCACAGCTGCACCACACAACTGCTTACCACCCATAGTCAAACGGACTGGTGGAGCATTTCCACCGTCACCTGAAATCGGCTCTCATGGCCCGCCTCAAAGGGCCTAACTGGGTGGACGAGCTTCCCTGGGTCCTGCTCGGAATCCGCACGGCGCTCAAAGAAGATCTGCACGCCTCGTCGGCCGAGTTGGTGTACGGCGCACCCCTGGTCGCCCAGGAGAGTTCATACCAGCCTCAAGGGGGCAAGAGGAAGAACCGGCAGCAGTCCTGGGCAGGATACGCGAGAGGCTCGGTAACCTGGCCCCCATACCCACTTCACAGCATGGGCAGAACCCGACCTGCGTACCCAAAGACCTGCAAAACTGTAAGTTCGTTTTTGTACGACGGGGCGGACATCGGGCACCTCTACAGCGGCCCTACGAGGGGCCGTTTATGGTGATCAGAAACAACAGGTCCACATTCGTGCTGGACATTGGGGGGAGAGAGGAGGTTTTCACGGTGGACCAACTCAAACCGGCCCATGTGGACTTGGCGCAGCCGGTCGAGATTCCGGCACCGCGGCGCAGAGGCAGACCTCCCAGAGTCCGACCCAGACTGTGGACATTGGGGGGTGTATCGCCGGTTCTGGGGGTGGGGGGGGGGTTATGTGGTGACCCACTTCCCAGTGCACTCGAACCAGCGCACGCTGGCATAGAGGCCGGTTCCAAAAAGAGCGCCAAGTCTGCTTCACCAGCAAGGGGAAAAGCCCGCACGCGGGACGGGACTGTGAATATGCACCCCCTACAGCATTCCTGCCTGGGGAGGGCGGGATCAGGAAGGCTTTAAAGTGAGGCCGCAATGTTTGAATAAATCTCTTTTGCAAATGCAGCTCACCGACTCCGTGTCGTTTATTGCAGCGCTGCGTGTAGCACACCGCTACAGTATGTCCATTTAGAACAGAGGAGAGGATGACTTTCTTTAGCCAAAGGGTAGTGAATCAGTGGAATTTATTGTCACAGATGACCAAGTCATTGATTATGTTTGAAGGTTGATAGGTTCTTGATTAGTCAGGGCAGCAAAGTTTATAGGAAGAAGGCAGGAGAATGGGGTTGAGAGGGATGATAAATCAGTTATGATAGAAGGATGGAGCATATTTAATGGGTCAAAGGCCTAATGCTACTCATATATCTTAGGTCTTTACTCAAGTTTAATGCACAAATGTTCAGAATTCAAATGGCACCTGTAAGTTCATCGATGACACTACTATTGCTTGTAGAATCTCAGATGACCATGAGGAGGCATACAGGAGTGAGTGAGATAGATCAACTGGTTAAGTGCTGCCTTAAAAACAACCTTGCACTTCTCATCAGCAAAATCAAGGAATTGATTGTGGATTTCCAGAAGAAGAAGTCGAGGGGACACACACCAGTCCTCTTTGAGGGATCAGCAGTGGAAAGGATGTGCAGTTTCAAGTTCTGGGCATCACCATCCCGAGGATCTATCCCAAGCCCATCATAGTGATGCAATCAAGAAGCAGGCACGCCAGCACCTCTATAATATTAGGAGTTAGAGATTCGGTATGTTATCAAAGACTTACAAATTTCTACAGATCAACAGGTTTGAGAGCACTCTGACTGGTTGCATCACAGCCTGGTATGGAGGCCCCAATATACAGGATCACGAGAGACTGCCACCCTCCCCACCACTGAGGACATCTTGAAGAGACAGTGCCTCAGGAAGTCAGCATCCATCAGTAAGGACTCTCACCATCCAGGACATGCCATTGTTATCATTAGGAGGGAGGTACAGGAGCCTGAAGGCCCACACGCAATGATCCAGGAACAGTTTCTTCCCCTCCGTCTTTAGATTTCTAATGGGCCCATGAACCTGTAAACACGTCCTTGTTATTCCTCTTTTTTGCACGGTTTATTTATTTTGTAATTTATGGTAATTTTATGTCCTCGCACTGTACTGCTGCCACAAAACAACCAATTTCACATCATATAAGTCAGAGATAATAAATCTGATTGTGGTTCTGATTCTATTCTGTGCTTTCCAATTCCCCTGATACATGCCTTTGCCAGGCTCTTGTTTGTCAGTAGATTAGTTGCAAAGTGAGTTCGGTGTTTTGAAACACCCTCTCTATCATCCTGACACCCTCCTTATACCGATAGTTCTTAGGCATGTGGATTTAATTGTTTGGGATTTTTTTTTATATATCACAGTGACAGTCAACCCATCCTAAGGGATTTAACTCCAGACTAAATATGACTTCTGACTTGACTGTCTCAATTCATCCATTTTTCATTAATTTTTTTTTTAAGCTGTTCAGGTTGAGTGTATCGTGTTACGTTGATAAAAAAAAAACTTTCTAAAGTGAACAGTATTTTTTGACACATAGACATGCTTTTATCATTTGTTCCTTGTCAGATCAAGGATTTGTCCTTTGTTTTTGTTTTTATTTTTGAGATATAGCGTAGAGTAGTCCTTTTCAGCTCTTCAAGCTCACTGCCCAGAAATCCCCAATTTATTCCTAGCCTAATCATGTGAGTATTTACAATGACCTATTAACTGACCAACCTTTCAAAAACTCATTTGAGAAATGATGTCCAATCAGCTGACTGAAATGTACACAAAGGCCAAGCATTCGGATGACACATCACAAAGGACATCGCACTGACAATATCTCCTCACATGGTGATGAAATGCTTGCAAGTTAATTGCCAAGGTCGGTGAACAACTCAACCTAACCAGGATCCCAGATAATTAAGGCAGAGATTGACAATCGGGGCATCAAAGGTTACAGGGAGAAGATAGGAGAAGGGGGTTGAGAGAGATGATGGATCAGCCATGATGGAATGCTGGAGCAGACTCAATGAGCCAAATGGCCTGATTCTGCTTCTACATCTTATGGTCTTATGGTTTAATAATCTTTTGCCTCATGAAAAGTAGCACTTCCTCTCCACTGATTGTCTACACTTCCTGCTGTTGCGGTAAAGCAGCCAACATAATTAAAAACCCCTCCACCATGCACATTCTCTCTTTTTCCCTCACACCTCCTCTTTGGTATGTCCCTCTTGTGTTGGCTGTCGCCGGTCTTGTTCAATGCAACATGGGAACCTTTTGTCTAGATGCATCGCAGCCTGGTACGGCAACTGCTCTGCACGTGACTGCAAGAAGCTGCAAAGAGCTGTGGACACAGCTCAGCACACCATGGAAACTGATCTTCCCTCGATGGACCCTATCTACACTTCTCACTGTCCCAGTAAAGCAGACAGCATAAATAAAACACAAGATACTGCAGATGCTGGAAATCCAGAGCAACACATACAAAATGCTGGAGAAACTCAGCAGGTCAGGCAGCATCTACGGTATCGAATACACAGCTGAAGTTTAGGGGCAAGTCCTGATGAAGGGTCTCAGCCTGAAACGTTGACTGTTTATTCTTCTCCACAGATGCTGCCTGACCTGCTGAGTTCCTCCAGCATTTTGTATGTGTTGCATGAATAAAACCCCATCCACCTTGGATATCTTCTCTTGTCCCCTCACCCATTGGACAGAACTTATAAAAGCCCAAAATCACGTACCATGAGGCTCAAGGACAGCTTTTAACCTATAAGACAATTCAATGTTTCTCTAGTATGATAAGATGGACTGTTGACATCACAATCCACATTGTTACGATCCTGCACCTTACTGTTTACCAGCACCTCATTTTCTCTGTAACCATTACACTTTATTCTGCATTGTTATGTTACAAGAATCACCCCTCATAATAATGATCAGTGAGGCAGAGAATTTACCGGCAAGTAACTAAAAATCACGTGGGTTTCTTATCTACCTGTGTGCTCCCTACTATAACCCCTGACACTCCATGAACAATCAATGAAGAAAAAAAGGAGTCTACACTGGCCAGATGTTCTGCGTGGTCCCGATCTCCACGTGTCCGTGGGGTCCTCCTTATCCACAATGGCTGGTCTCTGGCTGCCGGAGAGTTATCGCCCCTGCTTATTTGGAGCTCCTGAGTCTTATACTGTTCCTCATCAGTTGAACCATTGGATCTCCATCCCATTGGCTCAATGTCACCTGACCTACCTGGGTCACTTTCTTACTGGTCATTGTACAGGGCTACAGCCAACATTGTTTCATGGCTCTGCCCGCCCCGGCCTTGTGTTTTTGTGTCTTTACACTCTGACTGGTCCGAACCAGTTAAATGAGGCAACCCAGACAGAGTCTAACGAGATTACTGATTGCAAGTCTGGCATCTTACATGACAAGTAGCTACTCCTCCGAGAATGGTCTCAGATTTATTGCTCCGATTAGATTGTCCTAGAGTAAGGATCAGTTCAGAATCCACGCCCTTTACATAACAAATAGCTACTTGTTTGAGAATGGTCTCAGGTTTAGCAGATCATTACCTGAAGCTTCCTGTGTCCACGTTCAGTTGCAAGAATCAGTTTAGAGTCCATAAAAAGGGGGAAACAAAGACAACTGGTGTGTCTGTTTCTCTGTCCTTGATCAGACTGTAATTTCTTCTGGCCAACATCTCCCTCCGCTTGATCCAAAGATATTTATCTTACGATCATTATCCTTCTCTCATTCAGTTGACAGCCCATAGGATTGCCATGGAACCCCAGTCGGGTGCAAAACTTACATTCTGTAAAAATATTAACATTTACTTACTAAATTTACCGACTTTATACTGGCACTCGTCTCTGATGTCTCATGAAAGCATTATCCTTGATTTTTTCCATTATTTCGGCCTTCCATCTTCGTAATTGATATACATTAAGCAATACAATTATCAGGGTACTTAAAATTAGTGTTACAGCAGCATGTGATACTATTCTTACCCATGGATGTATTTGAAGATTTGTCCCCTAATTCCAAAACTTACTCCAAAAGCCTGGGTCACTCACTATCTTGCTTGCATATCAGCATGTGTTTTAATTACTTTAGTGTGTCTAGTCCACTGATGGATGATCTCCCTTGCTTTCTCCACAACACATGTTCAGTCCACGGTCAAGTGAGGAATTGGTGGCAATTCAGTAACAACATAGTCCCGCAGATACTCATCTGTATCAGTGTGTTGCATCTTGAAGTTCTCCTTTAATACTGTGTATAATACAGATCTGAGTCCTCCATTTCTCCCTTGTTAGACCGTATTACCCGTGTCCGTTGAGATGATTTGTTTCTGTTCACTGAGTGTTTTCCAAGCAATGATATCACTGTTGGACATGTTTGTCCACTGTACTGGCTCTGGAACAAGACAGACCATGGCCCCAGTCATGGTAAATTCCATTGCAACAAAATACATTATTCTCTTCATGTTGAGTTAAACCTGTAACACACAAGGGTAATACCTGCTCTTACTTCCATTTTAAATCTTAAACTATTTTAAGTCCATATTTTGCTTTTGTTTTTCTAGACCACTCATTCCAGACTCCTAATTGTCTTTGGACTCAAGGTGTCCATTTTTCCTCATCCAATTTTGTTTCGGGATAGGAGGAATAAGGACTGGCTTCTCTTCCTTTTCCTTTGATTTTTTGACAAAACTTTCCTGGTTCTCAGGATGAGGGGACTGAAAATCACCCCCTTGATAGGACCTGTTCCCATCCTCTTGGAACGATTGTTCCATCCTCAAATCTACCAAATTAGGGTCACCATCTACATCAATTGTTATGAGCTGATGGTGATAACATTCCTGTTTCTCCCCCACCAATTTCAGTTGGTTGATATGGTACCACCCACTTTTATCTGGAGCAGTCGGTACTTTGTACACTGAAGGACTTGCTTTGTCTATAACTTCACAGGGCCCTGCAAACTTTCGATTTAAAAATGAGGTGGGTTGGTGTATTCTAATCATCACTCTTTGTGCTGGACTTAATTCTGTGGGACTGACTTTTGCGTCAAAGTAGGCTTTACTCTGTTGCTTTTTCTTTCCTGTTTGGTAGGCTGCCACATAATTGTCTTCATTCACTGTCTCTACCAATTGTACCCACTTTTCTGACACAATCCCATCAATTTCGGGTTCTGACAAATCTAATCCTAACAATCCTCCAATCCTCTTATGCCCCCTCTGGTTATGAGTTTATAAAGGGTGTAACCAGTTGAAGATGCCACTGTATTCATTATTATCATCAAAGCATAAGGCAAAACTATTTGCCATGTTGTTGCATCATTTTTTCAATTATATTTTTTAGTGTTCGATTCATCCTTTCCACAATCCCACTAGACTGTGGTCTAAAGGGTAAATGAAATCTCTGCTCGATCCCCTAAAAGTGCCATGACATCTTGCGTTATCTGGACCATGAAATGTGTGAAATCTCATTCGATACTCCGGGGTTGTCCCCATCGAGTGAATATCCTTTCCAAAATGATTTTTGCAGTGGTCTTTTCTGTGTTTGTATTAACCAGGAAAGCTTCCACCCACTTTGTAAAGGTATCTATTACCACCAGAATATACCTATACCCTCCTGGGGTGGGTGATAAGTGACCAACATAATCTGTCTGCAAACTAGCCCAAGGCCCTTCCACTGGTCTGGTGTGTCAAAGGGCTCCTTTCTTTACATTGCTATCAAGATTTTATTGTGCACAAATCAAGCAATTTTTGACATAATGGTCTACATCATCCTTCATCTTAGGCCACCAGCCCACTTCCTTGATCTTTTCCAGGGTGTCCCCAGTCATTATGGAACCAATGGATCATCTGGTTTCTTCCACTCTGGAACCACAAACTTCCCTTCATGAAGGACAACTCCATCTTTGACAAACACTCCCTTGTGCTCTTTGTACACTTCAGACCCTGCACCTTCTATCAAATTTTAAATTCTTTATCTTTCTTCTGCTCCTCTGTAAAACCCATAATCTTAATCTGTTGTTCTTTCTGCCTCCAAATCTCCTCACTCTGTGGCTACCATTCCTACCCAAACAATTCCTTTGCAATTTGTCAGCCTTTCCATTTCTCTCAGGAGATAATTTAGAGTGGGTTTTCACCTTTGTGACTCCATATTCTTTTCCCTTTGCCTCTTAATATACGTTGTAATAAAGCTGTGACACAGACGTGGCAGGAAAACGAACCCAAGTGCAGGACTCCGACGCAGAGGTAGGATTAGGAGACGGAATCTCTGTAGCAAGTGTAGAATCGGGACCAGGCCCTGGGAGATTTGGTTTACAGAGAGATGCAGGGTTGAAGACCTCTCCCTCTCCCTCTCCCTCTCCCTCTCCCCCTCCCCCTCCCTCTCCCCCTCCCCCTCCCCCTCCCCCTCCCTCTCCCTCTCCCTCTCCCTCTCCCTCTCCCTCTCCCTCTCCCTCTCCCCCTCCCTCTCCCTCTCCCTCTCCCTCTCCCCATATCAACCAACAATCTGGCAAGGGCTGACCGGAGCTATCAGAGTCTTATCCTCTGGTGGCTAATGGAAACCAGGTGCTGGTGATTGAGAGGAATTGGGAAAGATTGGGAATCAAGTGTAGGGATTAAGGACCAATTAGGGAGGAAAGGGAAAAGATGGGAAATGCCAGCCAGGACCATGACAAAAGCAGCAGATGGGAGGGGCTTCCCATCAGCTGAAACAATCCCACAGAGGCACAAATTCTGTAAAGCTGTTACAAACTGACACTGGCAGAAAGCATTCTGGGTGGCTAACCACAGGTACAGTACTACAGCTGCCAATTCTGCTGCCTGTGCACTCATCGTTTTGGGTAACTTTAAAGCTATACTATACCTTTCCTGGCCATATTCATCCTTTACATACATGCCACACCCATTTCTCCTCTCACCATCCTGTACCGATGAGAAGCTGTCCACAAAAATTTTAAAGTAGGGCTTTTCTTTTTCCTTTGTTTCTTTGTTCTCAGTCATTACTTTATCTGATCTGCTTCCACCCCCTCCTTTTGGTTTTGATACAAATGGACCTTTGGGATCAATTGCTATCATAACTTGACACTCAAGTTCACTTCCTTGGTACGCCAGGTTATTGGCTAACATGTTTACTCGCTTTACACTAATATTTCTTCCTTGCAGCAACAATGTCCATCTAGCAATTCTGTTTTGGCTTACTGAACCATCTTTAATCCTTCCATCTAACAGTAATTCTATGGGGGTGTGTTCTGTCAGTATTATAAGTAGATTAAGTCCCACTATGTAGGTGAAATGTTGTACCACCCAGAAAACCACTGAAGTGTTTGTCACTTACAGTACACCCCGTTCTACTGGTGAGAGCAAGCATGATGCATACATGACTGGTCTTAACTTCTCATGCGTCTCCTGTAACATCACTGCTGAGGGTGGTATCATTCGTAGCCACCTCCAATGAGAATGGCTCATTCAGATTTGGGGGTTTTAGGTGGCCAATGCCTGCTTCAGAGCTGTGATGGCTTGGGTGTGTTCTGATTTCCATTCCCATACCACATTCTCTTCAGTAACTCCATTACAGGAGATGCTTCAGTGGAAAATCCATCAATGTGATCCCTACAGTATCCTACCAGCCCCAGAAAGGACCACTGGCAGTTTCATAACCAATTCTACTCTTCGTTTATCAATCTCTCTTTGTCCCCGTGTCCAGATCATTCCCAAATAACTAACTTCTTGTTTTATCACTTGTACTTTTTTAGGGTTTACCTTTAGTCCCAATGCAAGTAATTGCAGCAATTCTGTCAATAGCTGATAATGTTTCTGCTTGGTTTCAGTCTGCAGGAGTAGATCATCTCTGTATTGCACCAAGCACTTGGGTTTTGAAAACCGTTTTAACCCTTCACCTAAGCGTTGGTGAAATATAGACGGGAAATTCTGGAACCCCTGTGGTATGGCAGTCCATATATACTGCTAATGTAAACTTGTATTGAAACTCTCTTTGTAGTGGGACAGACCAAAATCCATTATTTATGTCCAAAACTGTGAACAATTGCACTCTTTCATTCTGTGGAGGCTACTGGCCTCAGTACCCCTTGTTGCACCAAACCCCTCTTGAAGTACTGTGCTCAGTTCTGGTTGCCTCACTACAGGAAGGATGTGGAAGCCATAGAAAGGGTGCAGAGGAGATTTACAAGGATGTTGCCTGGATTGGGGAGCATGTGTTATGAGAATAGGTTGAGTGAACTCGGCCTTTTCTCCTTGGAGCGAAGGAGGATGAGAGGTGACCTGATAGAGGTGTATAAGATGATGAGAGGCATTGATCGTGTGGATAGTCAGAGGCTTTTTCCCAGGGCTGAAGTGGTTGCCACAAGAGGACACAGATTTAAGGTGCTGGGGAGTAGGTACAGAGGAGATATCAGGGGTAAGTTTTTTACTCAGAGAGTAGTGAGAGCGTGGAATGGGCTGCCGGCAGCGGTGGTGGAGGTGGATACGATAGGGTCTTTTAAGAGACTTTTAAATAGGTACATGGAGCTTAGTAAAATAGAGGGCTATAGGTAAGCCTGGTAATTTCTAAGGTAGGGACATGTTTGGCACAACTTTGTGGGCCGAAGGGCTTGGATGGTGCTGTAGGTTTTCTATGTTTCTATTGTATATAGTATGCGTGCTTTGGTAATATACTTTGAACTTTTGAACTTTGAACGATCTGTCTGGATGACATCTCAGTATATACAATAATCATAAAATAATTACCAATTCCCATCTCTGCTGCAACTCAACCCACCCCCCCCGCCCCCAGTTACCTTTAAGCATCTTATAATCTATTGATCGTTGCTGGAATATATTCAGTCACTGAACATCAACAGCTTCTGGGAGAGAGAGTTCCAAAGATTTGCACTCATTAGGTTAAGAAGTTGAACCATATTGTACTGAATTTGTATATCCCCTTTCTGGACGGCCCCTGGGATTCCGTGACTCTGACCATCCTTCAACCATTCTCAGAACCGTATACGTTTTAATTTGATGAAGTCATCCTCTGGCAATGGTGAATAAAGCCTAAGCCTACCACATCACAGGCATATCCCTCTCAATGTTGGTGGTATCTACAGAATGTTCTGCCTCAAGGGGGCAACGTCCATCATCAAGGATGTCCTCCATCCACACTCTGCTGATCTTCTCATAGCTACCACTGACACGAGGTACAGAGACCTGAAGCCCCTCACCATTGTGAGCTACAACTGTTTAATTTTAATTGTCATTTTCTTTTCAGTTTAATTATTAATTATCTACATGTATTTTAGATGCATAACAGTTTTAATATGCCTCTGGTGGTTATACAAAGTATAATTCTGAAATCTGCTTTGTCTTTAGTGGCTACTATTTTTTCAATGGTCAATTTTACCACAATATTGATAAGAATTTCCTAATTGGTTTATTGTTATCTATGGAATGTTTTTATCTGTAGTTGTTTTATGCTAGGTGTGAACTTTAGATCCTCTCTTCTTTAATAGTGAGACCCCCATCACTGTTCTATTCCTACTCTCTTTGTTCTATCAACTCTTAATAAAATGATCATGAAGGAACGAGTTTTAAGTCTCATTCCTGACTTCTAAAAGAACATTGTGTCTAAACACCAGAATCTAACACCACCAAGTTCCAGAACAGCAACTTCCCTTTGATCATTCCATCACGAACCGACCAGCACAACCCTAACCATAACCTCAGTGTGGCAACACTATCATCATTTTCACCACTTGCTACTAAAACTGCAAACATGAGGAAATCTGAAGACGCTGGAAATCCAAGCAACACACAAAATGCTGGAGGAACTGCACAGGCCAGGCAACATCTATGAAAAGGCTGAAGGGTCTTGGCCCGAAACATCGACTGTACTGTTTTCCTTAGATGCTGCCTGGCCTGCGGAGTTCCTCCAACATTTTGTGTGTGTGTGTGTGTGTGTGTTGCTTGTACTAAAATTGACCTTGTTTTTGTTCTGAGTTATTTCTTGTAAATTTGTGTATAACTTACGTTTTTCTCATGAATGCTGCTTACCTGATGCTATCTGCCCGAGGGAGATTTATTCAGATTCATATTTGTTAATCACATGTACATCGAAACATACAGTGAAACGTGTCATTTGTGTTAATAACCTACACAGTCAAGGATGTGTGTTGGCACACATTCTGGCACCACAATAGGATGCCCACAATGCTCAACAGGAAAAGCACAGAACACAATAAAACAGAATATACCAAATGACAAAGCAACGACAGCATCCTTCCTTCTTCCCCTCACTCCTTCAATCTCTTTCCTCTCTCCTCCCTTCATTCCTTATTTCCACCCTCCATCTTTCACTTTTTCCTTCCCTCCTTCCTTTTTCCTCCCTTTTCATCCATTTCTTTATCTTCCTTGCTTTTTTGCCATTCCATTTCTATTTTCTCTCTTTCCTTCTTTCCATCCATTTCTGATTCCCTTTCTTTCATTTATTCCTTGTTTCTTTCTTTTGCCAACCTTTCCTTCCTCCCTCCTCCCCTCCTTCCTTCCTCACCCACTTTCTTCCTTCCCTCCTTCATTCAACCTACCTTTCCTCCTCTCCTTCCCTGCTTTGATCTTTCACTTCTTCCTTTCCTCCTTTCATCCTTTACTCTATCCCTCCTTCCTTTCCTTCTTTCCTCCTTCCTTTGATTCCACCTTCCTTGCTGTCCTTCCCTCTTTTCTTCCTTCTTTCCATTCTTCTCTCCTTCATTTGCTGTTAATCTTTCTTCCCTAGTGAATGAGACAGGACTGCCCTCGGTTCTAAAGCTGACTTTCTACCTTAACCAACAAGTGGGGTTAATGTTAACCATATGAGACATAGACCTGTACCACAACTCCTCAGCCACACAATCATCTAAGGGTTACTCCATTCTTCCATGGTGCAATGTTAATATAATGTTTGTACATTTTGTTTTCTTAAATCTGGAACATTATTCACAAGGCACTGCATAACAGAAAGTATTATGTGCTTTAATTCTTCACTTGAGTGAATTATCACCAGCCCAGTACACAGCTTGTTCCCATAAGATTAAAATCCTTCCTGGTGACTTGCTGTGCCCAGCTGAATTCAGTGTCTAACAGTACATCCAGCCACGCAGAGAAAGACACCAGTCCATTGAAGAAAGCTCTTGTGATATCAGTGCCTGACAGCAAGATCACCAGACCAGGAGAATTTAGTCCACGTCTTCACAGAAACTGCCCATTAATAAAGAAATACCAGGTGATTGTCATACAGCATGGAATTAGTCTCAAATGTTGTTGTAAACTTCAGTTGGATAAACCTACCTTTTGCACCCAAGTTATGATTTTAAAGTCAAATTAGGGTGCCACATTTGCGTAGCAGTTAGTGCAACACGACTGCGGCTTGGGCATCAGAATACGGAGTTCAAATCAAGTGCCATTTGCAATGTCTTCTGTCTGAAGGCAAACCTTATCCCTCCATTCCCTCCATACTCATGTCATCCCACAACCTATGAACTCACTTTTCAATAGGTTTCCATAAGTACATTTAATGTCAGAGAAATATATACAATATACATCCTGAAATTCTTTTTCTTCGCAAACATCCGCAAAAACAGAGGCGTGCCCCAAAGAGTGAATGACAGTTAAATGTTAGAACCCCAACCCCCCCAGCTCCCCCATCCCATGCATAAGCAACAGCAAGGGAATGATCCCCCGACCCCCACCAGGAAAAATGTGTCAGCCTCCCCCACCGAGCACTGAAGCGTGCAGCAAAGCATCAATAAAAACACAGACTTGCAGTACTCCAGAAACTACTTGTTCACCCGGTAATTCAACATACTCTCTCTCCCTAATAAGGGGAAAACAGGTGTTCCCATTTCACTGCGAAAAGGGAGACATAACAATCAATTCATTGATTTACGATGTTAGAAGTCTGTTGCGTTGCTTTTACCGAGTTCTGCGCCCAGAGAGTCGGCACCAAAAAGTCGCAGCTCTCCAGACACGTAACCCCCGGCAGCTAACCCGATGTTCCGTGTTCTCCCGCGACACTTTAGTCCCCTGAGCTATGAAATCCGGAACCCTGAAGTTGTGCTCCTCTCCTGGGCCACTCCTTGGGACATCAAAACATCAAAAAGCGGCTGGTCATGAAGCCCTGGGAGCGGCTCCCATTCCCGCAAAGAATCAAAGTCAGGGTGTAACTCCAGGTCAAAGTCTTCAAAAGAACCTCTCACACCCTGAACAGGGAAAAAAAAGATATCAAAGATCGAAATAAAGCTGCTTCTGAAGATGTCAGCAAAGGAGTCGCTGTTTGGTGCCATCTTGACTTCGCTCCGCCTCCAGTCATTTTAAGGGCTCTTCATCTCATGTTCTTGATATTTCTTGCTTATTTATTATTATTATTACTTCTTTCTTTTTGTATTTGCACAGTTTGTTGCCTTTTGCACATTGATTGTTTGTCTGTTTTGTTAAGTGTGATCTTTCATTGATTCTGTAGTCTTTCTTTATATTTACTACGAATGCCCACAAAAAATGAATCTCAGGATGTATATAGTGACATATATGTACTTAGGTAATAAATTTACTTTGAACTTTGAATATGATTTACTATTTCTGATGTTTGATTGGTTGTTTTGTGGTAGCAAGATATAAAAATCTATGGTACACCAGAAACAAATCGTGCAAAAGAGGAAACATTGCACGTGGAGCATTCAGAAATCTGATGGTAGAGAGGAAGAAACTCTCTCGGGTTAATATTTTGGAGACAGGGACCACAACTCCCTGACCTTTACTTAGACAGGGATATGAACAGATGGTGTGGAAAAAAATATTTAATTGAGGGGCCGGGTGGGAATTATGAGCTATTAGGCAGGAGCTTGGGAGCATAAATTGGGAATGAATGTACTGAAGGAAATGTGGTGGGTTGTTTAGACAGCACTTGCATGGTGCTCTGGATAGGTTCATCCCATCAAGGCAGGGAAAGAATGGTGGGGTGAGGGCACCATGTGGGCAAGAAATGTGGAACATCGAGTCAAAAGGAAGAAATAAGCTTACTTAATATCTAGGAAGGTTCAGACAAGGCTCTAGAGGGTTAAATTAGTCAGGAAGGAATTGAATGAGGGAATTAGGAGAGCTAGAAAGAGCATGAGAAGGCTTTGGAGAGTAATAACATTTTCATGGACTTGGAGGAAGCATGTGCCTGGAGTCAGGGGAGGAAGAAGAGGTTGTTAATGAATACTTTGCTTCAGTATTATTCAGTGAAAAAGACCTTGACATCTGTGAGGACCAAGTGAAACAGGCTGGTCTACCAGAACATGTCAACACTAAGGAAGAGGATGTGCTGGAACTTTTGAAAAATGTTGGGATTAATAAGTCCCTGAGGCAGGACAGGATGTACCCCAGGTAACTATGGAAAGGGAGGGAAGAAACTGACATTTTGGGCTGAGACCCATCTTCAGGACTGGAAAGGAAGGGGAAAGAAAGCTGGATTATATAGTCACATGGATGAAAGGAAATTGGAGGGCTGTGTGTGAGGGAAGGACTTGAAGTACTGGTATGGGCTAAAAGACCTGTACTGTGCTTTATTTTGTCTTTTTCCCCCTTTCTTACCAGCCTGATGAAGGGTCTCGACCCGAAACATCGACTGTTTATTCATTTCCACAGATGTTGCCTGACCTGCTGAGTTCCTCCAGCATTTTGTGTGTGTTACTCTGGATTTTCAGCATCTGCTGAATCACTTGTGTTTGTGGTGAGATGGTGCTGCACTGTTGGAGCTGGCATCATTTAAACAAAGATATTAGGTCTGCTATCTCAGATGAATGTTTCTGTATCAAAGAAATGGGAGAGTTTTCTCTGGAGTGATGAGGCCATTTTTATTGTTCCATAAACTTCACTGAAACAGACTATCAAGTTATTATCATAATGGACACCTTAGCTAGTATAGATGAGTTGGGCTGAATGGTCTGCTTCTGTACAGCACTGTATGTGAAAGTTAAAGGGACATGTTCTGGATCAGGACTTGATAAGATACCAGACCTGTCCTTGGATTCTCCAAGAAATGAAGATTAATTGCCAGAACTTTGCAAAAACCCTGGAGAGAAATCACAGAGCCTTAAAACTAAATTGTATTTTTTTTCCTTTCCATTTTCTCTGAACACGTATTTATTGTATTTGAAAATATTGGCGATGGAGGAAAATTTGGCTCTTCTATTAATAGTCAAGAGGTGTCCGGTCAGGTATTGGAGAGCTTACTCTTGATCTAATTGGTGGAGGGGAGAAGAGGGTGGACCAATGGCAGGAACCTCGTGGCAGGGTGATGAATCTCATGGCTGGGGGGTCATCTGATGAAACCTGTGCGGCAAGATTCGGTCAAAGTTTATTTATTTTTTACTTAGAAATACAGTGTGGCCCACCAAGCTATGCCTCCCAGAAACACACTGATTTAACCAGAACCTAATTTCAGGATAACTTACAATGTTCAATTAACCTACTAACTGGTAAGTTTTTGGACTGTGGGATGAAGCAAAAGGACCCAGAGAAAATCCACACCTAGAGAGAGGGAATGTACAAATTTTCTTACAGAGAACACCAGAACTTTAAACTCTAATATCCTTGGCTGTAATAGTGTTGCGCTAACTACTACACTACTGAGGTAATCCTAGAATAATGTGCATGCTCTGTGAGAACGACAATATTAAAGTCTGTCAGTTACTCGTGTTGTTTGCTGGGGTTAAAATTTGTGAGTTTGTGAGTATGACCTTGTCCAAGGCCCTATAATAAAACTCACAATCAGTCAGTGAAGGGTAATATCAGCAGAAGAAATAAGATCAAGAGCTTGCTCAATTTAAAAGGACATGTCTTTGTGAAAAGGCCTTAAATCCTATTACAGAGAGCTCAAAGCAGAGAAATAGAGACTCTGGAATAGCAAACCACCTTCAGTACTGGCTAGTTACTGCTCACACACTCACACAAACAAACAAACACACACAGTGCCTTGTAAAACTATTCAGCTCCAACTCCTTGTTCACATAAATGAGTATTACAACCAGGGATTTTGATCAATTTAACTGAGAAATTTTATTTGTGAATCGCACTCTCCATTTTCATTATACAGCTTAAAAATAAGGAAAATTGTAAAGGATGAAAAAATAATTCAAAAACTGAAATGTCAACAGTTCAAATGTTTTTACCTCCCTTTGCTCAATACTTAGTAAAACCACCTCTCACAAATATTACAGCCAGTGTTTTTTTTTGGATAAGTCTCTATTAGCTTTGTACAACATGATGGAGCAAGATTTCCCCATTCTTCTTTGCAGAATTGCTCAAGCTGTGCCAGGTTAGCTGTGGAGCAGCAGTGGACAGTTGCCTGTGATGTTCAATCGGATTAACTCAGGACCCTGACTGGGCCACTCAAGAACATCAATTTTCTACTTTTGAAGCCTCTCCATAGCTGCTTCTCCAGTGTGCTTTGGGTCATTGTCCTGTTGAAAAACAAACTTCCTCCCCAGTTTAAGCTTTCTAGCAGAGGATCTCTCTGTATTTAGCAGCATTCATCTCCCCATCAATCCTGACCAGATTTCCAGTCTCTGCTGCTGAAAAGCATCCCCATAGCATGATGCTACCTCCATCATAATTTACAAAAGGAATGGAGTTACCTGGCTGATGAGCAGTATTAGATTTACATTACATACTACCAGATTTGTCTTGAATGCTCTTTTGTCTTCATTTTGGTTTTATCTGTTAAAAATCTGCCATACTGTTGGACCTTGCAGAGAGAGAGAGAGAGAGGGTATTTATTCTTAGGAATTCACTGAAAACAGCTGATACTCCAATTTTCTGTCCATCATCAAATGATATGAGTTGGTAAGATATTTTATCTTACGTTATTGTATCTGAGGAAAGTTAGTGTAGTAATTAAAAAAGGGGATGAGTATTTTTTCAGTCTCACAATTCTGGATTTTAAATTTTAGTAAAATGTTGACATGTTTTGGAACTTTTCTTTTGATTTAACATGATATACAATATTTTGTAGATGAGCTGAAAGCATCCTACTTCAGTATATTTTAAATTTAGAAAATGAGACAGTAAAATGTGAGAGTAGTTGTGGAGGTAATTACTTTTTCACGGCACTGTACACACTCACACACACACTCACACTCACAATCACACACACACACACACCCACACTCACACACTCTCACACACCCACACACTCACTCACACACACTCACACACACTCACATTCACACACACACACAATGCCCACACACACACACCCACACACACTCACACACACACACACACACACACACTCACTCACACTCACCCACACACTCACACACACACCCCCACACACACCCCCACCCACACACACTCACACACACACAAAACACATATGAATTCATATATATATATAAGCCCAATATTTCTTTCTTATGTAGGACAGTGCAGTACAGTATAGTAGCACAGTACAGGCCACCAGATTGACCCAAGGTGTGCTGATCTAAATAAAACTACCCCTCAGTCAATCTCACCATTTACAAATTACCTGAACATCTTCTCTATAAAGTTCATGGGAGTTTGCTCCACACAAATTAGCTTCTGAGTCTCCTTCTTTATTTACAGAGATTATGATTCAGGAATGTTTGTTATCCTTTTTCACATTTTTTGATTTTCTTCTTTATTTCCACATTAGTGTTAGATAATTGGTATTTCCAGGGCCTTAATTGTGTGAAACAGTAAAATTATATTTTAAAATGATATGACACTGTACAAGGCTATTCTTCCCATTATTTTTCTGCTGGATATTAGAAGAAACCCTCAAACTGGTCTCTGTCTGCTCCTCTTTCCCAGGGCTCTTAAATATATTTCTCGTGCTTTGTCTGATTCCTTTTATCTTTGAAGCTGGATCAGAAACTTTGGAAAACACTCAGTGTAGAACCAATATATTGCTGCAGCTATATTTCATGAGAGGTTTGAGGAGATATGGTATGTCACCAAAGACACTCACAAGTATCCACAGATGTACTCTGCAGAGCACTGCCATCTGGTATGGAGGGGCCACTGAACAGGATCAGAAAAAGCTGCAGAAAGTTGTGAACTGAGGCAGCTCCATCATGGGCACGGGTTGTGTGAATGAAGTCACCGGAGAAATCTACTGGTAGATACAGAGCAGCTGCTTTATTTGACAAAACATGGTGCAGCTTGGATCATGGAGATGCTTTCTGTCGAAAGGTCTGCTGGTCCAACGTATTTTATGTGCCAAACATCGAAGGATAACTCCATATTTACAATGTATGGACAATGCTTTCTTTGAAACTACATACAAGGTGAATGTTGTCCCTTTGTTCAAAAAAGGTAGTAGGAATAGTCCAGGTAATTATAGACCAGTGAGCCTTACGTCTGTGGTGGGTAAGCTATTGGAAAAGATTCTTAGAGATAGGATCTAAGGGCATTTAAAGAATCATGGTCTGATCAGGGACAGTCAGCATGGCTTTGTGAAGGGCAGATCATGTCTAACAAGCCTGATAGAGTTCTCTGAGGAGGTGACCAGGCATATAGATGAGGGTAATGCAGCGGATGTGATCTACATGGATTTTAGTAAGGCATTTGACAAGGTTCTACATGGTAGGCTTATTCAGAAAGTCAGAAGGCATGGGATCCAGGGAAGTTTGGCCAAGTGGGTTCAGAATTGGCTTGCCTGCAGAAAGCAGAGGGTCGTGGTGGAGGGAGTACATTCGGATTGGAGGGTTGTGACTAGTGGTGTCCCACAAAGATCGGTTCTGGGACCCCTACTTTTCGTGATTTTTATTAATGACTTGGATGTGGGGGTAGAAGGGGGGGTTGGCAAGTTTGCAGATGACACAAAGGTTGGTGGTGTTGTGGATAGTGTAGAGGATTGTCAAAGATTGCAGGGAGACATTGATAGGATGCAGAAGTGGGCTGAGAAGTGGCAGATGGAGTTCAACCAGGAGAAGTGTGAGGTGGTATACTTTGGAAGGACAAACTTCAAGGCCGAGTACAAAGTAAATGGCAGGATACTTGGTAGTGTGGAGGAGCAGAGGGATCTGGGGGTACATGTCCACAGATTCCTGAAAGTTGCCTCACAAGTAGATAGTGTAGTTTAGAAAGCTTATGGGGTGTTAGCTTTCATAAGTCGAGGGATAAAGTTTAAGAGTGGCGAGATAATGATGCAGCTCTATAAAACTCTGGTTAGACCGCACTTGGAGTACTGTGTCCAGTTCTGGTCGCCTCAGTATAGGAAGGATGTGGAAGCTTTGGAAAGGGTACAGAGGAGATTTACCAGGATGCTGCCTGGTTTAGAGAGTATGCATTATGTTCAGAGATTAAGGGAGCTACTCTTTGGAGAGAAGGAGGATGAGAGGAGACATGATAGAGGTGTACAAGATATTAAGAAGAATAGATAGAGTGGACAGCCAGCACCTCTTCCCCAGGGCACCACTATTCAATACAAGAGGACGTGGCTTTAAGGTAAGGGGTGGGAAGTTCAAGGGGGATATTAGAGGAAGGTTTTTTACTCAGAGAGTGGTCGGTGCGTGGAATGCACTGCCTGAGTCAGTGGTGGAGGCAGATACACAAGTGAAATTTAAGAGACTACTAGGCAGGTATATGGAGAAATTTAAGGTGAAGGGTTATATGGGAGGCAGGGTTTAAGGGTTGGCACAACATTGTGGGCCAAAGGGTCTGTACTGTGTTGTACTATTGTATGTTCTATGTTCATAGCTCCTGATTCACATCCACACCACAGACATTTATTATCACTGGCATGTGACGTGAAATTTGTTTATTAAGTTAACAACTTTCACGTCACATGCCGGTGATAATAAACCTGATTCTGATTCTGATTCATACAACCTTCACATCTCCTGATTCACATCCGCACCCCAGACATACAAATGAGTTTTAACCAGCATTGTCCGGACTGGGATCCACAGCTTTTAGGAACCAATTGTTCAAAGTTGCACTGCAAATTAAATCCAAAATACATTTTCAGTTGTGAAGACTGGTAGCCAAAGTCAATTGCCAAATGTAAATGTCCTAAACCCAAAAATCACTCTAACAGGCACTAGCCTCTCCAACATCCCGGACGTCTTCAAAGATCAATGCCTCAAAAAGGCAGCATCCATCATTAAGGACTTCCAACACCCAGAACTTGCTTTCTGCTCATTGCTACCATCTGGGAGAAGGTACAGGAGCCTGGTCACCCACACTCAATGATTCAAGAATGGTTTCTTCCCCTCTGCCATCAGATTTCTGAATAGACATTGAATCCATGAACACTACCTCATTACTTTTTTCCCTTTTTTGCACTACTTATTTGATTTAACTTTTTAAATATATATTTATGTAATTTACAGTTTTTATTATGTATTGCAAAGTACTGCTGCCACGTAACAAATTTCACCACACCTGCTGGAGGTATTAAACCTGATTCTGAACAATCTGCAGCAGGAACTCAGCAGGCCAAGCAGCATCTGCCCAAGAAGGGAAATTTCAAAGTTCCAAACTGACAGGGAATTCCTTTAGAAGAAAGAGTTCCAGGGAATTCCCTTCTTCGCAGATACTGCTTAGCCCATTGAGTTCCACAAGCAGTTTGCTGGGAGCTCCAGATTCCAGCATCTATGTTTTCCTGTGTCGCCATTTATAGGTCAAAATGAAAATGCAACGGTGGAGAGAATAGAGTGGATAATTCTCCATCTGACTGGCAGAGGAAAGGTGAAGAACACTGAGGATGGCCCAACAGCAGGAATATAGCAACAACAGCACACGAATAACAAGTAAACCTTATATTCCATCTAGGTAGCCTCCTGTCTGATGGCGTGAATATCGAATTCTCCTTCTGATAGACAAATTCCACACCCCCCTCCCCTTCCTCTATTCCTCACTCTGACCTTTTACTTTTTTCTCACCTGCCTATCAGTTCTCCCTGGATCTCCTCCTCCTTCCCTTTCTCCTATGATCCACTCTCCTCTCCTATCAGATCCGTTCTTCTCCAGCCTTTGATCTTTCCTACCCGCCAGGCTTCACCCATCACCTTCCCCTCCCCCAGCCTTTTTATTCTGGCATCTTCCCCCTTGCTTCTCAGTCCGATTGAATGGTGTCAGCCTGAAACGTTGACTGTTTATTCATTTCCATAGATGCTGGCTGATCTGTTGAGTTCTTCCAGCACTTTGTGTTGTTGTTTTGCATTTCCAGTGTCTGCAGATTTTCTTGTGTTTATGTATAACAAGTGGTCAATTGATTAACTTTAAGTTCAAGAAACAATCAAAGTCAAAGTCAGGCTTAATGGTAAATGCACAAGCACATGTGTACAGGTGCAATGAGACTCTTACCTGCAGCATTAGCACAGGCTCATAGCATCAGATAAAACATAAATTATACAGATCACACCAAAAAGCACAAATAGACAAAATCAAAGCAAAAACCATTGTTGTGCAAAGTTGCCATAGTGTTGCTGTACTGAGGTAGTGATTAGTATTGTGCAGGTTGGTTCAAGAACTGAATGGTTGAAGTAACTGTTCTTCAATTTGGTGAGGGTCTTCGGACTTCTGTACCTCCTGCCAATGGTAGCTGTGAGAAGATGGCATGGCCCAGATGGTGGGGATCTTTCGTGATGGATGTTATCTTCTTGAGTCAGCGCCTGCTGTAGATACTACTAACGGTAGGGAGGAATGCATTGTGAAGTACTGAGCAAAGTTCACTCCTCTCTGCTGCTTTGTACGCTCCTGAGCATTTGAATTACCAGATCACGTGAAACCCGTCAGGATTTATTCAACAGTACTGAACGTCTGTAGAAGTTTGTGACAAGTCAGACCTCCTTAACCTCATAAAGAAGTAAGTGCACTGTTACCTTATTCCAGGATGGCCAACTCAAAGTTGTTGGTTTGGGAATATGGTCTTTAATAGGATGGAGAATAAGAGAGGTCTGAATATCAGAAACAGAATCAGAATCAGGTTTAATATAATTGGCATATGTCATGAAATTCGTTAACTTCGTGGCAACGGTACAATGCAATAAATTATGATAGAGAAAAAAGCTCTGAATTAGAGTATATATAATAGTTAAATTAAATAAGAGGTGCAAAAGATAGAAACCAAAAAAAGTAGGGAGTTAGTGTTCACGGGTTCAATGTTCATTCAGAAATCGGATGGCAGAGGGGGAGAAGCAGTTCCTGAATCATTGAGTGTGTAACTTCTGGCTCCTGTACCTCCTCCCTGATGGTAGCAATGAGAAAAGGGCATGACCTGGGTGATGGGGTTCCTTAATAGTGGATGCCACGTTCCTGAGGCATGGCTTCTTGAAGATGTCCTGTAAACTACGGAGGCTGGTCCCCATGAGGGAGATGACTAAGTTTACAACTCACTGCAGCTCACACAAGATGGCGATAGTGGCCGAGGGGAGGGTGAAGAAGAACAAATAAAATCCCATGGATGCCACAACACTGAGACATTAACAGGAAATGCTCAAAAACCTCAATATGTCAGGTAGCATCTGCGTGGTGAACACTGACTAATGTTAGCTAATCTGACTGAGGGAGGCGTGAGTGGAAAGAGATGAATGAGAACAGAGGAGGAGTTAAAAACACAAAGTTTGAACGGCAGCATTCAAAATACAGAAGCAGAACACTGCAAATGCCAGAAATATGAAATAAAACAGAGAATGCTAGAGACATTCAGCAGGTCAGGCGGCATCTGTGAAGCGAGAAGCAGAGTTAGGTGGACAAGTTGAAGACCTTCAATTGGATCTAAGTAGTTTGATACTAGCTGGAAATGTTGCTTATCTCAGACTGATACCACCTAGAATGGAGGCTCCAATGTACAGAATCAAATGAGGGTTCTAAACTCAAACAGTTCCATCACAGGCAAAAGTCTGCCTAACATCAAGGACATCTTCAAAAGGCTTTCACTGTTTGGGGCATGTCCTCTGCTCATTACAACCATTAGAGAGGAGGCACAGGAGTCTGAAGAACACCGCTCTGTGACTCAGGTATGGCTTCTTCCCTTCTGTCATCAAATCTCTGAATCGTCCATGAACCCATGAACACTACCTCACTATTCATCCACTGCACAGTTAATTTACTTTATCTCAAAATGCCCTTAAAGAGTCATAGAATCATAAAAATGTACAGCATAGAAACAGGCCCTTCAGCCCACCTAGCCCATGCCAAACCATTTAAACTGCCTACTTCCATCGACCTGAACAATGATTATAGTCCTTCAAACCTCTACCATCCATGTACCTATCCAAACTTCTCTTAAACATTGAAGTCGAGCTTGCCTGCACCACTTGCGCTGGCAGCTCATTCCACACTCTCACCACCCTCTGAGTGAAGAAGTTTCCCTTTATGTTCCCCTTAAACTTTTCACTTTTCATCCTTAGCCCAACCTCAGTGGAAAAAGTCTACATGCATTCACCCTCTCTTTACACCTCATAATCTTGTATATCTCTATTATCAAATATTGCATACCAAAGTATGTATCCAATGTTCTCAATATTTATTGCTTATATACAGTATTTATTTATTATTATTTTTTGAATTCTGGCAAGAAAACTAACTTCAGGGTTGTATATAGTGACAAATATGCACGTTGATAATAAATTTACTTTGAGCTTTTAACTTTATAGTAATTTTTTAAATGTACTGCATTGTATTGATGCCACAAAGCATCAAATTTCACAACATATGTCAGTGACGATAAACTTGATTCTGATTCTGAATTCAGTGATAGGTCCTGAGGTTTGGGATGTGCCGAGTTTGTAAATGAAATGTTTTTGCGTGACCTCTTTCACACTGAACTACAGAGGAACAGAGCAAGGACCCAGACACAAATGGATCGGCGGGGGAGTGGGATGCAGAGTTAAAGGGATATACTGACATGTGTATCACTAGGTCACTTTGATCTCGAGCTATGAAAGGATATCAACCTGTACTGACTCTCTGACTCTCTGCAGAAGCTGCTGAGAACGCTCAGTATCTCCTGAATTTTAAACCATTTCACATCTCCAGCAACTTCACTTTCTATTTTTCATTTTAGAACCTGCTTCGACTATCTTTTCAGAGACAAAATGCTGGAATCTGGAGCAGCAATCAGAATGCTGGAGAAACTTAGCCGGTTGAGCAGATCTCAAGAATCAAGATCACTGATTAACTTTATTTGCTATATACTATTAGTGGCCGCTTTATTAGGTACCTCCTGTAACTTATTAAGTCACTACTTAGTGTACGTATGTTTCTGGTATTCTGCTGCTGTAGCCCATCCAATTCAAGCTCCAATGTGTTGTGTGTTTAGAGATAATCTCCTGCACACCACTGCTGTAATATACGGTTATTTGAGTTACTGTTGCCTTTCTGTCTGTTTGACCCAGTGTGGTCATTCTCTTCTGACCTCTGTCATCACTAAGGCATTTTTCACTTAGATCACATTCCTTCCCCATTCTGATGTTTGGTCTGAACAACTGAACCTCGTGACCATGTCTGCGTGCACTGAGTTGTTGCCAGATGACTGGCTGATTAGATATTTGTATTAGTGAGCAGGTGTAACACTGTATTTAATAAAGTGGCCACTGACTGTGCATTTGTATGTACAGCATTAGGAATTTGCTGTTGTGTTTTGGTGGGACACTCAACAAAAACAACATTCCCCAATTATGAACAATAAATTGCATAAAAGTAAAGTTTGATGTTAAAGTACAGAGAAAGAATAAAATTTGCATGAATACATAAATACCATGCATTTACAATGTAAACAGTGTTTAAAAAAAGTGTTTTGAAGTATTTACAGGGCAGTGCCATGACTGAGGTCATAGATAGAGTTGGGTGTGGAAGGCTAACTAGAATGATTAATCAGATTAACTATTAAAATGGCACAGACTTTTTGTTTTAATAGCCCAATAGCACTTTATTGAAAGTAGCTTTTGGGAAAGGTAGTTTGCAGGGTGGATAGTGTCTTCAGTGATTTATTCCCCCCACTGGTCTGACCTGGCCACAAACAAGTCCTGAAGAGATGGCAGAGACAGCTGGGGGAAATGGACATTGACGATTCAGGTTGAGACTATCTCTTCATACTGATTAAGTTCCCTCTATCCTTTCATTTCTGTCCAGATCAGGTGCTTCCAACCATTTTTATGCATGAACCTCTACCATTAACCGAGAGGTTAGGAACCCCTAGTCTAGATGAAGGATCTTGACCAGAAATGTCAACTGTCCATTTCCTTTCACAGATACTGCCTGACCTGCTGAGTTCCTCTGGCACTTCATGTACTGCTTCACTATCTTTTCCTTAGTAATCAGTTCAATGAGCCTTTGCATTTCAATCAGAGCAGTTATTGAACACAGTAGTCATTACTTCTGTTAGAGGACCTGCTGAGTTCGACATATTGGTGGTGCTGTCTTGCAAGACAAGTAAGATTATACTTTCCAGTGTTTGAACAATTGTGTTACAGTAAACATTTGCAATAATACTTAATGCAACACACATAAAGTGCTGGGTGAACCAGCAGATCAGGCAGGGTCTATGGGGGAGAATAAACAGTTGATGTTGTGGACTGAGGCCCTTTATCAGGACTGGAGAGGAAGGGGGCTGAAGCCAGAATTATTACAAAAGGCCAGATATCTATTTCTCCCAACAATCTCTATCATCACTGCAGGACATGTGTGTCCAGGACAAAGGAGTGGGCAGAAAAAAAATTGTGGACTCTACCCACCCAGTAAACTGCCTTTCCAAAAGCTTCCTTCTGGAAAGTGCTGTTGGGTTATTTAAAAAAAAACAGATGAGACCAGGTGAGGGGGACTGCTTGTTCTTCCATAATCCACTGTCCTCTCCTATTAGATTCTTTCTTCTTCAATCTCTTACCTTTTACACCTGTTTGGGGTGTTTGGTGTGTCACGGGGGGGGGCGGGGTGGAGTAACAACTCTGGTGAGAAGACCTGTCACACCTGTGGATGTAGGTCCTCCATCTTTGGTCCTCACCTGGCACTCAGCTCTCACCTGTGGCTCCAAGTAAGCTGTTTGCATGTGGCAGCAGCCACACCCCGGGCAACGTCTTCGAAAGGCCAGCCGAACCGGGTGAGAGGAGCCATTGTGGTTTTGTTTTGAACCCTTGGTGACTTCAGGCTTGTCTACCCAAAGCATGTGAAGACAAGATTCGGCAGACTACGTGGAGGAAAACCCAGCACGTGTTGTGGAGCGCAAAGAGCAAGGCAAGACACATAGATCACTGCATCCTGACCTATCTCCAGTTGTCTTGACTCTCAGGACAAGAGAGCGAGGTTGACGACCTGTGCAACTCCCCCTCACTCTAATCAAACTCACGTGCAAGTCACGACATTCAAGACCAATTTCTATGGCGAGTGACGAAGCAGCAGGTGAGGGTACACTGGAAGCCACAGCTGCGGATAGTTCAGGCCAATGAGCTGCAGAGGAACTAGGCAGCCACTGAAGTGACTGAGAAGCCTTTTTTAGGACTGCACTGCTCACCTCCGTAGTACAAGGAAGGGGCTAGGAAAGGTGCTCTAAACATCGTCTACTTCACTCAACCCTGGTCAGCAAACCACGGCTGACGGGGAGCCCGCTTCAGCGGTCGAAATCAAAGAAATTGAACAAAAGTGACACTGCTCAGGTCAGCACTTGGAACATGCGAACCTTAATGGACCACGCCAAGTCGGACAGACCAGAGAGAACTGTTTGGGTGGCAAGAGAACTGAACAGGTACAAGATTGACACCGCAGATCTCTCTGAAATTCGCCTGGCCAACGAAGGCCAACTGACTGAAGCAGGTGGAGGCTACACATTCTTCTGGAGTGGACGGAGCACCTCCAGACATCGTGAATCAGGAGTCAGTTTTGTGAACAGGTACCACCTTGTCCGAAAGCATACCAGTCTGACAAAAGGATCATCTAATGACCAGGCAACTACCCCTGAGGAAGAAAAACAACATCACTCTGATCAGCACCTGTGGCCCGACGATGACCAAGCCAGAGGAAGCCAAAGACAAGTTCTACGGAGAGCTTGATCCCCTGTGCTTGGATATTTCACCGCACATGTGGGAGGAGACCATGATACCTGGGATGGAGTTCGAGGGCACTATGCGGTAGGCAAATGCACCAGCAATGGCCTGCTGCTTCTAAAAACCTGTGTCATGCATGACCAGATCATCACCAACACAGTCTTCCGCCTGCCAAACCACAGAAAAATGTCTTGGATGCATCCTCGCTCTAAGCACTGGCTTTTTATTGACTATGTCACAACCAGAAAATGTGACAGGCGCAATGTCAGTGTGACCAAAGCCATGAGCGGCACAGACTGCTGGACAGACCATCACCTGATTGTTTCCAAACTTAACATCCATATTCAACCCAAATGACGACTAAAGGCAAGGAAATTTGCCAAGAAGCTCAAAGTCAGCAAGCAGAAATCAGGTACTATCAGACCATCGGGTTAAGAGCCTCCAGTTACAGCTTGCCAATGCTCATCTTGGATGGGATGTTGAAAAGGACTGGGCTGTTTCAGAGATCATGTTCATGCTGTCTCTTCTGAGGTCCTCAGCCGTACAACAAAGAAGAACCAAGACTGGTTCAATGAGAATGATGAAGTAAAAGGTCTCCTACAGGAATGGCACAGGCTACATAGAGCCTATCAGAATGATCCTTCCTATCTCCAAGAAGACAACATTTGCCAATACGCGCAGAATAGTGCAAGCCAAACTCAGAAAGGTGCAAAGACTCTTGGCTCTGCAAAAAGGCTGATGAGATTCAGGGCTTTGCCGATAGACATGACTCAAAGAGATTTCTCTGATGCTATCAAAACACTGTACGACCCTCAGCCTTCTGGGACTTTGCCAATCCTACGCACATATGGCACCACACTCATCACTGAGAAGACCAACATTCTGGACAGATGGGCGGAGCAGTTTGAATCTGTGCTGAATATACCATCCTCCATAACTGTGGAAGCAATTGATTGTGTCTATCACGTAGACATCAACCATGAGATGGACTCTGTTCCCCAAGGAGCCAAAGTCATGAAAGCAATAGGCCAGCAGTCAAGTAGCCAGACTCCTCCAGCAGATGCTATACCAGTGGAGGTCTACAAAGCAGGTGGTCCATTCATCATCAATAAACTGACAGAGCTCTTCCAGTCCTTCTGGGAGAAGAGTCAGATTCCACAAGAAATGAAAGATGCATCCATTCTTGTACAAGAGGAAGGGATACTGCCAAGTATGCGACAACCACAGAGACTTCTCTTTGCCTCAGTAGCTGGGGAAATCTTAGTCAGAGTCCTGCTAGACAGGCTAAATGCTCATCTGGAACAGGATCATCTCCCGGAAAGTCAGTGTAGCTTCAGGAAAGGAAGAGGAACTATCGACATGATCTTTGCTGCGAGACAACTCCAGGTAAAATGCCGTGAGTAGAGCAGACAGCTCAACGCCACCCTCGTCGACACTGTGAGCCGAGAGGGATTGTGGAAGATCGTGGTGAAGTTTGGTGCCCTGGCAGATTCATCACCATGGTCAAGCAGTTTCATGACGGAATGTTAGCCCACGTGCCCGATGATGCTGACTGTCCTGTTGCTTTCTCAGTCACAGATGGGGTCAAGCAGCGCTGCGCACTGGCGCCCACCCTCTTCAGCATGTTGACCGATGCATTCCAGTGCAGCGATCTGGGAATCCACATCAAATATGGGATGGAAGGCAAGTTGTTCAACCTGCGTAGGCTTCAAGCCATTATTAAGGTCAAAGAGACGGTGCTGAAAGTCTTATTATGCAATGGTGACTATGCTCTCAACGCAAGCTCTGAGCCCAACATGTAGGAGACAACATAACACTGTCTGTGGGCAAAGGGTAACTGCTCTGAAGACCAAGCTGAAAGTCCCCCATGCTGTCATCCTACCCAACCTCCTTTACATGTGTGAAATGTGGACTGTGTTCATGAGACATGCACGTAGACTGAACCATTTCCACTTGTTATGCCTACAGAAGATCATGAAAATCAACTGGCAAGACAGAGTTCCTGACACGGAAGTGCCATCTGCAGCAGACCGTCCTCACATTGCTGACAATACACTGAGTCAGTTGGGCAGGCCGTATCGTCAGGATGTCAGACAGTCTTCGGGGCACTGTCCACAGGGAAGCACTGTCATGGCAGTCAGCAAAAGCAATTCAAGGACACACTCAAGGCCCTTGAGATCGACCACACTTCTTGGGAATATGTAGCCTTGAATCACTGATCCTGACACAGTCTTCAATAAGTTTCAATAGGAACATTTAATGTCAGAGAAATGTATACAATATACATCCTGAAATTCTTTTTCTTCGCAAACGCCACGAAAACAGAGGAGTGCCCCAAAGAATGAATGACAGTTAAATGTTAGAACCCCAAAGCCCCCCAACTCACCCCGCCCACACAAAAGCAGCAGCAAAGCATCGATCCCCCTACCCCTCCAGCAGAAACATCAGCCCCCCCCCCACCAAGCACTCAAGCGTACAGCAAAGCATCAATAAAGACACAGACTTGCAGTACCCCAAAGACTACTCATTCACTCGGTATTCAACATACCACAGCCTCTCTCTCTCTCTCTCTCCCTGATAAGGGTAAAAGAGGTGTCCCCATTTCACAGCGAGAGGGGAGGCATAACAAAGCAACCTGCTGATTTATGATGTTAAAATTCACTTCTTTCGAGCTCTGTGGCAAAAGAACTCAGATCTCTGGGCACCCAGCCGGTAGCCAGCTTACTGCTTACGATCTTCCGTCTCCCACGACGCCCCAGGCAGTGGCGGCACTGACCTTGAATCGGCCCGCCTCCAGAGCTACGAAAATCCAGCATGAAGGTGCGCTAGTCTTCCAGACCACATCCTTGGTATATCGAAAAGCAGCTGGTCGTGAAGCCCCGAGAGCGGGCCCCATTTCCGCAAAGAACCGACGTCAGCTTGTAACTCCAGGTCAGGGTCTTCCAGACCACATCCTTGGTATGTCGAAAAGCAGCTGGTCGTGAAGCCCCGAGAGCGGGCCCCATTTCCGCAAAGAACCGACGTCAGCTTGTAACTCCAGGTCAGGGTCTTCCAGACCACATCCTTGGTATGTCGAAAAGCAGCTGGTCGTGAAGCCCCGAGAGCGGGCCCCATTTCCGCAAAGAACCGACGTCAGCTTGTAACTCCAGGTCAGGGTCTTCAAAAGAACCTTGAAAAGGATAGACATAGAGCTGTTTCTCAAGACGCAAGCGAAGGAGTTGTACTTAGGCACTATTGTCCTCCGAAGCTCTGCCCTTTTCAATAAAGGAGCCACCAAAGCTGAATAGAGTCACATTGCTGAGGCAAAAAGGAAATGCAACAGTGGGAAGAACAGCAGGCTCCTCAACTATGAAACCTTCACACACTTGCCCCACGTGTGGGAGACACTGCCTAGCCTGGATTATGGACTCATTAGTCACCTCCGTCACACAAATAACAAATACACCCACCCATGGATGTCAGTGGTCATTATCGCTCACAATGGACACGCTCACACACACACACACACACACACACACACACACACACACACACACACACACACACACACACACACACACACACACACACACACACACACACACACACACACACACACACACACACCTCTTAGACCTATCACTTCCAGGCTTCTTACTTGAACACCCCCCCCAACCTCCCAACCCACCCAACATCACCCCAACCTGGTTTCACATACAATACTGTGTGGAAGTCCGCGGCACATAGAAATATATAGCTAGGGTGTCTAAGAATTTTGCACAGTACTGTAGAGATTCTATGTATTGCACTGTACTGTTGCTGAAAAGAAAAATAAATTTCATGACATATGTGAGTGATGATAAACCTATCACCTTCTAGCTTGTCCTCCTTCCTCTCCCTGACGTTCTTCTTTCCCTTTCCTTTCCAGCCCTAATGAAGGCTCTCGGTCCGAAATGTCGACTATTTATTCATTTCCGAAGATGCTGCCTGACCTGCTGAATTTCTACAGAGTTGCTCTGAATTTCCAGTATCTGCAGAATCTCCTGTGCTGTATACAATCCAGTCTAACAATCCTAACCACAAAATGCAACACATCTCCAGGCTCACTAACTACTACCCTGTCAGTGGGCTCTCAGACATCTGCAAAGTGATGGAAGATATGGTCGACAGAGCTATCAAGAGGCACTTACTCTGCAATGAACTATTTACAAAATCACTCAGTTTCAGATCTCGGAGATGCAGAGACATAGATTGCTAACAGCTCAGTTGGTGGAGCCTGTACAGCTTGGCACTGAACATTCACAATCAGAATCAGAAACAGGTTTATTATTATGTCGTGAAATGTGTTGATTGTGACAGCATTGTGGTGGGAGTCCGTCGTATCTGACGATGACGGGAGAGCAGCACGGGAGAATTTTTAAAGTGGAAGAGCTGTTGCACTGGGCAGTTCCACCCTGTCAACCTCAGGAGTCCAGGTCTGGCGGTACGAGTCTTCAACGGGGTCTTCATTGGTTACATGACTTCTTCTGTGCCTCGTCATGCCCTTCGCTCTCCACGAAGCGTTGCAGTACCACCTTCCTCGATCTCATTCTCCCAGTCCATCAGAGGTTGAAACACCAGCCAAGGTTATTTGATTCCATACAGTTGGTTAACGGATCATTACAGAATATCTCTCTAGTGCTTCCTGCTCTCTCCCCTCTCCCTTCTCCTGTCCCAACCATGATTCCCCTCTCCCTGCCCCCTTCCCACTCTCAGTCCACAATAGAGGAGACCCATGTCAGAATCTGGTTTATCTTTTTTTGCAGCAGTTTCTGTATCTATATATTGATATCTATCTATATCTATAAGTCGTCGTTGACTCATGGTGACCCTATGGAAAGTGCAGTTATCCATAGGGTTTTGGTGGCAAGATATGAAAGTAGTCTGCCAGGCCTTTCTGCTGCCCAGGCTGGGACCCGGAAGGATTTGAATCCAGGACCATCTGCCTGGCGGTGTAGTGGCATCAGCACCAGACTTTGAGGCGAATAGTCCCGAGTGAGAATCCAGCGGTTCCTTGCACGCTTTCCACCCGTGTGGGGTTGGGCGTAAATCTCGCCACTTCAGCCTCGTAAAGGACAGTCAAATACTACAGAAATGGCAAAAGTGCCACCTGATGCACCACAGGGGGTGAAAAGGAACAGCTATATTTATAATGTAATGAGAAATATATATTATTTCTATATATAATATATATTTCTCTCTGTTTCTTATAGTAACTTACAGTATATTTTATGCATTGCAATGTACAGCTGCCACAAAACATTAAATTTACAACATATGTCAGTGATAACATACCTGATTCTGATTTTCTTGTCTATTTTGCATTCTTTTTCAACAAATGGGGGGGGGGGTGCATCTTACGAGACAGTCGGAGACCCGAAGCGATCAGGTTCTGGGACTGGGCGCCTTTCACTGTTTGGTCCATCCTTAACTGATCCACCTTAGCCATCTGAATGGCTCCTCTACGCTGCAAGCAACTTAGCTGCCTCTCCAGCTGAAAAACGTAAGCAGAAAGCTTCTCCCCCTCCTCCTGACACGTTCTGAAACCCTGTCATGAGCTCCATTGGGCTTCCCGTCGCAACCACACCCCTTTTCCAGTGATTGCATGCGTAACACCGGGGGAAAGGTTTCACTGCTAATGTAATGGTCTTTCTGTAGAAGCAGTGTTTGGGTGGTGGTTAGAGATAACGGGTGCTTTGGTATGTGAGCTGTTCAATGACGGGAGGCTGTTTTTGTGCCGTGTGCCTGACACCAGGGTGATCTCTGACCTTCTCTTGGCAGGAGATGAAGACAGAAGATGCCGGAGAAATGCCATGATCCGAAGGAGATCGGTGAAGGGGCAACCGTGAGCTCCAACTTTTGCACATTAGACTTTCATTAAAATGGGCCCTTTTCTTTCTTTCTTTCTTTCTTTCTTTCTTTCTTTCTTTCTTTCTTTCTTTCTTTCTTTCTTTCTTTCTTTCTTTCTTTCTTTCTTTCTTTCTTTCTCTTCACTAACCCTGTAGCCAAATTAAGAATTATGAAGCTAAATCGTTTAATTGTTGGCGGTGTACTGTCTGCTATTTTGTGGTACTGATTTGTAACAGGGGAACAAATCACGCAGCATCCACACAAACAGGGGGTTTCGGGGTCGACTCGCATCTCAATCTCACCTGTTTGGTCAGAGATTGTCTTCCCTGCACAATGAGTTTTTTATTACCAAGATACAGTGAAAAGCTTTTATACTCATGCACCCAGGATGATCAATCCATACAGAAGGTGGTAGAAAGAAAAGACAATGCAGTATATCGTGTTGCTGTTACAGAGAGAGTGCAGTGTGGGTGGGTAAATAGATGGTCTTGATGTGGTAGATTTGGAGATCAAGAATACATCTTTAGATTATGAGAGGAGCAGTAACCATAGGATTGAAGCTGCCCCTGAATCTGGCGGTAACTGCTTTCAAAGTTCTGCATTTGGTGCTCGACAAAAAAGGGGAAAAGATATGTTTTATTTTATGTACTCTATATACCATGAGATTTTTATTATTCTATCACACTCCCTCACCCAGTGTGACCATCCCTGAGTACTCCAGCCTGACTAACAAGGAGTGAATGACAACAGGGATTAAATACTGGAGCTGATAACAGTCACAACAAATATTTGTCACTCAACAAGCATTCTATAAATAGGTTGAATGAAATGTTCATGAGGGATGTTTAAGCGAATTAGAGAACTCAAGTGTCCTAGCTGAAATAATTGTTTACATAATACTTTAATTATTGTTTAAGTCCTCCTGCAAATATTCCAAGTAAAGCTTAAAAAGATTTTTTAATTTTTTTTGGTCCTGGGCACACTCTCAATATTATCCATCTCGTGATGCAGCACTCACTCAAAACTGCCCTTCCTATAGTGTGACACTGTCGCATACCTGCTCTTTCCTATAGTGTGACACTGTCACATACCTGCTCTTTCCTAAAGTGTGACACTGTCACATACCTGCTCTTTCCTATAGTGTGACACTGTCACATACCTGCTCTTTCCTAAAGTGTGACACTGTTGCATACCTGCTCTTTCCTATAGTGTGACACTGTCACATACCTGCTCTTTCCTATAGTGTGACACTGTCAAAAACCTGCTCCTCCTGTAGTGTGACACCCCTTGGGACCTGGCCTTTCTATAATGCGGCACTTCCACATACCAGTGCCTCAATTCCTCAACTACGGGTCACTATCTCAGAACAAACACCAAGATGATGAGGGATTTCATCACTAAGAGAGGTAAGTATTGGAATTTTCCAGAAGGCTGAGGAAGTTTAGTTCTTGATTTCATTTAATGGTAAGATGACAGGATTTCTTGATATTATAATTAAAGAATTTGTGGATCTGGTAGGCAAATGGTACTGAGACATGATCAAAATCTTTATTCCCAGGATGAAAATGTCATCCATCCGCTGCACAGGATTGTAAAAAGCTAAAGAAAGTTACAGATTCAGCTAGCTCCATCATGAGCACTAACCTCCCCAACATCAAGGCAATACCTCAAAAAGATGACATCTATTATTAAGGACTCCTCTCACCGAGAACGTGCCCATTTCTCATTACTACCATCAAGGAGGAAGTACAGGAGTTTGAAGACGCACACTCAGTGTTTTAGGAGCAGCAGCTTCTTCTCCATGATCCAATTTACGAATGGACAATGAACCCATGTACACCTCCTCAATATACGTATTTGGGTAGCAGATAGACATGAGTCTCTAGCAAAGGAGGAGTAAGGCACTTTTATCCTCCACTAGCCTGCAGGACACCCTTGGGCAAAGTACAGCACCTGCGTAGATCCTGCCTGGTATACAGAGAACCTAAAATAAAACATCTCTTCGCCCCACTTTTGTCGAAGCCATGGCAGCAGCTGGTGGATATCACAAGTTCTGGTTATGCGACAACTGATGTCAGGAAGACTATCTCTGAAGAGTATTGATAATGGCTGGGGTCACCCATTTTGTAAGGACACTGCCCAGTAGAAGGCAAAGACAAATCACTTCAGCAGAAAAATTTGCCAAGAACAACCTTGGTGATGGAAGACCATGATCACCCGCAGCACATAATGATGATGATGATGATTATATACAGAGAGAGAAAGTTTAAAGGAGATTTTTTTACACAGAGTGGTAGGTGCTTTGAACATGCTGCTAGGGGAGTGATGAAAGCAGATATGACAGCAACGTGTAAGAGGCAAGTAGGCAGAAACATTCAGTGAGGAGGAGGACACAGACCATGTGTAGGAAGATGGGACTGGATAGATTGGCACTGTGATATCACAGGAATTGTGGGCTGAAAGGCCTGTGGCTCTGCTGCACTGTTCTACATTAATTTGTGAATTGGTTTATTATTGTCACAGGTTAAAAACTTGTCATGCGTACTGTTCATACTTGGCTGCATAGTGGTTAGTGCAACATGATTAGAGTTCAGGGCAATCAGAGTTTGGAATTCAATTCCGGTGCCATCTGTAAGAAGTCTGTACATTCTCCGTGTGACCACGTGGGTTTCCTTCAGGTGCTCCATCTCGCAATCCAAAGATGTTCTGGTTAATAGGTTAATTGGACATTGTAAATAGACCCGTGATTAGGCCGGGGTTAAATTGGTGTGATGCTGGGGAGTGCGGCTCGTTGGGCTGGAACGGCCTGTTCTGGGCTGTATCTCTAAATAAATGCATCAGTTCATTACAGTTGTGCATTGAGGTAGAAACATAGAACATAGAAAACCTACAGCACAATACAGGCCTTTCAGCCCACAAAACTGTACCAAACATGTGAGAAATTACCTAGGGTTACCCATAGCCCTCTATTTTGCTGACTCCATATACCTGTTCAGGAGTCTCTTAAAAGACCCTATTGTATCTGCCTCCACCACCATCGCTGGCAGCCCATTCCACACACACGCACCACTCACTGAGTAATAAAAAACTTACCCCTGACATCTTCTCCATGCCTACTTCCAAGCACCTTAAAACTGTGCCCTCTCATGCTAGCCTTTTCAGCCCTGGGAAAAAGCCTCTGACTATCCACACAATCAATGCCTCTCATCATCTTATACACCTCTATCAGGTCACCTATCAACCTCCATCATTCCAAGGAGAAAAGGGCGAGCTCTCTCAACCTATTCTCATAAGGCATGTTCCCAATCCAGGCAACATCCTTGTAAATCCCCTTTCTATGATTTCCACACCCTTCTTATAGTGAGGCGACCAGAACTGAGCACAGTACTCCAAGTGAGGTCTGACCTGGGTTCTATATAGCTGCAACATTACCTCTCAGCTCTTAAACTCAATCCCACGATTGATGAAGGCCAATGCACAGCATGCTTTCTTAACCACAGAGTCAACCTGCACAACCTGTCCCATAGACTCGGATCCGAAGATCCCTCTGATCCTCCACACAGGCAAGAGCCTTACTATATTCTGCCATCATATTTGACCTACCAAAATGAACCACCTCTCACTTATCTGGGCTGAAATCCATCTGCCACTTCTTAGTCCAGCTTTGCATCCTATCAATGTTCCGCCATAAACTCTGACAGCCCTCCACACTATCCACAACAACCCCAACCTTTGTGTCATCAACAAATTCACTAACCCATCCCTCCACTTCCTCATCCAGGTCATTTATAAAAATCACGAAGAGTAGGGGTCCCAGAACAGATCCCTGAGGCACACCACTGGTGACCGACCTCCATGCAGAATATGACCCATCTACAACCACTCTTTGCCTTCTGTGGGCAAGCCACTTCTGGATCTGCAAAGCAATTTCCCCTTGGATCCCATGCCTCCTTACTTTCTCAATAAGCCTTGCATGGGGTACCATGTCAAATGCCTTGCTGAAATCCAAATACACTACATCTACTGCTCTACCTTCATCAATGTGTTTAGTCACTTCCTCAAAAAATTCAATCAGGCTCGTAAGGAATGATCTGCCTTTCAGAATGCCTTGCTGACTATTCCTAATCATATTATGCCTCTCCAGATGTTCATCAATCCTGCCTCTCAGGATCTTCTCCATCAGCTTACCAGCCACTGAAGTAAGACTCACTGGTCTATAATTTCCTGGGCTATCTCTTCTCCCTTTCTTGAATAAGGGAACAACATCTGCAACCCTCCAGCCCTCCAGAACCTCTCCCATCCCCACTGAAGGTGCAAAGACCATCGCCAGAGGCTCAGCAATCTCCTCCTTCGCCTCCCACCATAGACTGGGGTACATCTTGTCCGGTCCTGGTGACATATCCAACTTGATGCTTTCCAAAAGTTCCAGCACATCCTCTTTCTTAATATCTACATGCTCAAGCTTTTCAGTCCACTGTAAGTCATCCCTACAATTGCCAAGATCCTTTTCTGTAGTGAATACTGAAGCAAAGTACTCATTAAGTACCTCTGCTATTTCCTCTGGTTCCATACACACTTTCCCACTGTCACACTTGTCCTATTCTCTCACGTCTTATCCACTTGCTCTTAACATACTTGTAGAATGCTTTGGGGTTTTCCTTAATCCTGTCCACCAAGGACGTCTCATGGCCCCTTCTGGTTCTCCTTATTTTTTTCTTGAGCTCCTTCCTGCTAGCCTTATAATCTTCTAGCTCTCTTTCATTATCTAGCTTTTTGAACCTTTTGTAAGTTCCTCTTTTCTTCTTGACTAGATTTACAAGAGTCTTTGTACACCACGGGTCTTCTATCCTACCATCCTTTCCCTGTCTCATTGGAACATACCTGTGCAGAACTCCACACAAATATCCCCTGAATATTTGCCACATTTCTTCCATACATTTTCCTGAGAACATCTGTTCCCAATTTATGCTTCCAAGTTCCTGCCTGATCGCTTCATATTTCCCCTTACTGCAATTAAACGCTTTCCTAACTTGTCTGTTCCTATCCCTCTCCAATGCTATTATAAAGGAGATAGAATTGTGATCACTATCTCGAAAATGATCTCCAATGAGAGATCTGACTCCTGACCAGGTTCATTTCCGAATACCAGATCAAGTACAGGCTCTCCTCTTGTAGGCTTATCTACATATTGTGTCAAGAAACCTTCTTCGAACACACCTAATAAACTCCACCCCAACTAAACCCCTCGCTCTCGGCACATTCCAATTGATATTTGGGAAATTAAAATCTCCCACCACGACAACCCTGTTATTATTGCACCTTTCCAGAATCTCTCTCTCTATCTGCTCCTCGATATCCCTGTCACCATTGGGTGGTCTATAAAAAACACCCAGTCGAGTTATTGACCCCTTCCTGTTCCTAACTTCCAACCACAGAGACTCCGTAGACAATCCCTCCATGTCTTCTCCTTTTCTGCAGCCGTGACACTATCTCTGATCAACAGTGCCACGCCCCCACCTCTTTTGCCTCCCTCCTTGTCCTTTCTGAAACGCGTCAAGCCTGGCACTCGAAGTAAACATTCCTGCCCCTGAGCCATCCAAGTCTCTGTAATGGCCACAACATCATAGCTCCAAGTACTGATCCACGCTCTAAGCTCATCCTCTTTGTTCATAATACTCCTTGCATTAAAATAGACACATCTCAAACCATTGGTCTGAGCGCATCCCTTCTCTATCACGTAGCCTATCCTCCCTCCCACACCGTCTCCAAGCTTTCTCTATTTGTGAGCCAACCACCTCTTCCTCCGCCACTTCAGTTTGGTTTTCAGCCCCCAGCAATTCTAGTTTAAATTCTCCCCAATAGCCTTAGCAAACCTCCCCGCCAGAATATTGGTCTCCCTTGGATTCAAGTGCAACCCGTCCTTTTTGTACAGGTCACTCCTGCCCCAAAAGAAGTTCCAATGATCCAGAAATCTGAATCCCTGACCTCCAGTCCAATCCCTCAGCCACACATTTATCCTCCACCTCACTCTATTCCTGTACTCACTGTCATGTGGCACAGGCAGTAATCCTGAGATTACTACCTTTGCGGTCCTGCTTCTCAACTTCCTTCCTAACTCCCTGTAGTCTGCTTTCAGGACCTCCTCCCTTTCCTGCCGATGTTGTTGATACCAATATGTACCATGACCTCTGACTGTTCTCCTTCCCACTTCAGGATATCTTGAAACATCCCGGACCCTGGCACCTGGGAGGCAAACTACCTTTCGTGTTTCTTTCCTGCATCCACAGAATCGCCTGTGTGACCCCCTAACTATAGAGTCCCCATCACTGCTGCCATCCTCTTCCTTTCCCTACCCTTCTGAGCTACAGGGCCAGACTCTGTGCCAGAGGCACGGTCACTGTTGCTTCCCCCAGGTAGGCTGTTCCCCCCAACGGTACTCAAACAGGAGTACTTATTGTCGAGGGGTACAGCCACAAGGGTGTTCTCTAGCCTCTGACCCCTTCCCTTCCCTCTTATGACTGTTACCCACTTATCTGTCTCCCCAGGCCCTGGTGTGACTACCTCCCTCTATCTCTTCTCTCTATCACCTCCTCACTTTCCCTGACCAGACGAAGGTCATCGAGCTGCATCTCCAGTTCCCTAGCGTGGTCCCTATGGAGCTGCAGCTCGACACACCTGGAGCAGATATGGCCATCTGGGAGGCTGGGAGTCCCCTGGACCTCCCACATCTGATACCGAGCACAGAAAACCGGCCTCACGCACATACTTCCTTTCTATATTCTACTCAGGCAACCTATCTCGCCTCGACCTGTTAATCCCTAAACCCCACTGAGCCAAAGCCTTCCTACTCTATCTCCTCTACTCCATCGCCCGCTCCTCTGACACCCTCTCTATAAGGTGTCTTCTTTTAAACTCTTCTCGCTGTTCTCACTGACGTCCACGCACTTGCGCAGTCAAACCGCTGAGGAAATAACCGTCTCCCTTTAAACTCTTCTCGCTTACAGGTAGTACAGGATAAAACAACAGAAAGCAGAACAAGTTGTTACAATGACTGATGACGTTCATTGTAGGTAGACATTACAGCTCATGTCCAGTGCCGTAATGTAAGGAATTTGTACCTTCTCCCTGTGACCACATGGGTTTCCTTTAGTCTTCAGCATAGTCCAAAGTTGTACTGCTTAATAGGTCAATTGGTCAATGTAAATTGCCCTGTGATTAGGCTAGGGTTTAATAAATGGGTTGCTTAGTGGTATGGCTCAGTAGGTGGGAAGAGCCTGTTACACACTGTAACTCTAAATAAGTCAGTAAATAAATACATAAATAATCCAAGTGGGACATAATAGGCTGTATCATGTGAGTACAGAAATCTTGCCTCAGTTATACAGTGCTCTGGTTTACTCCAGTGGGAGAGCCTTGGTTAAGGTGTCACAGTTACTAGATATGGGGCTGGTCATTTAAAATGTGGGTGCACAAGAATTTCTTTTCCCAGAGAGTGGAGAATCTCAGGAATTCTCAACCCCATTGTGCTCAGTTCTGATCACCCAATTATGGGAAGGACGTAGACTTTAGAGAGGGTACAGAGGAGATTTGCCTGGATTAGAGAGCTCGTCTAAAAAAGAGATGTTGACAAGCTGGTGCTTTTCTCTTTGGAGCAAAGGAGGATGAGAGGAGATTTTACAGAGTTGTATACGGTGACAAGGTGTATAACCAAAGACTTCTCACGGTGGAAATGGCAAATACAAGGGGGCATAATTTTAAGGAAAATAACTTGAGGGACGTACAGGGATGATGTCAGAGGTATATTACTTTTTATACAGAGAGCGATGGGTGCATGGAACGTGCTGCTGAGAATGGTGACAGTGTTGGATACACCAGGGAGATTTCAGAAATTCTTAGATAGGCACAAGGATGAAAGGAAAATGCAGGGTTATATGAGAAGGGTTAGGTTGATTTTGGAGTAAATAAACAGATCAGCACAACATCGAGGGGCTGAAGGGCCTGCGCTGTGCCAGACTGTTCTATGTTTCATAGTAACCAGCCGAGTCATAATAAGCTCAATTTCTCTCAATTACATTGTTGGTCTTCACAACCGACTGTAATTAAGTAAATTTATTGTAACCACTACATCACATAATTAAACTGAAGGGTTTGAAATTACATTTCTTCAAGGCAATTTCATTTGTTGCGGGCGATGACACCTGTAAACACTCTGCATCCAAACCTTCAGTGGAACATGTTCTCCGCAACCGTTAGTGTCTGATGCTTCTCTATCCGAAACCTGCGAGGTTAATGATATACTACTCAGATTAAATAATATTAAATGGAATTTAAGGCATGAAAATTGGACATTGAACCCAGTTGGTCGGTGACAGATGTAATTGAGCATGCAGACCCCGGATATCTCTTTACAGAATTCTTCCGACCTTTACCATTAGAATGACACAGTGGTGTAATCATTAGGGTAACTTTAGGGTACCACTCAGAGTCAGAATCAAGTTTAATATCACTGGGAAATGTTGTGAAATGTGTTAACTCTGTGGCAGCGGTGTAATACAATACATAATAATAGATTTAAAAAGCTATGAATTACAGTTAAATTAAATAAAGAGTGCAAAAAAATAGAAATAAAAAAGTAGTGAGGTTCTGTTCATGGGTTCAATGTCCATTCAGAAATCGAATGGTAGATGGGAAGAAGCTGGTCCTGAACTGTTGAGCGTGCGCCTTCAGGCTTCTGTACCTCCTTCCTGATGGCAGCAATGAGAACAAGGCATGACCTGAGTGATGGGGATCCTTAATGATGGCTGCCACCTTTTAGAGGCACCACTCCTTGAAGATGAACTGGATACAGTGGAGCCTGATGCCCATGATGGAGCTGACTAATTTTACAGCTCTCTGCAGCTTACTTTGATCCTGTGCAGTAGCACCCCCCCCCCCCCCCCATACCAGATGGAGATGCAAGCAGTTAGATTGCACTCCAGGGTAGCTCTGTAGAAATTTATGACACACGCAAAATGCTGGAGGAACTCAGCAGGCCAGGCAGCATCTACGGAAAAAAAATTTAGTCGATGTTTCAGATCGAAACCCTTTGGCAGGATTGAAGAAAAAAAAGCTGAGGATTAGGTTCAAAAAGGTGGGTGAAGGGGAGAGAGAACCACCAGGTGACTGGTGAGACCTGGAGAGGGAGGGATGAAGTAAAGAGCTGGAAAGTTGATTGCTGAAAGAGACAGAAGGCCATGGAAGAAAGAAAAGGGAAAGGAGCACCAGACAGAGCTGACAGAGGCAAGGAGATGAGGTGAGAGAGGGAAAAGGGGATGGGAAATGGAGAAGGGGGGAGTTGAGGGGGTGTCATCGGAAGTTTGAGAAATCGATGTTCATGCCATCATGTTGGAGGCTCACCTGGAAGGACTGTTTAGGGCCCTGCATGGTAGTGAGAGAGGAGGCGTAGCGGCAGGTGTAGCTCTTGTTCCGCTTGCAAGGATATGTGGGGAGGGACGAATGGACAAGGGAGTCGTGTAGTGAGTGATCCCTACGGAAAGTAGAAAGTGGGGGGCAGGTCTGCTCTTACCCCATCCACACACCACCCTACTAGGGATAGGGTTCCTTTTGGCCTCCCCTACCACCCCACCTGCCTCCACATTCAGCACATAATTCTCCAAAACTTCCAGCACCTCCAATGGGATCCCACCACCAAGCACGTCTTTCCCTGACGAAGGGTCTCGACCCGAATCGTTGACTGCTTCTTTCAACGGATGCTGCCCGACCTGCTGAGTTCATCCAGCTTTTTTGTACGATTTCCCTACCGCCCCCCAATTTCTGCTTTCCGCAGGGATCGCCCCCTTGTCCATTCATCCCTCCCCACTGATCTCCCTCCGGATCTTATCCTTGCGAGTGGAACAAGTGCTACACCTCCTCCCTCACTATCATTCGGGGCACTAAACCGTCCTTCCAGGAGAGGCGACATTTCACCTGTGAGTCTGTTGGGGTCGTTTACTGTGTATGGTGCTCCTGGTGTGGCCTTCTGTACTTTGGTGAGACCCGACATAGATTGGGAGACCGTTTTGCCGAGCACTTAAGCTCCATCCGCCAAAACAAGCGGGATCTCCAAGTGGCCACGTTTTAATTCCACTTCACATTCCCATTCCGATATGTCCATCCATGGCCTCCTCCACTGTCGTGATGAGGCCACACTCAGGTTGGAGGAACAACACCTTATATTCCGTTTGAGTAGCCTCCAACCTGATGGCCTGAACATTGATTTCTCAAACTTCTGGTAATGACCCCCCCCACCTCCTTCTCCATTTCCAATCCCATTCTCCCTCTCTCACCTCATCTCCTTGCCTCCATCGCCTCCCTCTGGTGCTCCTTCCCCCTTTTCTTTCTTCCATGGCCTTCTGTCTCTTTCACCAATCAACTTCCCAGCTCATTATTTCATCCCTCCCCCTCTTGGTTTCACCTATCACCTTGTGTTTCTCCCCCCATCCCCCACCTTTTCAATTTACTCCTCACCTTTTAGTCTCCAGTCCTGCAGAAGGGTTTTGCTCCAAAACATGAACTGTACTTTTTCCATAGACGCTGCCTGGCCTGCTGAGTTCCTCCAGCATTTTGTGTGTGTTGCGCTGGATTTCCAGCATCTACAGATTTTCTCGTGTAGACATTTGCAAGTGTTTTTGGTGATATACCAAGTTTTCTCAAACTCCTAATGAAATATAGCTGCTGTTGTGCCTCCTTTATAGCTGCATCGATATGTTGGGCCCAGGTTACTATTAGTCGAGTACTATTAGGGTGTTATTAGAGTTTCTGCCTCACGGTTCCTGTCACCTGCATTCAGTCAGCATGTATATGTCTGGCATGTCCCCATCGTTCTCACCAATTTTTATCAATGCACCATTGGAAGCATCCTACCTGGAGGTATCACGGCTTGTTACGGCAATCGTTCTACACGTGTGTAGAGCAGTTGTGGACACAGCTCAGTACATCAGGGAAACTAACCTTCTCTCTGTGGACTCTGTCTGCACATCTCGCTGTGTCAGTGTGTTGAGTGATCTTATCCAGGTCTCAAGGAAGGATCTTCTAAAGGTTAACTTTATTTGTCACATCTACATCAAAACATTGAAGATACCGTGAAATGTGTTGTTTGCTTCAGATCGAATCAGCGAGCATTGTGCTTCCCACAAGTATTACCGGGCTTCTCACACCAGCCGAGCATGCCGACACCTCATTAACCCTAACCTGTACGTCTTTGGAATGTGCGAGGCGCACCCAGAGAAAGCCCACACATTGATGGGTAGAATGTACCAACTGCTTAGAGACAGCAGCAGGAATCAGTGATCATTGATGGTGTAATAGTGTTACACTAACCACTACACTACCATGCTTCCCTTATTGTGGGGTGTGAGATATGTTTAATATGGTAAATTGCCTCAGCTGCTCATTGCAGTAGCAGCTCCAGTTTGCAGCACCCCCTGAATAAGGAAAATTCTCTGGAATTCAGCATTGAAGAAGAAATACCATTCACCATGTACTTTATGAGCCCATGGACATTCCAGAATGTTTTATAATCAATGAAGAATATTTTCATAAATTAAGAGATTGTGCAGATTCTGGAAAACCAGAGCAACTCAAAATGCTGGAGAAACTCAGCAGGTCAGGTATGGAGGGGAATAAACAGTCAATGTTTCAGGCTGACCTTTCTTCAGGTCTGGAAAGGAAGGGGGAAGAAGCCAGAATAATTACATTTATTTAGGTTTCAAAATCTTTATTTTTTTTAATTTAGTGATACAGCGTGGATCAGGTTGTTCTGCCCAATGAGGTGTACTGCCCAGCAACCCACCTATTAAACCCTAGATTAATCAGAGGACAATTTACAATGACTAATTAACCTACTAACCAGTATGTCTTTGGACTGTGGGAAGAATGCAGAGCAGCCGGAGGAAACCCACGAGCTCACGGCAAGGACGTACAAATTTCTTACAGAGGATGCTGGAACTGAAGTCTACATTCTGATGCCTCGAGCTGTAATAGTATTGCGTTAACTGCTACACTACCATGGCGCACTGGTATCACTACCAAGACCATCCCCGAAGAACATGGTGGGGAGTCACCTAGTTGAACTGCTGCAGCCCCTCTGCTCCTAGAGGGAATTCAGTATAGGATGTGCGTCACTGGTGACAGAGTTAGAGAGATCTAGAAAAGGCAGAGTGAGAGATGAACTGTGTAAAGGTGACAACAAGGTGAATAGTGGTGAAAATGTAATGTATTTTTGAATTCTGTGTGGGTGTAGGAAGTCGAACCAATGCAATTAGAACATAGAACACTTCAGAATCAAAAACAGAATTAGATTTATTATCAGTGTCTTACATGACATGAAATTTGTTTTTCTGTAGCACCAGTACAAGGCAAGGACATAAGATCACTATAACTTACAAAATAAATAAATACTGCAAAATATGACTAATGAGGCAGTGTTCATGGGTTCAGGGATAGTTCAGAAATCCGATGGTGGAGAGCATTTAGCCGTTCTTGAATCATTGAGTGTGGATCTTCAGAATCAGGTTTATTAACACCGGCATGTGACGTGAAATTTGTTAATTTAGGCTCCTGTACCTCCCCCGATAGTAATGTGAAGAGGGCATGTCCCAGACGGTGAGGATCTTAACGATGGGTGCGGCCTTCTTCAGGCACTGCCTCCTGAAAATGTCCTCAATGGTGAGGAGGCTTGTGCCTGTGCTGGCATTGGTGGAGGCTACAATCCTCTGTAGCCACTTTCTCCATCTTGGGGGCTCCACACTCGGCTCTGATGCAATCAGACAAAATTTTCTCCCCTGTACAACTGTAGAACTTTGCAAGAATCTTTGGTGACATTCCAAATTCCCACCCCACCCTCCTCCATTCCCCACTCTGACCTTCTCACCTGCTTATTACCTCTCCCTGGGTCCCCTCCTCCTTCCCTTTCTCCCATTGTCCACTCTCCTGTCTTTTCAGATTTCTTCTTCTCCAGCTCTTTACCTTTCCCACTTATTACCTCCCAGCTTCTTGCTTCATCCCCACCCCATCACCCACCTGGCTTCACCTATCACCTTCTAGCTTGTCCTCCTCCTTATTCTGGCTTATTACCCCTTCCTCCCCTTCCTTTCCAGTCCTGAAGAAGGGTTTCGGCCCGAAATGTTGACTGTTTACTCATTTCCATGGGTGCTGCCTGACCTGCTGAGTTCCTCCGGTGTTTCTGTGTGTTGCTCTGGATTTCTAGCATCTACAGCATTTCTCATATTTATGATTTGCCAGAGATTATGATTTTTGTTCCATTAATTCTGTCTGTCTGCTGACTCTTTTGTCTTTTCTCGCAGGTATTACCTTCTCTTTGTCTATTCTGACATGACCCTAAAGATCTGTCTTCCATTCCTTCTCTGGACAATAAAGTCCCAAGTTCCCCATTCCTTATCCTCTTGGTTCTTGTATCGTACAACACTCATTCCCTTCACCTCTTGTACAGTGTGGACCCTCTATAAAATCCCTGCAAATGCTCTCCCAATCTGCTCCAACATTGAGGCCCTTCATTGGTGGGGGTTGACAATGGGTATTTGATCACTTAGGGATGGAATTTCACTAAACACTTTGGGGTTCCATCTCCAGATTTTTCTTCAGGGTTTTCTCCTGAATTCTTCCTCATGAGAGTGTATTGCTGCAAGGCAGAGGAGTTTTGAGATCAGAGTTTCTGCTCTGATGAGCTGCCAATCGCGGCTGATGAGCTTTATCTTCCCAAAATGGCTGCTTTTAAGGTGTCAGTAAACCCCTTCCCCTGAAAGTAAAAAAACATTTCTACCAGGCGGCACCCATGAAGGCCAGGAGCTGGATTTGGTTGTCAGAGGCTATTTGAGATGCACATGACTGGGAGCATTAAACAGGTAGTGGGAGTTCATCCCCACTACTTCCCCCAACATCCTCTCCGTGACAACCTCAAGTAACCGCCTACTCCAACCATACCTCCCTATTCCATTAAGCACAGGAAGTGTCACCGTGTGCTGGTTCCATTCCAAGTCACACACCTTGACTCAGAAAGATATCACCATTTCTACGTTGCCACTGGCTATAAATACTGGAACAACACTGTAGGAACATCTTCTGTCCTTCTAGTCCATTGCAAATAGTTATTCTGCCTAACAACACACACAAAATGCTGGAGGAACTCAGCAAGCCAGGCAGCATCCAGAAAAAGAGTACAGTCAACATTTCGGGCTGAAACCCCTTGACTGTAATCTTTTCCTAGACACTGCCTGGCCTGCTGAGTTCCTCCAGCATTTTGTGTGTGTTGCTCGAATTTCCAGCATCTGCGGACTTTCTCTTGTTTGGGTAATTCTGCCTCGTCCCATTGACCTGCACCTGGACGACAGCCCTCCATATTCCACTCATCCAGGTACTTATCCAAACTTCTCTTATGTGTTCAAATTGAATCTGCATCCAACACATCAGCTGACAGCTTGTTCCTCACTCACACCACACCCAAAATGAAGAAAATCTCCTCACAAGCTCCCCTTAAACATTTTAATTCCAACCCTTAACCCATGACCTCTAGTTCTAGTCTCACCCAACCTCAGTGGAAAAAGCCTGCTTGCATTTACCCTGTCTATACCCCTCAAAATTTTGTACTTCTATCAAATCTCCCCTCATTCTCCTACACATTCAGGAATAAAGTCCTAACCTATTGAACCTTTCCCTATAACTCAGGTTTTCTAATTCCAGGAACATCCTTGTAAATTTTTGCTGCACTCTTTCTCACTTACTGATATCTCTCCTGTAAGTAGATGACCAGAACTGAACAAAATATTCCAAATTCGACCTCACCAATGTCTTATACAACTTCAACATCCCAATTTCTGTACTCACTGCTCTGATTTATGCAGGCCAATGTGCCAAAAGCTCTCTTGATGTTCCTACCTATCTGTGATGCTACTTTCAAGGAATTATGGATCTGTATTCCCTGATCCCTCTGTTCTATTACACAACTCAATACTCCACCATTCACTATACAAGCAGTACACTGGTTTGTCCTACCATCCCAGCTCCTGTATTTATTACTCTGATTTATGAAGGGCAATGTGCCAAAAGTTCTCTTTATGACCTTATGCATTACAACCCTTCTTTTACTCAAAACTTTATTGACTTAAAGGGAGTGGCTCATTGCTACATCTACAACTAGGAAAAATTAGTGCCTGTTATGCCACTGGAATTTGGGACAGCAACGAAACTATCATTGCTGTTTCCATAACAATTTTTTTTGACCAGTCAGGTTATTAGCCCTGAGCTGATCCCCTGGACCTGGAGGACCAGTGTGGCTTTTTCCCTTTGACCTGCTGGCCATGGGTGACCCTACCAAGAGTCAAAACAGAAGGCCAACATAGCTCTCTGGGTCATAGAGGCATGTAAACCCCCAAACCCACTGACACGGTTGTAGTCCTCTTGGAGGATCCACAGCTAGGGATGGGCATAACCAGTGACACCTTCATCCTAGAGAGAGTGCTTTAGAGAGATTTATAAGCTTCAAGGGAAGAGATTCTTTGTTGCTTTGATTTCATGCAGATAATTGGACCTCAGTGTGAAAATCAAAGAAAATTGATTGGCTTAATTTTTGCTGATTAAAGTAATAATTATGCTGGACAATGCTTCCTGATTAGTTTATTAATATGGTCAAGGTCCTTCTTATTCTGTTGTAATTGCCCTTGCCCACAGGAAAAAAAACAAGGAAAGGTTTTAATTTTACTTTCCCTCAAGGAAATAATTAAAAAGGTTTTTTCAGGGATGTGGCATCATCTCTAGAGCAAAGAACAACATTAGAGCAACACATAAAAATTTCTGTAGGAACTCAGCATGTCAGGCAGCATCCATGCAGGGGAATAAACAGTCGATACTTCGGGCTGAGACCTTTCATCAAGATTGGAAAGGAAGGGGCGATGAAGCCAGAATAAGAAGATGATGGGGAGGTGAAAGATGGGATGGTGGGGAGAGGGGAAGGAGTACAAACTGGCAGGTGATATGTGAGACCAAGTGAGGGGGAAGAAGGGATGAAGTAAGAAGCTGACAGGGGAGTGATTCATTCACTGTTTCAATATCTCCCGTTGATTGTGACAGACCATTGGGGTGGTCATTGGAGAGGTGGGAGATCGACACCTCCCTCCCCTTTCTCGATGTCACTATCACTATCTCTGGATATCTGCTTATCCACGGACATCTATTATAAATCCATGGACTCTCACAGTGACCTGGACTATACCTCTTCCCACTTTTTTACTTATAAAAATGCCATCCCCTTCTCTCAATTCCTCCGGCTCGGTCGCATCTGCTGTCAGGATGAAGCTTCTCATTCTAGAATGAAAGAGATGTACTACTCCTTCAAAGAAAGGGGCTTTCCTTCCTCCATAATCAACGCTGCCCTCAACTGAATTTCTTCCATTTCATACACATCTGCTCTTACCCCATCCTCCCATCACCCTACCAGAGATAGGGTTCCCCTTGTCCTCAGCCTCCAAGTCCATCCTACCAGCTTCCAACTCCATCACATAATTCTGCAAAACTCCTGCCATCTCCAACAGGATTCAACCACCTAGCACACCTTTCCCTACCCCTTCCACTTTCTGCTATCCACAGGGATCGCTCCCAATGTGATTCTCTTGTCCATTTGCCCCTCCCCACTGATCTCCCTCCTGGCATTTACCCTTGCAAGCGGAGCAAGTGCTACACCTGCCCCTACACCTCCCCCCTCACTGCCATTCAGGGCCCTAAACAGTCCTTCTAGGTGAGGCAACACTTCACCTGTGAGTCTATTTGGGTCATCTGTTGTGTCCGTTGCTCCCAGTGTGGCCTTCTGTATATCGATGAGACCTGGTGTAGATTGGGAGACCGCTTTGCTGAGCACCTACGCGCCATGTGCCAGAAAATGTGGGATCTCCCAGTGGTCACCCATTTTAATTCCACTTCACATTCCCATTCCGATATGTCTATCCATGGTCCCCTCCACTGCCGTGATGAGACCACACTTAAGTTGGAGGAACAACACATATTCTGCTTGGATAGCCTCCAACCTGATGGAATGAACATCGATTTCTGAAACTTCTGTAATGCCCCCTATCTCCCCTTCACCATTTCCCATCCCCCTTTCCCTCTCTCACCTTATCTCCTTGCCTCCATCGCCTCCCTCTGGTGCTCCTCCCCCCTTTTCTTTCTTCCATGGCCTTCTGTCTCTTTCACCAATCAACTTCCCAGCTCTTTACTTCATCCCTCCCCCTTCAGGTTTCACCTATCACCTTGTGTTTCTCTCTGTCCTTCCCCCACCTTTTCAATCTACTCCTCAGCTTTATTTCTCCAGTCCTGTCAAAGAGTCTCGGCCCGAAATGTCTACTGTGCTCTTTTCCGTAGATGCTGCCTGGTCTGCTGAGTTCCTCCAGCGTTTTGTGTGTGTTGCTCGGATTTCCAGCATCTGCAGATTTTCTCTGGTTTGTGACTGCAGAAATAAATACCTTGTTTTTTTTGCCAGTAATGCATCAGCGATTGAGCTGGAGATGAGGTGAGTGGGAACTCAGTGAAAACATACAAATGTACAGCAAAGTCAATTTGCTCTGCAAACAATCCATTTAAAGATCAAAAAAAAGAAACAACACCTGATAAGAATAGGATACATTCTCTAAATAATTACAGTGAATGAAGGATAGATGCATTTTAATACACTGAAGCAATTTGGAGAAGCTTTATAAATATCTGCATAGGGAAATGGACTGTCACCATTTGGGGGCAAGGCACTTCATCCAGACCAGTTCTGGACCAGACCACTCCTGATGAAGGGTCTCTACCCTAAATGTTGATTGTCCATTTCCTTCTGAAGATGATGCCTGACCTGCACTCCAGAACGCCAGGCCATTGTCTCATGACCAAACTCATAGACTCTGGGATCTCCCATTCACTACCGCCAACCTCAAGTTCAAGTTCAAGTTTATTGTCATTTGACTGGACATATATGCAGCCAAATGAAACAATGTTCATCAGGACTATGGTGCACCCACTCAACATATATCACAAACAGCACATAAAGCAAAATATTAAACTATTGGTAAATTAATAAATGTAATTCAAAATGCAAGTAGTAAAGCTCATAGTTCCCTTACCCCACGCTGCTCATTTGTACCTCCCACCCAAGATCTACAAGAAGAAAAGATTTCCAATGCCTGACCTGCTTGCTTGCTGTTCCAATCTTCATGGATGAGTTGCCTTCTGAGGAGATGTTAGTTGCCTTGGTTTTTAACAACCTTAAAAGGTTCCCAACCTTTTTTATTCCTTAAAGCAAGAGGGCCATGGCCCCAGGTTGGGAACTCCTGGTTTACATAAATGAAGACGGACTTAAATGATAAGATTCAGTGTGGTCTTGACATTGTGCATGTGGAAAGAATGTTACTTCTTGTGAGAGAATCAAAAAATAGTGCTTACAGTTTAAAAATAAAAGGCAGCTATTTAAGACAGGAATGAAGTTTCCTCTCAACGTGTTGAACCCTGATCCTCAAAAGACGTAGAAGCAGAGTCTTTGAACAAGTTTACATCAGAGCTTGACAAACATGAGTTTGAAAGATTACCATACTCAGGAGTCGAGAATGTGGATCTGAAGTTATAATTCATCACCTTATGATGCTTCAAAAAGGAGCCCTACTTTCTCCAGTCATTTTCTCTTCTCTTCCCTCGCAAAAGGCAGAAGAAACAAAAGCTTGAAAAACACACTTCGCTAGATTCAAGGAGAGCTTTTATAAGAGAGTTGTTATAAGACTCTTTTATGAATCTCTTCTATGAAAATGATAGACATCTCAACCTACTTCACTAAGGCCCTTGCTCCTCATTATATGCCTGTACTGAATTTTTTCTGTAATTTTAACAATATGATCTGCAATCTGCTTTGCCTACTTACTATCTCAGTACATCTGGATGACCAACAACAAAGTTGTTCACTCTATCTCATTGTATATGGCAATAACAACACGTGCCATGTTGTTAGTAAATGGTGGAGTTGGACGCTGGGCTGAGTGCGGATCAAGCTGCTGCCTGCATCACAGAGGAATTGGTGCACAAAGGAGGCGTGCAGTATAACAACGAGTGATCATCATAGTTGCGTTTCTTAAGATCGCAACCACCTGTTGGACATTGTTAATATAGAATGCTGCCGGTCTGATGCATTGACTTACTGGAGGATGGTGGTGAAGCTGTGTGGTCTCAGTTGTAGTGAGGAATAGGCCTCAAGCCACGATGTCACCTGTTTACAGCTGCCCAGGAGAGAGGCATCAGAGTCGGTGTGCTCCACCGGAGGTGGTGGGCGCAGCGCGGTGTCTGAGCTAGAGTTCGTGCTGCCCCCTAGTGTTCGCTCAGCTGGAGACAAACTGTATTGTGTTCGAAAGCAGATTGTAGCCAAATTCATGGACTCGGTGTGACTATTTTACTGATATCTGATATATGATTGTTATCTTATATGTGCCTTGTACTGTGTATGGCTGTCGGTACTGTAGTTTGCTTTTTGGCCCTGAAGTAATGCCGTTTCATTTGGCTGTATTCATGGATATTTACGTATGGTTGAACAGCAATCAAACTTGAAGTTGAATTTGAATTTATGCATAAATTATCCTGGAATTTGGGTCACCTGATTTGACTAAGGGGAAAATTGACTAGGAACAAGGTTCCCACAGGGGATAGAAAAGCTTTAAGGGGTGGTTAAGGAATCTCCAGAGTATTGCAGACTGAGTGGAGATTTGATTGATATGTGGAGACAGTATACCTTTAATGGAAAGACCCTTTGATGCACAGATGAATATTAACATTTGAAAGGACTAGAATGCAAAAGCAAGGGTGCATTGCTGAGGCTTTCTAAGGCATTGGTCAGACTGCAGTTGGTGCATTGTGAGCAGTTTTAATCTAAGAAAAGATGTGCTGGCGATGGACAGGATTCAGAAGCGGTTCAAGATAATCATCCCAGGAATGAAAGGGTTAACATATGAGGAGTGTATGATGGCTCTGGACCTGTGCTCACTGGAGTTTAGAAAAATGAAGGGGGAACTCATTGAAACCTTTTGAATATTAAAAGGCCTAGACAGAGTCAAAGTGGAGAGGTTTTTACCTACAGTGGGGGAGTCTAGGGCACGAGGGCACAGCCTCAGAACAGAGGGATGTCCATTTAAAAAGATGAAGAGAAATTTATTTAGCCAGAGGGTGGTGAATCTGTGGAATTTATTGCCTCAGATAGCCAAGTATGCCAAGTCATTGAGTATATTTAAGGCGGAATTTGATTAATCAGGTTGTCAAAGGTTATGGGGAGAAGGTAAAAGATTGGCGTTGATAGGAATAATAAATCAGCCATGATGAAATGGCAGAACAGACGTGATGGGTCAAATAGCTAAATTCTGCTCCTATGTCGTATGGTTCGAGTCCATAGCTCCCTGAAAGTAGTGAAAATGTCATGGTATACTTGTCCTTATTAGTCGAGGAACTGAGTTCAACATCTGAGAAGTTATGCTGCAGCTTTAAAAAATTTGAGTCAGGCTGCATATGGAGTATTGCATTCCATTCTGGTCACCCCATTATTGGAAGGCTGCGAAGGCTCTGGAGAGAGTGTAGAAGACCCTGGATTAGACGGCATGGGCTATGAAAATAGGTTGGACAAACCTGGGTTGTTTTCCCTGTAGCAGCCGAGGCTGAGGGGAGATCTGATAGAGGTTTATGAGATTATGAGAGGCACAGAAAGAGCAGAGAGCCAGTATCTATTTTCTGATACCCAAGGGCATGTATTTAACATGAGAGGGAGTATGTTCAAAGGAAATGTCCAGAGCATTTTTTTTACACGGAGTGGTGGGTGTCAGGAATGAGCTGTCAGGGTGAGCATTGGAACAGAAATAATTGTGGCTGTAAGGAGGCTTTTAATTAGACACATGACTATGCAGAGAATGTAGGGATATGGATAATGTGCAGGCTGGGGAGATTTACTTTAATTCAGCATTGTAATTGGCACAGATATTGTGAGCTGTAGGTCGGTTCCTGTAGTGTATGTTCCAATGTCCATATCCTACAACATAGAACATAGAACATTACAGTTTAGTGCCGGCCCTTCAGGGGGAGATGGAGCAAGAGCTGGTGGGTATAGGTAGATTCAGATAAGCGGGGTAATCAGGAGGTGAGGGAGAGAGAGCATAGATGATGTAAGAAGCTGGGAGATGATAGAAGGAAGTGACGAAGGGCAGAAAAAGATGGAATCTATTCGGGGAAGAAAAAGGACCGTAGAATAAAGGGAATGAGCTCGGGAAGAGAGTCAGAGGGAGGAATGTATGGGTTATGGAGAGTGTTCAAGATGGGAAGGAGAAGGGATACAGTGGCTTGTGGAATGGGAAAGAGGGGAGTAGATAGCAGAAGTTGGAGAAATCAATGTTCATACTGTCAGGTTGGATGGAGACTACCAAAACAGAATGTAAGATTATTACTGAAAATCTGTCCTGATAAAGGGGTCTCAGCCTGAAACATCGACTATCTATTCATTTCCATAGCTACTGTCTGACCTGCTGAGTTCCTCCAGCATTTTGTGTGTGTTGCTTTGGATTTCCAGCATCTGCAGAGTTTCTTCTGTATAGGAATAACCCTGTTTCCTACCTCTTGGTCTGAAGCCCTGCAGTGACTATGGACCAAGAAGTCAGAAGTGGGATTCCTAAACACAAGAAGCTCTGCTGGAAATTTTGAATAACACTGACAAAATGCTGGAGAAACTTGGCAGGTCAGACAATATCTAATGAGAGGAATAAACAGTCAATGTTTTGGGCCAAAACCCTTCATCAAGACTGGAAATAAAGGAGGAAGGAGCCATAATGAAAATAGATAGGAGTGGGGAGGGGAATGAGTACAAGCTTGCAAGTGAAAGGTGAGACTAGATGATGGGGATGTTAGGTGGGTGGGACAGGGATGAAGTGAGAAGCTGGAAGGGAGGAAGAAACAGAGGACTGAAGCTCATAGGGGAGTTAAACTTGACAGGTCAGAATCTCAGAAAGAGAACACTAAATGAACCAGAAGACTTTTGTAAGTCAAAAATGCTGAAACATATTAAAGTCCTGTGTGGTGAGAGTTTCTGTCTCGAGGCAATCGGTTCCAGAACTCCATCACTCAAAGTGAAATAATATTCTCTCAATTTTCCTTTAATCCTATTACCAATTAACACAAGGGAAATCAGTCCTCCCTGTTAAAACTGGTTGGATATCTCATGATTATACATCCCTCTTAGGTGTTGCTTGGAATAATAAATAAGAAGATGTAGAAGCAAAAGGTTCCACCAGGAATTTATAAATTGACTGCAGTAATGCCAACAATTTGGCTGCATTAAGAAAGAAATATTATCTTCATAAGAAGTGCAGAGGATATTGACAAAGATTCTGCCAGAGCTAAATGAAGGCATAGAATAAGGCCAGTCAGCCCATCGATTCTACTCACAAAGCAAAGCTGGATAACACAGAGTAAGTGTACTGGTTAGCACGATGCTTTACAGTATCAGCGATTCAGGTTCAATTCCCACCACTGTCTGTAAGGAGTTTGTACATTCTCCCTGTGATCGTGTGGGTTTTCTCCGGGTGTTCTGATTTCCTCCCACAATCCAAAGAGATACCGGCTAGTTGATTAGTTAGTGATTGTAACTGGTCCCGTGACTGGTGATTGGGGTAGGGTTAAATTGGGGTTTGCTGAGCAATGCCACTTGAAGGGCTGGAAAGGCCTATTCCATGCCATATCTCGATAAATTAGAAAATTAACACAATGGCCCTTGGCTCACTATGTCCATACAGACCTACTCTGGGCTGATCCAGTGTTTGGATCTGCAGGCTCAGTTTTGGTTCAGAATGCTGTTGTTCACTTCATTTGTTTGCGTTATTTGTATTTTTTTCTTTATCTTGTACATTGAGTGTTGGTCTTTTATTTTTTTTTCATTAATAGGAGTGGGGAGGGGAATGAGTACAAGCCTGCAAGTGATAGGTGAGACTCGATGATGGGGTTTCTTGTTTTGAGGCTACCTGTGAGCAAGCAAATCTCAAGGTTGCATAGTTCGTACATTATTTGATAATAAATGATTCTTGAATCTATATTTTTATTTTTAAATATTTTATTTATTTCTATCAGGAAATATTGTTCTCAACTTCCAACACTCTCGAGAAAACAATCCAGATTTGCCCATCTTCTCCCAAGTACAAGCTGTTCAGCCTCTAGTGGAGATAGTTATAAACCTGCTGATGGGGTGGAGACAGAGACATGTGGGACGCCCTTTCAAACAAAGATCTCAGAATAAATATGTCCAACATAGAGGTGACATTACTTTTCTTTGCTGTTACAACTACAATGCCATTACAAGTAGAGGAGAGGTGATTTTGTTTGGAGTAATATTTTTCATGAAAGGATAGTGTAAGTGATGGAGGAGGATAAGGAACTTTTAGTATTGTAAACACATCAGAGGCTGTAGAACTGAATGTAATTCTGCAAGGGCTAGTTTGGGCATGATATGTCAAATAGCCTTTTGATCATCTACAGTCCAATCAGAGCATCTTTTGTCATGGACACAAGAAGATATTTGAAGTGTCCTGATATAGGGACTCAGCCTAAAACATCAACTGTTCATTTCTTTCCATAAATGTTGCCTGACAGACAGACAGACAGACATACTTTATTGATCCCGAGGGAAATTGGGTTTTGTTACAGCCTCGCCAACCAAGAATAGTGTAGAAATATAGCAATATAAAACCATAAATAATTAAATAATAATAAGTTAATCATTCCAAGTGGAAATAGGTCCAGGACCAGCCTATTGGCTCAGGGTGTCTGACACTCTGAGGGAGGAGCTGTAAAGTTTGATGGCCACAGGCCATCAAATTCAACTAGAATTTTGTGTGTGTTACTCAGGATTTTCCAAATTTTTATACAATGCACAAGAGGCCATTCAGTCCATCAATTCCATCCCTGTGATGTACCCTTTGTCTATGTTCATGAATTACCTGCTCATAATTCTCCTGATACGTATCTACAATAGGGCAATTTTTATGATAACTGGTTGAATTACCTGCACACTTTTGGAATGTGGGAACATCTGGAGGAAACTACTTCAACATCGAGAGAATGTGCCATATCAGTATATACAGCGCCAGAGACAATAAGACAATACACAGGAGCAGAATTAGGCCATTTGGCCCATTGAATCTGCTCTGTCATTCGAACATGGCTGATTTATTATCCCTCTCAACCCCATTCTCATGCCTTCTCCCTGTAGCCACAACACCATAAGAGCATAATTAAGCCATTACCCCATCGAGTCTGCTTTGCTATTCAATCATGGTTGATCCTATTTCTTCCCCTCCTCAGCACCACTCCCCAGCCTTCTCCCCGTAACTTTTGATGCTGTGGCCAATCAAGAGCCTATCAATCTCCACCTTAAATACACCCAATGACCTGGCCTCCACAGCTGCCTGTGGTGATAAATTCAACAAATTCACCACAATGTTTCAAAAGAGAATTCTCAGCATCTCTGTTTTAAATGGACACCCTTCTACCTTGAGGCTGTACCCTCTTGTCCTAGACTCCCCCATTATGGGAAACATCCTTTCCACATCTACTCTGTCTAGGTCTTTTTACATTCGAAAGGATTCAGAGAAATCCTCCATCATCCTTCTAAATTCCAGCGAGTACAGACCCAGAGCTATCAAATGTTCCCCATATGATAACCCTTTCATTCCCAGAATCATCCTTGTGAACCTCCTCTGGACTCTTTCCAATGCTAGCACATCTTTTCTGAGATGAAGAGCCCAAAACTGTTCATAATACTCTTTTCTTAGATAAGGAGCCCAAATCTGTTCACAATTCTCCAGGTGAGGCCTCACGATTGTCTTACAAAGCCTCAGCATCACATCCCTGCTCTTATGTTCTAGACTTCTTGAAATGAATGCTAAAATTGCATTTACCTTCCTCATCATTGACTCAACCTGCAAGTTAACCATTAGGGTGTTCTGCACAAGGACTCACCAGTCCCTTTGCATCTCAGATTTTTGGATATTTTTCCCTGTTTATAAATTAATAATCTGCACATTTATTTCTTCTAGTAAAGTGCATGATCATGCATTTTCCAACATTGTATTTCACTTGTTACTTTTATGCCCATTCCTCCTAATCAGTCTAAAAACCTTCGATGCCTTTAGTAATCAAGAACCTATCATCTTCTGCTTTAAGTATACTCAATGACTTGACCTCCATAGCCACCTATGCTGAATGAACTCCACAGATTTGTCACCCTCTGCCTAAAGAAATTTCTCCTCATTTCTGTTCTAAAGGGATGTCCTTATATTCGGAGGCCTTGCCTTCTGGCTAGAGGTCTGAATCGAACCCCGCTCTCTGGAGGTGGGAAGCAGTGCTTCACCACTGTTCCACCCCACAATACAGAGGAGCTACAGCTGTTCAACGCAAGACAGTACCTTCGTAGGAATGGCCTGGAGCATTCACTTGAAGAAAAGCTATTAGAGCATTCTTTAGTGCTTATTAAATGAGACTTTCAATTAAAAAGTAATTAAAACAGTAGGATAAAAAAAGCTTCCAATTGGTAAGGATCACAGTTATTCACTTCTATCAACTCTCTCTCTGGCTAATTAGTGTTATGGTAATGATCAGAAATGGCCAGAAGTGAAGGAGAGACAAGGTACTGATGAGTAAATGATCAGACTGAGGTAATGTATTCAGGAAGGATTTATTTTCCACGAGTTTCCACTGGGAGGTCAACACTGCTATCTACAGGCTCAAGACTGTGTCCACTGGAGGGCCACCCTGATGTTAAAGGATATTGCTTATTTTTGCTGCTGTTGTTTTATTGCTTGTTGTGTTCTGTGCTGTTCTGCCTTACATTCTGGACATGTTACATTGTCACCAGATATTTGCAGGCTGCCTCCCAGCATACCCTCGGGTGTGTTGGTTGTTGATGCAAACAACACATTTAATGTATGCTTCAATGTATGCGTGATAAATGAACTTAATCTTGAATCTTCCTCACACTGCTCCAACAGGTTTCTGCATTGGGTTGAAGGTCTATTTGTGAGCCTTACCTCAGTGGTCCCCAAACACCGGGTCACGAACTGGTATCGGGCCGCAAAGCATGAGCTACCGGGCCACGAGGAAATGATATGATTTGGCAATATGAAACGATATGAGTCAGCTGAACTTTTCCTCATTCCCTGTCACTCCCACTGTTGAACTTGAACACACGTGAGGTCATCAGTCGCCTGTATGCAGTGATACCCTTGCCCCAGGGATCACTGGTTGCCCTCAGGTAATCGGCCGTATCGCGCGGCCAGCGAGAAGTGCCGTTGCTACTGGCCTGGAGCGCAGACAGATGGGCGCCGCCTCTGTACCTGTTTAGCACACCAAATGTTCGTGGGGAACCTGGTGCTAAAATATTTGCAGACGACCTAATTCAGGCTCAGGGTTTCCTAAGTAGCAGAACAGCTACCTCACTGCGATCTACTGAAAGTCATCCCTTGAGCCAAACTTTTGTCGGCCAATAAATCCTACCTACAGGGGGGGGGGGGGGGGGGCGGACGCGCGCCCTGTCACACTCCTCCTCGCTCTCCGGACTGCGACCGCCGCGGCCCGAGCACGGGGACCTCCAGCCCTTACCTTGTCCTCTCACCCCATCCACGACCAGCCACACCTGGCCAGGGCGTCTGGCAGCGGGCGGGCAGAGGCTGGTGTTCGGGCCAGGAGGCTGTCTAATGAGGCAATGAAGCACTCAAAACTGCTTTGGTACCTTGAGTCCAAACACCCTGCACTTAAAGACAAACCCATTGAGTTTTTTGAGTGGAAAAAACGTGAGCAAGCGGGACAGAAGCAAGTGCTGAGAACCACGAAAACAAAATTGTGGAATAGACGGGACATAAGGAACCCCCTTCAAGTATCGTTGTCTCCCATCACCCCTCGATGGGACTGTCTTGTTGCAGGCTCTCACTGATTCAGCGATATTGGTGTGTTGCAATGATTTTATACGTTCATATGAGGAAAATATGCACTGTGTTTAATATCCAAACGTTACTTAAAATGTTCTGATGCTATTGACTTATAAGTGACTTATGATTGAGTTATCATTATATTCATGCGAGGAAAATATGCGCTGAGTGTTTAATATTAAATTTGTTAGATAAACCCTTTTAGAAACAAAATCGAGTGTATTAGCCATTTATAGTTGACTTATCACCTACATTCCAGTCATGATTAACAACCCCCCCCACCCCAATCGGCCGGTCCGCAAGAATATTGTCAATATTAAACCAGTCCGCGGTGCAAAAAAGGTTAGTGACCCCGCCTTACCTTACTTTCCAAGGAACTTGGATGAGAAACGACCTGGGGCAATGAACAGATGTGAACTCTGGCATCCCACAAGGACCAATGTTGACCTCTCAACTGTTGACCATATTGGTAACTGGTTTATTGTGTTCACGTGTATGGAGATACATAGAAACAGTTTTGTTTGCACACCAGCCAGAGAGATAATACTGTACATAAATACATTGGGACTGTAAAAAGAAAACAGAATGCGAAATACTGTTACAATTGCAGAGAATGTATCAACCAATACAGCAATTGCCCTGAACACCACCGAGACCAAGATAGAAATGGAGGACCTTCACTGCTGCCCTAAACACCAGCAGGTATCAAGGGTAAGTAAATAAGTAGGTAATGTAGCAGTTAGCACCAGTGCTTTCCAGTGCCAGCTGTAAGATCAGGGTAAAATTTCCACCACTCTGTAAGGAGGTTATATGTTCTGCCCGAGACTGCATGGGTTTTCTCCAAGTGCTCCACTTTCCTCTCGCCTTCCAAAGACATGCCAGTCAGTTGCCCACACCAGAAGTGTGCTGGCACTTGTAGGCTGCCCAGCACAGTCCTTGCTGATATCATTTGATGAAAATGACACATTTCAGTGTAAGCATCTTCTGGACCAGCTCACCTGTCTGTCTCACTTACCCATCTCACATGTCCTAATATTCTGGACTAACTCAGCTGTCCTAATCCAGCTCACCTGTCCTAATACAACTCACTGTCCATCTCGCATGATGGACAATCCACCAATCCACCTGCCCATCACCCTCTTCATATCACCTGCCCATCACCCTCTCCATATCACCTGCCCATGTCCCTCTCTATCTCACCTGTTCATCGCCCTCTCCATCTCACCTGCCCATCTCCTTCTGCGTCTCATAGTCTTTCTGAAACAAACTTACTTTCCTAATCCACCTCACCTGCCCTAATCTCCTGGACTGTAACGGATATTGTCAAATGCCTCAAAGAAGTCCATGTAGACAACTGACATCACCTTTCCCTCATTAATCACCTGCATTATCTCATCAAAAGTCTGATTCAGCTTATGAGACAGAACCTCCCAACACGGATAAGCCGGATTAGATCAGCATTATTTATTACATGTACATCAACATTTTGAAACATAGAGTGAAATGCACCACTTACATCAATGACTAACACAGTCCAAGGATTTGCTAGGGCAGCCCATAGGTATTAACATTCTGGTACCAATATAGCATGCCTAGATTCAGGATTCAGATTTATTTATTGTATGTACAGGTACATTATATCAAAACATACAATGAAATGCATTGTTAGCGTCAACAACCAATGCATCTAAGGATGTGATGGGAGCAGATTGCAAGTGCCATGCAGTCCAGTGCCAATATAACATGTCAACAGTGCCCAACACAGAACACAACAAAGTAGCCTCTGGGCCTGTACTCACTGGAATTATATAAGAATGGGCGTGGGAGAATCTCATTGAAACCTTACCGAATGCTGAAATGCCTTGACTGAGTAGATTGCAGAGGAAGTTTCCTATTGTGTGTGTGTGTGTGTGTGGGGGGGGGGGGGTGGAATCTAAGACAAGAGGACACAGCCTCAGAATAAACGGATGTCCACTAGGAACAGAGATGAGGAGGAATTTCTTTAACCAGAGAGAGGTGAATCTGGAATTTATTGCCTCTGGCCTCTGTGGAGGCCAAGCCATTGGGTATATTTAAAGCAGAGGTTGATAGATCCTTGATTAGTCAGAGCATGGAACAATACAGGAAGAAGGCAGGAGGTTGGGGCTGAGAGGGAAATGGATCAGCCATGATAAAATAGTGGAGCCGACCCAATAGGCAAACAGTCTAACTCAGCTCCTTTGCCGTATGGTCTAATGATCACTAAAAGGAACATACCAAACAACAAAACAACCCCCATACCTCTCTCCCTACACATATACACAGTCCTCTAAACCCGGAACAGGCCATCCTCAACCTCCAGTCTCCACTCCACACCTTGCTAACCCTAACACATATGTCTTTTGGATGTGGGAGGGATCCAGTGCACCCAGAGGACACCCAAACATTCACAGGGAGAACATGCAAACTCCTTACAGATAGCAGTAATGATTCTTCCTAATAAGTCCATGTTTTCCCCAAATTCAGGTAACTCCTGTCCCTGTGAATAATTTCCCTCACCTCGATGTCAGTCTCACTGGCCTATACTTTCCTCAATTACTGCTTTTGCTCTTCTGAAACAAAGGGTTGACATTGCTTTTCCCCCAGTCTACTAAAACCATACCTGTGGCTAAGTACAATGTAAATATCACTGTCAGGGGCCCAGAAACCTTCACCTTTGCATCCCCGAATATCTTAAGATTGATCTCATTAAGCCTGGGGACTTATCTACCTTAATATTTTTCAAGGCAGCCAACCCCTCCTTCTTCTTTAATGTTGACACGTCCAAAAATTTCAGCAGTACCTCCCTGATATCAACAATATCCACGTCCTTCTCCTTGGTGAACATTAATAATAGACCTCATTCCCTTCCTCTGGCTCCATGCAAAATTCCACCTCTTTGCCCTTGAGTAGGCCTGTCTTTTTCCAAATTATTCACTTGCTCCTAACTTACATATAAAATGCCTTGGGATTCCCCTTAGTACTAATTGCCAAAGGCTTTTGATGGCCTCTTTTAGCCCTCATAATTACTTTTTCCTAGTTCCTTAAAACTCCTTAGGGGCCTTGTCCTTCTGGGAGAGAACTTTCACAGTGGTCACCAGTTCATTCAGAAACAGAGTCATTGAAGTGAACTGCTAACTCTGTTTAATTTTTACTTTAGAAGACCTTCAGATTGCTGACTGACTTGTCAATGGACAATCAGCTGACAAGCGACTGACAGAAATGGGGACAGGGGATTAAACGGGAAGAGACGGGGAACAGGAGGGAGGTGATGGGCGGGTCACGACGGTGGAGCAGAAGGGGTCAGAGAGCCACCAGAATTGTGGGGGAGGGGAAAACAAATTGCCCGTGTAAATTGCCCTGAGTGAAAGAATCTGGATGGAGTTAATCAGAAAGTAGGTTACAGGGAACTTCAGTGAAAAATAGGATTGGTAAATTGCTTTATTATTTATTTAGAGGTAGAGTGTGCCACCAGCAACCCCCAATTTAGCCTAACCATAGACAATTTTCAATGTCTAATTAACCTTCTACACAGTACTTCTTTGAAATGTGGGAGGAAACCAGAGTACCAGGAGGAATCCTGTGCATCCCACAGGAAGAACATCACAGAGGACGCGGGGTCTGAATGCAGAACTCTGGAATGCCTAAGCCGTTTTGACGTTGTGCTAACCACTATGCAGCCAGAGCAACCACTGTCAACTGCAGTAAGGTGCGGAGGAAATTTTGGTTTTGCTTGCCATCCGTACAGACCACAGAAATACATGGTGGTTGCCCATCATGTCCGACGATGACAAGAAATCTGTTTGGGAGAGTTTTTAAAGTGGACATGCTGTGGTACTGGGGCCGCTCCATTCTCTTGATCTTAGAAATTGGGTCCAGTGGCACCAGCAAGTGACGCATACTGGGGTCTTCCTTGGATGCAGTGGATGACCATGCTGCCTTCTGTGCCTTGTCATGCAGAAAACTCCTTACAACTACATTCCGTTGCTCTGATTAAATTATCCAAGAGCAAGAAATCATTGCAAGCATTTCACAAAATGGTGGCTGCAGGCACAGTCTCACAAAATGGCTGCCTCCATTCCTGTTCACTGATTTCTGGCCAACAGATCCATGGAGGGGAAGCTGGATTTTGTGATGTACTGACCTGTGTGCATAACTTTGCGCAGTTTCTTGCCATCTGGGCAAATCAGATGTCATACCAAGCCATGATAGGATGTGATCTATGATGCATTTTTAGAAATTGATAAGGGTCAAAGGGGACATGCCAGATTTCTTTAGCTTCCTGTGGAAGTAGAAATACCTTCTTAGACATGTCAACTAAGTGGTTAGACCAGGACAGATTCTCAATGATGTTTATTCCTAAAGACCTGAAGCTCTCAACCCATGGAGCTGAACTTGGTCACAAAGTCATGAGTGCACAGGGAGTAGATTAGGGGATGAGAACACAGACTCTGGGGCACCAGTGTTGAGAATAGTCATGGTGGTGTTGCTTCCTATCAGTTTTGATTGCAGTCTGTTAGCCAGGAAGTCAAAAATACAGTTGCAAAGGGGTGTTAAATCTCAGGTCCAGGAGTTTTCTTGGAATTATTGAATTGAAGTTAGAGCAGCCAACAATAAATAGTGAGTTGGCAAAGATTCAATGGACTGAAATGGCTTTCTATGTCAAAAGGAGATGAAATATTGAAAATATTGATGTCCAGAACTCGCTGCTCTAAACTCCACAATGTTCACTCTCATCAGCCCAGACCTCAAGCTATTAATAACTCAAAGTGAAGTGCAAAGAAAAAGCCACAGATGCTGAAACCTGAATTGTCTGTGACTTAAGCATTTATTCACTTTATCTCTCCACAGATGCCACCTTCTTGAGCATTTCCAGCTTTCTCATTTGTTCAACAGTGATTATTTCAAGGCATTGCACAGGAGCATCATCAAATACTGTGTACAGTATCAATCACTGTGTTATACCCTCGGTGGCCACTTTATTAGGTACCTAATAAAGCAGCCACTGAGTGTATGTTCATGGTCTTCTGCTGCTGTAGCCCGTCCACTTCAAGGTTCAGTATGTGGTGTGTTCAGCAATGCTCTTTGCACACCACTGTTGTTACCCATGGTTATTTGTGTTATTGTCACTCTCCTGTCAGCTTGAGCCAATCTTCTCTGACCTCTCTCATTAACAAGGCATTTTTGTCTACAGCAACTGCCACTCACTGGATGTTTTCTTTTTGCTTTTCGCATCATTCTCTGTAAACTCTGTTGTGTGTGAAAATCCCTGGAGATCAGCAGTTTCTGAGATACTCAAACCACCCCATCTGGCACCAGCAATCATTCCACAGTCAAAGTCACTTAGATCATATTTATTCCTAATTCTGATGTTTGGTCTGAATAATAACTGAGCCTCTTGATAACCTCTATGCCCAAGATATGGGGGCACAGGTATCAAGTGTGAGGACAGATATTGCAAAGGGACGCGAAAGGCAAGTTCCTCACATAGTGGGTGGTGAGTATATGGAACAAGCCGGCAGAGGAGGTGCTTGGAGCCATGGTAGTGCAGTCATTAGTGTGACGCTATTACAGCTCGGGGCATTGGAGTTTGGAGTTCAATTCTGACGCCGTTTGTAAGGAGTCTCTGTATGTCCTCCCTGTGGAATGTGGAATGTTTCCTCGGTTGCTACAGTCCCTAAACCTCCCATTGAAAATTGTCCCGTGATTAGATGAGGGTTATGAGGGTTGTCGGGGTTGTTGCAGTGGCGTGGATCAAAGGGCTTACTCAGAGCTGTATCGCTAAATAAATAAAAGAAAGCAGGTACAAATGTATGAAAATGTCAATCTCAAATGTCCTCTTTCTTTCAGGATCGTGGTTTCCCTTCTGGCGTCATCAAAGATACCCTCACCCGCATCTCCTCCACCTCCCGCACTTCAGCCCTTAACCCATCCTCCCGTCACCACAACAGGGACCGTGTTCCCCTTGTCCTCACCTACCACCCCACCAGCCTCCAGATCCAACACATTATCCACCGCAACTTCCGCCACCTTCAACAGGACCCCACCACCCAGGACATCTTTCCCTCCCTACCCCGCTCAGCTTTTCGCAGGGATCGTTCCCTCCGCGACTACCTGGTCCACACGTCCCTCCCCACAGAACTCCCACCCGGCACTTATCCCTGTAAGCGCAAATGCTACACCTGTCCCCACACCTCCCCCCTCACCACCATTCCGGGCCCCAGACAGTCCTTCCAGGTGAGGCAACACTTCACCTGTGAGGCTGCTGGAGTTGTCTATTGCATCCGGTGCTCCCGGTGCGGCCTCCTCTACATCGTAGAGACCCGACGCAGATTGGGGGACCACTTCGTTGAGCACCTACGTCCGTCACAATAGACAGGAGTTCCCGGTTGCCACCCACTTCAACTCTGCCTCTCATTCCCATCTAGATACATCCATACATGGCCTCCTCTACTGCTATGATGAAGCCAAACTCAGGTTGGAGGAGCAACACCTCATCTACCGTCTGAGTAGCCTCCAGCCTGGTGGTATGAACATTGAATTCTCCAATTTCCGGTAATTCCCTCCTCCTCCCCCTTCCCCTATCCTAGGTCCCTCTCTGCCCCTCTCCCCTTTCAACTTTCTGCTCCTTTATCTCTACAGTTCTTTCATGCTTATCCCCTCCCCCCTTTATCCTTCCTCTGATTGGTTCTCCACCTGGCGCCTCTAGCCCTTCCCCCTCCCCTATCTCTACTACTGGGCTTCGGCCCTCTCCTCCCCCCCATTCCTGATGAAGGGTCTCGGCCCGAAACGTTGGCTACTCTTTTCTCACGGATGCTGCCTGACCTGCTGAGTTCTTCCAGTGTCGTGTACGTATTCTTTGATCCACAGCATCTGCAGTTGTATTTTTGTGTACAAATGTATGACTTCATAAGCACTTAGGCAGGTACATGGAGGGGCAGAGCTCAGAGGGATATGAGCAGAATGCAGGAAATTGGGACTTGACTGTGTGAGCACCATGGTGAGCAGGGATATGTGCTTTATTGCTCCAGGACTTTTTAAGTATAACATTGAGACATGAAAGGAGGTACCTTGGAGGAGAAAATGAAAGCATGGTTTATGGAGTATCTTAAATGATATGTGAACAGCTGAGAGGATCCCATCCATCCATCCAGCATCCTCTTTAACTTTTAACCATCAGGCAGGAGACTCCGATGCATAGAAGCAAGAATGGTCAGGATGAGAAACAGTTTCTTCCCCCAGGCTATTAGGCTTCTGAACTCACGGCTGCATCACATTTGAAGTGTCACCAGTTAATCTGTTCTGTAGCTGACAATATTTAATTTATGCACTTTACTTTGTTTATGTATGCGTAATTCATCGGAAGGTGTTATCCTTACTTTTCTAAGTTATTGTGTATGTTATGTGTATTACTCTGCTTTACATCCTGGTTTGGAGAAACGTTGTCTCATTTGACAGTACACATGCATATAGTTAAATGACAATAAACTTGACTTGATAATTAAGATATTTAGAATTAAGTCTAAATTAAATCTTCCCTTATAACATTAGGTTCTTGAACCCAACTGACACGTCCCTCTTCACTGCACTTTCGCAATGCTCTGACCACTTTGATTACTTTGCATCAAGATGGAGTCGGTTTTGCTCTAATTTTATTTCTCGTAGAAATAAATATGACTCTAGTTGTTCTTTTTATTTTGAGCACGTTCTCACCAAGATCATCACCATTATACTCGGTCTTGTGTAATGGACTGTAATATCCAATATCAATTGAACAACAAGACAAAAATAAGATTTTATTTCTAAATTAAAACATCCATTAACAAAGGAGGTGCAGAAGGAATGAGAGTAGCTGCGGTTTTGCAATGAACTTAGCTCCGGGCTAGTGATAATTCTGTTGTTAGATATTAACCTTTTTAAGCCAGGGTATTGTGCTGTACTGCTTGCTGACGACGCAGCACTGACTTTCCAGACGAAGTCCAACTGCAGCACCTCATCGACCACCTGTCCCTTGCCTGCAATGAGCTCTGGCTGACCATCTGCTTCAAGAAGAAAAATGTCATGGCTCAGGACACTGACTCCCTCCCCTCTACCACTCCTTCACCTGTCTTGGGTCAACCATCACAAACTCTCCATCTCTCGAGGCTAAGATGAGCAACAGAATAGCCAAGGCTGCAACGGTCATGGCTCGTTAACCGAGACGGTGGAGCTACAGCCATCTGATTTTGAATGTCAAGCGGTGTGTGTACCAGGCCTGCGTTCTTGGCACTCTCTTCTAAAGCAGTCAAGTCTGGACAATCTGTGCTAGCTAAGGGAAGAAACTGAGCCGCTTTCAGCTACGCTGCCTCAGACGGATCGTGCACATGCCTTGGCAGGATGGAGCCACTAATGCAGAGGTCTTACAACGTGCATGCATCCCAGCAAGTTCACCATCCTCAGCCAGAGGCGGCCCAGGTGGCTGGGATATACCTGGTGGAATTCTGAAAGACCTGTTGTATGCAAAAGAACCTCTCCCTCTCCTCCGGAGTTATTTACTTTATTTCGTTTAGGGATACAGGACAGACAGGCCTTTTCAGCCCAATGATGCATGCCGCCCAGCAATCCACCTATTTAACCCCAACTTAGTCACCGGACAATTCACAATGACCAATTAACCTACAAACTGGTGAAGTTTTGGACGGGAAACTGGAACACCTGCAGGAAAGCCACACACTCAAGAGGAGAATATAAAAACCTCCTTACAGATGAACTCCAAACTCAGAACGCTCCATGCTGCAATAGTATTATGCTGACTGGTGCCCTGCGGAATCCTTATAGGCACAAAGAACAGAAGACCATCTCACCACTGAATGAAGGTTTCTCTGGTGGTATGCCGATATGAGCTGAGAAATTTGAAGAGACTTAATTCATAAGCACGGTAACGTAGCAGTTAGTGGAACATTATACAGCGCCACCTGTAAGATTGGGTTTCGATTGCCACCGTTGTCTGTAAGGAGGTTGTACTTTCTTCCTGTGACCACGTGGGTTTCCCCTGGGTGCTTCAGTTTCCTCACACTGTCCAAAGATGTTAGTAAAGGTCATATTCTGTTGGCACCAGAAGCAGGAGTTGTGGGCTGACCCCTGCACATCTTCAGACTGTGTTAGATATTGACACATTAACAAAAAAAAAAATCACTGTATGTTTTGATGTTTCAATGCACATGTGATAAATAAAAACTAATCTTTAATCTCCATCTAGGACAAAGAGATCCACTTAATCATCACCCGACAGACTACCTCAACTCATAAACAAAAGAGATTCTGCAGATGCTGGAAATCCAGTGCAACACACACAAAATGCTAGAGGAAGACAGCATCTATGGAAGGGAATCAACAGTCGACTTTTCGGTATTTGGTTGTGGAGAGGATGATTCCAGTGGTGGGAGAGTCCAGGACCAGAGGGCACAGACTTCAATACAAGAGTGTCCGTTTAGAATGGAGATGAAAAGGAATTACTGTCTGCGGGAAATCTGTGGATATCATTGCCGTAGCAGCGATCATGGTCAAGTCATTAGAGATACAGTGCTAACAGTCCATTTTGACCCTTCAAGTCACACCACCTAGCAATCCACCTGCTTCAGAATCAGAATCAGAATCAGGTTTAATATCATCGGCATATGTCGTGAAATTTGTTAACTTACTGGCAGCAATACAATGCAATACATGATAAATATAGAAAAAAACTTAATCACAGTGGGGGGGGGGGGGGGGGGGGGGGGGTGTGTGTGTGTGTGTGTGTGTGTGTGTGTGTGTGTGTGTGTGTGTGTGTGTGTGTGTGTGTGTGTGTGTGTGTGTGTGTGTGTGTGTGTGTGTGTGTGTATTAAATACGGTAGTTGGGTGAAAATAAGTTGTGCAATAACAGAAAAATTAAAAAAAGGTAGGAAGGGAGTTTCGTGGATCGACCCTAACCAAATAACTCATTCTAGACTCTCAGCCTTCAGCACCGTGGAGGAAAGGAACAGCAGACAAAGGGGGCTACCGCTCTACAGGTTCCCTGCAAGGCAAACATCTTTCCAACTTTTAAGTACTGTATATCACTGGTCCTTCACTGTTATTTTGTTTAAATAAGACCATAAGACGTAAGATACAGGAGTAGAATTGGGCTTTGAGAATGATGCACTATCAATAACTCTCGGAGACGTGAGTTGAGTTAAGGTAGGCTTTTATTGGCTGGAAGAAAGCACAAGCAGCAAGTGACCATCACACAACATCCTGGAGACTGAGGGAGGAGCAGTGCCTCCAATCGCCTTTATACCGGGGTCTGTGGCAGCAATCAGCAGGGGGGGCGTGTCCAGACAGGTATATGTAGTTCACCACATTCACCCCCCCTTTGTTTTAAAAGAGAGTCCCCATGGGGCCAAGTTTCTTACAAGTATATTTACAGGTTAAGTCTATCAGGTGGTCAAATCTGTCGCTGCGATCTACGTAGCACCGGCTGTGATTGCACAGGTGCCGATGGTGGTGATTGCACAGGTGCCGGAGGTGATTGCACCGGAGAAGGTGGTTGTGCTGGTTCCGTGGTGTCAGCCCACTAGGCGTCAGTGATCCCTCATGCGTGTGCGAGGCGCCTGGTATATGCGCGTACGAGATTCTCGGTATAGGAGTGTCGTGAGGAGTCTGTGTAGGGCTCGGTGTGCGTGGTGTCACCTCGGGTACAGGGTTCGTAGTTACCGTGGAGTGTTCGGGGTAGTGGTCTGCTGCTCCTGCGGGCGCCAGGTCGCGGACGGAGACCGTGTCCTCCCGCCCATCAGGTAAGACCACGTAGGCATACTGGGGGTTCGCATGTAGTAGGTGAACCCTCTCGACCAGCGGGGAGTATTTATTGCTCCTCGCATGTTTCCGGAGCAGCACTGGCCCTGGGGACATCAGCCAAGCCGGTAGGGTGGTCCCAGTGGCAGACTTCCTGGGAAAAGAAAAGAGGCGCTTGTGAGGGGTGGCATTGGTGGACGTACATAACAGGGAGCGGATGGAGTGGAGTGCCTCGGGGAGGACCTCCTGCCATCGAGAGACCGGCAACCCCTTTGACTTAAGGGCTAAAAGTGTGGCCTTCCACACTGTGGCAGAGAACCTTTGAGTCTACTCTGCCATTCGATCATGGCTGATTTATTATCCCTCTCAACCCCATTCTCTTGCCTTCTCCCTGTAACCTTTGACTTCCTTACTATTCAAAAACCTATTAATCTCTGCTTTAATTATACCCAGTAACTTAGCCTCCACGGCCGTCTATGCTATTGAATTCAATAGATTCACCATCCCCGGCTAAAGAAATTCCTCCTCATCTCTGTTCTAAAAGAGCATCCTTCTTTTTGGAAGCTGCGATCTCTGGTCCTAGACTCTCACTTATGGAAATATCCCCTCCACATCCATTCTCTCTGGAACTTTCAATATTTCATGGGTTTCAATGAGATTCCCACCTTATTCTTCTAAACTCCAGTGAATATAGCTGTTCTTAGTTGAGGGGCCCGAAAATGCTCACAATACAGTAAATCAGGTCAGTTCAATGCCTTATAAAGCATTTGTTCCCAACAATTCTTTGGCAGAAGGATTTTAGTTGTGCAAGAGTGTGGCTGGCCACCAGTTTCTAGGAGGCAGCTGAAGAAGCTGTTTATCAGCAAAGTCTATATCCTGTAACCGAGTATGGGAGTTGGGACATCATGTTACAATTGTGCAAGCTGTTGGTGAGACTGCAGCTGAAGTTCTGTGTGTAAAACTGGTCAGCCATTTATAGGCAGGCTGTCATTAAGCTGGAAAAGGTGCAGAATAGATTCATAAGGATGTTACTAGGACTGGAGGACTTGAGAGATTGTTAGTCTGTGTTTGTGATGTGGAGAAGATGATTCCAATAGTGGGGGAGTCCAGGACCACAGGGCACAGACTTAGAATGCAAGGACATCCCTTTAGCACAGCGATGAGAAGGAATTTCTTTAGCCTTACAGAGGTTAATAAAATCATGTGGTGCATAGGTAGTCAGAGCTTTATTTTATTTATTTAGAGACAGAGCATGGAACAGACCATACCGGCTATTTGAGCTGCGTCACTCAGCGGCCCACCTATTTAATTCTAGCCTAATCACAAGGCGACTTACAATGACCAATTAACCGACTATCCGGTACTTTTTTGGACTGTGGGAGGAAACCAGAGAACCTTGGGAGAACCCACACAGGAAGAATGTACAAACATTCTTAAAGAGGTCACTGAAATTGAACTCCGATCTCTGATGCCCTGAATTATAATAGTGACATGCTAATCACCATGTTACCATGGCGCCTGAGTTGACAGGATAGGGGAGTCTGAATGTGGAGGGCATGGAGATAGAATTAAAGGGGATTGAAGGACATTATTCTTCCATACAGAAGGTGGTGCTTATATGAAGTGAGCTGCCAGAGGAAATCATAGAGGTAGGTACAACTGCAATATTTGCTTAGACACACACAGTGAGTAGAATGGTTTAGAGGGATATAGGTCAAACACAGAGTCAGATGCAACTAGCTCAAGTAGACAACTTTATCAGCACAGTCTAAGGGCTTGCGTCTGTGCTGATTTACTCTATAAGTAAGAGGGCGAATTGAATCTTGGTCTAATGTTTCTACTGAAAGGTTCTACCTCTGATGGTCTAGCGTTACCTAAGCAGCGGTGAACGGAGATACTAAAAAACCAAAAGACCCAACCACTAACCCCAGACTCCGCTTACTCTTACCCACATTACATCACAGTATGTGGATCCTGGATCGGCCTCACAGCCACCTGAACACCCACTGATAGAACATCCCTGAGGAGAACATCATACACAACTCCAGTGATCACAAACTCTGGCAGTGGGATTATATGCTAAATTTCAGATTCAGAATCAGAATCAGGTTTAATATCACTGCCATTTGTTGTAAAATTTATTGTTTGGTGGCAGCAGTACTTTGCTATCATTCATTCATTCATTAAGTACCATGTCGTTTGACGTAGGCGATCATGGCTTCATGACCATGACTTCATGAACACAATTGCTCTTGACAAATTTTTCTACAGAAGCAGTTTGCCCTTGTCTTTTTCTGGGCAGTGTCTTTACAAGACAGGTAAACTCCAGCCATTATCAATACTCTTCTAAGATTGGCACCTAACGACGACTCCATTGCTTGCATCTTCGGAAGCAGCTTTATTTCTATCTTTAATATCTCTTTTTTTCCTTTTCCGAGGTCTCTTGAAGACCTTGACCTGGAGTTACAGGCTGACTTTGGTTCTTTGCGGGAATGGGACCCGCTCTCAGGGCCTCTCGACTGACCGTTGTTCGATATGCCGAGGACGCGGCCTGGAAGATTAGCGTGCCTTCAGGGTGCTGGATTTTCATGGCTCTGGTGGCGGTCAGATCCGAAGTCGGTGCCGCCGCAGAAAACTATTGTAGGACACGGAAGAACAAAAAACAGCGAGCTGGCTGCTGGCTGCTTGGGCACAGAGCTCGGAAACAGCGACCCAACAGACTTTTAGCACCAGAAATTGGCAGGTTGTTTGTTATATCTCCCCACCTCGCTGTGAAACAGGACACCTCACTTTCCCTTATTAGGGAGAGAGAGAGCCTGTGGTATGTCGAATACCGGGTGAACGAGTAGTTTGTGTCTTTATTGATGCTTTGCTGCACATTTGAGTGCTCAGTGGGGGTTGCCAATGCTTTTCACTGGTGGGTGGTGGGGGGGAATCTTTGCTTTGCTACTGCTTATGTGTGGGAGGGGGAGCTGGGGGGGGGGGCTTCGGGGTTCCAACTTTTAACTGTCATTCATTCTTTGGGGCACTCCTCTGTTTTCATGAATGTTTGCAAAGAAAAAGAATTTCAGGATGTATATTGTATACATTTCTCTGACATTAAATTGAAGCTATTGAAGCCTATTGAGCTTGTCCGCCTGGCATCACTGGTCGCATAACCAGGACTTGTGATATGCACCAGCTGCTCATACAACCATCCACCACCTGCTCCCATGGCTTCATATGACCCTGATTGTGGGTCTAAGCTGGTGCTACATCTTGCCCAAGGGTGACCTGCAGGCTAGCGGAGGGAAGGAGTGCCTGACACCTCCTTTGGTAGAGACATATCTCCACCCCACCACCCAGACATTTCAATTAATAGTACTTTAAAAACACTATAATTTACAATAAGAAACATATACAAGATTAAATTAAGTTAGTAGTGCAGAATGAGAGCAAAAAAAAATGTCAGGTAGTTTTCATGGGTTCATTGTTCAATATGAAATCTGATGGGCTGTGAATCCACGGCTCTCTGATTGAGAAGGGAGGGTCTGACTGCTGAATTATTGCCCAATTATTCTGCTGGATAACAGTGCTTCAACATCTAATGCATTTTTCTAACATTTCTGCAACATTATTTTAACGCAAGCTTTGAGCACTCAAAATTATCGGTTTGCACTTCTCTTAAAATGGCAAATGGGGCAACTTGATAAAAGACCTCCAGACTCCCACTGGTGCCTTTTAAGAGTTGTGTTAGAAAGCTCTCAACAGAGAGAGGATAGAGCTGCTCTCTGCAGATAGCTATTTCTGCCCAGTTAATTGTTAAATTTAAACCTGAACTTGGTAATTGGGTTGTTAAATGAAGTAGAATGGGGTGGAGAGGACTGGTATCTGGAAACACGTTTCTGCAGAAAATATACAACAATGTTGCTGAGAACTGAGGACCTGAGTTATGGGCAAACTTTGAACAGGTTGGACTTTATTTCCTAGATTGTTGGACAATGAGGGGAGATTTGTAGAGGTACACAAAATGATGCAGTGTGTAGGTACGGTAAATGCAGGCAGGCATTTAGGTTGGAAAAAGCTGGAAGAACATCAGCAGTTCAGGCAGCATCTATGGAAATGACGAAGCAGTCAACGTTTCAGGCCAAGAGCCTTCACCAGGATTGGAAAAGAAGGGGGAAGATGCCAGAAGAAGAAGATGGTGCAGGGCAAGGAGGCCAAGCTAGCAGGTGATATGTGAAGCCAGGTGGGTGGGGGAGTGGGGATGAAATTATAAACTGGGAAGTGATAACTGGAAAAGGCAAAGGTCTGGAGAAGAAAGAATCTGATAGGGGAAGAGAGTGGACCATGGGAGAAAGCAAGTAAGGAGGGGCAGCAGGGAGAGAAGATAGACAGATGAGGGGAAGAGGTAAGAGGTCAGAATGTGGAATAGAAGTGAGATGGAAGGGGGATGGTTGTAAAAATAGCACTTGAAGGAGTAGTCGATATTCATGCCATCGTGTTGGAAACTACCTCAAATATGTGCTTGTTGTGCCAATGGCCAATGTGGCTGCTTTGCATACCACTTAATGAGCCACAGTTACTCACCTGAGGTACATCAAATATGTCCCAGACTCAAAGCTTTCAGCAGCGAGGAGTACGAGGATAGCAGATGAAGTGGGCTACCACTGTATACAATTCCCTCCAAGGCATACACCTTTCCAACTTGGAAATACAGTATTTCGCTGGTCCTTCACTTTCAACGTATTTAGGTAGAACTAGAAGACTTAAGAACAGAAATAGTCCTTATGACTCACTGAGTCTATTCTGCCATTTCAACATGGCTGATTTATTACCCTCTCAACCCCATTCTCCTGCATTCTCCCTGTAACCTTTGACACCCTTACTAAGAGATCTTTCAATATTTGATGGGTTTCAAAGGATCTCCGCTTTATTCTTCTAAACTCCAGCGAGTACAGCCATCAAATGCTCCACATACATTAACTCTGCACCAGACCCTTCCCAATGCCAGCACATCCTTTCTTAGGTAAGTGGCCCAAGGTTGCTCATAATACCCCATATGTGGTCTGATCAATACCTTATAAAAGATTTGTTCCCAGCAACTCTTCACCAGATGACTTTTGTCACTCATGAATGTGGCTCACCACTAACTTCTCAGAAGCAATTGAGATCTTTGTTGGCAAAGTCCAAATCCTGTAATTGAGAGGCTGCACAATCTGGGTCTTGGTTGTGGATAGGATGATTCCACTGGTGGGTGAGTCCAGGACCAGAGAATATGGATTTAGAATACTGGGCATCCCTTTAGAAGAGATGAGAAGGAATTTACTTAGTCAAAGGGTGGTGAATCTGGGGAAATCATTGCCATAGATGGTCAATGGATATCTTTGAATAGTACATTGATAGGCAAGATGTCAAAGATTACAGGGAGAAGGCAGGAGAATGGGGTTCAGAGAAATAATAAATCAGCCATGATGGAATCTCAGAGCAGATACATTTCTGATTTTATACCTCATGGTCTTATTGGCTTTCTTTCCCCGAGTGTGTGAGGCTGGGATTTAGCATTACAGAGGTTTATAAAATTATGAGGAGCATAGTTGGAGTGAATAGTCCGAGTTTTCTTTTATTTAGAGGTCCTTCCAGCCCTTCAACTTGCTCCACCCAGCAGCCCACCTATGCAACTCTAGCTTAATCACAGGACAATTTACAGTACAATGACCAATTAACCTGCTAACCACTATGTCTTAGGAATGTGGGAAGAAACTGTAGCACCTGGAGGATACCTACAAGCACTTGGGGAAGAACGTATTAACACTCTTACAGAAAACGCCAGAACTGAACTCTGAAACTCCGACTCCAATGCCCTGAGCTGTAATAGCATCGTGCTAACCCCTACATTACTATGGTGCCCAAGTTGCCAGGATAAGGAAGTCTTAATATAGAGGGCATGGGGAAAGAATTAAAAGGGATTGAAGGACATTACAGAAGATGGTGCGTATACAGAATCAGCTGCCAGAGGAAATCGTAGAAATAGGTACAATTGCAACATTTGAAAAACTCTTGCTAAGACACAGTGAGTAGAAAGAGTTAGAGGGATATAGGTCAAACAAAGCTCAAGTAGACAACTTGGTCAACACAGTTGAATTGGGCCGTAGGGCCTGTATCTGTGCTGTTTAATTCTATGAATGACAAGGTGGATGGAATCTTGTTTTAATGTTCTATTTGGAAGATTCTACCTCTGATGGTCTAGCATTTCCTAAGCAGCTGCAAAAGGAGATACTAAGAAACCAAAAGACCCAACCACTACCTATTGTTGCCCACACAGCACTATAATATGTGGATATTCAGTCACATGAGGACCCACTGTTATGAATGTGGAGCAACTCTGAGGGGCCGAAGGGTGCAAAGTCGCCCCTCCTTTTTGAGAATCGCAAGATCGCTATTATTTCGGGTCTGAGACCCAGGAAATGAGAGAGATACACAGCATGTCAGTAATGAGAGAGACACAGGAACAGCAAAGGCAGTTGTTATAGACACCGCAGAATACACAAGGTTTGGAATGTCTCCTAACAAAAAGTGGAACGGAACCTCTGATTACTGCTATTGTTTCTTGGAGACGGAATTGTGTATTGAGTACTGTACTATTCAGTGAAACCCCTCAGGGGATGACCAGAGTGGGCTGGTTGAGGGATTGCATCATCCCAACCTGATTGACATCTGAGACCCCGTGAGTGAGGATAAAAGGAGGGTCTGGGGAAACACCCCTCAGACGCACCAGGAGAAACGCTAGAACTCCAGTGACAGCGTTTTATAGCGAAGCCGGTGAGAGCTCGTGTGCGTCCTCCCTTGCCTGGGTGGCGGGCTCATCACGGAAGAACGGTTTAGCTAAAGGAGAGGTCATACTTGAACGGCCACAACAACGAGACACTGATGGATCAAAATCATAAAGGAAGGTTGGCAAAAACGATAGCGGTAACTGTTCCCATTCTTCTATCTCTCTCTCTTTCCAACAATTGCAACACAGCGACAAACAAACGACGGCAGCCTGTATGAACTGAAACAAACTTTAGATTTCCATCGGACAATTCATTATCCCCTAGACAACGATAGATTGCACTTTTAGGTTTAGTATTGATGACGTATATTATCTGTATATTTGCATTGATATTATTTTTGTGTATTTTTACTAATAAATACTGTTAAAAATAGTATCACCAGACTCCAACGGATGCCTCTATCTTTGCTGGTAAGTGACCCAGTTACGGGGTTCGTAACACCACCAATCGACAACCTCTGAGGAGACCATCACACTTGACTCGAGTGATTACATTACCACTACCTAAATACTGGCAGTGAGATTTTATGCAAAAGTGTCAGAATTAGGGTTAATATCACTGCCATATGTCCACAAATATGTTATTTTGGGGCAATGTTCAAAGTAAATTTATTATCATAGTGCATGTATGTCTCCATATATAACTCTGAGATCCATTTTCTTGTGGGCATACTCAATAAATCTATAGAATAATAACCATATCAGGATCAATGAAAGACTACACCAACTTTGGCATTCAACCATTGTGCAAAAGACAACAAACTGTGCAAATACAAAAAAAAATAATATAAATAAATAAGCAATACATATCAATAACATGAGATGAAGAGTCCTTGAAAGTGAGTCCGTAGTTTGAGGGAATATTTCAATGACAGGGCAAGCCAAATTGAGTGAAGTTATTCCTCTTTGGCTCAAGAGCCTGATGGTTGTGGGGTAGTAACTGTTCCTGTGCCTGGTGCTGTGAGTCAGGAGGCTCCTTACCCCCTCATCGATGGAGCAGTGAGAAGCCAGCAGGACCTCGGTGTTGGTGATCTGCAATGATGGATGCTGCTTTCCTACAAAAGTGTTTCATGTAGATATACTCAATTGGCTTTACCTGTTATCGTCTGGGTGGCATCCACTACTTTTTGTAGGATTTTCCATTCAAGGGCGTTGGTATTTTATACCAGACTGTGATGCAGCCAGTCAATATACTCTCTGTTACGTATCTGTAGAAGTTTGTCAAACTTCAGATGTCATGCTGAATCTTCACACATTTCCAGAGAAGTAAAGGCAATGTCATGCTTTCTCCATCTAGAAAAGTTCCTCTGAAGTAATAACAGCAAGGAATTTAAAGTTGCTGACTGGCTCATGGACCTCTGGTTTTGTCCTCCTGAAGTCAATGATAAGCTCCTTGGTCTAGCTGACATTGATTAGAAAGTTGTTGTTGTGGCTCCACTCAGGCAGGTTCTCAATCTCCCTCCTACGTGCTGATTTGTCACCACCTTTGATTCAGTTATGACACTGGTGTCATCAGCAAACTTGAACATGGTATTGGAGCTGTGCTTAGCCTCACAGTCATAAGTGTAATGTCCTGGTTAAGATTTCTACTGCAATGCTGTGAGGGATTTCACTTTAGTAGTTTTCTGTAAAAGCAGTATGCCCGCTGGTAGAGTGTTTTGGTTTTGGCTAAAGATAAGGAGGCATGTTGTTCAATTTAGAAATGTGTGTCAGCCTATCAGGATGGTGGGATTGGGAGAAGGTTCTAGAGAAAGCAGGGCGGAGAGAGATTTGTGACAGACACTGACGGAATTTGTGGTCTTTTGGCAGGAGGTGTGGAGAAGAGAAGATCGGGAGAGATACCCGTGGGATTCACGGGAAGACGCGATTTCAAGCAGTGCTTCGCGAGACACATACGCATATTTGGTCTGGTCTAACTGTAATGGGCCCTTTTTCATTTTCTTTCTTTTCTTTCTCTTACTATCTGTTTGATAAAGCTGAAATTAGTCTATATACTTTCTTTATAATTTTATGTTGGTGTATGATTTGTCACTTCTTGGCAACTGGTAATTCTGAATGGACAGTGCTTACACAGCATTTGCTCAAATCAAGGTTCCGTTAATTGGAACATCCCAAATTTCCTGTTTGGTTGAACTTCAATCATACCGACCCTAGACGTATTTTATTTATGAAAGATGGCCTCTTCATCACTGAGTCATGTGGCCGTTTGCAGAGTTAACTAATGAGTCAATTCTGTATATGAACCCAGTGAGAGGGTTACATAACTATAAAGTGAGAAGAGCAAGGGGGCAAAGCACTGCCTTGTGGTGCACCTGTGCTGATGGATGTATGGAGGAGAAATTGTTGGCAATCTGAACTGACAAGTGAGGAGATCAAGAATCCAATTGCACAAGGAGATACTGAGGCTAAGGTCTTGAAGTTTACTGACTAGTTTTGAGCGATAATTGTATTGAATGCTGAGCTGCAGTCAAAGAGCTTCCTGACGTATGCATCTTTGCTTTCATATGTTCCAGGGTTGAGTGCAGAGCTAATAAGAGAGCATCTGCTGTGGACCTATTGCTCTGGTAGGCAAAGTGAAGCAGATCCAAGTCACTTTGCAAGCAGAGTTGATAAGTTTCATCATCAACTTCTAAAAACACTTCATCACCATGGTTGTAAGTGCTACTGGATGATAGTCAATGAGGCAGGTTACCATGTTCTTCTTAAGCACTGGTATAATTGAAGCCTGCTTGAAGCAGGTGGGTACCACAGATTGCCAAGGCAAGAGTTTGAAATCTATCTCAGTGAATATTCCAGCCAGTTAATCAGCACAGGTCTTCAGTACTCGGCCAGGAACCCTGTCTGGGACGGATGTATCTTGTGGGTTCACCATCCTGAAGGGGCTTGCACGTCAGTCTCAGAGACTGAAATCAAAGGATCATCAAGGGCTGCAGGAGTTTGAGATGTTTTTTCCATGTTTTGCTAATCTAAGTGAGTGTAGAAGGCATTGTTCTCACGTGGAAGCAAAACCCTGTTGTTGCCTATATCATCATATTTTACTTTATAAGAGATGATATTAATCAAGCCCCCATCACAAATGTCGAGCATCATTCATTGATTGAGGTTTGCTCTCACCCGGGAGATGGCTTTCTGGAGATGATACCTGGACCTCTTGTAACCCTCCTGGTCACCAGACTTCCATGCTTCTGATCTGTTCAGCAGATTGTGGATCTCATGGTTCATCCAAGGCTTCTGATTGGGGAAGACGGAATGATTTTGTGAGGATACACTTGCCTGCAACTGTTATAATAAAATCCACTTCAGCCATTGTGCATCCATTCAGATCCACAGATAAATGCCAGTCTACTGACTTGAAGCAATTCTGTAGCCATTCCTCTGCCCCCTGTTCTAATCTCTGGAGCTTTGCTCTTCAGTCTCTGCCTGTACGCAGGTATGAGAAGGACAGACAAGTGAGCTGATATACCGAAATGTTGTCTGGGCATGGAACGGTAGGCTTAGTGCAACAGTGGTCTAGTGTGTTGAGACCTATGGTGCTACATGTTATATGCTGATGATAATTGGGCAGGATTCTCTTCAGACAAGCCTGACTGAAGTCCCTGACAATGATTGGAAATGCATCGGGACAGACTGTTTCTTGTTTGGAGACGGCATCATGCACTGTCTCAAGGACTTAATTATAATCGACTGCTAGTGGTATGTAAGTTGTGGTCAGGAATATGGAGGAGACCTCTCTTGGTAAATAGAATGAATGGCATTTGAATGTTAAGTTTTCAAGGTTGGGGGAACTTGAGTTTGACAAAACCAACATATCGGAGCACCATTGAGAGTTTATCATGAAACACACTCTTCCACCTTTTCCCTTTACTGAATCAGTAGTTTGGTCCATAGTGAAAAAGGGGAACCTTCCGGGTTGGTCACTGTATTTGGCATGCCTGGAGGAAGCTGTATCTCAGTCAGAATGTGGTACACAGCAATTTCTCATTTCTCTCTGATACAACAATCTTGCCCTCAGGTCCTCAATTTTGTCTTCCACTGACTGCACATTTGCTAACAAGATGTTGGGTGGGGGAGGCCCTCATTATGTATTATAATAATAATACAGAATTATACATAATTATGTATTATTATGTGTAATAATTTTAAAAATATATACTGAATATAATTTATTAGAGGAAATCTATATCAAAATTAATTTAAGAAGTAGTGCAACAGGAGAGCAAAAGAAAGTGAGGCAGTTTTCAATGTCCATTCAGAAATATGATGGGCTGTGAATCCACAGCTCTCTGATTGAGAAGGGAGGGTCTGACTGCTGAATTATTGCCCAATTATTCTGCTGGATAACAGTGCTTCAACATCTAATGCATTTTTCTAACATTTCTGCAACATTATTTTAACGCAAGCTTTGAGCACTCAAAATTATTGGTTTGCACTTCTCTTAAAATGGCAAATGGGGCAACTTGATAAAAGACCTCCAGACTCTCATTGCTGCCTTTTAAGTGTTGTGTTAGAAAGCTCTCAACACACAGAGGATGGAGCTGCTCTCTGCAGATGGCAATTTATGCCCAGTTAATTGTTAAACCTGAACTTGGTAATCAGGTTGTTAAATGAAGAGGGATTGGGTAGGGAGGACCGGTATATGGAAACACATATCTGGAGAAAGTTCACAAGGATTTTGCCAGGAACTGAGGATCTGAATCAAATCCAAGCCAAGACCACCAGACTCAAAACCAGTTACTTTCTCCAAGCAGTAAGGCTGATCAACACCTCCTCCCACTAACCCAACACTCCACACCTCCAACCACCACTACATTAACATTTCCTGTTAGTCACCTTATGTACAGGCTTTGCTGTATCTAGCATCACTTTATGGACATACAATCAATGTATATAAGCTATTTTATGTATTTATATTTACTGTTTTTTATAATTGTTGCTGTGTTCTTTACCTTATTGTATCCATGCTGACTTTGTCCTGTCTTGCCCTGTGTCACCATAAGATCATAAGACATAAGACATAGGAGCAGAATTAGGCCATTTGGCCTATCCAGTCCACTCTGCCCTTTCATCATGGCTGATCCCGGATTTGGAATACTTCAATCCTGCACCTTCCTCATATTTCTCCAGAAACTCATGCCATTGGTGCTCTGTTGATATTCCTGCCAGCATCCCCTTTCACTTTACTTTGGCCAACTCCTCTCATACCAATGTAATTTCCCTTACTCCACTGAAATACTGTTACATCAGACTTTACTTTCCCTCATCAAATTTCATGTTGAACTCTATCATATTATGATCACTGTCTCCTGAGGGTCCTTTTACCTTAAGCTTCTGAATCACCTTCATAAGACGATTAGAGATAGGAGTAGAATTTGGCCATTCATCTCATCAAGTCCACTCCACCATTTCATCATGGCTGACCGGTCCCCATTCAACTCCATACACCTTCCCTCTCCCTATATCCCTCGATGCCCCGACCAATCAGGAATATATCAACTTTTGTTTAGAATACATCCACAGACATGGCCTCCCCACTGCAGTCTGTGGCATAGCACTCCAAAGATTCACCACTCTTTGGTGAAAAAAAAAATTCTCCCCATTTAGATAATAGTCTGCACTACTGTTCCTTTTACCAAAATGCATTATCATACATTTCCTAACACTGTATTCCATCTGCCACTTTTTTGTCCATTCTTCCAATATGTCCAAGTCCTGCTGCAATCACATTGCTTCCTCACCACTACCTACACCTCCAACTATCCTCATATCATCCGCAAACTTTGCCACAAAGCCATCAATTCCACTATTCAAATCATTGGCAAACAATGTGAAAACTAGTAGTCCTAATGCTGACCCTAGAGGTACATCACTAGTCATTGGCAGCCAACCAGAAAAGGCCCCCTTTATTCTCACTCGCTGACTCCTGTCTATCAGCCATTCCTCTATCCATGCCGATATATTTCCTGTAACAGCATAGGACTTTATCTGGTTAAGCAGCCTCATGTGAGGCACCTTATCAAATGTGTTCAGAAAATCTAAGTAAATGACATCCACTGCCTCTCCTTTGTCCACCCTGCTTGTTTCTTCCCTGAAGAATTCTAACAGATTTGTCGCCTCACAGAAACCATGCGGACATTGACTTATTTTCTCATTAGACTCCCAAGTACCCCGAAACCTCGTCCTTAATAATCAACTCCAATACTTTCCCAGCCACTGAGGTTAGGCTAACTGGCCTATAGTTTCCTTTCTTTTGTCCTCCTCCCTTCTTAGAGAGTGGAGTAACATTTGCAATTTTCCAGTCCTCTGGGGCCATTCCAGAATCAAGAGATTCTTGAAAGATCATGACCAATACATCCGTTATCTCTTCAGCAACTACTTTCAGGGCTCTGAGATGTAGTCCAACTGGTCCAGGTGACTTATCCACCTTATGACCTTTGAGTTTGCCTAGCACATTTTTCTTTGCAATAGTAATGGCACTCACTCCTGCTCCCTGACACTCATGGGCCTCTGGATACAAGAAGTGTCTTCCACAGTAATGCCTGAAGCAAAATACTTACTAAGTTTATCTGTCATTTCTTTGTCCCTCATTACTACCTCACCAGGATCATTTTCCAGTGGTCCAATATCAACTCACACCTCCCTGTTATTCTTTATAGAACTGAAAAAACTTTCAGTACCCTGCTTTATATTATTGGCCAGTTTGCCTTCATATTTTATCATTTTCCTTCTTATAGCTTTTTCAGTTGCCTTAGTTGGATTTTAAAAGCTTCCTAGTCATCAAACTTCCCTCTCACTTTTGCTATCTGATATGCCCTTTCCTTGGCTTTTATGCAGTCCTTAACTTCTGTTGTCAGCCACAGGTGCCTAGCCTTGCTATTTGAGAACAACTTCTTCTGAGGGACATATCTATCCTGCACTTTGTGAACTATTCCCACAATCTTCAGCCACCTCTGTTCTGCCATCATCCCCATAGTACCCTCCTCCAATCCACCTGGGCAAGCTCCTCTCTCATAGTCTCTGTAATTCCCTTTATTCCATTGTGATATCCTTCTCCTTCTCAAATTGCAGTATGAATTCAATTGTATTATGATCATCTCCTTCTTAGGATTCCTTTCTGTTGAGCTGACTAATACAACACCCAATCTAAGATAGCCTTTCCCTAGTTGGCTTGAGCACAAGCTGCTCCTGAAAAGCCATCTCATAGACATTCAACAAATTCCCTCTCTTGCGATCCGACACCAGCCTGGTTTTCCCAATCCCCTTGCATATTGAAATCCCCCATTACAATTGTGACATTACCCTTATTACATATCCTTTCCAGCTCCATTTGGAATCTCAGCCCACGTCTTGACTACTGTTTGGAGGTCAATATATGATTCCCATAATGGTTTTTTTTTGCCCTTGCAGTTTCTTAACTCCACCCACAAAGATCCAACATTCTCTGACCCCATGTCACCTCTTTCTAAAGATGTAATTCCATTTCTTACTGTGGTGAACTACATATGCCTGTCTGGACACGCCCCCTGCTGACTGCTCCTGTGGCTCCTCCCACAGACCCCGGTATAAAGGCGATTGAGGCCTGAGCCCGGCCCTCAGTCTCCAGGATGTAGTGTGGTGGTCAACTACTGCTTGTTCTTTCTTCCAGTCAATAAAAGCCGATATCTCGACTTCACGTCTCAGAGAGAGTTATTGATGGTGCATCACTTACCAATAGAGCTACACCACCACCTATGTCTTCCTGCCTACCATTTTGATACAATATATACCCTTTCATGCTACACTACCAGCAATGACCTTCTTTCAGCCACAACTCAGTGATGCCCACAGCATCATACTGACCAATCTCTAATTGTGCCACGTGTTTGTCCGCCTTATTCCAAATGCTACATGCATTTAAACGCAGCACCTTCAGTTCTGCATTCTTCACCCTTATGAATTTTGCCTCTGTGGTACAATTCAACTCTTTGCTCTGTTTGCAGTTGTGCCCAATCATTGACTTGTCCTTCCTTACACTGGTTTTACATACTACATCATCTACTTGTAACTCTGCTGGCTCATCCTCAACTCGATCAGACTGGCTCTCATCCCCCTGCCTTATTAGTTTAAACCACTCCCAACGGTTCTAGCAAATATGCCCTGAAGGATATTTGTCCCCCTCAGATTCAAGTGCAACCTGTTCTTTTTGTAGAGGTTACATTTCCCCCAGAAGAGGTTCCAGTGATCCAGAAATCTGAATCCCTGCCCCCTGCTCCAATTCTTCAGCCACACATTCATCTGCCTGTACCACGACTTCTGGCTGCTCACCCTCCCTTTTCAGGATATTGTAGACGCATCCAGAAACACTGAAAACCCTGGCACCTGGGAGGCAAACTACCATCCGTGTTTCCTTTTCACATCCACAGAATCGTCTTCCTGTAGCCCTAGCTACTGAGTGCCCTATTATTGCTGCCATCCTCTTCAGTTTGTTTCCTTTATGAGCCATAGGGCCAGACTCAATGCCAGTGGCACAGCCACTGGTGCTTCTCCCAGGTAAGTCACCCTCCCCCCCCCACCAACAGTACTCATGATTGAGTTCTTATTATTGAGGTGGACAGACACAGGGTGCTCTCCACTATCTGACGTTCTCCCTTCCCTCTCTTGACGGTCACCCATTTATCTGTCTCCTGTATTACTGCGGTGACTACCTCCCTGTAGCTCCTGTCTATCACCACTCCACTTTCCCTTACAAGCTGAATATCATCGAGCTGCAGCTCCAATTCCCTAACACGGTCTCTAAGGAGCTGCATTTTGATGCACCTGCCACAGATGTGGCCATCAGGAGGCTGGTCCTCTCCCAGGAATCCCACACCTGACACTTAAAACAGAGGACTGACTCTGCAGACATACCCCCTATTCTCTCAAGAGTTAATACAGAAAAAAACTAAGAAATATGTAATGTACTTACCTTGCCTCCGCCTATTCTCACTGAAGTCTTGTGAAGCCAAAGCCTTACTACTCTGAGTTACAACTCCGACGATGACTGCTCCACTAGGCGGTACCTCTCTTTTATAGAGACTGGGTTTTCAAAGCTCTTCACCAGATCTGCACAGGAACGCTTCTGTTACATCTACACAGGACTTTGATTGAAGAATCCCGCTGAAAAACTTCCTACTTTTTAAAGCTCTTCACCGGACCTGCGAGGGAACACCTCTGCTGTATCTGTGCAGTACTCCAGTCGCCTCTGGTTCATTACATAACCAGTATGGCTGATCCCTAGTAGGCTCAGTGACAAACTACTCTAAAAAGCCATCTCACAGGCATGAACAAACTCACCCACTTGAGACCCATTACCAACCTAATTTTCCCAATCGACCTGCATGTTAAAATCTCCCATGACTATCATAACATTGCCCATTTGACATGCCTTTTCTATTTCCTGTTGTAATCTGTGGTCCACCTCCCAGCTACTGTTGGGAAGGCTGTGTATAACTATGATCTGGGTCCTATTACCCTTGCAGTTTCTTAACTAAACTCATAAGGGTTCAACATCTTCCAATCCTATGTCGCATCTTTCTACTGATTTGATGCTATTCTTTACCAGCAGAGCCACATCACCCCCTCTGCCTACTTTCCTATCCCTCTGATAGAATCTTGAATCTATGTTATAGGCAAATGTTAAACAGGTTACGACTTTACTCCCTGGCGTATAGGAGAATGAGGTGAGATTTTATAGAGGTATGCAAAATTGAGGGATACGGACAGGGCGAATGCAGAGAGACATTTAGGATTGGTGAGACTAGAACTAGAGCAGGTTAAGTGTGAAATCTAAAATATTTAAATGGACTCAAGAGGGAATGTCTTTGCTCATGGACGATGAGAGTGTGGAATGAGCTGTCAGTGGAAGTGGTGAGTGTGGATCCAATTGCAACAGTTAGAGTTAGGGTTGGGTTTGGGTAACTGTATGGATGGGATGGTATAGAGAGCTGTGTTTCAAGTACAGGTCTATGGGTCTAAGTGGAACAATAGTTTGCCTTTGATAAGATGGGCCAAAGAGCCTATTTATGTACGATAATGGTCTATGAGTCTCTGACTCTAGTTGGCAGATCAACTAATGGATGGTATATCAGCCCTTATAAGCTGAATGGTTTCTTTCTCTCTCTGATTGTGTTTCACTTCCAGTCTGCAGGCATTCACCACCGGGCAACTACAGGTCAAAATATATTACCTCAATAAGTCCAGTGCAAGTTCCCACAAGTTAAGAAACTATTTCATACATCGCACCCTGCACAGCACATATAAAAATGACAGATTTTATCCCAGAAGGCAGTCGTACACTGCACAGAGAGCAAAGTACGATTGATTATTGTGAAAATGCATTAATTTATAACAGTATGTTTTTTCCTCCATTATTTTATTTTTATTAATGATAAATTGGAATTACATACACTGATTACACATATTTATCTTAGTCACCTATCATAACTTAAATTAAAGTACTACATCGAACGTGTTTTATTACATGCAGCTAAAAGGCTGAAGAAAAATGGCTTGTTTAGAAAAGTGATGAATTAAAATGTTCTCAAATTTGTGCTTTTACAACATTGAGGCGTCCAGAAACAAATATTAACCCATCATGCACCCATTGCATTATGGGCGTCCTCTGTAAGAAGTCTGTGAGCATGTGGTTTTCCTCTGGGTGTTCCAGTTTACTCCCACAGTCCAAAGACGAACCGGTTGTCAGGTTAATTGGTCATTGTAAAGTTTCCTGTGATTAGACTGGGTTAAATAGGCGGGTTGCTGGTTGTTGGGTGCTGAAACTCATTAGGCTGGGAAGGCCAGTGCCACTGTGTCTCCAAATAATTAAATAAACATTTTTTTTTACTGCCTTCATGCTGTATAACTTTATGACTGGAGGTTTTTATATGTTTTATACTGTGGTCGATAGCGCACCCCAGCATTCCTAGCGGACAGCGCCACTTTGTTTTTTTGTTTTAAAATGTGTTCATGGTGTGTGTGTTCAGTAGAATTATTGCGAGATGTTCAAGTTAATTTACTTTAGCTCGGGTTATATAGTTGCTCACTGTGCATTTGTGTGCCATCCTGAATGTAAACGAGGTGTGTAATTATCACCTCCCTGTCTGTATGTGACTGAATTAGCTTTCACCAAGCTGATGTGCTCTGTCTGTTATTGTGCTGGTTGCAATAAAAATGGCAGTGGAGATAAACGAGCTCTCCTCGTCTGTCGTCACGGACTGAATGCTTGCCCCACTGCGTCAGGAGTGGGATTGGAAATTGATGGTGAAATTGAAGAGCTACGACGTCGGGGGGAGCACCTTAAGACAAAGGGAATAAGCTGAGGGACTGAGCGGGCGGTATGTCTCCCTCGCACCCCCAGGCTGGGCTCCCGAAGACCGGACATGGACCCGGAGAAAGAGGAGCACCAATCAGTCCCAGTAATTAATGCACCAATGTCTGCCCTGAAGCTCCCCAGGTACAACGGTACCAACCGCCTGGAGCCTTACCTGCCGCCAGGGGCAAGTGGCAGTGGTGGTGCTTCAGGTGGCAGCCGGTGGTGAGGTACACCTCCCACCATTGACCACCAGCAGCTATGCAGTGAGCAGGAGAGTGATCCCGTGTGGGACAGCGGCCAGAGTGGGCAGAGCTCTCCACCCTGGATCCGGAGACCAGAGAATTACACCCTCAGTGGGGCAGGCTGGAGGCGCACGACGACTTGCTGTCCGGCGGTGGCAGTTCTCCGATGGCGACAGACATCTCCTGCAGCTGGATGTCCCCCAGGAGCTCCAGCTATGGTGCTGTAGTTGATGCACACGCTGACGGTGGCCGGCCGTTTCTGGGTTGCAAGAACAGTGGGCAAGCAGTGCAAACATTTCTGTCAGCCTGGATGCAGGTAGGACACCAATGTACCAGTACCTGGTGGGTGCCCCAACGAGCCGTGTAGGGGCAGACATCCTAGGGCCTTTCCCCACAATGACACTGGAGACCATCACGTTCTCGTGCCCTGGAATACTTCACAAAGTGTCAGAGGTGTATGGGGTCCCGGACCATAGTGCTACCACCACCCTGGAGAGACTCACGGAGGAGGTCTTCTGCCGTTTCAGTGCCCATGAGGAACTCCACAGTGTCTAGGGGTGCAATTTTGAGGCGCAGGTGTTTGACAAGGTCAGCTGGTGGCTGGGAATCATCAAAAGGCCACCCACCCCTCCTTACCCACAAAGTGATGAGCTGGTCGAACATTTTAACCGCTCCCTGGCTACGCAGCTTGTCATCCTCATCAGCCAGCACCAGCGCGATTGGGATCACCACCTACCCCTAGTGTTGTGGGCATACCGGACAGCAGTTCAGGAGAGCTCCAGGTATAAATGCCCTCTGTGCTTATGTTTGGGTAGAAGCCGTGCATACCGGTGGATCTGGTGTTTGGCTCCCAATCCCAAGCCGGAGATTCCTGGAGAGACCGACATGGAGAACCTTCAGCACCTCGGGGTGCTCGTGGGCTGTTCAGGATGTGGCTCAGCAGAACCAAAGTGCGGCAAGTGGCGACCACACCAGGCTCATGAAGCCTGCGGTGAGAGACAGGACGTTACTGTGGGAGACTGAGTACGGGTCTACTGCCCCTCCTGGGAAAAGACTGTCCACCAAGCTTGGAAATCACTTGAAGGGGCCGGGAGAGGTGCTTGGCCACATCTCCAAGGCGCCATAACAGGAGCAGCTGCCTAAGTGGAGGAAGACATTTGTACTGCACTGGGACCAGTGTGTCGGTCCTTGACCGCCACCAACTCGATGAGGCTGAGGGAAGGAGGTGACACTTCCGGTGCCCTAACGTTTGCCTCACCAAAGAGTGCCTCCCATGAAGGGGCTGCAGAAACCCCCTCCCGGCACCCTGGGACTTTAGGCCCTTGTTGTGGACTCTGGGTTTGCTGGGGATGGCTGACCCTTCAGCTGGGGGCAGTGTGGAGCTCTGGGAGCATGGCTAACAGCTTGCAACAACTTTGCTAGCGGCCAGTGCTACTTATTCTTGTTTTAAAATGTGTTTGTGGCGTGCACATTCAGTAGAATTACGGTATGATGTTGGCGTTAATTTATTTTATTTCAGGTCATACAGTTGCTCGCATGTGTGTTTCTGTACCATCCTGAAAGTAACCACAACGTGTAATAATCACCTCCCCCGTCTGTATACGACTGAGCTGTTCTGATCTGTCTGTAATTGTGCTTGTCGCACTAAAAACGGCAGTTGAGATAAACGAGCTCTTTTCATCTGTCATTACAGACCGAATGCTTGCCACGATATTTTGAAGACTGTGGCTGTAGTTTGGGGGCTTGGAGGTGACCTGTCCTAGGGTTGGAGTTCTGTCTCTGAGTGTGGGTGGGTGATAGGCTGGATGGGAGGGAGGGAAGAGTCTTGTTTTGCTGTTGTTGTTTTTGTTTTGCATATTTTGCTCTCTGTACAATGTATGACTGCCCCCTGGGATAAATTACATCAAATTTATATGTGTTTGCAGGGGAAGGTTCATGTTATAGTTGTCGTTGCTCGTGTTGTTCTGTTGAACGTGGTGGGCATGCTATGTTGGTGCTGGAAAGTATGGTGACACTTGCCGTAGGTTGTGTTGGTTGTTGATGCAAGTAACGCATATCACTCTTTATAGGAGCAATAAATAAATCTGAATCTAAATCGTGTTTCCTTTTAAACGTCTTGCTCAAGGAAGGATATTGATGGAGTGATAGAAATCAAAATAGGAAGGACTTTAGGAAGAAGGTGGAGGCTTTGGAGAGGGTGCGGAAGATTTTCACCAGGATGCTGCCTGGATTAGGGGGTAGAAGCCACAGGAGAGTTTGTACAGTCTGAGGTTGTTCTCTCTCTGGGGCGCCAGGGGCTGGGGGTGGGGGGAGATCTGATAGAGACATAAGATCATGAGAGGAATGGATAGAGTAGACAACTGGAACAAAATGTCTAATACTAGAGGCCATGCATTTAAGTCAACTTAGGGCATGAAGGGATATGGGGAGAAGGCAGGAGATTGGGGCTGAGAGGAATAATAGATCAGCCATGATGAGATGGCGGAGCAGACTCGATGGGCCAAATGCCCCAATTCTGCTCCTATATGGTCATATGGTCAATTGAGTGAAGTTCAAAGGTGATGTGCAGGGCAAGAGTGTTGGAATGTGCTACTAGGTTCAGTAGTGGCAAATCTTTATATATTTATAATTTTTATTTAGAAACAGAGTGCTGAAAAGGCCCTTCTGTCCCAATGAGCTGCACTTCCCAGGAACCCCCCTATTTAGAACTAGCATAATCACAGGACAATATATAATCACAAATAACCTACTAGCTAGTACATATTTAATGGTGGAAGGAAACCGGTGCATTTGGAAGAATATCGTGCAGTCGGAAGAATATCGTACAGTCATAGGGAGAACGTAGAAACTCCTTACAGAAGGCACCGGAATTGAACTCCAAACCCCAATGCCCCAAGCTGGAATAGTTTTGCACTACCTGCTATGTTATTATGGTGCCCCATAGAGACTTTGAAAAGGCTCTTAAATAGGCACATGAACAAGCAGAGAATGGAAAGGTATGGAACTTGTGTAGGCAGGAGAAAGTAGGTATTTAATTAATTGCTTAATTAGTTCTGCACTACATCAAATGGAGGACCTTTCCTGTGCTGTACTGTTCTACTATGTGTTCTAAGCACAAGACCTGATCCCAAAAAAATCTACACAATTAAAGGTAAGTCCATGGCAGTGCAAGAGGTGATCTGTAATATTCCATTGCTGAGGCTGGATTAATCTAAACCAGTCACAATCTTCTCCTCCCATATCCTCACAGCTTTCCACAAGGAACAACTATAGCTTCCCTTCATGATGAACCTCTAAACTGAAACTAGGCCGTTAACCACAACACAACCTCACCTTTTTGACATGATAAGCTTTTCTTGAAAAGTACGTCTCCCATTACCCTAGCCCATTGCTATTTGCCTCTTGCAGTGCTCAAACTCTGCTCCATCTCACAAGAGCAAATAGCTAATTTCCTTCTTTACTTGGATCAGGAGTAGCCGAGAATGAGTTAAATACAGCAGCACTTACACACAGTCTTTTCACATGTGCTTGGAAAATGCTCTCCACCCGAATCGTAATGGGTTTCAGCTGTGGAAAAGAATCAATTCACAATTGGAGCTGAGCCCTTTGTCCAGAATCAGCTTTGCTCTCACTCTCTGTGCTGGTAGACAGTGACAATTGGAATGCACAAAACAACATTCCATTTTCTACAGTTGAAATCTAAGGCCTTTTCCTCTCATGCAATTCGCTGTTCCAGGATATTGCATTGTTCTTTATTTTTTTTGGGCCCTCAGCAATCTGTGGAGCACAGGCCATTGATGATATCTCGTTTCCGTCGCCCAAAGTCAATGGTATAGTTGGAGGTCATCAATACTTCTCTAATTGACTCTATAGGAGATTGGCCTGTACAGCATCTCTGGAGACCTGTTGGCTGGCCTTACCCATTTCCACCTCTCACAACGGGGACATAAGGTTGGATTTTGAGAGATGCATTCAGTTCCGGTCACTTCTTTATAGAAATGATGTGGAAGCTTTAGGGAGGGTGTGGAGGGGATTTACCAGGGTGCTGTCTGGATTAGAAAGCATGTCTTATGAAGATAGGTTGAGTGAGCTAGGGTTTTCTCTTTGGAGTGAAGGAGGATGACAGACTGCTCGACAGAGGTGTATACATGGCCATCCATTTTCTTATCATCCACGTGCCCAACTGTTTCTTAAATCTACCTAATGTATCTGCCTCCGCTAGCAGAGTGTCTCACACACTTAGCCAAGTTCAAAGTTCAAAGAAAATTTATTTTCAAAGTACATAAACGTCACCATATACGGCCCCGAGATTCACTTTCTTGCAGACTTACTCAATAAATCCATAGAATAATAACCATAACAGAATCAATGAAAGACTGCAGCAACTCGGGTGTTCATAGCACTCACTGTGTAAGAAACCTAGCTCTTGCATTCCTCCACTCACCTTAAAATTATCCCGCCTCTTATTAGCGGCATGGGGAGAATGTTAAGACTCATTATGCGGCACAGAAGTGCATTGTTTTGCACAGTCGCTTTACAGCATCAGCGATCGCCAATCGGAGTTTATATACTGCCACTGTCTGTAAGGAGTTTTAACGTCCTCTCCGTGGCTGCATAGATTTCCTCTGGGTGCTCTGGTTTCCACCCACATTCTAAAGGTTAGAGTTAATGAATTTGGTGTTCTATGTTAGCACCAGAAGTGTGGCAACGCTTGCAGGCTGACCCCAGCCTATCCTCAAACTGTGTTGGTCGTTGATGCAAAGCAATGCATTTTACAGAATGTTTTGTTGTTTCATGTTTAGTTTCCACTGCGCCCTCGCTAAAGCTTTCACATCGTTCCTATAGTAAGGTAATGGGAGGACGGTGGTGAGCTGAATTCCCAAACCGCTGCGCTGCTTCTGGCGAGGGTGCTGCTGCAGTGCGCTGGGGAGGGAGTCGCAGGATTTATACTCTGTGACAGTGAAAAATGAGTGAAGTACACCCAGGTTTAAAGAGGGGAATCTGTAGGTGGTGGTACTCTCCAACACTAGTTTTGGGATGTTCTGTTAAACTAGGCTGGCGGATTACACCTTCTGTAGCCAGAGAGTGGTGAATCTCTGAAGGCCAAGCCTTTGGGAACATTGAAAACTGAGGTTAATAGGTTCTTAATTAGTGAGGGTGCCACAGGTTATGGGGTGAAGGAAGGAGAATGGTGTTGAGAGGGATAATAAATCAGCAAAGATGGAATGGTGAAACAGATTCGATGGGCTGAATGGTCTAATCTTATTGTCTTATGTCTGGTCTCCTTCCAATCCAAGGTCAGCAGGTCCTGACTGCATAATAGCACACTAGCATATTTGAGCTTCCTATTTTGATGAACCACTAGAACACCATCCAGACTGCGAAGAGCATTTTCCTGACTAGGAAAGCAGTAAAGAGATTGTCCTGGTAATGCACACGCATTAAATCTGCAAAATTCTGCTAATAATTGCCCTAATTCTGCCACTATGTCATATGGTTTTATGATCTAAGTGCAGTGTATTTTTTATTCCTTCTCTGGACACTGTCCTGCTGAAGGAAAAGGCAATTATGCTGATAGTTGATGTGCTTTGTTCTGGACTGTATCAAAGCATTTGAAGGTATTGACCTCACTTCTACCTTGAGGGCACAGTTACTTTAATGCTAATTTGATGTTGAGACCCAGAAAGTGGTGTCAACATTAGACATCAGTTTGATGTGAAGAAACATCTTGGCACAAAGGCTGAAAAAATGTGGAACCCATTTCCTGTAAGACCAAGGGAGCTGGGAGTCAAATCTGATTAATTTTTATGGAGTAACCATTACAAAACCCTATTCATGTACATCTGAGGGAGTTGGGAGTCAAGTCTGATTAATTTTTATGGAGTAGATATCTCAAAACCCTTTTCCTGTAGTTTTGAGGGATTTGGGAGTCAAGTCTGGTTTTTTTAATGGAGTAGTTATCTACTCAAAAATGGGCAAAACAGTTTGAATCTTATTGGATGTGTCTGAGAGGTTGATTAACCTTCATCCGTTATTCCCTGAGGATGCAGGGGCAGGGACAGAGGTGCATATATCCCTCCATGGAGCAACATGATTAGCGTAACATACAGTGACCCAGGATCAATTCCCGCTGCTCTGTGTAAGCTGTTTGGATGTTCTCCCCATGACTTTGTGGGTTTCCACTGGGTGCTCTGGTTTCCTCCAACATTCTCAGACAGGTAAGGGTTAGGAACTTGTGGGCATGCTGTGTGGCCACCAGAAGTATGGCAATACTTGTGTGTTGATCTGCAGCATATCCTTGGACTGTGTTAGTTGCTAATGAAGGGGAAACATTTCACTATATGTTTCAAAGTTCGATGTAAATTTATTATAAATGTACATATATGCAACAATATGTACCCTGAGACTCATTTTCTTGTGGGCATACTCAATAAATCGATAGAATAATAACAATAAGAGAGTCAATGAAAGACTGCTCAACTTAAGTGTTCAACCAGAGTGCAGAAGACAACACACTGTGTAAGTACAAAAAGAAAAAAATAATATAAATAAATAAATAAGCAATGAATACGAAGAACATGAGATGAAGAGTCATTGATAGTGAGTTCAGAGGTTGTAGGAACAGTTCAGTGTTGGAGCAAGTGATGCTAAGTGCAACTTTCTCCTTTGGTTCAAGAGCCTAATGACTGAGGGATAATATCTGTTCCTGAACATGGTGGTACACGTCCTAAGGATCTTGTACCTCCTTCCTGATGGCAGCAGTGACAAGAGAGCATGGCCTGGATGGTGGGTACATGTGACAAATAAAACTAATCTCTCTCTCTTAACTCCAGACTTACAGAAAGAGGTTAAATATAGAATCTGACACAGTACAGAAACTGGCACTTCAGCCCAAAATGCTAAATTACACTAAATCTCTTTTTGGAAGTTTGGTTGATCATGGAGCTTGGCAAAATGTTTGCAGACGTTTCAACTTGAATCAAGAAGTTATCATTAGTGTGCAGCTGAGGGTGTTGTCCTGTCATTATGTTGGCTTATATTCTCCTCCGGTGTCTGGATGGAGATTGATTAGACATTGTGATCTGGTTGGCTGTTTCAAAACACCGTGAACAGTTTATCAGTAGAAGATTTTGATTGGCTAGCTTCAAGGGAGGTCTGTTGGAAGTGTTGCTGTTCAGATCCCAAGATCACTGGTGATTTGTCAATTGTTGATGTTGTTATCTCTCTTTTCTCAGTAAGGGTTCATATACCAGATCTACATCAATGTGTTTGTTGATGGATCCTTGTGTAGAAAACCATGCTTCAAGAAATTCTCCATAAGACCTTAAGACCATGAAAACATAGGAGCAGAATTAGACCATCAGGTCCATCATCCAATCATGGCTGATCCTTTTCTCCCCCTCTTCAGCCCCGCTCCCTGGCTTTCTCCCCATAGCCTTTAATTCCATGGCGAATCAAGAACCTATAAATCTCTGCCTTAAATAAATCCAATGACTTGGCCTCCACAGCTGCCTGTGGTAACAAATTTCACAAATTCACCACCCTCTGGCTAAATACATTTCTCAGTATCTCTGTTATAATGGAGACCTCTCTATCCTGAGGCTGTGCCCTCTTCTCCTAGACTCCCCTGCCAAGGAAACATCCTTTCTACATCTACTCTGTCAAGACCAGTCAACATTCAAAAGGGTTCAATGAGATTCCCCTTCATCCTTCTAAATTCCAGTGAGTAAAGGCCCAGAGCCATCCATTCCTCGTATGGTAAAGCTTTCATTCCCAGGCTCATCCTTGTGAACCTCTTTTGAACCCTCTCCATTCCAGCACATCTTTTCTTAGACAACAAGCCCAAAACTGTTCACAAAACTCAAGGTGAGACCTCACTAGTCTATTATAAAGCCTTAACATCACATCCCTGCTCTTATATTCTAGGCCTCTTGAAATGAATGCTAACATTGCATTTGTCTTTCTCACCATGACTCAACCTGCAAGTTAACCTTTAGAGTGTTCTGCAGAAGGAATCCTAGGTTCCTTTGCATTTCAGATTTCTGGATTTTCTACCTGTTTAGAAAAGAGTCTGCATATTTATTTCTACTACCAAAGTGCATGACCATGCGTTTTCTAACATTGTATTTCATTTGCCACTTTCTTGCCACCCTCTTGTTTCCTCAGCACTACCTGCTTCCACCAATCTTTGTTTTATCGGCAAACGTGGCAATAAAGCCATCTATTCTATCATCTAATTCGTTGATATAGAGCAGTCTCAACACCGACTCCCACGGAACACCATTGGCATCTAGAATTCAACCAGAAATGGATCCTTTTATTTCCACTTGCTACCAATCAGCCAATGCTCTAACCATGCTGATAACTTTCCTGTAATACCATGGGCTCTTAACTTGTCAAAGGCCTTCTGAAAATCCAAATATTCTTTATCTATCCTATTTGTAATCTTAAAGAATTTCAACAGGTTCATCAGGCAAGATTTTCCCTTAAGGAAACCATGCTGACTTTGTCCTATCTTGTCCTATGTCACCAGTACCCCATAATCTTATCCTTAACAATTGACTCCATCTTCCCAATCTCTGAGGTCAGGCCAATTCTTTCTGCTGCATCCCTTGTTTCTTAGAGTGGAGTGACATTTACAATTCTCCAGTCATCCGGAACCATGCTAGAGTACAAAGATTTTGAAAGATCATTACAAGTGCCTCCACAATCTCTACCGCTACCTCTTTCAGAACCCTAGGGTGAAATTCACCTGGTCCGGGTGACTTATGTATCTTAAGGTCCTTCAGCTTTTTGAGCACCTTCTCCCATGTAATAGTAACTGCACCCACTTCTCTTCCCTCACACCCTTCAACACCTGGCACACCTCACACCTGTGTCCTCCACAGTGAAGACTGATGCAAAATACTCACTTAGTTCATCTGCCATCTCCTCATCCCCCATTATTACTTCTCCGGCCTCATTTTCTAAAGAACCTATCTCCACTCTCACCTTTCCTTTATTTTTGATATACTTCAAAAAGCTTTTATTTTAATCCATCATGATATTGCTTGCTAGCTTGCTTTCATATTTTATCTTTTCCCTCCTAATAATTTTTTTAGTTGCTCTCTGTAGGTTTTTTAAAGCTACCCAATCCTCTATCCTCATGCTAATTTTTGCTTTGTAATATGGCCTCTCTTTTGTTTTGATATTAGCTTTGACTTTTCTTTTCAGCCACAGTTGTACTATTTTACCATTTGAATATTTCTTCAATCTTGGAGTACAGCTATCCTGCACCTTCCTCATCTTCTCCCAGAAGCTCAGGCCATTGCTGCTCTGCTATCATCCCTGCCAGCATCTCCTTCCAGTTTACTTTGGCTGTCTGCTCTCTCATACCACTGTAATTTCCTTTACTCCACTGAAATACTGCTATGTCAGTCTTTACTTTCTCCTATCAAATTTCAAGTTGAACTCAGTCATATTGTGATCACTGGCTCCTAAGGGTTCCTTTACATTAAGCTCCCCAATTACCTTTGGTTCCTTACGAAACATCAAATCCAGTATAGCTGTTCCCTGGTCAGCTCAGTGAAAAACTGCTCTAGAAAGGCATCTTGTAGACATTCAACAAATTCGTTCTCTTGATACTCATTCCCAATATAATTTTCCCAATTTATCTGCATGTTAAAATTTCCCATGGCCATTATACCATTCCCCTTTGACATTCTTCTTCTATTTCCCATTGTATACTGTAGTCCAAATCCCAGCTACTGTTGGGAGGCCTGTATATAACTGTCATCAGGGTCCTTTTACCCCTGCAGTTTCTTACCTCAACCCACAATTTCTGACCCTATGTCACATCTTTCTAATAACTTAGAATATAGAACACAGAACAATACAGCACAGTACAGGCCCTTCGGCCCACAATGTTGTGCCGACCCTTAAACTGTGCCTCCCATATAACACTCCCACCTTAAATTCCTCCATATTCCTGTCTAGTAGTCTCTTAAATATCGCTAGTGTACCTGCCTCCATCACTGACTCAGGCAGTTCATACCACGCACCAACCACTCTCTGAGTAAAAAACCTTCCTCTAATATCCCCCTTGAACTTTTCACCCCTTACCTTAAAGTCATGTTGTCTTATATTGAGCAGTGGTGCCCTGGGGAAGAGGTCCTGGGGCTGTCCACTCTACCTATTTCTCATAATATTTTGTACACCTCTATCATATCTCCTCTCATCCTCCTTCTCTCCAGAGAGTAAAGCCCTAGCTCCCTTAATCTCTGATCATAATGCGTACTCTCTAAACCAGGCAGCATCCTGGTAAATCTCCTCTGTACCCTTTCTTAACTTGATGCCATTCTTTACCAGCAGAGCCACACCTACTTTCCTATCCATCCAATACGATGTGTAACCTTGGCCCTTCAGCTCCCAACTACAACTATCCTTCAGCCACAGTTCGGTGATGGCCACATTATACCTGACAATCTGAAGACCTGAAGATCATCCACCTTATTTCTTATACTCCATGCATTGAGATATACTTTGAGTACTGTATTTGCCACCCTTTTTGATTCTGCATCCCTAAAAGACCATAAGACATAGGAACAGAATTAGGCTATTCAGCCCATCGATCCTACTCCATTATTTCATCATGGCTGATCCCAAATCCCGCTCAATCCCATACACCTGCCCTCTCACCGTATCCCTTCATGCTGGAAATAATCAGGAATCCATCAACTTCTGCTTTAAATATACCCTTGGAATTGGGTTCAGATACAGTCAGTGACAGAGCATTCCACAAATTCACCACTCTTTGGCTAAAAAAAATTCCTCCTTACCTATGTTCTAGAAGGTCACCCCTCAACTTTGAGGCTGTGCTCTCTAGTTCTGAATAACCCACCATAGGAAACATTGTCTGCATATCCACCTTATTTAGCTTTTTCAACATTCAGTTGGTTTCAATGAGATCCAGTGAGTACAGGCCCAAAGCTGCCAAATGCTCCTCACGTATTAACCCCTTCATTCCCATAATCATCCTTATGAACCTCCTCTGGACTCTTTCTAATGATAATACATCTTTTCTGAGATAAGGGGCCCAAAACAATCAGACTCCTCAATACCCGAAGCCTGGACTGACACCTTGCCCTATTGTCCTGTTTATTATTTATTGTAATGCCTGCACTGTTTTTGTGCACTTTATGCAGTCCAGTGTAGGTCTGTAGTCTAGTGTACCTTTCTCTGTGTTGTTTTTTTTTATTACGTAGTTCAGTCTAGTTTTTGTACTGTGTCATGTAACACCATGGTCCTGAAAAACGTTGTCTCAGTTTTACTGTGCACAGTACCAGCAGTTATGGTCAAAATGACAATAAAAGTGACTTGACTTGACTTGAAAACTGTTGCCAATACTCCAAGAGTGGCCTAACTAGTATCTTATAAAGCCTCAGCGTTATCTCCTTTTTGATATATTCTATTCCCCTTGAAATAAATGCAAGTATTGCATTTGTCTTCTTTACCTCAGACTCAACCTGCGAATTAGCCTTCTGGGAATCTTGCACGCGGACTCCTAAGTCCCTCTGCATCTCTGATGTTTGAGTTTTCTCCCCATTTAGATAATAGTCTGCACTATTGCTCATTTTACCAAAATGCACATTCAATGATGTAACCCTCAGGTTTGCCCAGCTCATGTTTGTCCAGGGAAACAGCCTCTAGCCCCGCCAAACTGAGAAATCATGTTTATGCGAATGCTGTGTAATGTACTGCCTAGTACAAACCCACAACACAAAATAGCAGACAGTACACCATATGCAATTAAATGATTGAACTTTATGAATCTTAATCTGAATGAAAATAATGTAATGTAATAATGTAATAAAGTAATGAAAATAAAAAAGGGTCCAATTTAAGGAAAAGTCAAAAGTGCACGTTGGAGCTCACTCAGTTGCCATTCTTCCACCATCGATCTCCTCCGAGCATCACCGACCTTCGGAACCTCAGATCCCAGTCCACTCCGTCCGGTGGTCTACCAGCTCTCTCCACACATGTCTTCCCTCTTCATCTCTCCTCGACAAAGACTTCACAAAAAACCTCCTTCCAGATTCACAAGACAGAGCAACAATCTCTGATTGGCTAACATGCATACCATAGTCCTGTTACCTCCAGCCATAACCCAAACATTGCTGCTACAGAGAAACCGTTACCTCAGCATTGAACATTACAGAGAAGCCATTACATTAGCATTAACAGTAAAACATTACAAAGAAGCCATTATATTAGCAGTGAATCCTTGCTGCACAATATTTCCCAAGACTGTATTCCATCTGCCACTTTTTTGCCCATCCTTCCAATTTGTCTAAGTCTTGCTGCAATTGAATTGCTTCCTCAGCACCGCTGACCCTTCCACCTATCTTTGTATCATCTGCAAACTTTGTCTCAAAGCCATCATTTCCACTATCCAAACCACTGACAAACAATATGAAAAATAGTAGTCCCAATACTGACCCCTGAGGAACATCACTAGTCACTGGCAGCCAACCAGAAAAGGCCCCCTTTATTCTTACTTGCTGCCTCCTACCTCTCAGCTATTCCTCTATTCATGCCAGTATCCTTCCTGTAATGCCATAGGATCCTATCGTGTTGAGCAGCCTCATGTGAGGCATCTTACCAAATGCCCTCTGAAAATGTAAGTAAATGGCATCCACTACCTCTCCTTTGTCGACCCTGCTTATTACTTCTTCGAAGAATTTTAACAAATTTGTCAGGCAGGATTTCCCTTCACAGAAACTGTGTGACTTTGGCTTATTTTATCACTGGTCTCCTAGTACCCCAAAACCTCATCCTTACTAATGGACTCCAACAGTTTTTCAGCCACTGAGGTTAGGCTAAATTTTGGCTTCCTCCCTTCTGAAAGAGTGAAGTGACATTTGCAATTTTCCAGTCCTCCAGGACCATGCAAGAATCAAGTGATTCTTGAAAGATCATGACCAATGCATCTGTTATCTCTTCAGGAACCTCTCTCAGAACTCTGGGCAGGAATCCATCTGGTCCAGGTGACTTATCCACCTTACGACCTTTCAGTTTGCCACACACTTTTTCCTTTGTAATGGCAATGGCACTCACTCCTGCTCCCTGACACTCATGAACGTCTGGCATACAGCTAGTTACTACCTCATCAAAGTCACTTTCCTGTGGTCCAATATCAACACTCACCTCCTTTTATTCTTCGTATAACTGAAAAACTTCTGGTATCCTGCTTGTTTACCCTCAGATTTCATTGTTACCCTTCTTATAGCTTTTTTTACTTTGCCTTTTGTTGGGTTTTAAAAGCTTCCCAATCATCCAACTTCCCATTCACTCTTTCTATGTTATATGCCCTTTCTTTGGCTTTCATGCAGCCCTTAACTTCCCTTGTCAGCCATAGTTGCCTACCCCTGCCATATGAAAAATACTTCTTCTGTAGGACATTTCTATCCTCCACCTTGTAAACTATTCCCAGAAACTTCAGCCACCTCCGTTCTGCCGTAATCCCCACCAGTATCACCCTCCAATCCACCTGGGCAAGCTCCTCTCTCATGCCTCTGTAATTCCCTTTATTCCATTGTGAATCTGATACATGTGAGCTATTAATTCTCAAATTGCAGTATGAATTCAATCACATTATGATCATTACCTCCGAAGGGTTCCTTTACATTAAGCTCCCTAATAAGATCTGGGCTATTACACAACACCCAATCTAAGATAACTTTTCCCCAAGTGGGCTTGAGCAAAGCTGCTCTAAAAAGCCATCTTATAGGAAATTTAACAAATTCTCCCTCTTGCAGTCTGACACTAACTTGATTTTCCCAATCCCCTTGCATATTGAAGTCCCCCATTACAATTGTGTCATTACCCTTATTACGCATCCTTTCCAGCTCTCTTTGCAATCTCAATCCCACATCTTGTCTGCTATTTGGGGGCCTATATATGATCCCCATCATGGTTTCTTTTACCCTTACAGTTTCTTAACTCCACCCACAAAGATTCGACATTCTCTGACCCTATGTCACCTCTTTTAAAGATATAATTCCATCTGTTACCAACAGAGCCACACCACTGCCTATGCCTTCCTGCCTGTCCTTTTGATATAAAGTATATCCTTTGATGTTAAACTCCCAACTATGATCTTCTTTCAGTCACGACTCAGTGATGCCGACAAAGTCATACCAACTAATCTCTATTGAGCTACAAATTTGACAACCTTATTCTGAATGCTTATCCCTAATGCACTGATACTCACCCTGCTGGCTGCAATTTTGTCCTATCATCTACCTGCCCTTCTGAACAGTCTGACTGCATGCTATCTTTGTTTTTTTTTAACCATCTGTCATATCCTGAGTCCCTTCCTCTAGTTCCCTTCCCCCTGCCAGATTAGTTTAAAACCTCCCCAACAGCTATAACAAACCTGCCCATGAAAATATTTGTCCCCCTCAGGTTCAGATGCAACCCATTCCTTTTGTACAGGTCATACATCCCCCAGAGGAGATCCCAATGGTCCAAGTACCTGAAGCCCTGCTCCATGCGCCAGCTTCTTAGCCATGCATTTATCTGCCAAGTCATCCTGTTTCTACCCTCAATGGCACGTGACACAGGTGACATTCCATAAATTAGTACCCTAGAGATCCTGCTTCTCAGCTTTCTCTCTAACTCTCTAAATTCTCTTTTCAGAACTTCTTTGCTTTTCCTTCCTATGTCAATATGTACCAAGACATCTGGCTTCTCCATTCCCCTCCCAAAATTCTCTGGACACGACCTGAGATGCCCCTGATTCTGGCACCTGGGAGCCAACGTGAGTGTCCTAACCACAGAATCTCCTGTCTGTTCCTCTGACTATTGAGTCCCCTATCATTACTGCTCCCTCTTCTCCCTCACCCATGCTGAGTGCCAGTAAAGTGGTCTCTGTTGCTTTCCCCTGGGAGGTCATCCCCCACAACAGTATCCAAAACCATGTACTTATTATTGAGCGGAATGGCCACAGTGTGTTCTGTGCTAACTCCCTATTCACCTTCCCATTCCTCCTCCTGACAGTCACCCAGCTACCCACCTCCTGAAACTTAGGAGTGACTACTTCCCAGTAAGTCTGATCGATTTTCTCCTCATTCTCCTGAACAAACCAAAGGTCATCCGGCTGCTGCTCCAGATCCCTCACACAGTCTTCAAGGAGCCTCAGCCGGATGCACTTCACACAGATGGGTCTCCCAAGACTGTAACATCCGGCATGAAGAACACACAGCGGCCATTTAAACTACACTAAGCACCCCTGACACGGTAAGGGAAAAGGGCAACTTAACAGGAACTTACCTGAACAACTTAACCAGTGTCATCGCCTCTTGCGAGCCGAAGCCTCCTTTGAGCTGAATCCTGACACTCCCACTCTCACCACTGGTCCACTCCCAACAATGGCCGCTCCACTTGTTCCCTTCTGCACTTTCGTTCGCTCCTCTCTGCACTGCTCCTGCCGCTGATTGGGCCTCCTGAATGACATCAAATGCCCATCAAGCTTTTTGTTCTTTTCTTGCTCTTGCTTGAGTCAAAACTCTGGCTGTCATTCAGCTGGAATGGTGTTCTTCTTCGTCTTCATGAGCTAGGATCTGGACAGCGAAGCAAACACTTCCGACAGACCTCCCTCAAAACTAGCCAATCAGAATCTTCTGCAGCCTAACTGTTCAGTGTTTTGAACCAGCCAACTAGATCACAATGTCTAATCAATATCCATTCAGACCCCAGCTGCCATTTGTTGGAGCCAACACCCTCACTGTTGTGCACTGATGATGGCTTCTCAATTGGAGCCAGAGCATCTGCAATCATTTTGCCAAGCCAAGTGATCGACCAAGCTTCCAAATAGCCAACCTGAGCTACCAATATTCCACAATAAATCTCTTCTGCCTGCACTTGAAATGTGAAGAGGATGTGGGAGAGTCTAAGACCAGGAGGCACAGGCTCAGAATAGAGTGGTGTCCTTTTAGAACAGAGATGAGCTGCGGAATTCATTGCCTTAGATGGCTGTGGAGGCCAATTCATTGGGTATATTTAAAGCAGAGTTTGATAGATCCTTGATTAGTCTGGGCATGATGGGATACCGAGAGAAGGAAGGAAATTGGGGCTGAGAAGGAGAAAGGATCAGCCATGATGAAATGGCAGAACGGACCTGATGGGCCAAATGGCCTAGTTCTGCTCCTATCCTTTATGGTCTTATGAAATATGTCCCCTCTATTGCCTGCACATTCATGTGCCTGTCTAACAGCCTCTTGCACACCTCCATCATATCTACTTCCAATATCAGCACTGTCAGTTCAATTCAGGCACCCACAACTCTTCGTGTAAAATAAAACTGACCACACGCATCTCCTTCAAACTTTCCTTCTTTCGGTTTGAGAGAATATCTGGAGAAGAGGGATGAAAGCGGGGAAACACAAGGAACTGATCCGGTTAACTACAGGACGACTCATGGGGAGAATATTTGAAGCAAGTCATAATCTGCAGCACATATGACTTCAATTTAGAGTCTTAAAATACTGATGAGCATCTCCAGAATTTAATTTAAGCAGTTACTTAATCTGTGATTGGAAGATAAAATGGTATTTGTTCAGTCTGAGCAATCTTAAGGCTAGACCAAAGATCAGAAGGATATGTTTACTTCAAGCAGCAATAAATCTCATGTGCTTTGTCATTTGACCAGCAGCTTTCATTTAAAAAGATTCAATAAAAGAAAATTAGTTTTATTCTTGTCACATGTAGTGATATATAGTGAAAAACTTTGCAGGCCATTCAGACAGACTACCTATTAAATGCTCCTAATGACATGGATCTCAAATAGTTTCTGATGATCAAGTCCAACTCCTGGCCTTTCACATGTAGCTTAGCTACTAAGCCCAGCGGAACCGTTTCCACCGATGGGAAAAGGGGCAAAGGTGGGTTACTGGTGCCTTAAAACCAGTCGCTTTGGGCTTCATCAGCCATGGTTGGCAGTGTATCTAGGAGAAGGGAAACTCTGATTTCAAGCCCCTACTGCTCCCTTGCAGCTATACCTACTCTTGGGGATGTCTTCAAGAGTAAATCCCAGGTGAAATCCGAAGCTGGAGTCCCTAAGGCAGTTCTAATTTGAGTTCAATGCTGACTGGCAACTCCTACGTCACCGCTGGTGCCAAACTGTAGCAGTCTCTGCTGTTCCTTCACATTCATCAGCTGTGTGGAGAGCGGGAGCCTGCTACATGGGAAACAGCTTGCTTTCCATATTCTACTGCCTTGCCTTGCAAACTTGTTTGAGTAACACGTAGACAGCTAGGACAGAATATCCATGTGACCCTGACCAACAGAGGGCCAAATAAGAGGTCTATTCAAGCTTTTCACTGCATCTCAGTACATGTGACAACAATAAACCAAGTCCAATTTCAATCTCCATGTGGCCTCATTTAAGAATTATTCTAGGATATCCTCTCACAAAATAGAAGTGACACAGTCATTGCTTAGAAATGCATAATATACCCCATCATTTATTTTCCCCTCAGTCTCGCCTGAATGGTTTATACCCTGGGATATTGTAATACATAAAGATGAAGATTAGCAACATGCACCAAATGCTGGAGGAACTCAGCAGGTCAGGCTGCATCCATGGGAATGAATAAACAGTTGGCATTACAGGCTGAGACCCTTCTTCAAGGCTGAGATGTCGACTGTTTATTCCTCTCCGTAGATTCGGCCTGACCTGCGGCATTCCTCCAGAATCTGGTGAGTGTTACTTTGGATTTCCAGCATCTGCAGTCTCGCTCATGTTTAAGGTGAAGGATAGCTTTATTTGTCACACATTCATCAAAACATTGCAATGTGCAGTGAAATTTGTCGTTTGCAGCAACAACCAACACAGTCTGAGGATGTGCTGGGGGCAGCCCGCAAGCGTTGACTTGTTTCTGGCTCTGACATAGGATACCCATAACTTCCTAACGTTTTACCAAACCACACATCCTTGGAATGTGGGAGGAAACTGGATCATCATATAACAATCACAGCACGGAAACAGGCCATTCCGGCCCTCCTAGTCCGTGCCGAACTCTTAATCTCACCTAGTCCCATCTACCCGCACTCAGCCCATAACCCTCCACTCCTTTCCTGTCCATATACCTATCCAATTTTACCTTAAATGACACAATTGAACTGGCCTCTACTACTTCTACAGGAAGCTCATTCCACACAGCTATCACTCTCTGAGTAAAGAAATACCCCCTTGTGTTTCCCTTAAACTTTTGCCCCCTAACTCTCAAATCATGTCCTCTCGTTTGAATCTCCCCTACTCTCAATGGAAACAGCCTATTCATGTCAACTCTATCTATCCCTCTCAACATTTTAAATACCTCAATGAAATCCCCCCTCAACCTTTTACGCTCCAATGAATAGAGACCTAACTTGTTCAACCTTTCTCTGTAACTTAAGTGCTGAAACCCAGGTAACATCCTAGTAAATCGTCTCTGCACTCTCTCTAATTTATTGATATCTTTCCTATAATTCGGTGACCAGAACCATACACAATATTCCAAATTTGGCCTTACCAATGCCTTGTACAATTTTAACATTACATCCCAACTTCTGTACTCAATGCTCTGATTTATAAAGGCCAGCGTTCCAAAAGCCTTCTTCACCACCCTATCTACATGAGACTCCACCTTCAGGGAACTATGCACTGTTATTCCTAGATCTCTCTGTTCCACTGCATTCCTCAATGCCCTACCATTTACCCTGTATGTTCTATTTGGATTATTCCTGCCTTCTATTTGGATCACACGGAGGAAATGCACGTGGTCATGGGGAGAGTGTACAAGTACTTTACAGACAGCAGCAGGAATTGAATTGCGATGCCCGGCACTGTAAACCATTATGCTAACATTCTATGCTACCGTGCCGCCTGAGTTGCCAGTCCTGCCCAGGCTTCAACAAAGTCTCAGTGATAGCAACAGTACAATAGACTCCTTGCATTAAAATAGAAGCTTGATCTTGTTGGTACATGTTTCCAGCAGACAAAACCGAGGCATCGATCAAAACCTTGGGACAGAGACTTGGTCAGAAGAGGTTGATTTAAAGGACTTCTTAAGGGAAGGGAACAAATTGTATTGACTAAATGTTAACATAGCAGTGGAGATTCTGAGCAACACACATGAAACGCTGGAGGTAGTTGGGAGGTGATAAGGGAAAGAGGTTTCAGCTTCTTTCTTCATCCTCCCTTCTGCCTCACTTGGTCTCACCAATCACCTGCCAGCTTTTATTCTTTTGCCTTCCCCACCTTATTTATTCTGGCTTCTTCCCCCTTCCTTTCCAGTCCTGATGAAGTGTCTTGGCCCAAAACATCAGCTGTTTATTTCCCTCCGTGGATGCTGCCTATCTTGCTGACTTCCTGCAGCATTTTGTGTACATTGTTCAGGATTTCCGGCATCTGCGGAACCTCGTGTGGCAATGAAGATTCTGCCCAGTTCTGGATCTAGATTGTTGCTGTTGAAATTAAACCAGAAAATGCTGGGAATACTCAACCCGTCAGGTAGCAGGAATCAGACAAAGGGCCCCTGGATCTGAAATGTTAGCTGTTTTTCCACAGATGCTGTTGGACTTGCTGAGAGACATCAGCACTTTCAGTTACAGGCTGAGTACCCCTTATACAAAATGCTTGGGAAATGTTTCAAATTTCGGATATTTGTGAATTTTTGGATGCTTAATGACAAGTACTGTGCAAAATTCTTAGGCACATATGTATAGCTGGGGTGCCTATGGCTTTTGAACAGTACTGTGTTTGTCAATGTGGAGCAGAGAGTGAGCTTGTAAATCTGATAGGAGCAAAGGATGTTGGGAATGGCGACAGTGGAGTGCTGCGAGAGGGGTGCGGGACATTTAGCAGAGAAGGCATGCCGGGGCAGGGACTAGCGCGGGTGCACACACACTCAATCACAAGACAGCAGGCAAGGTCATCTGATTCCAAACAATTGGTTAATTGATCATTACAAAATGTCTCTCTGATGCTTCCTGCTCCCTCCCCTCTCCCTTCCCCTTTTCCCAACCATGATTCCCTTCTCCCTGCCCCTTTCCCACTCTTGGTCCACAATAGAGACCCATATCAGATTGAGGCTTATCATCACTCACATATGTCATGAAATTTATTTTTTAGCAGCAGCAGCGGCAGCTGTACAATGTAAAACATAAAATGACTATGGTACTGTGCAAAAGTCTTAATCTTCCTAGCTATATGCATGTGCCTGAGACTTTTGCACAGTACCGTAGCTTGGAATCACTGTCATTTCTGACTCTGAATTGATGAATTTCTCTGCTGCTTCCTGATCAGCAGACATTTTAAATGCAATGAAATGCCTTTTCTTAAACTTTTGCTACCAGCCTGTTAAATATTCACAATAACCTTCAATTTTCAATTCGTCACCATAGATCTTTGTTTGTTTCATGATCAGCAAACCATTAAGTGGCATATGTTCACTTCAACATTGATGAATCCACTCTTTCAATACATCATCGAGATCTTCATTTTTCTCTTTATGCAATGGTTTTCTATTTTTTGTTAATTCTGTTCGTTACACATATGAGGTCAATTCTGAGAGCTGTCTGTGGTGCTCAGAGACATGCACATCGCCTGGAAACCTTCCCAGCACCTTGTGGAATTATCTATTTATGACGCCATGTCAGCCCTCAAAAAAATTCAGAATTTCGGAATTCTCTGGATTTTGGAATTTTGGATAAGGGGTATTTAATCTGTATTTTTTAATTTTCTGAATTTCAACAGCTGAAGATTTTGGTTTACTTTCATCATTTATTAACATAATAAATCATGGAGTTTTTCCAGTGTGGTAACAGGCCATTCAGCCCAGCTATTGCGTACTAGTCAATACCACTCCAATTTGGTCCAATTTGCCAGCATAATTTAAAAAAAACATAGGAAGTAGAGCACAGCACAGACCCTTCTGCCCACGATATTGTGCCTACTCGAAGCTCAATCTAAACCTTCTCTCACACATTACCCTCAATTTTTCTACCATCCATGTCCCTTTCTAAGTGTTTCTTAGTTGCCCTAATGTGTCTGCCTTCAACCACTACACTTGACAGGGCATTCTATGCACTGACCACTCTCAGTGTGTAAAAAAAAAACAACCTCTGACATCCCCCTTATACTCTCCTCCAATCACCTTGAAATTATTACCCTCATTTTAGCCATTTCTGCCCTGAGAAAAAGTCTCTGGCTGTCCACTCGATCTATGCCTCTCATCAACTTGAGCACCTCTATCAAGTGAACTTTCATCCTCCTTTGCTCCAAAGAGAAAAGCCCTAGCTGTAGCTTGTTCAACCTTTCCTCAAAAGACATGCTTTCTAATCCTGGCAACACTCTGGTAAATCTCCTCAGCACCCTTTCCAAAGCTTCCTTATTCTTCCTGCAATGAGGCCACCAAACTGAATATTCCAAGTGTACTTTAACCGGGGTTTTACAGAGCTGCAACATTACCTCTCTTCTCTCCATGTAGTTGTCCAAGTGTCTTTTAAAAGTTGTTATTGTAACTACATCTACTACTTCCTCTGTCAGGTGATTCCATATCTGTACCACCCTCTAGCCAAACAATTTCTCCTTCAAATTCCCCTCAAATCTTTCCCCTCTTATGCTAAGCCAATTCCCTCTATTTTTGATTCTCCAACCCTGCCTTTTGACGATGGAGACCTGGGTTCAATTCCAACCTCGAGTGCTGTCTCTGTAGAATTTATCTGGGGGAGGGGGATGGTATTGAAGCTATCACGGAGCCAGCAACCTGGGTGCATTTCCGACTGCTGTCTGTAAGGAACTTCTACATTCTCTCCATGACCACGTGGGTTTCCTCGTGGACTCTGATTTCCTCCCACATTCCAATCATCTACGAGTTAGTAGATTAATTGATCACATGGGTGTAATTGGGAGAGCTCATTTGTCCAGAAGGACCTATTACCAGGCTGTATCTCTGATTAATATAAATACAAAATTGAGCGCATTTACCTATCCATGCGATACATACAAGAAGCCTAAGAGCCAAAGAAACACGAGCCAATAGAATTCAAGGCCTACAGAAGGGGTAGCCAATCAGGACCAAGGCAAGCGAATGGGGGTCTATATAAACATGAGCAACCTCAGAGAGAAACACTGAGGATGTCACTTAGACTAGAGATGAAATGTCTGCAAGCTAATTGCTAAGTTCAGCAAACACTGCAACATCAAACACCTCAACCCAAGCTACCAATATTCACCACCATCCTAATCATGTAACAGTTTAAAAAACATTGTTTAGTACTGGTATTGGTATTGATATTAGTTTACTTGTGCCATGTGTATCATGAGAAGCTTGGTTTTGCATACTGTTCATACATCAAATCATTGCACAGTGCATTGAGGTGAACAAGGGAAAACATTAACCATGCAGAATGAAGTGTAACAGCTACAGAGAGAGTGCAGTGCCAGGAAACGGTAAAGTGCAATATCATAAGGAGGTAGATTTTGAGGTCGAGAGTGCAACTTGTCTATTCAAGAGTTTGATAACAATGTGATAGAATTTGTTGCTGAGCTTGTTGGCACATGCTCTCAGGTTCTGCCCAAAGGGAGAAGAGAGGAGGGGTAATATGGGGGATGGGTGGGATATTTGATTATGCTGGCTGCTTTACCAGTAAACGCACGCAGGACTGGACCCATGTGCGGAGGATGGCAGGCACTGTCACTGTGAGAGCTGGCAAGGACTCAATCCTGGCGCAGAGAGGCGGCAGACTCCCTGTGAAGAAACAGAAAAAGAGGTTAGACCGAGGGATAGCAACAGATCATCAGACACATGACGGGGTGACACCGCAAGGCAAATTATTCTCCACAAACAAACACAAGGATTCTGCAAAGAGTACTAAATGAGAGTCCCTTTTAAATAACCATAGAAACCCATGCCAGTCACAATTAACTTGACAAGATTAAACAGAACGCACCAGAGCTAAACGGCTTTAACAATGGGTAAATACAGCTGTTTGAGTAACCAAGAAGACCAATGCTCTACGACAAGCCACACAGGCCCACAGTGCTCATGACAGAGGCAGCAAGAAGTGTAGACAGAATTTGTGGAAACTCAATTCACCTTGAGGACAATAATAAAAACAGTGATTTCTTGAAACGTTCGGCGTGTAAGATGACATCTATGGAGGGAGGTATCTGTGATTAATGAAGGATCAAGGAAAAAACTTTATTCACCATATACATTTACATGTATTAGGAATTTACCGTGGTGTGTTGGGCAGGGCATGTCATGCAACTAAAAAACAATGTTCAACAATTATAAGAATAAAAATTTATATAAAAATAAATTTAGAATTTATAGGACAGATATGGAATAAAATGTGCATAAATGCATAAATTCCAGCAAGTATTTACAATGCAAACAGCATTATAAGAGAAAACCTGCAGATACTGGAAATCCAGGCATCACACACAAAATGCTGGAGGAACCTAGAAGGCCAGGCAGCATCTATGGAAAGAAGTACCTTCGACGTTTCCGGCCAAAACTCTTCAGGAGGACTGGAGAAAAAAAGCCTAGGAGTAGGTTTGAAAGGTGGGGGGAAGAGGGAGAGAGAAACACCAGCTGATAGGTGAAACCTGGAGGGGAGGGATGAAGCAAAGAGTTAGGAAGTTGATTGGTGAAAGAGCCAGAAGGCCATGGAAGAAAAAAAAAGAGGGTGTGAGGAGCACCAGAGGGAAGCGAAGGGCGATGGATGGGCAAGGAGATAACATGAGAGGTGGACAAGGGTATAGGAAATGGTGCAGGGAGGTGGGAGGCATTATTGGAAGTTTGAGAAATCAATGTTCATGCCATCAGGTTGGACGCTACCCAAATGGAATACAAGGTGTTGTTTCTCCAACCTATGTGTGGCCTTATCCTGACAATGGAGGAAGCCGTGGATGGACATATCGGAATGGGAATGGGAAGTGGAATTAAAATTGGTGGCCACTGGGAGATCCTGCTTGTTCTGGCGTACAGAGCGTAGATGCTCGGCGAAGCAATCTCCCAATCTACGTCCTGTCTCACCAATGTACAAGAGGCCACATTGGGAGCACTGAACACGGTATATGACCCCAATAGACTGACAGGTGAAGTGTCACCTCACCTGGAAGGACTGCTTGGGGCCCTGAATGGTAGTGAGGGAGAAGGTGTAGCATTTGTTCGGCTTGCAAGGGTAAGTCACTTGGTATAATCATTATAAACAGTGGTTTAAAGTGTTTACAGCACAGTGACTGAGATAATAGAGGGGGTGGTGAGGCTAACTAGGGTGGTCAATCAGATTGATTGTCTGGGGGAAAGAAACTTTTCAGATGGTGTGGTTTTTTTGTTGTAATTGCCCTCTAGCAATTTCCAGAATGGAGCTTTTGGAAAAGGTGTTTTGCTGGGAGGGTAGTGTCCACAACGATCCAGGGTCATCTGATGACAGCTCATCAACCCGAAGTGCTGAGTCTGTTCCTCTCTTCCCGTCTGCTGCCTGAATTGCTGAGTATTTCCAGAACATTCTGTTGTTTTCTCCCCCATACTGTATGCAGTTTACATGCAAGGATCCTTCGTCCTTTGTGCTGTTTTAGTCGATATCAATCAGTGGAAATTACCGGCAATTCTAAGCAATACCTGAGGACTGTCAGCAAGACATTACACTCAGCACATCATGTCATCTGAGATAAATGCAGAATCCTTGCAAAGCTGTTCCTTTCTAAAGGGCACTTCTAATTGTCTGACAATCAGTGGTTTGGTAGATGAGTGGTGTGTTATTTACAGGCATACACTTTTAGATGCTTGGATATAAAGAGCTCCAGCCATTTTGCAGAATGCACTGAGAAATAAGTAATCTCAAAATATTGATTTAAAAATTAGAATTATACAAATAGAACAACGCTCAATAGCAACCCAGTTTGATTCATCTGCCATTCTGTGTCATGTGTTCTGATGGGAAGGTCACGTGGTACACATCTCTACACTACGTATCTATAGAAGTTTTTCCACAGTTTTAGATGTCATGCCGAACTTTTGCAAACTCCTAAGGAAATAGAGGCACTTCCGTGCTTTCCTTATATTAACACTTATGTGCGGGGCTGAGGACAGGTCCTCTGAAATATTAACACCGAGGAATTTAACTTTGCTGACCTTCTCCACCTCTGATGCTCCGATGAAGACTGGCACATGAACTTTTGCTTTCCTCCTCCTGAAGTCAATAACCAGCTCCTGTGTCTTGCTGGCATTGAGTAAGAGGATGTTGTGTAAGACCACTCAGCCAGATTTTCAATCTCCCTCCTTTATGCTGATTCATCATTACCTTTGATTCGGCTTACGACAGTGGTGTTGTCAGCAAACTTGATTATGGCATTGGAGCTGTGCTTAGCCACACGGTAACAAGTATAAAGCAAGTAGGGCACGGGTCTAAACATACACCTGTGCTGGTGGATGCTGTGGAAGAGATCGTGCTACCCACCTGAACTGACTGTGGTCTGCAAGGGATCCTTTTGCACAAGAAGGTGTTGAGACCAAGGTCTTAGAGCTGATTGATTATTTTTGAAGGGTTGATGGTATTGAATACAGAGCTGTAGTCAATAAAAAGCATCCTGATGTACGTATCTTTGCTGTCCAGATGTTGCAGGATTGAGATGGCATTTGCTGTGGATCTGTTGCTCCGGTAGGCAAATTGAAGTGGATCCATGCTGCCCATACTTCCAATAATGGGGACGACGAAATCTGTACACAGATTTCCAAGTGTAACCATGTCCGTACCAGTCATTGTACTTATCTGTACTAATCTAATTCCCATCTTTGGTTCCTCTGGTCAATGTTTACATGTGCCAGACCTTTCCCATTGGCTGATCCCTTTAATGTTGGGTAAATAGTTTTTTTCCCCTCATTTCTGTGTTCAATATCCCACACCACTCTTACACCTGTATTTAATCTTTGCTGGATAGTTCCAGAAATTCCTGTTCTTCCAGAGAAAGAAAGCTTCAAAGCCTCAAGAACAGCTTCTTCTCCTGTCAGTAGGTTTTTGAACAGTCAACCCATGAACACAAACTCATTATTTCTTCTTTTTTTATTTTGTAATAACAGTAATTTTATGCCTTTGCACTGTACTGCTGCTACAAAGTAACACATTTCATAAATATAAACACAAGAGATTCTGCAGATGCTGGAATATAGGACAGTAGTAATAAATCTGATTGTGATTTTGACGTTCAGGGACTTTTAATATTATGAATGGTCTTAACTTGTATGTGAGTAAGAGACAGTGTACATGGATATCAAAGGACAAAACACTGCAGATACTGGAAACCTGAAACAAAAATAAGTACAGAAACTGCTGGAGGTACCAAGCAAATCAATCAGCATCTGCAGAGAGAAAATGTTCCAAATAAAGATTGAATCAGAATCAGAATCATTATCAAGTTTATCATCACAGACATAGCGTATGTCATGAAATGTAGTGTTTTGTGACAGCAGTACAGTGTAGTACATAAAACCTCCTGTACCTAATAAAGTGGCCGCTGAGTGTATGTTCATGATGATGGAGTGGCAGAGCAGACTTGATGGGCTGAGTGGCCTAATTCTGCTCCTATGTCATATGGCTTTATGGTCTAAAAACAAAGTTCATTCTAATACATAGTGTTGCTATAGTGAGGTTGTGTCATTTGTTTCCAGAACCAAATGTTTGAAGGGAAATAGCTATTCTTGGATCTTTACACAGAAGGTGGTGCGAGTGTGCCAGTATAAGTGGTACATGCAAGTTTGGTTTCAACATTTAAGAGTCGTTTGGAAAGTACCTGGGCAGAAGGTGCATAGAGGGCTACGGCTGGGATGCAGGTTGATGGGACTTGGCAGAGTAATAGTTCGGCACAGACTAGATGAGCAGAAGGGTCTGTTTCTCTGCTGTAGTTCTGTATGACTCTACTTCAGGATTCTTCATCTCCTGCACAATGGTAGTATATGTATCTTCTGTAGTTCTCCAGGATGCTGTGGACGATAGATTCTGCCTTTCTGAAGTAGGCCCCGTGTAGATAATTCCAAGTTCTCGTTCTACTGGCTTCCAATAGTTACAAAGACTTGCCACTTAAGATGTTGGCTAGCCATAATCATGAATGCCTGGCTTGGGCAATAGAGCATCTTCACCCAATGACAACCCAACATTGCACTCTTGTCCAAAGCATTTCACTGAAACCAGAGATATTGAGGAATATTCAAACAAGGCAGTTGAAACCTCAGTCAGCATTGAGGTGGATCACATCTGAAGGGCTGAATAATCACACCTGCTCCTCACTTGATTTGCAATCCATCAACAGCAGGTGATGAGTTTGAATTTGCTGCAAATGATTGTGACATTTCACAGTTAGTTGTATAAGTGTCAATATAAAATTATTAACCAAGCAAGACAACAGCTTGTGAGGAGAAAGATAATGAATTAAATTATTTAAATAAATTATCTAATTAAAAACCATACCAGAGTACACTAGTTGTAATTAAATTTACACATGCAATGCAATTATATGGTGGGTGGATCACCACCAGAGACACAAACTTCTTGAGTTGACATTTAAGGCTTTGAAGAGTACCAATGTTGATTTTGAGTAGGGGATAACAAAAAAAGATGAAGTCCTCAGTGAAGGATTGGATTGGCACTCAGTGCTGGCTTTAAACTAAGCTGCCTGGACTGATAGTATCATGGGTTTTAACCGCACAGGAACAGGCCCTTTGGCCCAACCGATCCGTATGGGCTTAAGAATGATGGGGTAATCTTATTGAGACCAATCGAATATTGAAAATCCCAGATTGAGCGGATGTTGAGAGGCTGTTTCCAATGGTGGGGTAGTCTAGGGTCAGAGTGCACAGCTTCAGAGTACAAAGCCATCCCTTTAGAAAGGAGGTGAGGAGGAATTTATTTCATCAGAGGGTGGTGAATCTGTGGAACTCATTGTCTGAGATGGCTGTGGAGGCCTAATCATTGGCTATATTTAAAGTGGAGATTGACAGTTTCTTGATTAATGAGAGCATCAAAAATTATGGGCAGAAGGGAGGAGAATGGGGTTGAGAGGGAAAATGAATCAACTGTAATGGAATGATGGTTCAGACTTGATGGGCTGAATGGTCTATTTCCATTCCTATGCCTTATGGCCTTATGGTCCATGCCGATCAAGATGTCTGTCCAAGCCTTTTCTGTTCTAAGGAGATATCCTTGTATCATCATGACTTTGATACTCAATGGATTAAGACAAGCATGACAAATACTTTCTTCACCACCATATCCTTGAGCCACCATTTTCAGGGAACCTTGTGTCCCTGCCTCAAGGTTTCTGTTCTACAAGGTCCTACATTTACTATACAAGTATAGTAAACCTACCAATACCTAATAAACCTACCAAAATTAAATACTTTGGACTTGTCTGAGTTAAACTCCATCTGCCACTCCTTGGATCATTTCCCCATTTGATCTTAGATAGCCTCCTCCACTGGCCATTTCAGAGGAAGGTAGTGAACCAATGAATGGAGAGTCTGGATGCATATCTAGATCTGCCCCTAGTGTGGCTGAACACTTAACACTGTTGCCTCACATCTCCAGTGTTCCAGGGTCGATCCTGACTTCCTGACCTTCATGTGGAGTTTGCATATCTTCCCTGTATCAGTGTGCCTCCCTCCCCCCGTGTTCCATTGGTAGGTTAAACGGGTTGCTGTAAGGCAATGCAGATGTCAGAAGTTCTGCAGATGCTGGAATTTTTGAGCACATTCACAAAATGCTGGAGGAACTCAGCAGGTCAAGCAGCTAGAGAGGAATAAACAGTGGATGTTTGGGGCCGAGACCCTTCATCAGGACTGGAAAACAGAAGGACAGAAAAGCCAGAATAAGATGGGGGAGGCAGGGGAAGAGCACAGGCTGACAGGCGATTGGTGAGAATAGATGAGGGGGATTGTGAGTGGGTGGGAGAGGGGGATGATGTGAGAAGCTGGAAGGTGACAGATGGAAGTGATGGAGGACTGAAGAACAAGGAATCCCAAGTTTGTCAGTGAGCGATGAGAACATAAGGAGATTGAAATGGGATCTGTGTAGGTTTAGTGCATATGGATGGTAGATGGTTACCATGGACTCGAAGGGACTGACTCCTTGACTCAAAAACACCTACAGAGTAGGGATGGCTTAGGATCAACTTGGACAAACTCATCCAAGATGCTCACCTATGTAAGCTGGACCCATTTGCCAACATTTACATGTATTCCTCTATGAAGAAGCTAAATAAATCTTTATATTCCTATTATGTCATCACTGCAGAGTTTGGCCGCTCTCACAGGTGGGCAGCTGAAATAATAACGGCAATCACGCATGTGGGAAGGAGCACATTCCAGCCAATTAGGATCTCTTTTTATTTGTATTTAACTCCCTTTCTTTTGTTTCAGTCTTGTCAAGTCCTGATCGAAGAACAGCAGCGACAATGCTCCCTGCTTATCTTAGTCCATGTTCTGCGAAAGAAGACTAATAATTTAGATAGATGTTGTTTAAGAAGCAGTATTAATTTAGTTCCAGGTTACTGCTTTCAGTTCGCAGTGCATCGTTAGTTTTTAGTTAGTTTGAGAGTTTTTAGTTAACGGCCCTGTTGACCTAGCATTTATTATTTCCCTCTGTTCCGAACAACTTTTATTAAAACTCAGTGAACTGTTCATTCTGTATCCGTGCCTCTCCCTCTTTACCTGGGCCATTACTGCACCCCTGGCACATTACTGATATAAACCTCTTCATTCCAGATCCATTCACATGATTGGATTTTAGAACAGAAAACAGTACAGCATAGTACTGGCCATTCAGCCCATTACGTCATTCTGACTTTTCACCCTGCTCCAATATCTATCTAACCCTACATAGCTCATTTTTCTTTCATTCATCTAGGAATCTCTTAAACACGTCTAACATAACAGCATCTCCCACCACCCTTGATAGTGCGTTACAGGCACTCTGTCCTCATTCTCCGTCTAAAGGTGGCGGTGAAGACAAGTTCCTAAGAAAGATCCATGTCTGTGGCAGTCACCCAAACTCATAACCTAAGCCACATATCCCTCCTGGGAAATTGTCTTTGCTGCCACCTCTCCTACCCATCTGACTTCACCTATCACCTTCTAGCTATCCTCCTTCCCGTCCCCTGATCTTTTTAATTCTGGTGTCTTCCCCTTTCCTTTCTAGTCCTGAGGAAGGGTCTCGGCCCAAAATGTCGACTGTTTATTTATTTCTTTAGATGCTGTCTGACCTGGTGAGTTCCTCCAGCATTTTGTGTGTGTTGCTTTGAATTTCCAGCATCAGCAGAATTTCTCATGCTTAGTATAACACTACTGGCACTTCATATGTGATGAAACCTGGGTGGTGGCCGGGAGCTCAATCGTCTTACAGCCTGGAGGAAGGATCTGTGTCCCATCTTAACAGTTCAGGTCCTAATGCTATGATACCTCCTCTCCGATGGTAGGGGGTCAAATAGATTGTTGGACAGATGGGGGGGGGGATCATTGACAATGCTAAGGACCCTAATTTTCTAATTTTGGCTGCATTAGATACCATTTCATTTAACACGGCCCATATGGATTTAATATTCAGTCAGCTATGCAAGGAATCTCTTTATAAAATCTGTGCAAATTTCTCTTTGTTACTGAATGACAACACAAACATATTTCAACTCCCAGTTCCTTTCACCAAGAAGCAAAGAGAAATCAAATATCTTGAAACATGTCAATAACCTTTAGAATTAAAATTAAGGGGAAAAAAAAACATTGAACAATTCAGTAAGATGGATCCAGAAACGGAAAGCAGTGGGAGTTAAGTGTGAAAGCGACTATTATGTGCCTGGACTACGTTATTAACTAAATGATTGATGGAGGACAGAAGAAGAAAGGAAAGTCACTGTGACTCATTGTAATATACATGAAGCTGAGGGAGCAAGAAAGCAGGATCTGTTTGGTGCAGTTGCTGACTTCTGCTGGAGAAATTGGAGTCAGTGCGATAGAACTCAAACCCTGACTAAACTGCAATCGGCCACACTTATCATTAAAGTGGTGACAAATGTCATGATGGGAAACACACAGGGATAACAAAGTTTAACAGCTTCTAGTTAAAAAAAAATGTATTAATTTTTCGGCAGTTACAGTTGCTGCCTGTCCCAAGTTGATCTTCAAAGCTGTGGATTGCTGCCGAGAGTAGAGTTGCTGCATCCCAGTCCAGAGACCTGGGCTCAAACTTGACTTTGGATACAGTGCAGTGAGCTCTTCGGGCCTGTGGAGGGTGCTGAGATTTTTACAGCACCTGAATGGCTTAATTGTTGTTTAATGAGAGTCATTTACCGTTTGGATTTCTTTGTGTTTTTCTCCAGCAACTTGCTCTTTATAATGAGGCCTCCTGGTGCTTTCTGTTTAAGCTTGTTAAGCTTATCTTGATTGGCTTCAGGATTCCATGTTACTTGTATTATTTAAGTGGGTTCTTGATTAGTGCTAATCACGGGGTCCTAGTTTTGAGAATGCTACTTCTCACAATGTTGCTTGGCTGAGCTGCCAATGTACTTTTGGAATTATTATGAATAAATTCCTAGTGCCGTCTCTACATTGGAGTCTGTCTTTCCTCTGCACCTGGATTCCGATATTCCCAGTGCACAACGTGATATGCTGTTTGTGTGGAGTTTGTACGTACGTTCTCACTGGGTCTAGATGAGTGCCTCGGTCAGCGTGGACAAGTTGGATGGAAGCAGCAGTTTCCATGCTGTATTACACGGATACAGATTCACTTACTTATCACACGTACGTCGAAACATATAGTCAAATGTGACGTTGGCATTGACAACCAACACAAGCTAAGGATGGGCTGGGGGCAGCCCGCAAGTGTCGCCAAGGTATCACACCTACAATGTTCAACAGACCATCAAAAGTAACATTGTCAACACAAAAACATCAATGAAACAGAAGATCAAAGTAAATTTAGATCAAAGTGTGTGTATATATCACCATATACAGCCCTGAGATTCATTTTCTTGTGGAAATACTCAATAAATCCATAACAGAAAAGTCTGCATCAACTTGAGCATCCAACCAGTGTACAATAAACTGTGCAAATATGGGAAGACATAATAATAATAATAATAATAATAATAATAATTATTATTATTATTATTATTATTGTTATTATTATTACATAAGCAATAAATATCAAGGACATTAAATGAAGAGTACTTGAAAGTGAGTCCATTGGTAGTGAGAATATTTCAATGATGGGACTAGTGAAGCTGACTGAAGTTATCCCCTCTGGTTCAAGAGCCTGATGGTTGTGGGGAATAACTTCCTGAACTTGGTGATGTGAGTCTTGATGCTCCTGTACATTCTTCCTGGTGGCAACAACAAAAGAACAGCAAAACAAGACCTTTACTCCTTTCCATCTACCCACCCACTATAACTCCATGGCCATGCGTGCTCTGATTTCCTCCCACACTACAGAGGTATGTGGGTTCGTTGATTGCCTGGCCACTGCAAATTATGTAGGTGTAATAGAGTCATACAATATGAAACAGGCCCTTCAGCATTCTGCCTGTTAGTCTACCCTATATAAATACATCATAGTTTTGTACACCTCAGTCAAATCTCTCTTCATTCTCCTCTGCTCCTGGAATAAAGTCCTAATCTGTACACCTTTCCCTATAACTCAAGTCCTCAACAAGGCAACATGCTTGTACATTTTCTCTGCACTCTTCCAATCTAATTGATATCTTTCCTATAGGTAGGTGACAATAACTGCACATAATACTCCAAGTCTGGCCTCACCAATGTCTCATACACTTCAACATAACATCCCAACTCCTGTATTCAGTTCTCTGATTTATGAATGCTGATTTATGAACCCTCTCTATCTGTGATGCCATTTTCAAGGAATTACAGATCTGTACTCCTGAATCCCTCTCTCCTACCTCACTCCTCAGTGCCCTACTGTTCATTGGTTTGTTCTCCCAAAGTGCAACACCTTGCACTTGTCTGTACATCTGCCAATTTTCAGCACACTTTTCCAGTTGGTCTTGATTCTCACTGTCGTTGTGGCTATCCCTGAAGTTCGAGGATGATGGTCTTCATTCCATTGATCTATTTATGGGCTCTCAAGTGGCTTACGAGTCCAATCTTGGCTTTGAAAGTTCTTCCGCATTCAGGACAGGTAGTTCCAGATGGCAGATCGGGCTTTAGTTGTTGCTGACTCTTTTTCTATTTTCTTCCCTTTTCTTCTAATTCTGCACATCTGCTGGCTTCAAAAGTTGCTGTTCCTTCTTGGATAATGGTTTGCCAGAGTTTCCTGTCCTTGGCATTGGTTTCCCAGTTGTTGATGCTGATGTTACATTTCTTCATGTTGGCTTTTAAGACTTCTTTGAATCTCTTCTGTTGTCCGTCTCTTTTATATTTGCCTTCTGTAAGCTGGGAGTAGAAGATTTGTTTCAGCAGACGTTCGTCTTTCATCCAAACAACATGAAGCTCCATCTTAGTTGGTTCTTGATGATGTAGGCTTCAATGCTTGTTGCTTTTGCTTCATTTAACACGCTGACATTGGTTCTTCTATCTTCCCAGCTGATATTTAAGATGTTTCAAAGACAACATTGATGGAACTTTTCAAGTGCCTTCAGATGTCATCAGTATGTTGTCTAGATACAGATGTCATCAGTATGTTGTCAGGAGCGTTAGGATCACCACTGCTTTGTACACTAACATTTTGGTGTCTGTTCGGATGTCATGGTCATGAAAGACTCTTGTTTGGAGACGTCCAAAAGCTGTTCCAGCACATTTAAGATGATGTTGGATCTCGTCATTAAGGTCGACATTGGAGAGGAGAGGTGACTTTCAAGATACAGAAAGTGGTCCACGTTTTCCAGGGTTGCTTCGCTAAATTGAATTGATGGTTCAATCCAATTTGTCTCAGTTGGTGACGGTTGGTAGATGATCTGAGTCTTCTTGGAATTAATAGTAAGTCCAAGTTTCGTGTATGTGCGGTTGAAGGCAGTCAGAACTGTTGTAGGTGGTTTTCTGAGAGAGCTGCAACACTGTTGTCATCTGCATATTGGAACTTGATGAGGGAACTCGTGGATGCCTTGTTTTTGGACTTGAGACGGGCAAGATTGAAAAGTCTGCCATCTGTTCTGTAGACAATTTCAATTCCTGGGGGGAGGTTGTCCTTGATGATATGGATGATGGTTGCAATGAAGATGGTGAACAAAGTTACGGCAATCACGCATCCCTGTTTTACTCCTGATCTGAATTGAAAAGGCTCACAGTTACTATTGCTGACCATGACTGTGGCAAGCATGCCTTTGTGGAGGAGTCTCAGGATTCAAATGTACTTTTCAGGGCATCCATAGGTGGACAGGACATCCCATAGGACTTCCCTTGATACTGAGTCAAAGGCTTTGGTGAAGTCGATGAATGCCATGTACAAATGTTGAAGTTGTTCATGACATTTTACCTGTAGTTGTCGCATTGTGAAGATCATGTCGATTGCTCCATGTGATGGTCTAAAACCAGCTTGTGTCTCCGGTAGGATCTTCTCGGCTAAAGGCTTGAGCCGGTTGTTCATGAAGTGGGTGAGGATTTTTCCTGCTGTTGTTAACAGGGAAATTCCATGATAATTCCACATTTGGACTAATTGCCTTTCGTTTTGTAGATGGTAACAATTTCTGAGTCTCTAAAGTCTGCTAGTATGTCTTCATTTATCCAGATCTTGATAAAAAGTTGATGCAGTTGGTAATGAAGTAGTTACCTCTAATTTGTAGACCTTGGCTGGTATTCCATCGAGTCCAGCGGCCTTGTTGTTTCTCAAGGTTTTGATGGCTTCCTTGACTTCAAGTGTTGGTATTTTGCTTAGGGAGTTGTCAATGGGCTGTTTTGAAATGTTGTTAATCACATTCCTGTCAAATGAGACGGATTGATTTAGAAGGTCTTCAAAGTGATCCCTCCATCTAGAATTGATGTCAGCATTGCTCTTCAGGATGGTTGAACCATCTTTGCTTACGAGAGGGACTTGACCGTGAGTGGATGGGACAGAAATAGCTTAGTTGCATTGAAAAAGCCTCGAGTGTCATTGGCATCTGCTAGTTGTTGGATTTCCTGAGCTTTCTCCCTCCACCATTGGTTTTTCAGGTTTCGGGTGCTCTTCTGGACTGCAGCCTTGCATTCCTGATAGTGTTTCCTTTTGGCAGTCGATTGTTGGTGACTTTGTAAGGTGATGAAAGCTTTTCTCTCTTTGTCGATGAGTTGTTGTTGTAGTTTGTCGTTATCATTGAACCAATCCTGATGTTTTTTCGTCTTGAACCCAATTGTTTCTTTTCAGGAGGTGGTGATAGCGTTCTTCAGTTGATTCCAGTTTTCTTCTATAGCTGGTGGGATTTGTTGAGGCAGTTGTTCTTGAAGATTTTGTTGGAACTTCTGTACATGGTTGATTTCTTGAAGTATGTCAAAATTGAATTTCTGAATAGTGTTCTGATTTTGGTGTTTACTTTTGGGCCGAATCTTCATTCTCATGGTGGACGAGATGAGTCGATGGTCTGTCCAGCACTTGTCGGCACCAGTAACAGCTCTTGTTATCAGTACATCTTGTTGGTCCCGAGATCGTACGATGATGTAGTCGATGAGGTGCCAGTGTTTGGAGCGTGGGTACTGCCAGGAGACTTTGTGTCTGTTTTTCTGGCGAAATAGGTTGTTTGTAATCACCAGACTGTGTTCAGCACATTTGGTGAGGAGGAGTGTTCCATTGGCGTTGACCTTACCAACTCCTTCCTTGCTTATTATTCCAGTCCAGAGCCTATGATCTTTCCTTATTCTGGCATTGAAGTCTCCCAAGAGAATGATCTTGTCGTTGTTGGGAACAGAGGAAAGGACGTGGTCAAGTTGGGTGTAGAAGTACATTTTTACTTCACCTTCAGCGTTCCGAGTTGGAGCATAGGCACTGATGATGGTGGCGTGTTGGATCTTGATGAGCTGGATTCACAGAGTAAAGAGATGTTCGTTGGTTCCCACTGGTTGCTCTGCCAGCTTCTGAAGTAGGCTGTTTTGGATGGCAGAACCTACTCCATGAATCCTCGGTTGTTCAGGATCAAGTCCTTTCCAGATAAAGGCGTATTGACCTTGCTCTTCCTTTAGTTGCCCTTCTCCAGCTCTGTGGGTCTCACTCAGAGCAACAATGTCAAAGTTGAATTTATGGAGTTCCTGGGCAACAAAGGCAGTTTTCCTCTCTGGTCGGTCTGAGTTTGGGTTATCCATCAGAGTTCGTATATTCCAGGTTCCAGATTTCATAGTTTCACTTCTCGATGTTTTTCGACCGCATGATGGTGATCCCTCTGGACGCGGCTTTCCAGACAGGATGGGGTGAAGCAAACTATTTTAAAGGCACCTTTTCTAGCCCCCTCCCAGTTCAGGGTGATCAGAGTGGATCCTAAGTAGGGCTGCTCAGACATGAATACTGATACCGAACAACTTTCCTGCTTCTGTCCAAAAGTCAAGCGACTGATTCAAGTAGGTCAAATATGATGGCAGAATATAGTACTAATGGTAAGACTCTTGGCAGTGTGGAGGATCAGAGGGATCTTGGTGTCTGAGTCCATAGGATGCTCAAAACAGCTGCGCAGGTTGATTCTGTGGTTAAGAAGGCATACGGTGTATTGGCCTTCATCAATCGTGGAATTGAATTTGGGAGCCGAGAGGTAATGTTGCAGCTACATAGGACTCTGGTCAGACCCTACTTGGAGTACTGTGCTCAGTGCTGGTCGCCTCACTACAGGAAGGATGTGGAAGCCATAGAAAGGGTGCAGATGAGATTTACAAGGATGTTGCCTTGATTGGGGAGCATGCCTTATGAGAACAGGTTGAGTGAACTCGGCCTTTTCTCCTTGGAGCGACAGAGGATGAGAGGTGACCTGATAGAGGTGTATAAGATGATGAGAGGCATTGATTGTGTGGATAGTCAGAGGCTTTTTCCCAGGGCTGAAATGGTTGCCACAAGAGGACGCAGGTTTAAGGTGCTGGGGAGTAGGTACAGAGGAGATGTCAGGGGTAAATTTGTTACTCAGAGAGTGGTGAGTGCGTGGAATGGGCTGCCGGCAACGGTGGTGGAGGCGGATACGATAGGGTCTTTTAAGAGGCTTTTAGATTGGTACATGGAGCTTAGTAAAATAGAGGGCTATGGGTAAGCCTAGTGATTTCTAAGTGTAACGCTTACGCGACAGGCTGGTGTATGTCTAGGGGAAAATTCCAGCCACTCACCAAACCCCGCCTCCCGTATATGTGGATGCTGTGGAATACACGCTAATGAAACATTGCACACACAATAACAAGCTCACACCAGGTACGGTTACAGAATACACTTTATAAATCTTACTAGAACTAAGTGATTAATAACAATACAATATATATGAAGGGAAAGAAAATAAAGAAAAGGCGCCAAAACTTATCAAAGTTCAGTCAATTAGTGCACATCGTTGGAGCTCGATCCTCGACCCTCCGACCACTCTTCGCTCCTCTCTGACCTCCACGACCCGTGCACCTGGGACCACCCTCGGTGATTGACCAACAGTGCCGCACCTGTCCACCTTCCTCGCCGTCTTCTCCCTGACTCCTGAAAAGACCGCAAAATCCCAGCTCCCAGATCCACAAGAGAAAATAACATCCAACCCAAATGGGTTGAAGATATGACCCACGGAGCGAAGACGCCTGTGCGTGTATTTGTTTAATGTGTACTTGATGTTACACTCCAAGAAGCACATGATACTTCATAAATCAACCAACTGATTCCAATGGCATGGAAACCATGATGATTGGAGCTGATGGATTTGTTGCAGCCTTCGTCCGCCTTCACAGCTGTTGAGTTCAAAGTAACTTCGTCCACCTGTTCCACCATTGAGGTCTTGGTTGGATTGTTCTTTGTCAGGGACCTCACCTTCGTCCTTACCGCCATGGGTGAGCCTACCAGGAGCACAGCTCTTGGGATCTCAGGACCACACAAGGTTCTCCAGCATGACCAGGTGACAATCCATGGAGAAGTCTATATTCTACTGCAAGCTTTGATAGCCTTCCTGACTGGCCGCTCTGCTGCCAATCTTGATGTCATCCGCAAATTTACTGATCAAGTTTACTATGCTACCAAACAAATCATTAATATAGGTGATAAACAACAATGGAACCAGTACCAAACCCTATGGCACACTACTAGCTACAGGCCTCCAGAGGTGCAACTATCTTCTACCATTCTTTGTTTGTTCCCGCTAAGCCAATGTTGAACTTACTTTACTACCTCATCCCAAATATCAAGAGAGTGAGCCTACTGGACCATCCACCTATAAGGGCCCTTGTCAAAAGGCTTGCTAGGTCCACTGCATTTCCTTCATTAACTTCCTTGGTAACCTAAAAACATCAAAAATAAATTATACTTGAAACGATACACACAAAACGCTGAAAGAACTCAACAGGTCAAGCAACATCTATGGGAATGAGCAAATAGTCAAAGTTCTGGGCCAAGACCCTTCTTCAGGACTGAGAAGGAAGAGGAAAGATGCCAGAATGAAAAGGTGGGGGGATGGGAAGGTGGCTAGCTGGCAGGTGATAGATGAAGCCAAGTGGGTGGGAAAGGTCAAGGGCTGAAGAAGAAAGAATCTGATAGGAGAGGAGAGTGGGTCATAGGAGAAAGGGAAGGAGGAGGGATAGTAAAGTCATGTGAGAAGAGGTAAAAGGTCAAAATGGGGAACAGAGGAAGAGAGGTGGGGAAAACCTGTTTGTTTGTTTGTTTATTTATTTAATACTGACATCCATTCCACAATGTGAGGGAGTAAAAACCTTTGTGCTATGATTTCATTGCAGTGTATAGACACATGAATTTATAAGTCTAATGGCTTGTAGAAAGAAGCCTGCTGGTCCTGGCTTTAATGCTGCGGTACTGTTTGCCAGACAGAAGCAGCTGAAACAGTTATGGTTGGCATAACTGGAGTCCCCAATGATCTTCCAGGACTTCTTTCTGCACCTGCTTCTGTAAATGTCCTCAGTGGAGGGAAGTTCACATCCACAGATGTGCTGGGCCGTCCAAACCACTCTCTGCAGTGCCCAGCAGTCAACATTGGTGCCGTTTCTATTCCAGGCCAGTCAGGATGGTGCCCTTGTAGAGGCTCTTGTATATTCGGGGGCTCATGCTGAACTTCTTCAGTCGCCTGAGGTGGAAGAGATGCTGTTGTGCTTTTTTTGCCACACAGTCAGTGTATACAGTCCTGGTGAGATCTTTACCGATGGGTATACCTAGGAACTTGAAGCTGCTCACCCTCTCAACTGCAGTCCCATTGATGTCAATTGGGACAAGCCTGTCTCCGTTCCTCCTGTATTCCACTGTCAGCTCTTTTACCGGAAGGAGAATCAGCATTCATGCCATCAGGTTGGAAGCTACCCAAACAGAAGATAAAGTGTTGCTCTTCCACCCTGAGAGTGGCCTCATCTTGGCACTAGTTGATGTCACCCTCAGGATGGAGGAGCAACACCTTATATTCTGTCTGGGTGGCCTCCAACTTGATGGCATGAATATAGATTTCTTCTTCCTGTTTAAAATTATACTTAAACACTCAGTGTTCTTTGATACCGAACTCAAAGAGCACAGTAATCGGTCCAACCATGTAGAAGCCAAGGCAAGGAAAGGTCGCCAATGTCTCTGCTTCCTCAGGAGGCTAAGGAAATTTGGCATTCTGACTTCTGATTCTCAGAGAGAACTGATATTTCTATAGCCTCTTTCATTCCTCTGAGAGCCAATGAAATATGTTATCAGTTTTGCCATTGTTGTCTTGCACTGATATGCAGCATTTGTTGTAATTGTTTATGATTATTGAAAAAAAAACTTTTATTTTTATGCCATCAGAATCAGGTTTAATATCATTGGCAAATGTTATGAAGTTTGTTAAATTTGCAGCAGCAGTATATAATAATAGAGAAAATGTTTTGTGAAATACAGTAACATATGTATATGTAGTAAATAGTTAAATTAAATAAGTAGTGGACAATAATAGAAATAAAGAAGTAGTGAGGTAGTGTTCCTGTGCTCCGTTTTCATTCAGAAATCATGTAGCAGAGGGGAAAAAGCTGTTCCTGAACCATCGTGTGTGTGCTTCTGTACCTCCTCTCTGACGGTAGCAATGAGAAGAGGCTATATCCTGGGTGATGGGGGTCCTTAATGATGGACGCTGCCTTTTTGAGGAACTGCTCCTTGAAGATGTCCTCAATATTATGGAGATTACTGCCCATGATGGAGCTGACCAACTTTACAACTCTCTGTGGCTTATTTCAATTGTGTGCAGTAGTGCCCTAACCCCACCTGTACCAGACGGTGATTGCTCGGTGCAGTACTGATGCACCATCAATAACTCTCGGAGACGTGAGGCGAGAGATAGGCTTTTATCAGCTGGAAGAGAGCACTGTCAGCAGCAAGAGACCATCACACAACATCCTGGAGACTGAGGGAGGAGCAGTGCCTCCAATCGCCTTTATACAGGGGTCTGTGGGAGGAGCCACAGGAGCAGGCAGCGGGGGGGGGGGGGGGCGTGTCCAGACAGGTATATGTAGTTCACCACAAGTACATCTGCAGAAACTTGCGAGTAGAAATCTGACAGATCGTTCCACACAAAAGTACATCGTGGCAGTGAAAGGGAAAGCAGAATGCAGAAAAAAAGTGTTACAGTTACAGAGAGAGTGCAGTGCAGGCAGGCAAATAGAGTTCATGGCCACGAAGACAAGACAGACCGACAGATCAACAGTCACGGATTCACAGAGACAACAGATGTTGCTATATCATCTCTCATTCCCCTGAGAGCCAACAAAATATGTTATCAGTTTTGCCATTGTTGTCTTGCACTGATACGCAACATTTGTTGGAATTAGTAATATCACTGAGTCTTGTACAGCGATCTAGTGAAAAACCTTTATTTGCATGTCATCTGTCAGATCATTTACACAAGTACTTTGACACAGTGGAAGGGAAAACAGAATGTAGAATAGATAGAAAATGGAACAGTACAGCAGAGAATAGTTTCTTCAGCCCAGAATGTTGTGCTGACCCTTTAACCTACTCCAAGAACAATCTAACCCTCTCTTCCTCCATAGCCCTCCATTCTTCTATTATCCATGTGTGCATCCAAGAGTTTCTTAAATATCCCTTATTTGCCTCCACCACCACCCGTGACGTTCTATGCACCCACCACTCCCTATGTAAAATAAACCTTCCTCTGACATTACTTCCTCTACTTTCCTCCATACATCTTAATATTACACCTTAATATGTTCAAGCTGGAGAAAATTCTCTGGCTGTCTACTCTACCTATGGCTCCTATCCTCTTGTACACCTCTACCAAGTCACCTCCCATCCAAATTCACTGCAAAGAGAAAAGGCCCGGCTTGCTCAACCTCTCCTTATAAGACACACTTTCTAATCTAGGCAACATCCTGATAAAACTCTTCTGCAGCCTCTCTAAAGCTTCCACATCCTTCTCAAAAAGAGATGACCAGAACTGAACACCATACTCCAAGCGTAGTCCAACTAGAGTTTTATAGATCATCAGATGCCTGTTGCGTTTGGATCAGCAATAGGATTCTTCATTGCTGTTTCCATAACTATTTTTTTTTGACCAGTCAGGACTGTCAGACCTGAGCTGACTATGGCTGAAGCCTTCAATGTTGTGGCTAATGATTTTCATGATTTTCAGTGGGCCGAGGGTTTATCCTTTTACCACCCACTGGATCACTTGGTCTGGAGCATAATGCACCTGCAGAATACTGTGCACCTGTGTGGGGCAGATCAGCCATGCAAAGAAAATTGACCCGTTGCTTAACAAAGCCTGCAGAATAATCACCCTAACCCTAACCCCACACCCACTAACATCATTTACAGACTTGCAGGCATTGCTCCTCCAGAGATCCGAAGACACACTACAACAAAATTTGAAAAAGTGAAACAGAACTTGGATCCACCAGACCCACTACATCATCGTGTGCCAGTTTCCAACTGCCTAAGATGGAGGAAAAGCTTTGCTACAGTGGAGGAACTACTGCACGGAACATCCCCCCAAACATACAGGATTGACCTCTGGCAACAAGCAGAAGCCAGAACCCCACCCACAATACATTGCAAGACCCCACAGAGATGTTGCCAGATGGGGCACTGCTTGACAGACGGAAGTGGTGCACTCTCAACAGAGCGAGAGTGGGAATGTGTAGGACGGGAGACAATATGGTGAAGTGGGGTTTAAAGACCAGCGAATCCTGTGAGTGTGGTGAAAGGGTGCAGAGCAGTGAACACGTTCTACGCAACTGCCCACTCTCACGTGATTTAGCTGACACTGACCTGCTCAACATCAACCGAACAGCACTAGAGTGGCACGCTGGCTGGTGCAACAAGCTATGAATAAATGAACGAGCCTGAGCTGAACCCTTAAACCTGGAGGACCGATGGACCACTCTTAGTCTGGCCCCTACCCTTTCACCTGTTTGGCATGTAAGGCCCTACCAAGAGCCTAAGTACGAGGCCCCTGACTCCAGCCAACATAGCTCTCTGGGTCGCTGAGGCACACAAACTCCAAACCCAATGAAAAGGTTGTGGTCCTCTTGGAGGAAAGTTTTATAGAGCTGCAACATTACCTTGCGGTTCCTGAACTCAAACCCCTGACTAACGAAGGCCAACACATCGTACGCCTTCTTATCAACTTGAACACCAAGTGTTACATGACCAAAGTGTTACAGTTACAGAGAAAGTGCAGAGCAAGTTGACAAATTAAGTGCACAGGCTACAACAAGGTAGATTAATAGATTAAGAGTCCAACTTTTAATAAAAGTTCCATTCAAGAGTCTGATAAAAGAGCTGTCCTTGAGTCCGGTGGTACATGTTCTCCAATTTTGGTATCTTCTGCTTGACAGAGGAGTTAGGAGAGAGTGACTAGAAAACAGAGGTCTTTGATTATATTGGCTGCTTTTCTAATCAGCGTAAAGTGCAGACAGAGTCAATAAAAGTGAGGCTGCCTTCCGTGATGCATTCACAATTCTGCAATTTCTTGTGGTCTTGGGGTTTCTTGAGTTTGTGCATGGCACATTGCCACAGTTAAGTAATCAGCTGACAGGAGAGAAGTTTAACAGCGTGGCTTTAATGGCACAGTGAGACAGCCGATCGGTAAAGATCAAAAGTAAGATTTCAGCTCGTGTACAGCATGCAGCTGAGTAGAGCACTGTCCGTTGAGACTGTGAAATCAAATCAAATCCAAAGTCAATAACTCCTTTCAATTTCCATACAGTCCTGAGAGATGGGATTTAGAGATTCTGAGATCTGCTTGACAATGGAATTTTTGGAAAATTTCATGAATATATTTATAGACAGCCCACTTGAGAGACTGATGCATTGATTTGGCCAGTGGAGGAAACAGCTTCTTCCAATGGGTAGATTTAATGCGTCCTGTCTGGTCCATCCAGAACAAGCATGCATAATGTGAAAAGACTGGGTCAGCAGAAACCATCAGAGAGAACAAATCCATATAGAGTCATAGGAAAATACAGCATAGAAACTAGCCTTTCAGCCCATCTAGTCTGTGCCAAATGATTTAAACTGTCTACTTCAATTGACCTGCTCTGGGACCATACACCCCCATAGAACTCCCATCCATGTACCTATCCAAACTTCTCTTAAACGTTGAAATAGCTGAGGGTTGCACAGTGCGGCAACTAGCAGAGCTGCTACCTGTCAGCTCTGGACAGCCTGGTCTGATCCTGACTTTATGTTCTGTTGGTGGGGGGTTTGCACACCCTCCTGATGAAAGTCCAGGTCCCTCTGGGAATTTCAGTTTCCTCCATCCCAAGACCATGCGGGTTGGCAGGTTATTTAGTCATTGCAAGTTGCCCTCACAGTCCAAGTGAGCGGTTGGATTAGAGAGAATAGATGAAAAGCGGGGAGTTTATAAAAACAGTAGAATGTTCTTCTTTCTCATTGGTTGTTGGTCATCATTATTTATGTATGGTTTTTCATAAATTCTATTGCATGGAGCTTCTTAAGGTTGTTATAGCTGGGGCAGGGGGATGGTAGTGGGGATAAGCTCCCACCACAAAAAGCTCCCAATGAATTGCATCTCAAATAACCTCTGACAAAGCAGTCCAGCTCCGAGCCTTCACATGTGGTTTAGAGACAAGTTACTGCAATGCCACTGGTGCCAAACCATAAGACCATAAGATATAAGAGCAGAAGTGGGCCATTCAGCCCATCGAGTTTGCTCCGCCATTCAATCATGGGCTGATCTAATTCTTCCAGTCATCCCCTGTCCCCTGTTTTCACTTCATACCCTTTGATGCCCTGACTAATCAAGAACCTATCTATCTCTGCCTTAAATGCACCAAATGGCTTGGCCTCCACAGTCACTCGTTACAACAAATTCCACAGATTTACTACTCTCTGACTAAAGTAATTACTCCGCATCTCAATTCTAAACGGACGTCCTTCAATCCTGAAGTCATGCCCTCTTGTCCTAGACTCCTCTACCATGGGAAATAACTTTGCCATGTCTAATCTGTTCAAGCCTTTTAACATTCGGAATGTTTCTATGAGATCCCCCCCTCATTCTCCTGAACTCCAGGAAATACAGTCCAAGAGCTGCCACACGTTCCTCATATGGTAACCCTTTCATTTCTGGAATCATTCTCATGAATCTTCTCTGAATTCTCTCCAATGACAGTATATCCTTTCTAAAATAAGGAACCCAAAACTGCACACAATACTCCAAGTGTGGTCTCACGAGTGCCTTATAGAGCCTCAACATCACTTCCGTGCTATTATATTCTATACCTCTAGAAATGAATGCCAACATTGCATTCGCCTTCTTCACAACCAACTCAATCTAGAGGCTAACCTTCAGGGTAGCTCGCACAAGGTGTCCAAAGTCCCTTTGCATCTCTGCATTTTGAATTCTCTCTGCATCTAAGTAATAGTCTGCCTGTTTATTTCTTCCACCAAAGTGCATGACCATACACTTTCCAACATTGTATTTCATCTGTCACTTCTTTGCCCATTCCCCGAAGCTATCTAAGTCTCTCTGCAGGCTCTCTGTTTCCTCAACACTACCCACTCCTCCACCTATCTTTGTATCATTGGCAAATTTAGCCACAAATCCATTAATCCTACAGTTCAAATCACTGATGTACATCATAAGAAGCAGTGGTCCCAACACCAACTCCTGTGAAACTCCACTGGTAACGGGCTGTCAGGCAGAATAGGATTCCTTTATTCCCACTCTCTGTTTTCTGCTGACCAGCTAGTGCTCCATCGATGCTGGTAACATTCCTGTAATTCCATGAGTTCTTATCTTGCTAAGCAGCCTCATGTGTGGCACCTTGTCAAAGGCCTTCTGAAAATCATCACGTCTACTGTATTTCCTTTGTCTACCCTGCTTGTAATTTCCTCAAAGAATTGCAGTAGGTTAGTCAGGCAGGATTTTCCTTTCAGGAAACCATGTTGGCTTTGGCCTATCTTGTCATGTACCTCCAGGTACTCCATAATCTCATCCCAATCAATTGATTCCAACAACTTCCCAACCACTGATGTCAGACTAACATGTCTTTAGTTTCCTTTCTGCTGCCTCCCACCCTTCTTAAATAGCAGAGTAACATTTGCAATTTTCCGGTCAATCGATACAATGCCAGAATCTATCAATTCTTGAAAGATCATCGTTAATGCCTCCGCAATCTCTTCAGCCACTTCCTTCAGAACCCGAGGGTGCATTCCATCGGGTCCAGGAGACTTATCCACCCTCAGACCATTAAGCTTCCTGACCACCTTCTCAGTCGTAATTTTCTCTGTTCAAACTTCACTTCCCTGACACTCTAGAATGTCCAGTATACTGCAGACATCTTCCACTGTGAAGACTGATGTAAAATACGCATTCAGTTCCTCTGCCATCTCTGCATCTCTCATTACAATATCTCCAGCGTCATTTTGTATTGGTCCTATATCTACCCTCGACTCTCTTTTACCGTTTATACACTTAAAAAAGCTTTTAGTATCTTCTTTGATATTAGTCATCAGCTTCCTTTCATAATTCATCTTTTCTTTCCTAATGACCTTCTTAGTTTCCTTCTGCAAGTTTTTAAAAGCTCGCCAATCCTCTATCTTCCCATTAGCTCTGGCTTCCTTGTATGCCCTCTCTTTTGATTTACTTTGGCTCTGACTTCACTTGTCAGCCATGGTAGTGTCCTTCTTCCCTTTGAAAATTTCTTATTTGGAATGTATCTGTCTTGCAATTCCCTTATTTTTCACAGACTTCAGCCATTGCTGCTCTGCGGTCCTTCCTACAATTGTCCCTTTCTAGTCAACTTCAGCCAGTTTCCCTCTTATGCCATTGTAATTTCCTTTATTCCACTGAAATACCGACGCATTGGAATATATTTTTTCACGCTCAAATTTCAGTGTGAACTTAATCATATTGTGACCACCAACTAAGGGTTCCTTAACCTTAAGCTCTCTTATCACCTCTGGATCATTGCACAGCACCCAATCCAGCACATCGGATCCTCTAGTGGGCTCAACAACAAGCTGTTCTAAAAAGCCATCCCTTAGACATTCTACAAATTCTCTCTCTTGAGGTTCGGTACTGACCTGGTTTTCCCAATCCACTTTCATGTTAAAATCCGCAACGATTATCATGACATTGCCTTTCTGACATGCCTTTTCTATCTCCTGCTGTAATTAGTAATCCACATCCCGGCTGCTGTTTGGAGGCCTGTATATAACTGCCATTAGGGTCCTTTTACCCTTGGCATTTCTTAATTCAACCTACAGAGACTCTACACCTTCCAGTCCTATGTTTTCTCTTTCTAATCATTTAATATTATTTCTTATACACAAGTTACTGGGTGCTGGTCAATGGGAGCAGACATTTTAAATTGTTCTGGCACAGACTAGATGGGCCAAGCGGCCTGATTCTGTGCTGTACTTTACTGTGACTCTCTGGTTTTGTAACAAAAAGATCAGCATGGACATGGTGTATTCTATAACTTTATGACTCCGTTACACTATCACTGTGTTGCCGCGTGGCCAAGTGGTTAAGGCATTCGTCTAGCTATCTAAAGGTCGCTAGTTCGAGCCTTGACTGAGGCTTGCGTGTGTGTCCTTGAGCAAGGCACTTAACCACACATTGCTCTGCGACGACACCGGTGCCAAGCTGTATGGGTCCTAATGCCCTTCCCTTGGACAACATCGGTGGTATGAAGAGGGGAGACTTGCCAGTCTTCCATAAGAAAAAAACCTTGCCCAGGCTTGTGCCCTGGAAACTTTCCAAGGTGCAAATCCATGGTCTATCGAGACTAACGGAGGCCTACACTACTACACTATACACTATCACTTTAAGATCTCAGTACGACTGGCAAAAGGACCTCCTCATGTGGGACAGAGGTAATCAAGTTCTCATTAGTACTTTCCAATGCCACAATTTGAACTGACATAGAATCCTTTCTGTACACCAATAGTTAAACTTGTAGACGTCCTAGCCACTGAATGACTTTATTTGTCACATATACAGTGAAATGTGTCTGTCTGCATCAGATCAAACCAGTGAGAATTGTGCTGGGGGCAACCTGTAAGTGTCACAACACTTCCTGTGCCAACGTAGACTGTGCAAAACTCACTGACCCTAACCTGTCCATCTTTGGAATGTGGGAGGAAACCCAGATGGCCGCGGAGAGGATGTACAGACGGTGGCGGAAATTGCACCGCTATCACCAGCACTGCAAAGTGATTGCACTTACTGTGCTGCCCGGTGAGCTACAGACTAAAAATGATTCAGTCTTCTCCTGAAGCTGGCAGGCATTAAGCCTGTGCGATTTAATTTCCTCGGTTTCTCTTTTTTGCACCTTATCACCTCTAATCAGACCCTCTATCTGTGCTCTCTGTTTTAGATCTGATCAGTCTGTGAGCTGTAGCGTCTTAAAGCTGCAGCCTCTCATAAACTAAACTTGTCGACGGAGCAACAGAAGGCTTGAAGGAATTCAAGAATCATGCTGACTGGATCAACTTTGCACAACATGAGGGGCATGTTTATGTGTAATGTTTAAGCATTTTTTAAATTCAAGGAAAAGGTTGCTCAATACTTATTATAAATTTCAAATCCAAATTTTTGCCAAATCCCACAGTCTCTTTGCTCTTTTGAAATTCATCAGTTTCCCTTGAGACTCATTGCTTCTCTCGGTTTCCTCTGATGACAAGTTCCCAGATTCCATCAGGGAGAGGGGGTAGGGGCAGCAAATTCCAGTAAAGTTGCTCCAACTTTGTCAATCATGTTGCTTTCATCACTCCATCAAACTACTCATTGCCTGTTACGCCGTTGGTTTTTAGCGCAGCAATGAAGGTCCTCCATCTCTGTCTGTCCTTACCATCACACACAGATACCAGAAGGATTCTTCATTGCTGTTTCCACAACAATTTTTTTCTGACCAGTCAGGTTTGTTATCCCTGAGGTGAGCCCCTGAACCTGGAGGATCGGTGGACCACTCTTAGTGTGTGTCCTCAACCATTTGACCTGTTTGGCATGAGTGACCCTCAAGACCCTGACTCCACCAACATAGCTCTCTGGGTCACTGAGGCACACAAGCCTTCAAACCCTGCACCAAGGTTGTGGTCCCCTTAAGGCACTCTGTCATAGCCAGCTGGAAAAAGTCAACCTCTTTGATCTAAACATCATGGAAAGCTGAAGATCATTCTGTTCCTCAACATGCAGTGGAGGTCTAAACCCCCTGAGGAAAGGGCTGAGAGGTGCTCCAACCGTGGTATTTAGAAATCCTTATAGTTATTGAATGAGTGGATAGGCAGCAAATCACAGCAGAAATGGGAAGCAGCAAACAATAGTTACTAATAATGCCGACAAGGAATTGAGGAAAATTATCTTTGAGAGCAGCGATAGCTTACCATTCATTGAAAGGCCTAGACAGACGAAACTGGAGAGAATACCTCCTATAGAGGAGTAGTCTAGGAGCAGAGGGCACAGCCTCAGCACTACGTATGGACTGGTGATGACTTACCTATGTGCATTGATCTGTTGTATGAGTATGCACATTTATCTCCCTCCCCCCTCCCTCATCCCCCTCCGTCGATTAGTAAGGGCATCAAACTTTACGGGGAAAAGGCGGGAAAGTGGGGTTGAGAGGGTTAATAAATCAGCTATGATAGAATGGAGGAGTAGACTTAATGGGCTGAATGGCCTAATTTTGCTCCTATGACTTATGATCTCAGAAGGCCCTAGAATATTAACGTGGACATGTCCAAAGTGCTCTTAGTAACCTCCATCTCTCTGTCCTTGGTGAACACTACATTCCTGAAAATATTTTTTGTCCATCAAGTGCTTAACCAATTTCTTTTTCACAGTGTAATTGATTCTATTTCAATACTATTTCAGGCAGACGGCTCCAGATCAGAACTATTCATGGCAAGCATTTGAAAATTCCATTTTATACCACACCAATGTTAACTGACAGAAGAATGTAAGGTTTTTTTTGCCTGGGTAAAAAAAAATCTAATTATGAAGTGAGAGCAAAGCCTTTAAAGCCGTCTATCAGACTCTCTTGGTGATAAGAGCTTTATGTGATATTCAGACCAGCTCCTTATGAATCATGAGATAACTGCAGAGTAGGGTGTGGATCACAATAGGCTCCCATCCACCTTGACAGAACGGAGAAACTTTTTGCAAACATTGGAAATATCACTCAGACAGCTTTTTTTAATTGTCAAGTCTTGATGAAAGGAATCTTCACCCCATTGGTAACCAAGTGCCAAGTAACAATGTTATTAAATAACTGTTACTTCTCTCTGGGCTATTAAGTGGAGAATGCGGATTATTAAGGTGTTTTTATACCCATTGATGTGTTGCAGCGCTTTGCGTTACAGCTTGGTATGGGAACTGCACTGTCTGTGACCGCAGAGAGCTGTGGATACAGCTCAGCATATCATAGAAACCATAGAATCTGTTTATACCTCTTTCCACTTCAGCACACTCGGAGACCCCACCCACCCCGTACATTCCCTCTTTTTCCCTCTCTCATCAGGCAGAACATACAAAAGCCTGAATACACATACCACTAGGCTAAAGGACAGTTCCTGTCCCATCATCACCATAAGACTATAAGATATAGAAGCAGAATTAGGCCATTTGGCTCAACTATCTCCTGCCTTCTCCCCATATCCCTTCATGTCCTGACTAATCAAAAATCTATCAATATCTGCCTTAAATATACCCAATGACTTGGCCTCCACTGTCGCCTGTGGCAATGATTTCCACAGATTCACCACCCTCTGGCTAAAGAAATTCCTCTTCACCTCCATTCTAAATGGACATCCATCCACTCTGATGCTGTGCCCTCTGGCCCTAGACTAACCCCCCAGCCCCCATCCCCGTCATAGGAAACATCTTCTCCACATCCACGGTATCGCGGCCTTTTAACATTCGATAGGTTTCAATGAGATTCACACTCATTCCTCTGAATTCCAGTGAGTGCACTCTATAAAGAAAGCAATGAGCTTCTTTTGTCCCATCACCCCTTAGCAATGTGAATTGACACATGTATCACGGCTTGTATGGCAACTGCTCTGTCTGTGACTGCAAGAAACTGCAGAGGGTTGTGGACACGGCTCAACACGTAACAGAAATCAGCCTCCCCTTGCTGGAATCTGTCTACATTTCTCATTGCCTCAGTAAAACAGCCAGCATAATCAAAAACCCCACCAACCCCCAGCATTCTCTCGATCCCCTCCCCCACCAGGCGGAAGATAAAAAAATCCTGAAGGCACTTAACAGCAGGCTTAAAACAGCTTTTAGTCATTTATTGCGAAGCAGCGCCGAATAGGCCCTACCGGAACTTCGAACACACCACCCAACAATCCCCCAATTTAATCCTAGCCTAATCACAGGACAACGTACAATGACCAATTTACCCTTTAACTGTTAGCTGGTTAATTGTTAGCAGTCTTTGGATTGCGGACCGTGGGAGGAAACCGGAGCACCTGGAGGAAACCCACGCTGTCACAAGGAGGACGTCCAAACTCCGTACAGGCAGTGGTGGGAATTGAACTCCAGCTGCCTGTACTGTAAAGCATTGTGCTAACCACTATGCCACTACTCTGCTTCAATCCTATTGTCTTAAAACTGTTAATTAGTTAACTACAGTAGTACGGGCTTTTGATCTCATAATCTACCTGGTTTCTGGCACATTATTGTCTGCCTGCTCTGCACTTCATTCTGCATTCTGTTATTGTTTTACCTTGTTCTACCTCAATGCACTGGGTAATGATCTGATCTGTATGAACAACATGCAAGACAAGCTTTTCACTATCGCAGTACGTGACAGTAATAAACCACTTCCAGTTCTCGGCCTTTTCTCCTTGGAGCGATGGAGGATGAGAGGCAACCTGATAGAGGTGTATAAGATGATGAGAGGCATTGATTGTGTGGATAGTCAGAGGCTTTTTCCCAGGGCTGAAATGGTTGCTACAAGAGGACACAAGTTTAAGGTGCTGGAGAGTAGGTACAGAAGAGATGTCAGGAGTAAGTTTTTGACTCAGAGAGTGGTGAGTGCGTGGAATGGGCTGCCGGCAACGGTGGTGGAGGTGGCTATGATAGGGTCTTTTAAGAGACATTTGGATAGGTACATGGAGCTTAGAAAAATAGAGGGCTATAGGTAAACCTAGTAATTTCTAAGGTAAGGACATGTTCGACACAACTTTGTGGGCCGAAGCACCTGTATTGTGCTGTAGGTTTTCTATATTCTAATGTCTGTATTATCTATTATGTGTATACATTGTTATGAATAAAGTCAATTTTGAAATTATGGAAGCACGATTTGTACATGGGTGGAAAGAGTATGGAGATATGGACCGGCTGCAGGTCCATGGTACTAAGCAGATTAATAACTTGGCTTGGACTAGATTGGCCAAAGAGCCTCTCTCTGTGCTGAAAGTATTCTATAACTCTAAGAGATCCTTGGGATTCATAGAGTTTACAAAGAATGGTGTGAAGAACTAAAAACATCCAGTGATCGGCAGTCTTATGGGTAAAAATGCCCTGTTAATGAGAGAGGTCAGGGAGAATGGCTACGAACATTCACTCAGTATGCTGGTGGAACACAGCAGGCCAGGCAGCATCTATAGGGAGAAGCGCTGTCGACGTTTCGGGCCGAGACCCTTCGTCAGGAGGACAGTGCTTCTCCCTATAGATGCTGCCTGGCCTGCTGCGTTCTACCAGCATTTTGTGTGTGTTGCTTGAATTTCCAGCATCTGCAGATTTCCTCATGTTAACATTCACTCAGTGGCCACTTAGGTACAGGAGGTACTGGATAACAATACATGTGGCATGCTTGCCTTTATTAGTCAAGGTACTGAATTCAAAGGTCAGAAAGTTATGTCTCAGCTTTATAAAAATCTGGTTAGACTGCATCTGGAGTATTGCATACAATTCTGGTCATCCCATTATAGAAAGGATGTTGAGGCTTTGGATAGGGTAAGGAAGAGGTTTACCATGATGTTGCCTGGATTAGAGGGCATTTGCTATATCAAGAGTTTGGACAATCTTGGGTTATTTTCTCTGTAGCGGTGGAGGTTGAGGGGAGATCTGATAAGATCATGAGAGGTGTAGATGGAGTAGACAGACATTATCTTTTTCCCAGGGTTAAAATGTCTAATAACAGAGAAATGGATTTAAAGTCGGGGGGTGGGGGGTAATTTCAAAGGAGACATGAGGGGCAATTTTTTTAACATAGAGAATGGTGGATGCATGGAATGGGGTGGTGGTAGAGAGAGGAATATTAGAGATTTTTCAGAGACTTTTAAATAGATCCATGAATGTGAAGAAATGGAAAGATATGGATACTGTGCAGTCAGAAGAGATTAGTGTAGTTGGCCATTTAATTACCAATTTAATTGGCTTGACAAAGAGCCTGTTTTTGTGCTGTACTATGTTCTCTGAGTTCTGATTGGATGAAAATGCGGAGCATATTTATCAAAGAAAATCAAAACTCAGGGATTCCTGTTTAAAAGTAATCATATGTATTGTCCCTTTAAGTCAAACATGAGGTGAAATGATTCCTTAATTGCAGAGAGTGGTGCGGACAGTCCAGCGCATCTGTAGATGTGAACTTCCCATGATTCAGGACACTCACAAAGACAGATGTGAAAAAAGGTCCCAAAGGATCATTGGGGACCCAAGTCACCCCAACCACTATCTATTCCAGTTGCTACCTTCCGGGAAATGGTACCGCAGCATAAAAGCTGGTGCTATAAAACATTACACTGACCATTACCCAAGTGTGCTGTGAAGCTAGGAGAAATTTTATTACTTTCATTTTAATGAGCACACTTTAAGCAGGTGCTCGGGCACCCTGCAAGTATTGCTATGCTTCTGAACCAACGTAAAGTGCTCACAACTTACTAACCCTAACCCAGACATCTTTGCAATGTGGGAGGAAGCTGGAGCACCCTGAGGAAACCCACACGGTCACAGGAAGAACATAAAAATCTCCTTACAGACAGCAGCGAAAGCTGAACCCTTATAGCTGGTGCTGTAAAGCGATCTGCTAACATCATCCAACATTGGGTTAGGTGAAAGCTGCCAAGTGGCTCTCTACTGCTTCCAATTTAGATGTTTACAGGTAGATAAGGTCTCCTGAATGAGTTTATTGTCTTGTGCACAAGTATGGTGAAATACAGGTACGATGAAAGGCTTTGTTGCAGCCCTGTTACAGGCACTTAGCATCCCATAAGCAGCATTCACAAGAAAAAACTCACAAATGAAACATAAATAATGCACAATTTTATGAGAAAGAACATGGTACCATAGTAGTTGAGATTTACAGCACCAGCCAAACAAAAGAGCATTATCAAAGTGTAAGACAGTGTACGTACAGAAAACACCGAACAATACAGCACAGTACAGGCCCTTCTGCCTACGATGTTGTGATGACTTTTTAAGATCAATCTAACTCTTCCCTTCTATGTAGATCTCCATTTTTCTATCATCCATGTGCCCATCTAAGTCTCCTAAGTTCCAAAATATCTGCCTCTCCCATTCAAGTTCACGTTAAAGTTCAATTATTATTCAATCATACTTGAATACCCATGAATACAGTCAAATGAAAGAGTGTTCTTAGGGGCCAAGGTCTGAAACGCAGTACCAACAGTCATACACAGGACAAGGCACATGAAAGGTATCAGTAAAATGCAGTCACACACAAAAAATAAAGTTCTAAACCCTGAGTTCATGAATATTGCAGCAGGCTGCAGTTGAACTCTCCTCTGCTGAGTGAACACTAGAGGGCAGCACCAAATCCAACTTGGATGCCGCACCACACCACCTCTAGCGGAGCGTACTGACTCTGATGCCTCTCTTCTGAGCAGCTGTAAACAGGCGACACCGCGGCTTGAGGCCTATTCCTCACTACGACCGAGGCCAAACAGCTCCCCCGGTGTCCGCCAATGAATCTGTGATTCAGACTTGCAGCATTCCACATTAACAATGTCCAACAGAGTCTTGTGATCACAAGAAAAGCAACTAAGATGTTAACTCACTGTTGGACTGCACACTTCCTTCATGCACCAACTCCTCTGACACCTGTCTGACTCAGGTAGAAGCACAGCCACACCAAGTCCAGCCCCTTCAGTTTCTCCGCCAATGAGCAACTCGCTGATAGGGTGAACCTATAGTATGTCCAGTAGGGTCTTGCAATCATAAACAATACTTTTAAAAAAGAGAATAACACCTTTGGTTGACTCTGTAAAAGCCACTGTGATCAAATGTATTGCCATCTTATCGGTATATTACTCCCTTCCATTCTCCTCCTGCCCACCCACCTCCCCATTCACCTGATCTCATCCATTACCTTCCAGCTTGTACTCCTTCCCTCCTTCCACCTTCTTACTCTGACCTCTAACCCATTCCTTTCCAGTCCTCATGATGATTCTCAGCTCAAAACTTTAGTTGTTCGCTCCCCTCCGTAGATCTTGCTTTACCTGCTGAGTTCCTCCAGTATTTTGTGTGTGTTGCTCTGGAATTCCAGCATCTGCAGAATCTCTTGTATCAATGGGGGGGGGGGGGGGGGGAATCAGGTGAGATTCTTCGTCTGAACATCTCTGGAGAAGTATTTGAAGTCACGATCTTCTGATTGAAGGTACGGCTTATTCACTAAGCAACAGCTTATGGCTTGTCCTCCCTCATCTCGCCCACCTTTTTATTCTGGTTTCTTGTCCCTTCAGTTCCCGTTCTGATGAAGGGTCTCGGCCTAAAACATTGACTCTTTATTCCTTTCTACATATTCTGATTGACCTGCTGAGGTCTTCCAAAGCTTTGCGTGTGTTGCTCCAGATTTCCAGCATCTGCAGGACCCCTGTTGTTTAAGCAACAGATGGGCAGTTTACAACATCTCACTGGATGTGAGGTGCCTTTACATGTCTGCTGCCACATGTCTAAGAGATGAATGGGCTGAGATCATTACTTTCAGAAACTAATTGTTATTAATTTCTTTAAGGGGTCAATTTCCCAGGCTCATTATTCAATTAACACCCTAACACTGACTGCAGATGAAGGAAAGCCATGGCTTGTCTGTTGGATCTTCCACAGGAGAATGTGGTCTCACCTGAACTACTGTGGTGAGAAAGTCAAATAAATGCAAACATAGGGATTAGTATTAGAACTAGAGCACTGCAGAATGTTCATAAAGTCTCCAGTGTACAGGGAGACCTTTCAGATTCAAATTCAGATTTATTTATCACATGTACTGCAGCTAAATTTCCACCAGAGGAAGTGTGATGCACTCCTCCACTAGCCTGCAGGTTACTCTTGGGCAAGGTGTAGCACCTGCTTGGCCCTCCCAGTCAGCATCATGTGAAGATTTCCCCTTCAGGAGCAATGCAGGATGCCCTAGTCAGATATCACAAGTGCAGAGTTAGCCACCTGCTTGCTGCACTCTTGTAATTAGTTTTGCTACAACAAGTGTATGGGACATTGGAAAAAAGTTGAATTTCCCCATGGGGATGAATAAAGTATCAATCTATCTATCTTGTGTCAGTTAAGCCGGCAGACCAGATTTCAGAGATCAATAAATGGCTTACTCGATGGACGTTGCAAGACTCACAGTCAAGCACATCATGTCTTTGAGTCCTAGAAACTGGGCCACGGATGGTCCCAAGCCTCACTGTGAAAAGAGGTTTGAGCATGTGGCTAGCAGCTCCATCCCGTAAAAACCCAGTGCTACAGAAATGCCAGAAACTCCAAACACCTCATCCCTGGGAGAGGAAGGATGCATCAAGAAGATGGACTACACCTGGAGACAATGTGAAAGACTGGCCCCGGATAGAAGACTCTGGTGAACTACCTTTGGTGGCTTATGCCCCAGTAAGGGTGATGAGCTTCAGTAAGGATGTGCCCTAGAGTTGTACAGCTCAGAAAAAGGCCCTTCAGCCTGATGTGCATGCTGACCAAGATACCCATTTTCCTGCATCTGCCCCTGTCCCTCTATTCATTTTCTGTTCAAGTACCTGTCAAGCTTAAGACTTGATTTAAGAAAAGTCACTCTGTGCTAACGGAAGCAGAGTAGTCTACTTGTGCTCAGCATGGTCTCCAGTACAGCAACATGAAAAGAGATCAGTAAATGTCATCAGATACCAGTGAGAATCCTCTGTTCTTCTCCAAATGACACCATGACTTAGATCAGCTTGAGATCACAAGCACTGCCTTGGTCAGATGTTAAATCCATAAGAGCACAGTGCTTTTTCCATTTCAAACAGGAAAGCCTACCAAGGCTTTTGTTCGTATGTCTGTGAGGGACTTGAATCCACACCCTTCCCACCAAAAATAGTAATATACTCATAGAGGCATAGGGCAGTACAGCACAGGAAAACTCTGGCCCATCTAATCCATATCAATCTATCATTCTGTCCTGGATCATAGCCCTCTATCCCCCTCCCATCCATGTACCTATCCATATTTCTCTTAAATTTTGAAATAGAACCCACATTCACCGCTTCTGGTGGCATCTTGTTCCACACTCTCAGCACCCTCTGAGTGAAGAAGTTCATGAGACCATAAGACATAGCAGCAGAATTAAGTCATTTTGCCCATTCACTTTGCTCCACTGTTCCACCATGGCTGATTTGTTATCCCTCTCAACCCCCATTCACCTGCCTTATCCCCATCGAGTTCCCCCTCATCTTCCCCTTAAACATTTCACCTTTCACCATTAATCCATGACCTCCAGATCCAGACTTATCCAACCTCAGTGGAAAAAGCCTGATTGCATTTACCCTATCTATACTCCTCATAATTTTGTATACCTCTATCAACTCTCCTCTTATCCCAGAGGATTTCAAACCTTCCTTTTTCTTAGAAATCTGGGATTAATTTGGCCTGCGTTCCGAGCCTCCTTATTTCTGAGATTTATAAGAACATCTAACAGCAAACCTGGAATATTACTTGGTATGAATCTCGAGGTGTAACACTAGAGAGTGGCCACAATGATCCCCTCATAAAGCCACCTCCTATTCACACCCAATGTGATAGAGAACTCACTGTCCAGTGCCTAAGGCACAGATTCTGCCCAGTGCCCAAGGCACAGATTCTGCCCAGTGCCCAAGGTACAGATTCTGCCCAGTGCCCAAGGCACAGATTCTGCCCAGCGCCCAAGGTACAGATTCTGCCCAGCGCCCAAGGTACGGATTCTGCCCAGCGCCCAAGGTACGGATTCTGCCCAGTGCCCAAGGCACAGATTCTGCCCAGCGCCCAAGGTACGGATTCTGCCCAGCGCCCAAGGTACGGATTATGCCCAGTGCCCAAGGCACAGATTCTGCCCAGTGCCCAAGGTACAGATTCTGCCCAGTGCCCAAGGCGCGGATTCTGCCCAGTGCCCAAGGCACAGATTCTGCCCAGCGCCCAAGGTACGGATTCTGCCCAGCGCCCAAGGTACGGATTATGCCCAGTGCCCAAGGCACAGATTCTGCCCAGTGCCCAAGGCACCGATTCTGCCCAGTGCCCAAGGTACAGATTCTGCCCAGTGCCCAAGGCGCGGATTCTGCCCAGTGCCCAAGGCACAGATTCTGCCCAGTGCCCAAGGCACAGATTCTGCCCAGCGCCCAAGGTACGGATTCTGCCCAGCGCCCAAGGTACGGATTATGCCCAGTGCCCAAGGCACAGATTCTGCCCAGTGCCCAAGGCACCGATTCTGCCCAGTGCCCAAGGTACGGATTCTGCCCAGCGCCCAAGGTGCGGATTCTGCCCAGTGCCCAAGGTACGGATTCTGCCCAGTGCCCAAGGCACGGATTCTGCCCAGCGCCCAAGGTACGGATTCTGCCCAGTGCCCAAGGTACGGATTCTGCCCAGTGCCCAAGGTACGGATTCTGCCCAACGCCCAAGGCACAGATTCTACCCAGCACCCAAGGTACAGATTCTGCCCAGTGCCCAAGGTACGGATTCTGCCCAACGCCCAAGGTACAGATTCTGCCCAGTGTCCAAGGTACAGATTCTGCCCAGTGCCCAAGGTACGGATTCTGCCCAACGCCCAAGGTACAGATTCTGCCCAGCGCCCAAGGTACAGATTCTGCCCAGTGCCCAAGGCACAGATTCTGCCCAGTGCCCAAGGTACAGATTCAGCCCAGCGCCCAAGGTACAGATTCTGCCCAGTGCCCAAGGTACGGATTCAGCCCAGCGCCCAAGGTACAGATTCTGCCCAGTGCCCAAGGTACAGATTCAGCCCAACGCCCAAGGTACAGATTCTGCCCAGTGTCCAAGGTACAGATTCTGCCCAGTGCCCAAGGTACGGATTCTGCCCAACGCCCAAGGTACAGATTCTGCCCAGCGCCCAAGGTACAGATTCTGCCCAGTGCCCAAGGCACAGATTCTGCCCAGTGCCCAAGGTACAGATTCAGCCCAGCGCCCAAGGTACAGATTCTGCCCAGTGCCCAAGGTACGGATTCAGCCCAGCGCCCAAGGTACAGATTCTGCCCAGTGCCCAAGGTACAGATTCAGCCCAGCGCCCAAGGTACAGATTCTGCCCAGTGCCCAAGGTACAGATTCAGCCCAGCGCCCAAGGTACAGATTCTGCCCAGTGCCCAAGGTACAGATTCTGCCCAGTGCCCAAGGCGCGGATTCTGCCCAGCGCCCAAGGTGCAGATTCTGCCCAGCGCCCAAGGCATGGATTCTGCCCAGTGAGCTAAGGGAGGCAAGGTAACTTACTGCTATTACAGTGCCAGCTGGAGTTTATAAGGAGTTTATACGTTCTGACTGTGACCCTGTGGATTTCCTCCCCCACTCCAAAGACCGATAGTTAGGTTTAATGAGTTGTGGACATGCTATCTTGGTGCCAGAAGTGTGGCAACACTTGTGGGCTGCCCTCAGCTAAGTTCTTGCTGATTTGAATTGAAGGAAAACAACTCACTTCACAGTTTCTTTGCCTGGCAATAAAGCTAATCTTTTCATCTTTAGAAATGGTGTGGGTTTTGTATCTGTGCCTCCCCGGCTGCATCTTCCAAAAATGCTCCTGACGAGTAGGAGCGTGTGATTACTTGAGTCGAGTATGCTGTTCTCCAAAGGAGTTGCCTGTTGGTGGCTGTTCAGTTGGCTGTAGAGGCCGTATCAGGATTTCCATGATTAAGGACAATCCTGCCCCCTTTACCACTTGCTGGTTGTCATGGGACTTTATGCAGGATGTTAGTTGAATTCCCTTCATGGGAGCATGCCTGTACTTGACTTTGTTCTCAGTGGGGAGGCTGATGCATGGGTGGCCACTTCACGGTCCTTGAGAGATCAGGGTCTGGGTCCGACGGCATGGATTGCAAGCTGACTGGGGGCCCATTCACTGCCGCAGCCTTCCTCTGCCTTCACTCTCATCGTGAAGCCAGCTCCATTGTCAGAGTTTTAGTTGGTTTGCTCTTCGTCTGGAACCTTCCCCTTGTCTTTCTGCACTGGGTGACCTTACCAGGAGCTAAGCTACAGATGCCATCACCCTCAGGATCTTAGAAACTCACAGTCCTCCCTACCACAACTAGGTGTTGATCCCCAGCGAGGACTGCTCACCTCCCTGCACTACCTGGACACACAAACCATTCAAGTAGGAACTCCAGCTCTCACAATCCGATGTGTTGAAATATCACTCTTATTGCTATCTATACTCATGTCACTCTACAGATGTGCCATAGAGAGCACTCTAACAAGCTGCATCACTGCATGGTACGGAAACTGCACTGTGATGGGCAGCAAAGCTCCATAACGGGTAGTCAAAACTGCCCAATGCATCACAGGCACCAGCCTACCCACCATCAGGGACAGATATACGGAAAGGTGCTGGAAAAGGGCCAGTAACATCATGAAGTATCCCACCCAGCCTGCTCATGTTCATGTTCTGTTTGTCCCACTCCCATCAGGGAGGAGGCTACGTAGCATCCAACCCAGGACCACCAGACTCAAAAACAGTTACTTTCCCCAAGCAAGTAATGCTGATCAACACCTCCTCCCACAAAATCACCCCTCCACACCCCCGACCACCATTTCATGTACCCAGTGTCACTTTATGGACATATAATCAATCTATGTATATAAGCTATTTTATGTATTTGTATTTATTGTGGTTTTGATTATTATTGTGTCCCTTATCTTATTGTGCTTTTCTTTTGCTGCATCAGATTCAGAGTAACAGTTATTTTGTTCTTTTCACTTGTGTACAGGAAATGACGATAAATCGAGTCCTTGATAACATTCACGACGTAAGTCAATGTTAATAAACCACATTTTGATTCTGCTCTTGTCTGCAGCATGGCAGTTGTTTCTTTTTAAAGAACAATTGACATTTTTATTGGATCTCTAACGAACATTCCCTACACACGCACCCCCACCCCACCCCAACGCTCCCGAACCTCATAGAATGATTTATTTATTTGGATATACATTGCAGGATAGGTTCTTCTGGCCCTAGGAGCTGTATTGCCCAGCAAACCCCGATGTAACCACAGTTTAATCATAGAACAATTTGCAATGACCTACTAACTGGTACATCTTTGGACCGTGGAAGGAAACCGGAGCACCCAGAGGAAACCCACACGCTCCACAAGTAGGATGTGTAGGCTCCTCATAGTGGATGCTAGGATTGAACTCTGAATTCTGACGCCTTGAGCTATAATAATGTCACACTAACCACAACGTTACCCTGTCGCCCATGTGACTTGGGTTCAGAAGGTACCGCAGAATTAGAACATGGAGTGCTAGGCTGTGAGACTTCTGAACGCCCTGCTACCACCCAGTACACACCAGCAGCATTATACTGTTGTACATTTAACTATATATCGTGTATGCATTTTCTGTCAACTTGTACATCTACTGAATATTGTTACCATCTGCTAATATTGTGTAACATTATTTTATGGGCTGAATGGGATCTGTGCACTGTGTTTTGCACTTTGGTCACCGAGTAACATCATTTCATTTATCTGTATACACGTGCAGAGTTCAATTACAATGAACCTCAACTTGAACTCCTAAATCAATCCACTCTGTCACATTTCCTTCCTAGTGGTGTTAAGACCATAAGACTATTAAACTTAGAACAGAATTAGGCCATTCAACCCATTGAGTTTACTCTGCTGTTTCATCATGGCAGATTTACCATCCCTCTCAAACCCCTTCTCCCTGTAACCTTTGACACCCTTACTAATCAAGATCTATCAATCTCTGCTTTAAATATACCCAATGACTTAGTCTCCACAGACACCTGTGGCAATAAATTCCACAGATTCTGTACTATCTGGCTAAAGAAATCCTCCTCATCTCTGTTCTAAAGAAACATCCTTCTATTCTGAGGCTGAGCCCTCTGGTCCTAGATTGCCCCACTATAGGAAGTGTGCCGAAATGTTTTTGGCCTCTTGGTTCTACCTCTCTCAGTAATTTTGTTATTGTCACTTTAGCCTTTCTTCTGCTCTACATCAGATTGCATTGAGCATCCATCATTAAGGAACCCCATCATCCAGAACATGCCCTCTTCTCCATCAGGAGGGAGGTACAGAACACTGAAGACAGACACTCAATGGTTCAGGAACAGCTTCTTCCTGTCTGCCATCTGATTTCTGAAAGAACATCGAACCCATGAACACTACCTCACTTTTATTTTGATTTCTTTGTTTTGCACTACTTATTTTATTTAACTTTTATATATATATAGTAGGCAGTCATTGATCCAAGGAGATCATGGGTTTGTGCCTCTGGTGGACTGTGTCCGCTCCAGGGTACAAGCCTGGGCAGGAAGATTTGAAGAACCGGCTGTTGCCCATGCAGCGGGTTCCCCCTCTTCACGTCACTGAAGTAGTCCAAGGGAAGGGCAAATGTCGATACAGCTTGGCACCAGTGTAGCCACAGAGGTTGCCAGAGAGAAGCTGTCATCAACATCTGTGGTGAACTACATATACCTGTCTGGACATGCCCCCTGCTGACTGCTCCTGTGGCTCCTCCCACAGACCCCTGTATAAAGGCAATTGAGGTCTGAGCCCGGCCTCTCTGTCTCCAGGATGTAGTATAGTGGTCACTCACTGCTTGTTCCTTCTTCCAGTCAATAAAAGCCGATATCTCGCCTTTACGTCTCAGAGAGAGTTATTGATGGTGCATCAACATCAAGCTGCCTTTGGGATCCTGGCTCTGGATTTCTTCCTCGGGGTTTACTCCCAAAGCCTTTCCCATGGGTGGGTATGGCCGCAAGGCAGCGGAGGTTTAAAGTCAGAGATTTCCTTCTCCTAGGCGGGCTGCCGTCCAAGGCTGATGAGCCCCACCTGCTCAAAGCAACTGGTTTTAAGGTGCCAGTGGTCCGCCCTTGCCCCTTCTCATGTCAGTAGAAACAATTCCGCCAGACCTAGTAGCTAAGCCACACATGAAGGCCAAGAGTTGGACTTGGTTGTCAGAGGCTGTTAGAGACACACGCCATTTGGAGCATTTTATAGGTAGTGGGAGCTTATCCCCACTACCACCCCCAGCTATGACAACCTTAGGGAGAGAGAGAGAGAGAGAGAGAGAGAGAGAGAGAGAGAGAGAGAGAGAGAGAGAGAGAGAGAGAGAGAGTGTGTGTGTGTGTGTGTGTGTGTGTGTGTGTGTGTGTGTGTGTGTGTGTGTGTGTTTACTCTAATTCACAGCTTTTTTCTCTATCATAATATATTGCATTGTACTGCTGCCACAAAGTTATCAAATGCCATGACGTATGCCAGTGATATTAAACCTGATTCCATTTCTGATAACTTTCCACAAAATGGTTGCTTTGAGCTCATCACTGTTTTTATTGTAGAGTCAGATTAGTTTATTGTGAAATACACCAGGGTACAAGCTTACTGAGATGGTGCTTGAGTGCAGTAACTCCTCACAATCTGATTTCAGCAGATCTATTCATTGCATCTATAATAATTGTTCTCTTTTACATTTAAATTCTATGACCTGCACTGCACTCTCTCTACAACTGTAACACCTTAGTCTGCATTCTGTTATTACCTTTCACTTTGTACTACGCTGATGTAATTCTGTTTGGAAAGATCAGTCTGTATACAGTACTGTGGAAAAGTCTTAGGCACAAATCTTAGGAAGCACAGTACTGCGATCGTCATCGTGGAGCAGAGAACGAGTCAATAAATCTGATGGGGGCAAAGGATGTTGGGAATGGTGAGGGTGGAGCACCGTGGGCGGGGTGGCAGACAGGAAGTGCCAGTGGGGGGTGGTGCTGGTGCAGACGCACCCAGTCCTGAGACACCAGGCAAGTTCATTTGATTCCAAACAATTGGTTTATTGATCACAACAGAATGTCTCTCTCTAGTGTTTCCTGCTCCCTCCCCTTCTCTTCCCCTTTCCCAACCACGATTCCCCTCTCCCTGCCTCCTTCCCCTATCAGTCCACAATAGAGTTCCATATATGGCATTTGGACCTCCGGCGGTGGTCCACAGCATGGGGTGACTGATGTTCGTGGCCTAAGGTTGAAGGCAAAAAGTTATTAACTTCAAACTTTCTGCATTTTCGCTCAAAGAGTTGAACTGCATGTGCATGTAACGAGGGCTGCATAACTCATCTCCTTCTACCTTAGGCCACTAACTTATCAATCACCCCTGCTGCGGACCACTTCTACCAAGAAGGGATCCGTATGCTCCATGACTGCTGGACTAAGTGTGTAAATGTAGGAGGGGACTATGTTGAAAGATAAATGTGCTAGGTTCTAGGTTTTCTAAAATTGACTCCCTCTACCCCTCTACCTTTGGGGGGGGGGGTGTGTGTGTGTGTGTGTGTGTGTGTGTGTGTGTGTGTGTGTGTGTGTGTGTGTGTGTGTGTGTGTGTGTGTGTGTGTGAGTGTGTGTGTGTGTGTGTGTGTGTGTGTGTGTGCGTGCGTGTGTGTGTGTGTGTGTGTGTGTGTGTGTGTGTGTGTGAGTGTGTGTGTGTGTGTGTGTGTGTGTGTGTGTGTGTGTGTGTGTGTGTGCGTGTGTGTGCGTGTGTGTGTGTGTGTGTGTGTGTGTGTGTGTGTATATTCCCAAGAGTTTTGCACAGTACTATAGCATGCAAAACAATGTTTCATTGCACCTTGTTACATGTGACAATAATAAACTAATTCCAACTCCAGTTCCGATGAAGCTCCTCATTTACACGAAGCTCACCGAGTAAACGGCGTACTTCAATGCATCAAGGAGCGCAAAGCTATGGAATGGTGCAAAGATTGTTGCACATACTGTAGTAGTGCAAAAGAAATGCAGAAGTAACAATCACAGACAAGGTAGAGTGAACTTCTGATGATGGGTCTCAGTCCAAACCTTCAACACTGTACTTCCCTTCATAGATGCTGCCTGACTTGCTGATTCCCTCGAGCACTTTGTGTGTGTTGCGCAGGTAGAATTAAGGGTTCGGGAACGTGGCAGCATCTTGTTCTTGAACCCTTAACTCTACTTGCATGAGACACAAAGTGAGATGTAAAGTAAATGGTATGGTTCAGGAGTCTGATGGCAGTAGGGAAGAAGCTGCTTTTGACTCTTGTCATTTGGCTTTTCAAGAATGTCTTCTCGCAGAAGGTGGAAAAAATAATAGGGGCAGGCCAGGGTGTGGATATCTTTGATAATGCTACTAGCCTTCCAGAAGCAACACACTCCGAAGAAGATTAACATATAAGGAGTGCTTGATGATGGAAGCACACTCCTCTCGTCCGCTCCACATTCCGAACATCCTTTGCTCCTGCCAAATTTACAAACTGACTTTCCAATGGCTTAGTATGGTAAATGTTTAGCCCACGACTGCAAGATACTGCAGAGATTTGCGAACACAGCTCAGTATATCAGGAAACCAAACCCCCTCCATGGACTTTATTTCCCATGACATAGATGCACTGGTGAACTTTCGTGGCCATGGTAACTACACTATTAGAATAGGATAGGCCATTGGTGACGTTCACTCCAATGAACATAAACCCCTCAACCATCGCAACCACACCACACTTCCCCACCACTCCTTTATTTTGCTGACGTTTAGGGGAAATTCTTGTCATGACGTCAGGTCATTGGGTTCTCTATCTGTTTCATATACACTGACCCATCATTATTTGTGATTTGGTCCACTGCAGTGGTTCAGTTTTGTTATCAATGTACGTGTATGTCGCCAAACACTATCCTGATGCTGTGTTTCCGGCTGCTCCTTTTCTAGAGCGATTTTAATCAGAGCAGACCAACTCTGCAGCCTGCAGTCCACGGACAACACAGCACCAGATTGAACTGGTCTGAGCCGCACTCGTTCCTGAGCTGTTTCATTGACTTTCTGGCTTGATGCTTTGTATTTTGTGTTTTTTTGCTCATTTCTTTTTTGCCATTTTCACGATTTGATCCTCTTTTTTTGTGATTGGGGTTTGCTGTTTGCCTTTGAAGGGGTTTCCATGGTGTTTCTTTGTTTCATGCAAAGATGGATCTCAGGGCTGTAAACTGCATACGTACTTCGATAGCAAATGAACTTTGAATGTAGTGATTCTTTTCACACTGGCCGCCGTGGCCCAACCACTCCTGGGGGCGGACTTCTTGCGAGCTCACAGCCTGCTGGTCGACTTGCAAGGGAAAAGATTGGTCCATGCCGAGACTTTCCAGACGTTCTCCCTGGGTGAAGCCAAGTTGCCGGCCCCACACCTGGACTCCATCACGCTGTCGGACAACGAATTCACCAGAATCCTGGCGGACTTTCCATCGATTCTGGCACCGCAGTTCACGGCAGCCATGCCCAGACACGGGGTACAGCACCACATCCCGACCCAGGGACCACCCCTCCACGCCCACGCACGAAGGCTCCCCCCGGAAAAGCTCCACCTGGCGAAGGAGGAGTTCAAGAGGATGGAGGAATTGGGGATCGCATGGAGGTCCGACAGCCCATGGGCCTCCCCCTGCACATGGTGTCCAAAGCAGCCGGGGGTTGGAGACCATGCGGCGACTACCGCAGACTGAACGAGGCTACAACTCCAGACCGCTACCCCATGCCGCACATACAGGACTTTGCAGCAAACCTGCACAGGGCAAGAAATTTTTCCAAAGTAGACCTCGTCCGGGGATACCATCAAATCCCAGTGCACCCTGAAGACATCCCCAAAGCAGCACTCATCACCCCGTTCAGCCTGTTCCTCCGAATGCCGTTCTGCCTGAAGAATGCCACACAGACAGACGTTCCAGCGGCTAATGAATGCGGTGGGACGCGACCTGGACTTTGCGTTCATCTACTTGGACGACATCCTTATAGCCAGCAGTAGTCGTCAGGAGAATCTGTCCCACCTCCGCCAGCTCTACTCCCGCCTGAGTGATTTCGGCCTCACGATCAACCCGGCCAAATGCCAGTTCGGTCTCGATACCATCAACTTCCTGGCCACAGGATTACCAAAGATGGGGCAACACCTCTGCCCGCCAAGGTAGACGCGATCGGCCACTTTGCCCAGCCCAACACGGTCAAAGGCCTACAGGAGTCCATTGGTATGGTGAACTTCTACCACCGTTTCCTCCCCTCAGCAGCCCTTATCATGCACCCTTTGTACACCCTGATGTCGGGTAAAGGCAAAGACATTACTTGGGACGAGGAGGCCGCGGCCACTTTCGTTAAAGCTAAGGAAGCCTTGGCAGATGCCGCGATGCTGGTGCACCCCGGAACGGACGTTCCGACCTCCCTCATGGTGGACGCATCCGACACAGCAGTCGGTGGGGTGCTGGAGCAGCTCATCGAGGGGCGCTGGCAACCCTTGGCGTTTTTCAGGAAGCACCTACGACCACCCGAACTCAAGTACAGTGCTTTCAACCGGGAGCTGTTGGCAATGTATCTGGCAATCCGGCATTTCAGGTACTTCTTGGAAGGCAGGCCGTTCACCGCGTTCATGGACCACAAACCGTTGACCTTCGCGTTCACAAAGGTGTCCGATCCCTGGTCGGCTCGCCAGCAGCGACATCTGTCCTACATCTCCGAGTACACGACGGACATCCAGCATGTCTCGGGAAAGGACAACGTCGTGGCAGACGCACTCTCCAGACCAGCTGTCCAGGCCCTGTCCCTGGGGTGGACTATGCAGCACTGACGGAGGCGCAGCAGGCAGACGATGAGATGCCCAGCTACAGGACCGCAGTCCCGGGTTTGCAGCTGCAAGACTTTCTCGTAGGCCCAGGTGTGAAGACCCTCTTGTGCGACGTGGCTACTGGCCAACCTCGCCCCATCGTCCCGGCAGCCTGGAGGCGGCGAGTTTTCGACTCCATACACGGTTTGGCGCACCCATCTATCAGGACAACCATCCGGCTGGTCTCCAGCAAGTTTGCGTGGCACGGACTTCGCAAGCAGGTCAGTGAATGGGCCAGAACGTGCGCACAGTGCCAAACAGCCAAGGTGCAGCGGCACACTAAAGCCCCGCCGCAGCAGTTCGAACCCACCCACCGGAGGTTCGACCACATTCATGTGGATATCGTGGGCCCCCTACCAGTGTCCCGAGGAGTGCGATACCTCCTAACTATGGTAGACCGGTTCACGAGGTGGCCAGAGGCGGTCCCACTCACCGACACATCTGCTGATTCCTGCGCCCGAGCACTGATCGCAACCTGGGTAGCACGCTTCGGGGTTCCGGCCCACATTACCTCCGACAGAGGCGCCCAGTTCACCTCCAGCCTGTGGTCGGCTGTGGCCAGCCTGTTGGGAACGCAGCTACACCACACTACTGCCTACCACCCACAGTCAAACGGACCTGTGGAATGCTTCCATCGTCACTTGAAGTCGGCTCTCATGGCCTGCCTGAGAGGACCTAACTGGGTGGACAAGCTTCCCTGGGTCCTGCTTGGAATTCGCACAGCGCCCAAAGAGGATCAGCACGCCTCGTCGGCCAAGTTGGTGTACAGCGCACCCCTGGCCGTCCCAGGAGTGTTCATACCAGCCCCAAGGGGGCAAGAGGAAGAACCCGCAGCAGTCCTGGACAGACTACGCAAAAGGCTCGGCAACCTGGCCCCCATACCCACTTCACAGCACGGACGGACCCCGACCCATGTACCCAAAGACCTGCAGAACTGTAAGTTTGTGTTTGTACGAAGGGGCGGACACCGGGCAACACTAGTGGCCGTACGAGGGGCCATTCAAGGTGATCAGCAACAACGGGTCCACGTACATTCTGGACATTGGGGGGAAAGAGGAGGTTTTCACGGTGGACCGACTCAAACCAGCCCATGTGGACTTGGTGCAGCTGGTCGAGGTTCAGGCACCGCGGCGCAGAGGCAGACCTCCCAAACAGAGGCTGATCCAGACTGTGGACATTGGGGGGGTTGTATCGCTGGTTCTGGGGGGGGGGGGTTATGTGGTGACCCACTTTCTGCACAGGCGAACTGGCTCACAAATAGCCAGCACGCGGGGGGAGACTTTGGTAATGCACCTCTGATGTCATTTCCGCCCTGAGAGGGCGGGCGCTAGGGATTAAATGCCAGCACCGTGGAGTTTGAATAAACTAGTCTCGAAACGACTTACCGACTGCGTGTCGTTATTTCAGCGCTGTGTGTAGCACATCGCTACAGGACCATCTTTTCACCAGATCCTCAAGGGCATTAAGACCTTGGTGCGAAACCTTCCTCTGTGCCTCTTTTATTAATTAGAATCTGCATGTGAAATGCTAAAAAGAGCTTGGATTCTTAAAAGCATCCACAAGTTCTTTCTTTCAACTTTTGTTATCATTTGGTTGGCGTATTTGCAATTCTTGCCATTACTGCAATTAATGGAGTGATAGAAATATACTAACATGAGCTGACGCTATTAAACCGCAAGAAAGATATCATTCCCAGGTGTACTTTGTCTTTCATGTGCACAGAATTTTAAAAGGTTGTCATTTAAATGATATTTTCCCTTTTTTTGAAATTCATAGTTCATATTTAAGTGTGCCCACATTCATAAATGAAAAATGCTAATGTGGTTTTAAACATAGGCCTGGATTTTTTGTTTTCTGGGTTAACACCAAGGAATTTCTCCTCAGTTGTGAAACAAAAGACAAGAGTTTTTATTCTCCAGAGTAGAAATGTCAAACAGCAGAACACGTGCACTTAAGGTGAGAAGGAGGAAGTTTAAAGGGATTGTGTAGATCAGATTTTTAAAAAAATTTATTACACAGAATGGTGGATACCTGGAACAAGCTGCTGGGGAGATGGAGGCAGATGCAGTAGTGATTTTGTAAAGTTTGTTAGATGGACATGCAAGTATGCAGATTGGAAGAATATGGATCATGTGCAGAATTATGAAGAGAATTAGTTTAATTCAGCAGAGACATTTTGGGTCAAAGGCCTGTTCCTGTGCTCTGTGTTCTGCATCCTAATATCTACCTTTCTGTTCTGTGTTTGATGTTCTGCATTTTATTTCTGTGTTTTGTGCTCTAAAGGTAAATAAAGACCATTTGCCCCTCACACCTGCTCAGAAGGTCACACCTCAGCGGCTGTAGGCAAGACTTCCCGCAAGACGAAACCAAAAATCACGAATGGTTGCAACACACATAAAATGTTGGAAGAACTCAGCCGGCCAGGCAGAATCTATGGAACAGAGTACAGTCGACATTTTGGGCCGAGACCCTTCAGCAGGACTCTCTGCTCAGCCTCGGATCACCTGGACAATTACGCTACTTCGACAGGCTGCTGTTTATTGATTACAGCTCAGTGTTCCACACAATCGTATTCTCATGAATGGCAGTGAAGCTTCACGTCCAGATGCCTTTACGCACACTTTGAAAGGGAGAATCTAACTACACCTTTGCAAATCCCTGCAGCATCTGGAGGCCCTGTGATCTCTGTTGCAGATGACAACATCAGAACATCTTTCATGCTCGCAAACCCTCGCAGCCACCAATGAAAACCTGTGCCAACCATCTAGTGGGTGGGTTCAAGTGCTCAAGGAGAGCAGCTTTAGCTGTCTCAACAAGCCAGTTGCACTCTCATTTATTGTGATGAAGTGCTTTGAGAGGTTGATCAAGGCTAGAGTCATCTCCTGCCTAAGCAAAGACTTTAACCCAATGCAACTTGACTATTGCCACAACAGATGCAATCTCACTGGCTCTCCACTCGGCCTTGGATCACCTGGATATTTACGATACTTACGACAGGCTGCTGTTTATTGATTACAGCTCAGTGTTCAACACAATCATTCCCTCAGTACTAATCAACAAGCTCCAAAAGCTGGGCCTCTGTAGTTCCCTCTACAACTGGATACCTGATGTACTCATTGGAAAGCCACAGACAGTGCAGACCAGAAATAAAATATCCTTATCAACAATCAACACAGATACATCTCTGCTCTACACTCTCTATAACCACGACTGTGTGGTTAAGCACAGCTGAAATGCCATCTATAAATCTGCCAACGACATGGCTATTGTTGGTAGAATACCAGCTGGTGATGAGGAGGCACACAGGAGTGAGATAGATCAGCAGATTGAGTGGCATCTCAACAGTAACGTTGCACTCAACATCAGTAAGAGCCAGGAATTGACTGTGGACTTCAAGAAGGGGAAGTTGAGTGAACACACACCAGTCCTCATTGAGGGATCAGCAGTGGGAAGGATGAACAAGTTCAAGTTCCTTTGTGTCAACATCACTGAAGATCTGTCCTGGGTCCAACATATTGATGCAATTACAAAGAAGGCATGAAAGCCGTCATATTTCCTTAGGAGTTTGAGGAAACTTAGTATGTTACCAAAACGCTCACACATTTCAACAGCTGTACCACGGAGTGCTTTCTAAATAACTGTCCACTGCCTGGTATGGAGGGGTCACTGCACAGGATTGGAAAAAGCTGCAGCTCAGCCAGCTCCATCATGGCCAGCATCCAGAATATTTTCAAAAGGCAATGCCACAAAAAGGTGGCGTCTGCCATCAAGAACCTCCTCATCACCCAGGACAGGTCCTTTTCTTATTGCTACCATCAGGAGCCTGAAGGCACACACTCAATGTTTCAGGAACATCTTTCCCTCCACCATCAAATTTCTGAATGGTCCATGAACTTATGAACACTACCTCAGTATTTTGCTCTCTTTTGGCACTAAATTATATTTGTTATATTTCTTGTTGTTTTAACAATAGCTTCTTTGTTACTGCCATCAGATTTCTGAATAGATAATGAAGCTATCTCACTAGCTTTTTTCCTTTCTTGTTCTCTTTTTGCACAATTTATTTAATTTAGCATTTTTGATATTTTTTTTATTGTAATTTATAGATTTTATTATTATGCATTGCATTGTACTGCTGCCACAAAACAACATATTTTACAAAGTTTGCCAGTGATTCTGATTTCCCTGAACACTACTTTCTGGTACACCAACCCCACTTCCATCAATTACCTATAAATTGGGTTGTTTTCTCTGGAGCAGCAGAGGCTGAGGGGCGACCTGATTGAAGTTTATTAAGTTACGAGAAGCTTTACTGAAGTCCATGCCCTACCTTTGCCAATCATCTTCATTACTTCCTCAAAAGACACAAATCAAATTTGTGATTCAGACCTCCGCTATATACTGAATATCCTTTATGAGACCACGTTCTTCCAAATGTACTGGTTATGCCAACTGGGCAAAGTAGTTGCACATCTATAGACCTCTCATAAGGACATCTCTCAGAGGGCTCCGAAACAACATGGAACATGGTGGGTTAATCCTCAGGATAAAGGTGAAGGCAAGTGACATTTGGAGATGATTAGAATTGGGTCTGTGTGGTGGAGAAACATTTTAAATCATCAGAACAAGATCGTCATTGTCTCCAAGTCTGCCTCAAGTACTCTCCTCTCCTTCCAGATTCCTCCTTCTTCAGCCCTTCACCTCTGCCACCTATCACCTTCCAGCTTTTCACTTCATCCCTCCTCCCCCACACACCTTCCTTCCCCCTCACCTGTTCTCACCTATCAGTTGCCAGCTTATATTCCTTCCCCTTGCCCAACATTCTTATTCTGGCTTCAACCCACTTCCTTTCCAGTCCTTAAATACTCTCTCAAGTTTTGTTACTACTGAGACACTCTTGGTTCGATTTCAGGGGTTGCTGGTTTGTTGCCTTGGGAACAGAGGATGATAGTCTTGTGTGGGCCTCTGTTACTGTGTAAAGTGACAGCTTGGAGAATAAGCAAACTCAAAGATTGAAACAAACTGCAGGAAAAGTCTTGATAATTAAGTTGATTTTGGGTCAGAACTCTTTTCACATTAGTTGTGCTTTGACAAGCACTTCAAAATTTTATGAAAAGGTTTGCAACAAACACAGATTTAATAGGCAGCAGGATTAACACATATGTGAATCTTGACAGTTACACAAAAATGCCTTTTGTAAATCCAACCATTTCAATGGCTTAATATCTTGCAAATTTATATTGATCTTTTTACATTTTAAATTGTTAATTTTACCTCCATCGTATTTCCAAATTATTATTGTCCTTTTCTATACGGTTCTGAACAGTGACTATATTCTCTAAAGTTCTTCCGCAAAATATTTACACATCAAATCTTAATCCCTTCTTCCTCGTTCTCACTTCTCTGGGAGGCAAAAGTAACCAAATCTTCACCCCATTCACTCCCACTGGGAAGTTTCCTGAATAACCAAACTTTTCCTATTCAGTCTTATTGTAGAGAAATAGAAAGGAGCAAATATTTCTCAGTGTGGAGAATCAAAGCACTGAAGCCACTCCTGTCCCTTGCAATACACAAAAAATGCTGGAGGAACTCAGCAGGACAAACAGCATCTGTGGAAAGAAATAAGCAGTCAACATTTCTGGCTGAGATGCTTCATCGGGCTGGGGCTTCACTTGGAATATTGTGAGGTGTTTTGTGCCCCTTATCAGTTCAGTTTCAGTTTATTGTCATTTAGAAACCACAAATGCAATACAGTTAAAAAATGAGTCAACGTTCCTCCAGAATGATATCACAAAAGCACACAACAAAACAGACTACACCAAAAAAATCCACATAACGTTTGGTAATTCCCAAATCCAGAGTCCGGAGAGGCTGCCGAGTATTAATATCGCGCTACCATCTTAGCTCCAAAAAGGAACTCCAAACCCACCAGACAAAACAAGACTACCCAGACACACCAAGTCAGGAGACCAACTCTACCACCCAACAAACCAAAACCTAAAGCTACAAGATCTACCCAAAACCACATAGTTACATATAGTTACAGTTAACATATAGTTACAACAGTGCAGAGAATACCATAATTGATAAAAAAAACAGACCATAGGCACAGTAAAAATAGTCCAAAGATGTTAAAAGACTATAAGTTATCTTAGAAAGGATGTGCTGAAACTGAAGAGGATTCATAGGAGGTTCATAAAAATACTTCCAGCTTTGAACAGCTTGTCTTATGAAAAGGGTCTGATGGCTGTGGGTCTGTATTCACTGGAATTCAGAAGAATGAGGGGTGACCTAATTGAATCCTATTGAATGGTGAAAGGCCTTGATAGAGTGGATGTGGAGAAGGTGTTTCCTATGGTAGGGGAGTCTAAGATTAGAGGGCACAACCTCAGAATAGAGAGTGTACTTTTAGGTTGGAGATGAGGAGGAATCTGTTTAGCTAGAGAGTGGTGAATCTGTGGAATTCGTTACACAGGCAGCTGTGGAGGCCAAGTTTTTACATATACTTAAGGCTGAGGTTGAGCGATTCTTGATTAGTCAGGGCATGAAAGGATATGTGGAGAAGGCAGGAGATTAGAGCTGAGAGGAAAAATGGATTAGCCATGATGAAGCTGACTGGATGAGTGAAATGGCATAATTCCACTCCTATATCATATGGTCTAATCTTACCAGGATTGGAATGGCTGGAGGCAGAAACCAGAATAAAAAAGGTGGGGTGAAGGGGAAGGAGTACAAGCTGGCAGCTGATAGGTGAGGGGGAAGGTGTGTGTGTGGGAGAGGGGGTAATGAAGTAAGAATCTGGGAGGTGAGAGGTGGAAGAGGGCAGGGACTGAAGGAGAAAGGATCGGATAGAAGAGGACTGTGGACCACAGTGGACAGGGAAGGAGAACGTGAATGAGAGGGAAGTGATGAGAAAAGAAGCGGTGAAAGGAAATTCAGAATGGGGAATGGAAAAAGAGAGAAGGGTGAGAAGTTACCAGAAATTAGATGTTTAATCCATAGATGCTGCCTGACCTGCTGAGTTCCTCCAGCATTAAAGGCACTAGAGAAGTGTACATTTCCCATTTCAATCTTCCTTTACACAATTGCTTAGACTAGTCAATGTTGCACTGACTCGGAACACCAATGAAACTGAATACCTCTTGTAGTGAGGACCAAAATCTCACTTGCTTTCTTAACTATTCACTGTTCCCGTAACTAGTGACTAGTGTACAAGGACACCAAAGTCTTATTGCACATCACTACTTTCCAGTCTATCAACAGTTAAGTCCCTCCTGCTTTCCTGTTGAAGTGAATAACTTCACAGTGCCACAGTAGCATAGCAGTAAGTATGATGGTGTTACAACAGTTAGGGCTCAGGGTTCAATTCCAATGTCATTTGTAAGGAGCTTGTACATTCTCATCATGAAGCACAGGCGCTTCCCCCAGTTCTTCAGTTTCCACCCAAGGTCCAAAGATAGATCAGTTGGTAGGTTAATTGGTTATTGTAAATTGTCTCATGACTTGGCTAAGGTAAAAATCGGTAGATTTCTGGCAGTGCAGCCTGATGGGCTTATTCCATACTATATATCTAAATAAATTTTAAAATCAAATTTACCACATATGTCACAAGGACATGGCTGGGAACAACCCAGGTGCAGGACACAGACACTAAGGCAGAGTCATTAGGCGTTAGCACCACTGCGAACAGAGAGCCAGTATCTCAGAGAGTCTTTATACAGAGACATGGAGAATCCAGGAGACGATACAGAACTTAGAGCTGACAGTCCTAAATAACCATGAAACAAGGTTACTCATACAAGAGTTGACCAACGAACTGGCAGTTCCTTGTTGTGATTCCAGGGTCTTTATCCTGCAGTTACTGATGGGAAGCAGGTGTGTATAATTTGCTGAACTGGGAACGATTGGAAATCAGGCAAGGGGGTCAGGGCCCAATTAAAGAGGTAATGGAGAATTGCTAGACGGGACCATGACAACATCATCTGTCATGTATCTGCCCACTCACTCAACTTGTCAACATCACTTTAAAGCCTCTTTATGTTAAGTTCAAGTTGTCATCTGATTGTACATATATACAAGCAAACAAAATAACATTCTTCTGGACTATAGTGCACCCATAAAACATATATCACCAACAGCACATAAAACAAAATGTTACCACAGATAAATTAATAAAATATAATTTGAAGTGCAGTAGTGCACAGCACAGGTAAACATGGCTGCAACACACACAAAATGCTGGAGGAACTCTACGGGCCAGGCAGCATCTATGGACAAGAGAAAGCAGTTGATGTCTCAGGCCCTTCATCAGGACTCAAGTCTCAGCCTGAACTTTCAACTGTTTGCTCATTTCCATAGATGCTGCCTGACCTGCTGAGTTCCCCCAGCATCTTGTGTGTTGCTTTGGATTTCCAGCATCTGCAGATTTCTCATCTTTGTGGAACAGTAAATGGCTCGCTGTCCCCCTGATGAGACCTTGGTGGTGGAAAGGTGTCCATCAGTCTCACAGCCTGGGGGAAGAAGCTGTTACCCATTCTGTTCTGATGCTTCTGTCTCTCCTTCCTGATGGCAGTAGATAGGTAGTAGGAATCCTCAACAATGCTTTGGGCTCTTTTATCAACTACAAGCTGATACATGCTGATGGAAAATTAAGAAGTCAAATCACATTTGGTTCTCTCTTTTAAATCCTTAATATTTATTGTGAAGAGCTGAGGCACAAATAATGATCACTGTGGTACCCATTAGTCATGGTTTGACACTCTGAATATATTTCAGGTTTATCACTCTGGGCTTGATAACATTAGGGTGCAAAAGTAGCGTCGCAGTTAGCATACAGCATCAGACATCCGAGTTCAGTTGCAGCATCCACTGTAAGAAGCTTGAAAGTCCTTTACATGAGCATGTTGGTTTCCTTCAGGTGCTCTGGTTTCCTCCCACTGTTCAAAGATGTACTAGTTAGTTGACTGATTAGTTACTGTAAATTGTCCTGTGATTTGCTTGCTCACTTTAGTTCATCACCCCTACTGGGGCAAAGGCCACCAACAGAGGCTCACCATAGTCTCCTGTCCTGGGCCAGCCTTGCACATTGTCTCAGGTTTTACCAGGTTGAGCTGAGAAAAAAATAAATAATAATAATAATAATAATAATAATAATAATAATAATAATAATAATAATAATAATAATAATAATGTGGCAATACAGGACCTGATGCTTAATGACAAAAATTATCAAAATACATAATAAAAGACCAATAAATTCAAAATGATAAATGCAGAAAATGCCAAGGAAAACCAGAAACAATCCAACACATTACAGGATTCTGCAGCAGTTTAACTCAATCTGATTACTTACACGGGCACAATCAAGTGGCAACATCAATCACCAAAACTTTGCTTTAAAAAACAAACTCCGAAGAAATAACGCCTGACTATACATATAAGCTTGGTCCAGTTTTAGAGTCACAGTCCCACAAATTATAGTATGACCAATCCGTTATTACAGATAGGACAATCCATTGTATCTGTCCAGATATAATAATACAGAATAAACAAGCAAGAACAACTTACTTAATGGATGTCGCCATTCCAAACACACACAACAGTCAGAAATCAGTCAGTGAAGAACAACAAAATTATGCTGAACTAAAAGAGGAAATTGAAAGACTATGGAACGTGAACAGGGTGTACATTGTCCCAATAGTAATATCTACAACTGGTATCACCCCAAAGTCACTACACAATAGCATTAAACAATTAGGCCTACACAGCAATATTTATGTAAATCTCCAGAAAGCTACAATACTAAACATCACTAGAATAGTCCGAAAGTTCCTAGAAATTGAGAAATGAATGTGTTTGGCTATGCTGTACCTTAGGTTTTACCAGCTTAAGCTGAGAAAAATAATAATAACTTTATTTAAATAGCACCTTTCATACATTAAAATGCAGGCTCAATGTGCTTTAGATACATTGTAAAGATAAATCAATGTAGTCATAAAAATGAGACAAAATTAAAAATAAGTAAAGACAAATTATTTGGAATAAAATGTAATCAAATATACAGTATGGTTAATATCTGATTCAAAAGATCATTTAATGTCATTTCCTGTACACAAGTGTAAAGGAGAACTAAGTAATTGTTACTCTGGCACAAGAAACACAATAAGATAAAAACACAATAAAAAAATATAATACATAAGATCACTTATATACTGTACATAGACTGATTGTATGTCCATGAAGTAACACTAAGCACAGGAGTGTCTGCACATAAGGTGACTGACAGGAAGTGTTAAAGTAGTGGTGATCGGGAATGTGGACGTGCGGGTTAGTGGGTGGAGGTGTTGATCATCTTTGCTGCTTGGGGAAAATAACTGTTTATGAGTCTGGTGTTCCTCGTGTGGATGCTACGTAGCCTCCTCCCTGATGGGAGTGGGACAAACAGTCCATGTAACCATAGTAAACTGATTACCATTTACCAGTTCTCTCAATTACCTTGTCAAACACAATATGATTCTCATAAACCTGTTTTTGATTTAATCAATTACCTGGATATTTTCTAAGTGCCTGTTATCACGTACTTCGTAATGTACTTTATCAATTTCCCCATTGCTAAAGCTAGGTTTACCAATCCATTATTGCCTGAGAGTTAGTTTCTCTCTTTTTCTCTCTCTCTCTTTCTCACTCTCTCTCCCTCCCCCTCTTCCTCTCTCTCTCTCCCTCTCCCCCTCTCCCCAACTCCCTCTCTCCCTTTCCCTCCCTCCCTCCCTCCCTTCATAAAACAATGCAGTTACATTTGGCACCAAAGCAATTCACAAAAACTGTTCAGTGATCAATAGCATTTTGGAAAACGATAAGAAATTTATCACTGTTTCTATGGCTACATCTTTAGCACACTGGGGTTCAAATTATTAGAGCTTTGAGACTTAATGGCTATCAGTCCCATTAATTTCTCCAGTATAATTTTTATTTAGCAACTAATCCTCAACTTTCTTAGACTTGTGGTTCCCTGAGAGGTAAGCGAAAGTGTTTTTTGTCCTCGATCACGAAGAGAGCCCCAAGATGTTAATTTCTATCTGGCCGCTTCATCTGTCATCATCTCTTTATTTCTTCCCTGCTGCGTCACTCTTTCTTCTTCCTGCAGCTATCTACATACAACGTATAGCACACTGCAGGCGCATCACCACAGTGTTGTGCCAGATTACTTACCTGCTCTAAGATCAATACATAGCCCTCCATTTTCCTTTCAGCCATTTGCCTATCTAAGAGTCTCCTAAACAGTCCTAATGAACCTGGTTCAACCACCATCCCTGGCAGTGTGTTTGTTCCATGCACCCACCATTCTCTGTGTAAAAAATTTACCTCTGGTATTACGCTCACCCCTATACTTTCCTTCAATCACCTTAACATATGCTGTTTCTGCCCTGGTAAAATATCTCTGGCTATCCACCTGATCAATGTCTCTTATCGTCTTGCACACCTCTATCATAATCTCCTTCACTTGAAAGAGAAAAGCCCTAGTTTGCTCAACCTATCGTCATAAGACATTTCTCTAATTCAGAGAGCATTCTGGTAAATCTCCTTTGCACCCTCTATAAGCATCTGAATCCTTTCGGTGCACTTCACTGTTTCCTTGTTTTGTAATTTGCAGTAAAACCAGGACATGACTTATACAGAATCTGATCCATTTATTTATCATTTACTTATCACACGGATATTAAACATATAGTGAAATATGTAAAAAATCTACCTCTAACATCCCCCCTATACTTTCCACCTATCACCTTAAAATTATATCCATTTGTATTAGCCATTTCCACATAGGAGAGAAAATCTGTAGCTCTATGGTCTAACTATGTCTCTTATCATTTTGTATACCTCTACCAAGTCACCACTCATCCTCATTCACTCTAAAGAGATAAGCCCTGGATCTCTCAACCCTATCCTCATAGGATATGATCTCTAATCCAGGCAGCATGTTTTAAATCTTCTCTGCAGCATCTCTGGTCGAGAAAAATATAGTTTAGAAAATTGGAAGAGTTCAGAGTGTTCTTTGTGTCCTGTGCATGAGTCATTGGAATTCGACATGTCAGTTCAGCAAGCTTGTGAAGGCAGGCAATATGTTGGACTTTATCACAAGAGGACACATCTTGCAGGAATATTACCTAGAGAGGATACGTTTATGAAGGACGGAATGAAGGTTATTCAAATAGCTCCTCGGGAAGGAGATCTGCACTATGAGGAGAGATTAAGTAGACTTGGTCAGTGCTGCTTTGAGTTGAGAGGAAAGATGTCACCAAAGACTCTGCAAATTTCTACAGGTGTACAGAGGAGAACATTCTGACTGGCTACATCAGAGTTTAGTATGGAGGCTCCAAGACATAGGATCGAAAAAGTCTGCAGATGGTTGTAGATGCAGATCCATCATGGGCACAACCCTCACACCATCGAGGACATCTTCAAATGGTGGTGCCTGAAGAGAGTTTGATCCATCATGAAGGAACCTCTCCATCTAGTGCAGGGGTTAATAGTAAGGGGCCATGGCATAAAAAGGTTGGGAACCCCTGATCAATGACATGGTCTTTCATATTACTATCATCTGGAAGGAAATACAAATAGCTGGAATTCCTGGAAGGCACAGGAGGAAGAAGTATTCTAAAGGAACGATGACTCAACCATGGCTAACAAGAGAAGTCAAAACCAGCATAAAAGCCTAAGAGAGGACCCATAATAGAGCAAAAATGAGTGAGATGTTAGAGAATTGGGAAGCTTTTAAAAACTTACAGAGGGTAACTAAAAAAGTCCTTTAGAAGATAAAGATGGAATGCCAAAGTAAGCAAGTCAGTAATATCAAAGAGAATACCAAGAGTTTCTTCAGACACAAAGTGTAAAGGAGAGGTGTGAGTGGATAGTAGACCGCTGGAAAACAGTGCTGGAGAGATAGTAATAGGGAACAAGGAAATGGTGAATGAACTGAATAAGTATTTTGCATCAGTCTTCACTGTGGAAGTCACGTCGTATGGTGGAAGTGTGTGTGGGGGGTGTGTGTGGGGGGGGAGGGGTCATGAAACATGTGAAGATTCAGATAGTGAGAAGGTTCTTGGGAAACTGAAAAGTCTGAACATAGATATGTCACCTGGACTAGATAGTGTACACCCCAGATATTGTGTTCAAGAAATACTAGATACTGGGATGGTTCCAGAAGTCAGAAAATTGAAAATGTCACCCCACTCTTCGAGAAAGGAGAGGGGCAGAAGAAAGAAAACTATAGGCCAGTTAGTCTGACCTCAGTGGCTGGGAAGATGTTGGAGTTGATTATTAAGGATGAGGTCTCAGGGTACTTGGAGGTACTTGATTAAATAGGCCATAGTTTCCTCAAGGGAAAATCTTGCCTGATAGATCTGTTGGAATTATTTGAAGAAATAACAAGCAAAATAGACAAAGAGAATCAGTTAACGTTGTGTACTTGGATTTTAAGAAGGCCTTTAGCAAGGTGCCACACATGAGGGTCCTTAAAAAGCCATAAGCCCATGGTATTACAGGAAAGATTTTAGCATAGATAAAGCAGTAGCTGATTGAAGGAGTCAAAGAGTGGGAGTAAAGGGAGCCTTTTCTGATTGGCTGCCAGTGACTAGTGGTGTTCCACAGAGCCTTGTGTTGGGACCAATACTTTTATGTTATATGTCAATGATTTGGATGATGAAATTCATGGCTTTGTTGCAAAGTTTACAGGTGATATGAAGACAGATGGAGGGGCAGTATAGTTCTGAGGAAGTAGAGAAGCTACAAAAGGACAGACAGATTAGGAGAATGGGCAAAGAAATGGCACAGAAGTGTGTTGGGAAGTATATTGTCATGCTCTTTGGTAGAAGCAATGAAAAGGTTGACTATTTTTTAAATAGAGAAAATACAAAAAAAAAACCGAGGCGCAAAGGGATTTGGGAGTCCTTGTGCAGGATTCCCTAAAGGTTAATTTGCAGATTGCGTTTGTGGTGAGGAAGGCAAATGCGAAGTTAACATTCATTTCAAGAGGACTCGAATATAAAAGCAAGAATATAATGTTGAGACTCTATAAAGTACTGTTGAAGCCTCACTTGTAGCTTTGCGAGCATTTATGGGCCCCTTATCTTAGAAAGGCTGTGCTGAAACTGGAGTGGGTTCAAAGGAGGCTCACGAAAATGATTCCAGGATTATATGGCTTGTTATATGAAGAGTGTTTGTTGGCTCTGGGCCTGTATTTACTGGAGTTCAGAAGAATAAGAATAATTGAAACCTATTGAATGGTGAAAGGCCTTGATAGAGTGGATATGGGGAAAATGTTTCCTATGGTGGGAGAGTCAAAATAGGGGGGCATCCTTTTAGAGTGGAGATCAGGAAGAATTTCTTTAACCAGAGATTGGTGAATCTGCAGAATTCTTTTCCACAGGCAGCTGTTGAGGCCAATTCTTTATGTATATTTATGCAGGTTGATAGATTCTTGGTTGGTCAATGCATGAAGGGATACAGGGAGAAGGGAGATTGGGACTGAGAGGAAATTTGGATCAGCCATGATGAAATTGCGGAGCAGACTCAATGGGCCAAATGACCCAATTCTGCTCCTATATTTTCTGGTCTCATGATCTCTAGAAAGCCTAAGGACCCACACTCAACAATTTAAGAATATCTTCTTCCCACAACCGATAGATTTCTGAACAGTCCATGAACCCATGAACAATACCTTGCTATACCTCTTTTGTACAAATAATTTATCTTTGCAACTTCTGGTAATTTTTATGTCTTGCTCTGTACTGCTGCCAAAAATCAAATTTCACGGCACATGTCAGTGGCAGTAAATCTGATTCTGATTCTGAGAAGTGATATTGCTGAAAATTCACAACAATCTTTCAGAACTTGCCTGGAAATGGTGGTTTAATTGTTCCATTTAATCTCAGAGGATGTATATAGTGCACAACCTGTAATTCTTACTCTTGGCAGACATCCACATGTAACCCTCTCACCAGGGCTCGTACACCTATTTGGCTCAATAGCTAACTCCTTTCATAAACAATACTGTATATGCAATATATGTCTAGGGTTGGTATGATTTGGAGATCAACCGAACAGGTATGTCATGATGTTCTGATTAATGGAACCTCGATTTAAGTGAATTTTGTGTAAAGAATACCCATACACAGTTATCAATAGCCCCGAAATGAAAGATCATACACCAACATAAAATAATAAAGGAAGTATATTTACCAATTTTACAGTTACAGGAAAAAAAAAGAAAAGAAAGATTAAAAAAAGGCCCATTACAGTTAAACCAGTACCATGTGCACATAAACATTGGAGCTCATTTTTGGAGTAGTTAGGGGGTGTATCACTAAACTCACATGCTGTACCCATGGTCTACATGAAAGCACCCACCACAGTTCAAATTTCCCTCAAAGACCATCTTGAAAGAATTGACTCTCGAGAGAGGATTGGTCCTTCCTCCTTGGAGACATTCATCTGTATAAAGCACTTTTTGCAATGGGGACTCTCCTTCCAATGGCATTCTGTGGCATCTTCCCTTCCACTCCACTCTGAGGCTCCTGCAAAAAGGACCCCAAATCAGAGTACTGACCTTCAGAAATTTCTTCCCGCCAAGCTCTCTGGAACCTTCTCCAGATCCCACAATCCTGATTGGCTGACACAACATTCCTAAGTTGGACAACATGGCTTCTTATCTTTAGCCAAAGCCAAAACACTCTTACCAACAGGACACACTGCTTTTACAGAAAACTGCTACAAAAAAACACCTCACAACATAGCAGTAGAAATCTTTACCAGAGCATTACACATGAAACAGAAGAAAACATCAAAGGATGAATGGCAGAAAAATGATAGAACCCCAAAGCCACACACAAACAGTAGCAAAGCATCAACCACCTCCTCCCCCTCCCCTCCCATTTGCTCTAGCAGAAAGCATCAGCCTCCTCGCCATCCACCAAGCAATAGCGAGCCCCCAAAGACATTCAAAAACTGCAGTCCATAACCCAGCACTTCAGCATGCCCCCGGTTCTCTCACTAACACACAAACTGAGGGTTTGAACCAAGAAGAGCAGGGTAAGCTGCCTTAATGACCATCTACTTGTTGCACTCACATCTAAATTGATGAAATGCTTTGAGAAACTGGTTATGGCTAGAATTAACTCCTGTCTCAGCAAAGATTTGGACCCACTACAATTTACCTATTGCCACAGTAGATCTACAGCGGATGGGACTTAATTAGCTTTTTCATGTAGCCTTGAATCACCCGGACAATACAAGTACTTACATCAGGATGCTGTTTATTGACTGGAGTTCAGCATTTAACACAATCATTCCTGCAGTGCTGTTTGAAAAGTTCACGAACCTGAGCCTCTGTACCTCTCTCTGCAGCTGGATCCTTGACTCCTGAACCAGAAGATCACAATCTATGCAGATCAGAAATAACATCACACCTCACTGACAACTAACAGGGCTCTACTCTCTCTGTAACCATGACTACATATCTAGAAACAGCTCAAATGCCATCTATAAACCTACTGACGACACAACTATTATTGTCATCAGATGGTGATGAGAGGATGTACAGGGGCGAGATATACCAGCTTGTTGAGTGGTGTTGCAGCAATAATCTTGCACTCAACATCAGTAAGACTAAATAACTCATTGTGGACTACAGAAATTGTAAGATGAGGGAGCACACAACCATCTTCAGAGGGATCAGAAGTGGAATGAGTGAACAATTTCAAGTTCCCAGTTGTCAACATCTCTGAGGATCTATCCTGGGCACAACGTATCAATGTAGCTACAAAGAAGGCACAGCAGTGGCTATATTTCATTGAAAGTTTGAGGAGATTTGGTATGTCGCTAAAGACACCTGAAAATTTCTACGGATGCCCTGTGGAGAGCATTCTGACAGGCTGCATCACCATCTAGTATGGGAGGGGTTGCTACTGCACAAGGTCAAAATAAGCTGCAGAGAGTTGTAAGCTTAGTCAGCCACATCGTAGGCACTAGCCTCCTAAGTATCCAAGACTTCATTCAAGGAGTGATGCCTCAAGAAGACGCATTTCACATTAAGGTCCCTCGTCACCCTGGACATGCCCTGTTGTCATTGCTACTATCAGGAATGGGTACAGGAATCTGAAAGCACACACTCAATGATTCAGGAGCAGCTTCTTTCCCTCTGTCATCCGATTTCTGAAAGATCATTACGCCCATGAAAACCACCTCACTACATTTTGAATTTTTTATTTTTGCACTGCTAACTTAATTTGATAGACAGTAAGCTCCTTTCAGAGAGGCACAGGTATGGTATGCCAACTGGTCTACGCCCATTTGGTAGATTTGCCATAATTTCAATCTCCATGATTTTTTCTAAAGTCATACAGCCTTAGAAAAGTACAGCATAGAAACAGGCTCTTCAGCCCATTTAGTCTATGCCAAAACCAACCACGTTCCTATCCAAACTTTGCTTAAACTTTAAAATTGAACTTGCATACACCACTTGGGCTGGCAGCTACTTCCACATGCTCAACGTCATCTGAGTGAAGAAGTTTCCCCTCATGTTCCCCTTAAACTTCTCACCTTTCACCCTTAACTCATGATCTCTGGTTGTAGTCCACCCAAACAGTGGAAAAAGCCTGCTTGTACATACTCTTTCTATGCTCCTCATAACTTTGTATCCCTCAGTCAAATAACAAATATTCTAAAGAATGCAGTCCTGAACTATTCAAGCATCCCTTATAACTCCAGTCCTCCAGACCCAGCAAAGCCCTCCTAAATTTTCTCTGTACTCCTTCAACCTTATCTCTATCTTTTCAGTAAGTAGATGACCAAAACTGTACACAATACTCCAAGTTAGGCCTCACTGGTGTCTTATGCAACTTCAACATAACATCCTATCTCCTGCGCTCAATACTTTGATTTATGAAGGCCAATAGGCCAAAAGCTTTCTTTACGAGCTTATCTACCTGTGATGCCACTTTCAATGAATTATGGACCTGTATTCCCAGATCTCTTTGTTCTACCACACTTCTCAGTGCTTTACCATTTACTGTGTAAGATCCACACTGGTTGGTCCTACCAAAATGCAACGCCTCACACTCGTTTGCATTAACTTCCACCTGTAATTTTTCAGCCCATTTTTCCAGTTGGCCCAGATCCCACTGCAAGCCATGATAGCCTTCCTCACTGTCCACTACATCCTCACTCTTGGTGTCATCCACAAATTTGCCGATCCAGTTAACCAGATTACCGTCCTATCGTTGAAGTACATGACTACCAGTTCTCCCACAAAGCGAATATCTAATCCTAGTTTACAACCTCATCTTGACTACCAAGAGACTGAACCTTCTTGACCAGCCTCTCATGTGGAACCTTATCAAACACCTTACTAAAGTCCATGGAGACACCATTCACTGCCTTGTCTTCATTAACGTTCCTGATAACTTTCTCAAAAAACTCTATAAGATTGGTTAGACATGACTCACCACGCACAAAGCTATGCTGACTATCCTTAATCAGTCCATGTTTATCCAAATGCTTCCATATTCAGCTCCTCAGAATACCTTCCAATAATTTCCCCACTACTGAGGTTAAACTCACTGGCCTATAGTTTCCTGGTTTATTTTTATAGGCTTTCTTGAACAGTGGAGCAACTTTGGATCCTTCAATCCTCTTATACCTCTCCTGTCACTCAGGATTTCTTCCACATTCTGATATTCAGTCTGAATGACAACTGAACCTCTTTACCATGTCTGCATGGTGTTATGCATTGAGTTGCTGCCACGTGACTGGCTGATTAAATATTTGTGTTAACAAGCTGCTGTACAGGTGTACCTAATAAAATGGCTACAGAGTGTAACTCTCTCTATTTTTTTCATTTTATCTCTCACCTCTTTCTCTTTTCATTTTCTCTATCACTTCCTCTCCCAATTCTATCCTGCCATATCCCCATTTATGCATTTTTCCTCTTTTATTTATTTCTGCCTCCCCTTCCCCTTTTCCCCATCTCACCTCCTTCTCTCCCCTCCCTCTCTCTCCCTCTCCCCTCTCTCACTCTCACTCTCTCTCCCTCCCTCCCTTCCTCTCTTTCTCTCCCTTTCTCACTCCCTCATCCTCTGCCTCTGAATTAAGTTGTTTTGACTTCAAAAACAAAATTCATTGTTTCTGAAAAGGGATTTTGTGTTCTTCTAATTTCAGATGTGTTCAGTACAATCCATTTTCCTTTCAAAGTGTGAAGTCCCTGGAGCTCAAACTTTGATACAATTATCTCAGTACAAAGGAGTGCAGATGAAATTGTTCCTCCTGCCTTTCAGGTGCTGTAGATTTAGATTCCACTTGTTTTTGGCTTCCAAGGCTGATTTGAAAAGTCAGATGTTGGAATTTAATTTGGAGTATTGTGTCCATTATGATCGCCTACCTATAGGAAAAATGTAAATAAGATTGAAGGAGTGCAGAAAAAATTTGCAAGGATGTTGTGATGACCTGAGGACCTGAGTCTTAGGGAAAGGTTGAATCAGTTTGAAGTTTATTTCCCTGAATGTAGAAGATTGGGGGAAGATACACATAAATCTGAGGGGTGTAGATAGGGTAAATATAAGAAGGCTTTTTCCATTGAGGATGGGTGAGACTAGAACTAGAGGACATGAGTTAAGGGTGAAAGGTGAAAGGGGAACATGAGGGGATCTTCTTCACTCAGAGGGTGGTGAGAGTGTAGACGGACGGTCAATTTCAACATTTAAGAGAAATCTGGACAGGTACATGGATATCAGTGAAGGGCAATGGTCGAGGTGCATGTTCAAAGGTTCAAAAGTTCAATGCAAATTTTATTATCAAAGTATAAATATGTCACCATATACAATCCTGAGATTAATTTTCCTGCTGGCACACTCAGTAAATCTTTAGAATAGTAACTATAACACGATCAATGAAAGATCAAGCAGAGTGCAAAAGACAACAAACTGTGCAAATGCAAATAGAAATAGACAGCAATAAAAAACGAGGAAATGAGATAAAGAGTCCTTAAATTGCTTCTGGGAACATTTCAATGGATGGGCAAAATAGTCCAGTTAGCCTCTTTTGCTCAAGACTCTGATGGCTAGAGGGTTAGTAACTGTTCTTCAACTGGTGTCCTGAGGCTTCTGTACCTTCTGTTAGATGGCAGCAGTGAGAAAAGAGCAGGGCCTGGTTGGTGATGATCTCTGATGATGAATACAGCTTTCCTACAACAGTGTTTCATGTAGATGTGCTCAGTGGTTGTGAGAGCTTATGCCCTGGGCTGAATCCACTACCTTTTGTAGTAATTTCTGCTCAAAGGCATTGGTCTTTCCATGCCAGGCCGTGATGCAGCCAGACTAGGCAGATTAACTGTTCAGCACGGACTAGATGGGCTGAAGGGCCTGTTTTCTTTGCTGTAGTTCTATGACTCTATGAATCTGATCCCCATATCCTTATATCTGGTATCTGAACTGCCAGACACAAGACTGGCATAATCTTTGCTGTGCTGAGAAGATAATATGTGGTAATTGTCTTCAAACAACCAGCAATGAAGACGCTCTTAGACAAACTGTGCCTTAAGGGTTAGTGCAGAACCATCAGTCTTTACTGAGGTTTGTATGGTTCTTCAGCCTTCCTTGACCTCCCAAATGGCTTGTTTGTGTGAATGTCTCGCCTGCTGATGAGCTCTTCCTGTAGGAGGTGAACTGCACTTGGAATACCAAGTGATGAAGTGTTCAGTCTTCTAAGAAATGTATCTTGTTCAAACAAATCACCATTAGTTATAAATTCAATGGAGCCTTTTCCTGCATTAAAACAAAACACTTTGTCTGGGCTTTCATAGAAGGCACTCAAGGCTGATTTAAAAATAAATGTTTATACTTCACTGCAAAGTGCTATAGCTTCAAAACTCCATCAAGCTTCCAGCAGAAGCCAGCAGGACCACCAGGAATGACACAAGAATAGTGAGATCCGACGTAGATTGGGAGACCGTTTTGCTGAGCATCTACACTCTGTCAGCCAGAAGAAGCGGGATCTCCCACTGGCCACCCATTTTAACTCGACTTCCCATTCCCATTCCGATAAGTCAATCCATGGCCTCCTCTACAGTCGCAACGAGGCCACGCTCAGGTTGGAGGAACAACACCTTATATTGCATCTGGGTAGCCTCCAACCTGATGGCATGAACCTGATTTCCCAAACTTCCAGTAATGTCCCCATCCTCTTTTCCCTCTTTCACCTCATCTTCTTGCCTACCCGTCGCCTCCCTCTGATGCTCCTCCCCCTTTTTTTTCTTCCATGGCCTTTTCTTCTCACCTGTCAGACTCCCCCTTCTCCAGCCCTGTATCTCTTTTACAAATCAACTTCCCAGCTATTTACTTCACCCTTCCCACTCCCAGTTTCACTTTGTATTTCTCTCTCCCTTCCTCTGATCTTTGAAATCTACTCTTCATCTTTTTTTTCCTCCAGTCCTGCTGAAGGTTCTCGGCCCGAAAAGTCGACTGAACTTTCTTCCATAGATGCTGCCTGGCCTGCTGAGTTCCTCCACCATATTGTGTGTGTTACTTGGATTTCTAGCATCTGCAGATTTTCTCTTGTTACAGAAAGTGCAGTATAGGTAAACAATAAGGTGCAAGGTAAAATTGAGATAGATTGTGAGGTTAAGAGTCCATTTTATTGTACTAGTCTCAAAATAGCGATATAGAAGTTAGCTTTGAGCCTGGTGATTTGTGCTTTCAGGCTCTACCTGTAGACCTACTCATACAGGCCCTTGCAAATATCCAATCAGCCTATCATGTAGCAGCAAACTCAATGCAGAAAAGCATGCAGACATGGTCAAGAGGTTCAGTTGTTGTTCCGACCAAAATGGGGAAGAAATGTGATTTAAGTGACTTTGACCATGGAATGATTGCTGATGCCAAACAGAGTGGTTTAAGCATCTCAGAAACTACAGATTTTCTTGGATTTTCACACACAACTGTCTCTACAGTTTACAGAGAATGGCATGAGAAACAGAAAAAAATCCAGTGACTGAGAGTTCTGTGGGTGAAAGTATTGTGCTGATGAGATAGGTCAGAAGAGATTGGTCAGACTGGTTCAAGCTGACAGGAGAGTGACAGTAACTCAAATAACCACACATTACAACAGTGGTGTGCAGAAGGGCATATTTGAATGCACAACACATTGAATCTTAAAGTGGATTAGCTACAGCAGTGGAAGACCATGAGCACATACTCAGAGGCCTCATTGTTAGGTACAAGAGGTACCTAATAAAATGGTCACTGAGTGTACATATTACACAATTGTAATTCAATTTCACCTTCTGTATGGAGATAAATGGCAGCTGGACCAAATAGTTTCATACACAAATATCAAGGTATAAAATCAAGGGAGAGATAATATGTCCAAAATTATTTCCTATTTCCAAGTGGGGTAGACTTGCTGGAGAAGCAAGTGCTTTTATACATGTTGGCTCTGTAAGCATGAGTTCTCCTCCTGAAATATTCTTTATCGTCCAGGAATCGGGGTAGCTCCAATTGCTGTGACAGGCAGCAACAACCCAGCTCAGACAGAGATTCTCTTTAACTTTTCATTCAAAGATCAAGACAGCTGAAAAACCGCAAGAGCCTTGTGAATTTCCCTTCTTGCAGTCTGGGATATGAGTTCAAATGCCAGATCCATCCGTCACACTAATGTTTACAGCATCGGTTGATGTGGATTACCCAATGAACTAAGCAAGCTGGTCTTCCACTCAGCCGCCTCCCAGGAATAAATGAAATCTCTATCCATCCTCCTTCTAAAACAGGATGGAAAGAGTATTAATAGAATGTAAATTGATTTCATATCTCAACGTGTGTAGCTATTTTCTCTGGAGGCCTCTAATCTGAATTTGCTTCTCAATCTTTTTGCGACAATTCTTCCGATAACTCAGTATGAAGTGCTAATGTTGAGTTGATAGATTCTCTCAGGCCCTGTTTTCTCATCAGGATTGAAGGCAACATTCATAAACTCTCTCCTGGCTGTGTACACATTTCAAAGAGGCATTTCACTCAAAAGCAGCCAGCAGAGGCTAGGCTGAGAGACAGGGAATGTAGGAATCTGCAACTCTGCTAGGTGAATGTAGATAGTTGACCATGTTACCAGCAATTATTCATGATGCTTCTGTAATTAGTAACTGGTTTATTATTGTTATAACACTGTGATACAGTGAATAGCTTTTGACCTTTGTACCATTCAGACAGATCTTTCCATACATCTAGGCAGTACCATTGAAAATAAAACAAAATACAGAATATAGTGTTACAGGTTCGGAGAAAATGCAAGGAATGTTGACAACAAGGTGCAAGGGCCGCATAGAGAGATTGTGAGGTCGAGAGTTCAAATTCAAGTTCAAGTTCAAGTTTATAGTCATTCAGCTGTACACATGTATACAGCTAAATGGTACAACATTGCTCTGGGACTAAGTTGCAAAACACATAAAATAGTATTAACACAATATAAACAGATGATTTAAAAAGTATTCTGTAGATGCACAGTACTGTGCAAAAGACTTAGGCACATATATATATATATATTTAGCTAGGGAGCCCTGGACTTTTGCACAGAACTGTAGTGATTTTTTATATTGGGGGGGAGGGCACAGTACCCCCCGCCCAAGAAAAAAAATCATGATATAGTGTGAGTGATGATAAACCTGATTCTGATATGGGTCTCTACTGAGGTGTCAGAGTGGGAAGGGGGCAGGGAGAGAGGAATCATGGTTGGGAAAAGGTGAAGAGAGAGGGGAGGGAGTGGGAAGAACCAGAGAGATATTCTGTAATGATCAAGAAACCAATTGTTTGATATCAAATAACCTTGCCTGGTGTCTCAGGGTTGAGTGTGTCTGCCCCTGCGCCACCCCCCCACCCTTGCACTCCTCTACCACCTGTCCCACCGTGTTCTGCCCTTACCATTCCCAACATCCTTTGGTCCCATCAGATTTTCAAACTCATCCTCCACTCCACATTGACAAATACAGTACTGTGCAAACAGCTTACGTATATATACATACCGTGCATATACAACAGCATAATGCTACTGCACTGTCATACATACACACGTACTGTACACTGGGTGGTAGTAGGGTGTTCAGCCTGGGTGAAGAAACTGTTACCCAGCCTAACAATCCTAGTTCTTATTCTGCAGTACCTTCTACCTGATGGGAGGGATGAGAGGACAGAATGCCAGGTCCTTGATTATGATTGCTGCTTTCCCGCGGCAGTGGAGGAGCAGCTGTTTCTTGCGATAGCCTAAGCCAGGGGTTCACAGCCCTTTTATACCATTGACCCCAATCATGAAGTGGGGTGTCTGGGGACCCCAGGCTGGGAACCCCTGGTCTAGACTCTGTTCATAACTCACTGGCAATTACTGTGCTCATGGGCTGTTGCTGCACCAAGCTGTTATGTATTGGGAACTAATTTGCTTTCTACACTGCATCTGGAAATATTATCTCCATCCCCATCTCAGAAACCCACATCCATGACAACCATCCCAGTGTTTTCTGAGATGACATCTTCACCTGTGTTTTTCAGAAAACAGTGCTCCTCTTTATCTCTGCTGTGGCCATCCTAGCATACATCAAGTACCAACAACAGTCATTCCTGTGTACTATGGAGGGGACACAAAGAAATGGCAGTTCAGGGTTACACCTGTGGATGGAACTGCAGTACTATCCAAACTGGTCCAATTATATACAGAGTATAGTAACTCAAGTAAAAGAAATGTACTTTAGTTACTGCTTTACATCAATAGGGTTCTGATTCGCTTCTTCCTGATGTGACTTGGTTCGTTTGCGTTCACATTGACCATCCCTGCGTTCCCAGCCCAAAATTCCAACCAGAACCAGTCTCACTGGTGGAACGTCGTGATTTTGTGATCCTGAGGTTCTTCCAAAGTCAGAATGGGGCATACAACATGTGTGGCAGCTGCTCACACAAAATGCTGGAGGAACTCAGCCGATCATGGAGAAGAATAAATGGTGCATTTCACTGTAGATGTGATATAAAAAAACCTGAAACTGAATCAGAACCTAATCCAGCCACATGGACGTTACAACTTCTATAGATGTCCAATGCGGAGTATGTTGACTGGCTGCATCACAGCCTAGTATGGAAACACCAATGTATTTGAATGGAAAACCCCCACCGGTAAAGCCCTCCCCACCAATGAGCACATCTACTAGAAGCATTGATATAGGATAGCAGCATCCATCATCAGGGATGCCCACCGCCCAGGACGTGCTCTCTTCTCACTGCTGCCATCAGGAAGAAGGTACAGGAGCCTCAGGATTCACAGCACCAGGTTCAAGAACAGTTATTACCCCTCAGCTATCTGTCTGTTGAATCAGAGGGGATAACGTTACTTGTCCCATCAATAAACTTTTCCCACAACCCATGGACTTATTTTCAGGGACTCATCATCTAATGTTCTCAATACTTATTGCTTATTTATTTATTATTTTTATTATTTTTGTCTTCACACAGCTTGTTGTCACTGAGTACCCAAGGTGGTGCAGTCTTTCATTGATTCTACTATGGTAGTTATTCTATTATGGATTATTGAGTATGCCTGCAAGAAAATGAACCTCAGAGTTGTACATGGTGACATACATGTAGTTTAATACTTTGAACTTTTGGAACGTTTGTGAAAGCACATCAATGCCCTCTACTTCCTGTGATAATAAATCTGATTCTAATTCTGGGAGGGTAAGGCAGGAGTAAACATTGTGCCACCATCTCTGCCTTCAAGTCCTGTGAGCTCAGCCTTCCAGTGTGTCTACCTCTTCTTGTACAGCCTTACAACATGGACGACTCAATGATGGAATCAAGCCCTCAGTACAACATCACAGGGGTATGGCAATGTGGTGAACTACATATACCTGTCTGGACTGCTCCTGTGGCTCCTCCCACAGACCCCTGTATAAAGGCGATTGAGGCCTGAGCCCGGCCTCCTTCTCCAGGATGTAGTGTTGTTTATTCTTCCAGTCAATAAAAGCCGATATCTCGCTTCTTACGTCTCAGAGTGAGTTAATGATGGTGCATCAGGCAACGACTAGGAAGATCCACTTGTGATCTGACTCAGTGTCACATCAACTCAGGAGAGGAGGCATCTGAGAGATCTGCATCCTATCTTTCGGTCATTTAAGCAAAGGACTAAACTGATTTGGTGAAGATGTTGCCCTAATACAAGGTTGATTGGCAATTAGCCTTGGGCACAGGAACATGATTAATTCAGATCAGGACACCTGATTGCTGACCAATTACCCACTGCATTTGTTCTGATCTTCATGATAGCAGTCAGAGTTTGTGAATTGCCGTAATTAAAATGCACTTGACACTTCTGCTGCAGTGTTGTGATACAGTTATATAACATGTGGAGTGTGTGTAGGATAATTGATTCTAGCACCTATACACTTTGTGCTAATCTTAACAGACTCTTCTTAACTCCATCTGTAAGGGCCCAGTTAATACCTGAAAATCAATTATTTTTCTACCATCCCCACACTCCCCACCTCTACATGTCTCGCATCAAGTGGCTTTAAGATACAAGATTGAAATCAATCCTTATGGGATATGCATGGGAAGGTATAGAGACAGAGAGAGTGAGAGAGAGCGAGAGAGAGGGGGGAGGGAAGGGGAAATAGAGAAATGTGTCAGGAGGATAGTGAAGGAGAGAAAATGAGAGAGATGGAGGAAGAGAGGGAGAGAAAATGAGAGAGATGGAGGAAGAGAGGGAGAGAGAAGGAGATAGAGAGAGGGAGAGAAGGAAGCAGAGAGAGGGGTTGGGGGAGAGAGAGAGAGAGAGACTGAGATGCAAATGAAAGTAAAACCAAAAAAAGATTGATATTGAGTCCTTCAAAGAGGCAAAGAGAGAGAGAGTGATGGAGAGAGAAGACTAAAGATGAAAGATTGGCTTTATTTGTCACATGTACATTAAAAACATAGAAACATAGAAAACCTATAGCACAATACAGGCCCTTCAGCAAAGTTGCACCGAACATGTCCCTACCTTAGAAATTACTAGGGTTACCCATAGCCCTCTGAAATATTGAAATATATTGTGAAATGCATTGTTTGTGTCAAATCAAATCAGCGAGCGTTGTGTTGGGCAGCCTGCGAGACTCGCCTTGCTTCCAGTGCCAACATAGCATCCTCACAACTTACTAACCCTAACTGTATGTCTTTGGAAGACGGCAGGAAACCAGAAAACCCAGAGGAAACCATAAGACCATAAAGTATAGGAACAGAGTTAGGCCATTCGACCCATCGAGTCTACTCCGCCATTCAATCATGGGCTGATCCAATTCTTCCAGTCATCCCCGCTCCCCTGCTTTCACCTCATACCCTTTGATGCCCTGGCTAATCAAGAAACCCACGCGGTCACGGTAGAATGTATAATCTCTTTATAGACAGTAGCAGGAATCAAACTCCAATTATCTGATTGCTGGTTCTGTAAGCCATTACATTAACTACTACACTACCATGCTGCCAATCTATGCCACCATGTATAACAATCTCCAATGGTTTTTTTCCCATGTAGAGACACTGAGTAAGTCATCCTGACTGGCATAAAGTCCTACATAGGTCCAGTTCCATGTACCTGACCCATCCTGACCTGCTCTGAGAGAGTATGTGCTCAAACTCCTTACAGACACTGGTGGGAATTGAATCTCGGTTGCTGATTGTTACCATCGTAAATCATTATGCAAACCTCTAAACTACCATTTTTTAAAATTTAGAAATGCAACACAATAACAGGTCCTTCTGGCCAAAGAATCCACAGGTCACTCAAGTGACCGATCAATCTACAAACACATACGTATTTGGAATGCGGCTGAAGACTTGAGCAGAAACGGGGAGAACATACAAACGCCTATCAGAACTGTGGCAGGAACTGAACCTGGAGCACTGGCACTGTTAACATTACACTAACTGCTATGCTATCGGCACTGCAAGCGATTTACAGAGTAAGAGACAAATCCGGCAGGCAGGAAAAAAGAAAGTTCAGAAAGTGGTATAGTATAATAGAATGACCGAGAGGGGAAGAGAATGAAGGTGAGAAAGAGAGAATGAAATGAAGGAGCTGAAGATTGCTGATAAACAGTTATAGCGTGCAGGCAGGTATCTAGTAAAGGAACATACAGGAATTATGATAGTGAAGAGCTTTACTGAAAGAACCTCAGATAAAATTACCATCCTGTTTCTCAACCACATCAAAACAGTCGAACTCCAAAAGCCTGCAGATCATCAGACCAACTCCCCTCCCTATCCACCCCCCCACCACCACATCAGTGGAAGCAGTGGTTAAATAGCTACCCAGAAAAGAAAATCTAATTTGACTGGGTTCAAAGGAAGCCCCTGAGCCAGAATCAGCCTGGAATTTTGATCATTTGCAAATCTTTCTCTGACTTGTCTAAACAGCCATTTAACAATCCACTTTCCCCCAGGCAGGAAATTAATGGACTGAGAGCGGAATGCAGAACAGAAACTGACAACAAATCAGAGTGAAAGAACGCAGGGACCACAGTTACAGATCTCGAGAGTGGTAAAAGGCTTCAATACAAAGGGGGAAAGAATTCCTCTTGAGGTTTGAACCCTTTTCCCCTGTAGCTCTAATAGACCCCCCCCCCAAAGAAGCTTGCAAAACACATTCCAGAACACAACCCTCACTGAGATTTCCTGGGTTGACCTTACAAAGAAAGAATGTGGAACTTCGTGGTGCCTAACGATACCTTCAAAAGCTTTGCAACTGATAAAGTCATTTTGATGCACATAGTTGTGGGCTCTGGTCAAAATCAGTCAAAGGAAATTTATTACCAAGTATGTATATGCAAACATAGACTGCCTTGAGATTTATTTTCTTACAGGCATCCACAGAAAAAAAAGAAATACAGTAGAATTAATGAAAAATACATAAAGAAGAACTGTCAAGCCATCAAAATTCAAAGTAAGTTTATTATCTAAGTACATATATGTCGCCATATATAATGCTGAGATTCACTTTCTTGTGGGCATATTCAGTAAATGCGAGAAACATAGTAGAATCAGTGAGAGACCGCACCCAACAGGATGAACGAACAACCAATGTGCAAAAGACAACAAACTGTGAAAATACAAAATAAAACAAATAAACAAATAAGCAATAGATACCAAGAACATGAGATGAGTCCTGGAAAATGAGTCCATAGGTTGTGGGACCAGTTCAGTTCAGTGAAGTTGAGTGAAGTTATCCCCTGGTTCAAGAGCCCGATGGCCGAGGGGTAGTAGCTGTTCCTGAAGCTGGTGGTGTGAGCCCTGAGACTCCTGCACCTTCTTCCTGACGGCAGCTGCGAGAAGAGAGCATGGCCTGGGTGGTGGATGCTGCTTTCCTGCTATAACACTCAATGTGTTCAATGGTGGGGAGGTCCTTACCTGTGATGGACTGGGCTGTATCAACTACTTTTTGTAGGCTTTACCAATCAAGGGCATTGGTGTTTCCATACCAGACTGTGATGAAGCCAGTCAGTACACTGTCTGCCACATATCTATAGAAGTTTGTCAACATTTTCGATGAGCAAAAGAAGAAACATTGTGCAAGCAAGCAAGCAAATAAATAAATATTGATAGATAGATAGCTAGAAAAGTAAATTAATAATACTGAGGACATGAATTGTAGAGTCCTTGAAGGCGATTGAAAATAGGTTGTAGATTCAGTTCAGAGTCAAGGTGAGTGAAGTTCTCCACACTGGTTCAGGACCTTGATGTTGTAGGGTAATAACTGTTCCTGAATCTGGCATTGAGAGACCTAAGATTCCTGTACCTCCTGTCCAATGGTAGAAGCAAGAAGAGAGCATAGTCTGGATGGTGGGGGCCCATAAATTATGGAAGCTCCTTTTTTGTGACAGTGCTCCATGTAGATGTGCTCAGTGCTGGGGAGGGCTTTGCCTGTGATGGACTGGGCTGTATCTACCACTTTCTGTAGCCTTTTTGGGCCCTGGACATTTGTGTTTCCATAATGTGATGCAACCCATCAGTATATTTTCCACCACATATTTTTAAAAGTTTGTCAAAGTTTCAGATGAGATGCCGAATCTACATAAGACCTGAAGTAATGTAGAGGCCAGACCCAGGCCAGATCTTCTGATATCATATATAATATTAAATGCAAGCTGAGCTAAGCATCTGAAGGCAGGGTGATGGTGATAGAGCACTGCGCAGTCACTGCTTCCATCAGGAAAAGACAAAAGATTCCACGTGCAATGTATAAACTGCTGGAAGAACTCAATACATCAGGCAGCATCTGTGGTGGGGTTTTATTTTTAATTAATGAAATAAACATTATTTATAATGAAACTATTTATTTACAAGAATAAAAAGTGCAATACCTTTCATTCTTACATTCATAGAAGATGCATTACTTTCCTTAAAATCAATAGTGCTGTTGCCACTCATGTAATTGCTTGATCCTGGATAAAGGATGATCACAACATCGTGGGCCGAAGGGCCTGTACTGAGCTGTCCTGTTCTACCTTCTTCCTGTACTGAGATGGGGAATTCCAGATAAATGCCGCTTTTATTCAACCATCCTGCTTTTTGATTATTTTGACTGAAACTCATTACAGATGGTCCCCGTGTTACATAAGGTTACACTTCCTGAGAGCCATCTGTAAAACGTTTTCTCAGATTTCCATAGCGACCCATATCATATCGATCTACATACACTTCCTATACTCTACAGTCTGTTACTATTTTGCCTTTTCTGCTACCTAATGTACTTACACTTGGAATGATTTGTCTGTATGGCACACAAACAAAGGTTTTCACAGTGTCTCTGTACATATGACAATAATAAACCAATTACCAGTTATTCATATAATCACTAACCACAATTAAACTAATGGAGCATATACTGTATCCATTTGTTAATGATCACCACAGAGCGTTTTATTGTTATTAGACCATAGAACATCGAGCTGGTCAGCATGGTACAGCCCCTTTGGCCCTCAATTTTGTTGTACTCCAAAATCAATCTAATACTTCCAAAACTATTAGACTGAAAAAAAGTCCATAGTACAAGTCTATATCCAAAACACTGAAAACCTGGGCAACAATCTCTGGGCACAGCAGTGGGCTCGCTCCTCTCTGGTAGCAGAGCAGTCAGAAGACAGGCAGCCGACGCTCACCTTTTGCATTTGCTCCAATGTTTCAGACTCCCTCGTCGCTTTAATTGACAAAACAACGGACGCTTAAATCAGCGAAATGGATTCAAACACCAGCTTGCACCCTGGCCCGCAGCCTGCCCACCACGAGGTTTGCGCACACTGTGTTTGTCTCCTGGAATCCTCTCGAAGAGCGCAGAGTGGTGGAGCACCCAAGCAATCTCCAAATGCCAAATCACAGGTGCCAACAGTTCCAGAATCACGTCTAAGATGAAAAGGAAACAAAAAAGGCATAAAAGAAGTGGTTTTATGATTTGTCCAGAAGATGACCAAAGGAGCATAGTATGCGGCCGCTATCTTGACTGGAAGTTAATTAATTAATTAATTAATTTCGCGATACAGTATGGCCCTTCCAGCCCTTTGAGCCACGCTGCCTCAGAAACCATCTGACAAACCCAATTAACCCTAACTTAGTCACAGGGCAAGTTACAATGACCAACTAACCTACCTGGTATGTCTTTGGACTTCAGGAGGAAGGTGGGGACCTGGAGAAAACCTACACGTTCCTCAGTGAGGGCATACATAGACTCCTTATAGAATGACACCAGAATTGACCTCTGAACTCCAAAAAGCCGTGAGCTGTAATAGTGTTGCATGAACCTCTATGCTACTGTGGCACCCCAAGTACCCCTCCTCCTAATCTATGGGAAATATTGAGTGCATTCAGCCTATCAAAAAAAAACTGCACTGAATGGAAAATGTTTGTTAACAGATGTCACTATGCACTAAAATTGACATTGTTTTTCCTTGTTCTAATTTTGTTTATTTCTTGCGAAAATTTTGTTTAATATATGTTAATTAAAATTTTTCTTATGATTGCTGCATATCTGATACTATGTGCCTGTGAAGTTGCTGCAAGTAAGTTTCTCAATGTACCTGTGCACGCACATACTTGTGCAGATGACAATAAACCCAACTTTGACTTGACTCTGTCATCTACAATCAATCCTTTCACGCACTGAGAGATAAAGCATCAGCCATGATCAAATGGTGGAGCTGACTCAATGTGTCAAATGGCCGAATTCTGCTCCTATAGCTTATGTTCTTAAGGTTTTATGGGAAAAGGCCATTTGGTCCATTCACTGAGTTCTTGCTGACCTACTTGCACTAAGCCCTTTCTAGTGTTTGCATTACCTCCCTCCAGATTTTACTACACATCCACACACTAGGGCCAATCAGCCAATTCACCTGACAAACGGCACATCTTTGGGACGTGGGAAGAAAGCTGAGCACTCAGAGGAAACACATGAGGTCAGAGAGAGAACATTTAAACTGAGCACAGACTGTACCCCTGATCAGTACCAACCTCGGATCGCTGGCATTTTGGGGCAGCAGCCCTTCAAAGCGCAGCACTTGGTAGGTATGATAATGATCTGGGATTCCAAGTCCCAGTGGTTGATTTGTGATGACAATTGTGTATGTTGGGATGGTTGGCCAGAGCAAAGATAAGCAGCATTTGTTTTTACACCAAACCAGGTTAATTTTTTTTTTGCTTGACCAAGGATGTAGTAAAAAGCAAAGTTGTTGAATTGAGCTGGGTCAGGAAGTAATAATATTGTAACTTAGCCAAAGTCTGCAGGGGATGAAGAGTGAAAATTAACCTGAGGGTATTATTTGTAGACCACACCGTTATGTGAAAATCAATCAGTCTCTGAGTTACACAGTGGGTTTTGTCATTCTTCAGCTCAAACATACTCGATCAGACAGCCCATAATTAACAGACAGAGAAGGAGAGAGGAATGGATAAGAGAGAGAGGTAGAGGAAGAGAGGGAGAAAAGAGAGAGAGAAAGAAAGGGAAAGAGAAACAAAGAGAGAAAGACAGAGAGAAGAAGAGATGAAGAGAGCAAAAGAAAGAGACAGAAAGGAACAGAGGAGACAGCACTGGAGACAGAGAGCGAAAGAAAGACAAAGACAGAGATACAGAGACATAGAGAAAGAGACAAGGAGAGAGAAAAAGACAGAGGGGGGCAGAAGGGGAGAGAGAGAGTGAAAGAGACAGAGATAGAGAGAGACAGAAACAGAGATAGAGACAGAGAAAGACAGAGATGTAGAGAAAGAGATCCAAGGAGAGAGGGAGGGAGAGAAAAAAACAGCAAGCTCAGAAGCAATGAAGTGGTCCTTCAGGAGTCACATGGAGTTCCTTGCAAACCGAGGCATGAATAGTGGGGGTGGGTGGTGGGGTCGGGGAGTGAGCCGAGTATCATTTTTCATACAGTCATATACCACAAGAATGTCTCATGTTTGAAAGTGCTTGAGGGAGCCTGAAACTGGGCTCCTTTGTCATAAAGCTGCACCAGACATTACAGAGTGGTTTCCCTCACTGCAAATCATACTCGGAGGTACAATTACTCTCAGATATTTAGACAGGTTTCCCTGTATGAACCCCTCCTTCACAAAGAATTATGAAGCTCTGTGATACAACACAGTCAAGTTCAACTTTGAAAACTCAAGAATAGTTGTAGATTCATAGAATATTTACAAGACTGCAGAAGACCCTTTAGTTCAATTTTGCAGGTTGATAGAGTGTAAAACTTAAAATATACAATGTAGAACATAGAACATAGAACAAAGAATTCAGAGCAGACATCATAGAATGTAAAACATAGACCATAGTACATTAAAGCACAATACAGACCCTTCAACACATGATGTTTGCCAACCTCTTAACCTACTCCTTGATCAATCTAACCTTTCCCTCCTATATATCCTTCATTTTTCTTTCATGCATATGTGACGACCCACTTCCTAGCGCACTCGAACCGGCTCACAAAGTGGCGCGCGCCGGCATTGAGGCCGGTCCCAAAGAGGGCGCCAAGCCTGCTTCACCAGCAAGGGGAAAAGCCCGCGCGCGGGACGGGACTGTGAATACGCGCCCCCTACAGCATTCCCACCTGGGGAGGGCGGGAACAGGAAGGCTTTAAAGCGAGGCCGCGAAGTTTGAATAAATCTTTTTTGCAACTGCAGCTCACCGACTACGTGTCGTTATCTCAGCGCTGCGCATAGCACACCGCTACACATCTGCCTATTAAAGAGTCTCATAAACATCTCTATTATCTGCCTTTACCACCACCCACTGCTGGCAGCATGTTCCACACATATACCACACTCTGTCTAACAAGTCTACCTCTAACAATTCCTCCCAATACTTCCCCCACTCACTTTAAAATTAAGTTCGCTCATATTCGCCATTTTCACCAAGAGAAAAAGGCAATGGCTATCAATGCCTTCTATGATCTTATACACCTCTATTAAATCTCCCTCTATCCTCCGTCACACCAAAGAGAAAAGCATCAGATGTTGTCTCTAATCTAGACAACAACCTGGTAAATCTGCTTTCCACCCTCTCTAAAGCTTCAACATTCTTCCTATAATTAGGGGAACAGAACAAAACACAATACTCTGTTGTTTTAGTTTTATAGAGCTACAACATTATGTCAAGGAACCTGAACACAAGTTCGAAGCTAATGAAAGCCAAAACACAATGTGCTTTCTTCAGCACCATATCAACTTGCTCAACAACCTTGAGAAATCTACTGATGTGGACCCCAAGATCCCTCTTTTCCTTCCCACTGCTAAGAATCCTGCCATTAACCTTGTATTCTGCCTTCCATTTCAACCTCCCATCTGTTTAGCTTTTTATTAGTTTCACACTTTTGAGGATTGAGCTCTATCTCAGCCTAGTTCCAAATCCTATCAATGTCCCACTGTAACCTACAACAATCTTTTACACTACTCACACCACCAACTTCCTTGAACCCCTTCCTCTCTTGACCTGATCATCTTCATGCATGACAGGGCTCAGAATCAAGTGTCTGATTTGGAAGCCTGATAACATAATTAAGGAGTCAATATTGAGGATGTTGGTCTGAGTGATGAGATTGACATTGAGAGTCTAGAGGCACAGTAAACACGGTATTACACAGCTCTGCACTGATCTGACTCTGCAGGTGTAGTCTGCAGCCATTGGACTCCTGGAACAGCAACAGCATTGATGCACCATCAATAACTCTCTGAGACTTGAGGCGAGATATGGGCTTTTATTGACTGGAAGAAAGAACAAGCAGCAATTGACCACCATGCTGCATCCTGGAGACTGAGGGCAGGGCTCAGGCCCCAATTGCCTTTATACCGGGGTCAGTGGGAGAAGCCACAGGAGCAGTCAGCAGGGGGTCTGTGGGAGGAGCCACAGGAGCAGTCAGCAGGGGGTCTGTGGGAGGAGCCACAGGAGCAGTCAGCAGGGGTCTGTGGGAGGAGCCACAGGAGCAGTCAGCAGGGGTCTGTGGGAGGAGCCACAGGAGCAGTCAGCAGGGGGTCTGTGGGAGGAGCCACAGGAGCAGTCAGCGGGGGGGCGGGGGGGGGGGGCCTGTCCAGACAGGTATATGTAGTTCACCACAAGCACTGAACTGGCTCAGTGGCCATAAATTCACTTTCAGGGACTTTGTGGTTCACGGTCAGCGTATTATTTGTTTACTGTTTTATTGCTTTCACAGTTTGTTCTTTTTTTTGCACATTGGATGTTTGACGATCTTTGTGGTGTGGGGATTTTTTTTTGTTGCTTCTACTCTGGTTCTTTGTTTTGTGGCTGCCTGCACGAAGACAGATCTCAAGGTTGGATATGGCATACATACTTTGATAAAAAAATGTACTTTGAACTTGGAACTTTTCATTGTACCAAGGTGACATCATGGCACAGTGCATTGAGATAGAACAAGGTAAAACAATAATAATGCAGAATAAAGTGTAAAAGCTACAGAGAAAGTGCAGAGCAGATAGACAATAACATGTAAGATCTTGACGAGGTAGATGGTGAGATCCAGAGTCCATCTTATTGTACAAAATGTCCGTTCAAGAGTCTGATAACAGCAAGGTGGAATTATCCTTGAACCTGGTGATACATGCTTTTAGGGCTTTGCATCTTCTGCTCAATGGGAGGGGGAAAAGAAAGAAAGTCTGGGTGGGTGGGGTTTTAGAACATTTTGGCTGCTTAACTGAGGCAGTGAGAATTGTAGAGAGAGTCCATAGAGGTGAGGCTGGTTCCTGTGATGGGCTGAGCTGTGTCCACAATGCACAGAACATTTGCCACACCAGGCAAATGCATGCAGATGGAATGCATTAATTGATAAATATTGATAAGGGCGGACAAGGTCGATAAATATTGATAAGGGTCGACAACAGCATGCTGGATTTCTTTAGCCTCCTGACGAAGTAGCGGCATTATGACCTTTCTCGGCTGTGATGTTCACATGGTTGAACCAGGACAGGATATTCAGTCTTAGAACTTGAAGCAGTGAACCATCCAACCTTATCACTGTTAATGTAGACAGAGCATGTGCACCTCACCCCACCTTCCTGAAGTCAATGACCAGCTCTTTTGTTTAGATGACACCATGAAATTGTGAAATTATCTTCACTCTGTGCCAACTCCACAATTAAAGTACAAAATAGCAGCACTACAGATAGCCTTATTTGACCTCAGTAAAGTCTTTGACTCTGTTATTACGATTGGACTGGCCTATATCATTAATCCTTCTCTAAGCTTCATGTTATTGAAGGTGTTGTGTGCATCCTGCTGCTACACCTACACAACTGGCACTAGTTTAATTGCCTGAACTGGCTGATTTGTCTGAAGATGCTCACACCACTTCCCCTGGTTCATTTACTCTGTTACATGAGGAATTCTTTGGGCACAAACTGTCCTTTTGCTTTGTTGAATCTTGCTAAGTTAAAGAATACTATCGCAACGTGGAATATCGTGTTCTGCCTCATTATAGGAAGGATGCAAAAGTTTAGAGAAGGTGAAGAGGAGATTTACCAGATGCTGCCTGGATTAGAGGATATCTCTTGTGAGGATAGTTTGAGTGAGCTAGGGCTTTTCTCTTTGAAGTGAAGGAGGATGAGAGGTGACTTAGTAGAGGTGTACAACATGATAAGAGGCATAGATCAAGTGGACAGACAATTTTTTTTTCCCAGGGCGCAAGTGGCTGATACAAGGAAGTATAATTTTAAGAGGGTGGCAGGGTGAAGAGATAGGTCTCTAACAAAGGAGGTGTAAGGCACTCCTTCCCTTCGCTAGCCTACAGGTCACCTTTGTGCGAAGTGTAGCACTGCCTAGCCCCCGGAGCAGGGTCACGTGAAGCCATGGAGGCAGGTGGTGGATGGTCGTATGAGCAGCCGGTGCAGATCACAAGTCCTGGTTATACAACCTCTGACACCAGGCAGACAATCTCTGAAGAGTATGGATAATAGTTGGGGTCACCCGTCTTGTACAGACACTGCCCAGAAGAAGGCAATGGCAAGCCACTTTGCAGAAAATTTGTTAAGAACAATCGTGGTCATGGAAAGATCATGATCGCCCACATAACGAATGAACAATAATTTTAAGGTGATTGGAGGAAGGTATAGGGGCGATGTCAGAGGTAGGTTTTATTTACACAGAGTGGTAGGTGTGTTGAATGTATTTCCAGGGTGATGGTAGAGGCAGATACATTAAGGACATTAAATAGACACATGGATGAAAGGAAAATTCAGTACTTATATGGGAGAGAAGGGTTAGATTGAGCTTGGAGTAGTTTAAATGGACAGAACAAAGTTGTGAGGCATTACTCTGCTTTACTGCTCTATGTTCTATGTTCGAACATACTACTGATCTTCACTAGAAAATATCACCATAACAAGACAATTTCTTTTCTTCTTCCGCAGTCCCTCAGGGTCAAGGAAGACACGCTTCTAGTCCAGTTCTGTTAGAACCTCAGACTCTTCCAAAAGTAAGGCAGCAGGCTGTTGCAAGGACAGGCCAATGCATCGATTATGAAATGGTGGACATTACAATATATCACAGGCACCACCATCCCCACCATCAGAAGTATCAATATATGAGCAGTTTTATACCCCTTATTTAAGAAAGGATGTGCTGATGTTGGAGACAGTTCAGAGGAGGTTCACAAGAATAATTCTGGAAATGAAAGAGTTACCACATGAGGACAGATTGGTGGCTCTGGGCCTGTACTCAATGGAATTTAGAAGAATGAGGGGGAATCTCATTGAAAGACCTCAATAGAGTGAATATGGGGAGAATGTTTCCTATGGTGGGGAAGTTCAGGACCAGATGGCACCTCAGAATATAGGGATGTCCATTTAAAACAGACATGAAGAGAAATTTCTTTAGCCAGAGTGTGATGAATCTGTAGAATTTGTTGCCTCAGGTAACTGTGGAGACCAGGTCACTGGGTATTTTTAAGGCAGAGGTTGCTACATTTTTGATTAATCAAGGCATGAAGGGAGAAGGTACAGATGTTGTCTCTCAGCTTAAATCATCTGTGTTTGTTCCTTTCCCATCAAACCTTAAGGTGGATGGGCCACAGCAGCGGAAGACCAAAAAACATACACTCAGTGGCCACTTTATTAGGTACAGGAGGCATGTAATAAACTGGCCACTAAGTATATATGACATTTCTGTTTCTAATCCTTGACCAAACTTTCCATATAATGACTATGTGCCTCACAATTCTACATTCATAGGAATTGTTATCTTCACTTTTAGGCTTATTTTCAAAGTTGCCCATTTCTCAAATACTGCAGATTGTGACAACCTTGTGTATCCTGCAAGATAGCTTGTGAAACACGAGAATAAGATTAGGAAATGCATAAACAAATAACTAGCATTGATTTTAATGTTGTAATTTAATCTTCGAGGATGCAAACAAATCATGTATTGGTCTGATGAAAAGCAATGACTAAATCCTTCATCCTTAGCTAACCCTCAGTCCCATATTATCCTGTATTTATAACCAGCTTGCAAATGTTATTATCCATGTGACACTAATTCAAAATTTTCTTTATTAGATTTTGCTCTTTTTTTGTGTGCTGCATTTAACTCCAGATCAAAGGATGGATTCAGAGCCAGAATTAAGTAGGTTTATTTCCTCAGTCCATTTGACCACCGGAGGTCAAGGTTCAGGGTCAAACAGGATGCAGAGTTGGTCTTGAGAGACAGACAGCTCAGAGAAGATTAGACCTGAATGTGTTTCACCGGGAATGAGAAAGGGAAAGGAAGATGCTTTCCTCTTGATATCATCTATTAATTCTTAATAATATCCATAGGTTAGTGTAGAATAATGGATTGAAGGCAAAGTCACTTTGACTTCGCAATATTCAATATTCAAGATTGTTTAATGTCATTTCCAGAACACAAGTGTAAAGGAGAACAAAATGATTGTTACCCTGGATCCGATGCAACACACAAAAAAAAACATAATAAGAAAAATGACACAACAACAAAGAGAAACACAATAAATATAAATACATAAGATAGCTTATGTAGATTGATCGATTGTATGTCCATAAAGTAATGCTAGGTACGGGAGTGGCTGTACATAACATAGTGGTGTTGCAGGTGGGGGTGTTGTGGGTTAGTGGGTGGAGGTGTTGATCAGCCTTACTGCTTGGGGAAAGCAACTGTTTTTCTGTCTGGTGGTCCTGGAGTCGATGCTACATATTAAATCAGGATTCAAGGTTGTTTAGTGTCATTTCCAGTACACATGTTTAAAGGAAAATGAAATAATTGTTACTCTGGATCATATGGAGTGCAAAGAAAAACACAATAAGACAAAGAACACAATAATAATAATAAATCAATAAATATAAATATTAAGATTGCTTATATATATAGACTGTTTTTCTCTAAAGCGGGGGTTCCCAACTTGGAGTCCATGGACCCCTTGTGTAATGGTGTTGGTCCATGGCATTAAATAAAGGCTGAGGACCCCTGCTAGCATAACGTGATGCTAGGCACAGGTGAGGGTGGGTGTACAGGGGTGATTTAGTGAGAGGAGGTGTTGATCAGCCTTACTTCCTGGGGTAAGTAACTGTTTTTGATTCTGGTGATCCTGAAATGGATGCTACATTGCCTCCTCCTTGATGGGAGTGGGACAAGCCGTCCATGAGCAGGGTGTAAGATCACCCATATAGCAATGCTGACACAAACATGGATGATCTGGGGTGGCAGATAGTGACAGGTTACTCCCACCCCCTCTCCTGTATCTCATAGTGACACAATTGTACAATATGAACAGACATTTCAGCCCGCCTCTTCCATGCTACTCTTCAGCCCATATCACTCTCAGTCTTTCCTACCCATGGTCCATGGGGTGGCGCGGCAGCAAAAGATGCAGCTATATAGGACCATGGTCAGACCCCACTTGGAATACTCTGCTCAGTTCTGGTCGCCTCACTACTGGAAGGATGTGGAAGCCATAGAAAGGGTGCAGAGGAGATTTACAAGGATGTTGCCTGGATTGGGGAGCATGCCTTATGAGAATAGGTTGAGTGAACTCGGCCTTTTCTCCTTGGAGCGACACAGGATGAGAGGTGACCTGATAGAGGTGTATAAGATGATGAGAGGCATTGATCGTGTGGATAGTTAGCTTTTTCCCAGGGCTGAAATGGTTGCCACAAGAGGACGCAGGTTTAAGGTACTGGGAAGTAGGTACAGAGGAGATGTCAGGGGTAATTTTTTTACTCAGAGAGTGGTAAGTGCATGGAATGGGCTGCCGGCAACGGTGGTGGAGGTGGATACGATAGCTAAACACAAAGTACACCGCAGATGCTGTGGTCAAATCAACACGTACAAACAAGCTGGATGAACTCAGCAGGTCGGGCAGCATCTGTTGAAACAAGCAGTCAACGTTTCGGGCCGAGACCCTTCGTCAGGATATGATAGGGTCTTTTAAGAGACTTTTAGATGGGTACATGGAGCTTAGTAAAATAGAGGGCTATAGGTAAGCCCAGTAATTTCTAAGGTAGGGACATGTTCGGCACAACCTTGTGGGCCAAAGGGCCTGTATTGTGCTGTAGGTTTTCCATGTTTCTATGTTTCTATTGGTACAATCACAGATCATGGTTCAAAAGTCACTGCCTGAAAGGAGTTTGTTTGTTCTCCCCATGGAAGCTTGAGTTTCCTCTGGGTGCTCCAGTTTCCTCCCACATTCCATAGATGTTGGGGTTAGGGTAGTGAGTTGTGGACATACAAAGTAGGTGTAGGAGTGTTCCACCAACTCTAGGCTGTCCGAGCACAATTCTTACTCATTTGATACAAATGGTGTATTTTTCTGTATGTTTGGATGTTCATGTGGCAATTAAAGATAACCTTTTCTCTCCTTCTCTAGTCTTTCCTATCCCGGTGCCTTTTAAATGTAGTTAATGGACTTAGAGTATACTGACTGTCATCCCGGTGGAAAGCTTCCTATCAAATCTTTCTCTTCTCAACCTGAACCTGTGCCTCATGTTCGTGATTGTCCCAGCCCTGCAAAAAAGACATTGTACAGTCACCCAGTCGATGCTCCTCATGGTTTTATGCACTTCAATAGATCACCTCTTGTTCCCTCACACTACGGTGAATGAACTCCTCACCCGCTCAGCTTCTCTTTGCAGCTTAGTCCTTTAGCCTCGGCAAATATCTCATAAATCTTTTCTACACACATTCAAGCTTAATAGCATCTTTCCTGGACAAGGGTGACTGAAACTGAGCACAATATTCAGAATGTGAACTCACCAGTGTCTTGTACAACTGCAACATCATGTCCCAAATCAGATACTCGGTAATTCCCATTCCCATTCCTGTTCTGCCATGTAGTCCTCTTGTGCCAAGATGAGGCCACCCTTTAGGTGGAGGGGCAACACTTATCTTCCATCAGCATAGCCTCCAACCTAATGACATGAATATTAATTTCTCCTTCCGATCAAAAATCCCTCCACCTCCTTTCTTCTTCTATTCCCCACTCTAGCTTCAAACTTCTTCTCACCTGCCTATCACCTACCCCTGTGTCCCCTCTGATGCACCATCAATAACTCACTCTGAGACATAAAAACGAGGTATTGGCTTTTATTGACTGGAAGAAGGAACGAGCAGTGAGTGACCACTATACTACATCCTGGATTCTGAGAGGCCGGGCTCAAACCTCCATCACCTTTATACAGGGGTCTGTGGGAGGAGCCACAGGAGCAGTCATCAGGGGGCGTGTCCAGACAGGTATATGTAGTTCACCACACCCTCCTCCTTCGCTTCTCCTATGGTCCACTCTCTTATCCTATCAGATTCCTTCCACTCCAGCCCTTTATCTTTCCCATCCACCTGGCTTCACCTTTCACCTTCTAGCCATCCTCCTTCGGCTCTGCAGCTATTTTATTACAACATCTTTCCCCTTCCAATCCTCTGAAGAAGGGTCTTGGCCTGCAGTGGCCTGCTGGCTCATCTGGTGTGTGTGTGTGTGTGTGTGTGTGTGTGTGTGTGTGTGTGTGTGTGTGTGTGTGTGTGTGTGTGTGTGTGTGTGTGTGTGTGTGTGTGTGTGTGTGTGTGTGTGTGTGTGTGTGTGTGTGTGTGTGTGTGTGTGTGTGTGTGTGTGTGTGTTGTTTCAGACACTCAATGCGCTAACTGATGAAAGCCACTATGCCAACCTCCTTCAGCAACCTGTCTACGTCTGATGTGTACTTGAAAGCCAAATTTCACCCTTTGTTCATTCCTGGAGCGTGGACATCATTGAAAAGTTGTGTATATAATCCACTTTCAATTGCCTCCCATCCTGGGCAGAGCGTAGTTCTCAGGAATCAGAGTGCAGTTAGCTGTCATCAAAAAGCAGCGGACACAGTCCAGCCCATCACAGGCGAAACCCTCCCCACATTTACAAGGGGCCCCCACCATCCAGGCTATGCTCTCATTTTGCTGCTGCAGTCAGGAAAGAGGTACAGGAGTATTAGCTTCAGGAAAAGTTAACCAATGTAGAGAGCTCCATTCAGCTCACTTATGTTCTGATTCCACAACCGACAGACTCAAGGACTCTGCAACTCATGCTCTCAGTATACATATTTACTTGCTTATTTATTTACTTACTTATTTGGACACTTTGTCTCCTTTTGCACGTTGATTGCTTGACTGATCTTGTGTGTGTGTAGTCCTTCATTTATTCTATTGTACTTCCCCGTTTTGCTGCGAATGCTGGCAAGACAATAAATCTCAATTTAGTATATGGTTTCATATACATACTTTGATAATAAATTTACATTGAACTTTGAACTCTGAAATCTATCGGTCAAAAGTCACATAGAGACTGGGTAATGCTATCATGTTATTAGTATCATGTATTAGTAAAAAATGGAGTTCTGTGGCAATCAAGTTACCATCACTGATATTAACAGATCGAATATTGAAAGGCCTATAGAATGTGGATGAGCAGAGGATGTTTCCTGTAACATGACAGTCTACGACCAGGGAGCATAACCTCAGAATAAAAGGACGTCTATTTAGAACAGAGGTGAGGAGGTACTTCTTTATGCAGAAGGTAGTGAATCTGTGGAATTCACTGCCACCGTCAGCTGTGGCGGCCAAGTCATTGGGTATATTTAAAATGGATGTAGAGTGCAGCTGTGAAGTGATGGCTCTACTAGCCTAGGAGATGGGTAGTAACAGCTCTGCCCTCTCTTCACAATTTTATGTACATCACTCGAGTCTCCCTCAGACCACATTGTTCCAATGAAAGCAGGCCCAGCATAGTCAATCCTTCCTTGTAGCTATAACTTTTTAGTCCTGTCAACGGTTTCCTAAATCTCCTCCACATCCTCTCTAGGGCAGCTGTACCTTTTCAGCATTACAGTGGTCAGAACTGCAGGCAGGACTTAAACCGTGGTTTCTGCAGTTTCCTGGTCAATATTAATGCCCATATAACCATGGTTTATGAAAAACTGACAGCCCTCCAGCTCTTTTAAAGGGAGTGTATCCAATGTGTAGCTCTGTTCAGCACATTTTCTTTCCAAAGACATAGATCAAAGTTACCAGACTGGCTGTTGTGAAAACTATTAAAAGCTCCATCTGTCTCTGAGCACAAGTGTTACTCTTTAAGTTTTCTCCTCATTCTTTTCATGTTCCTGTGTGTAACTGTTAAACAGATTTACTTGATTTAGTTTCCTGCTGAGGCAGGTTTTATGTTGTCTTTTCTCTAGCCTGGCCAAGACGAAGAGTTTTCTGGAACATCGTTAATTTATGGGAAGCTGTCATTTTCGCTGGGGGCTATCAATTGCTGGGAGATATACAGAATGCAGGAGACTGGCACAGTAATTAGGAGAGGGAAGTGATTTTAATTTTATTTGGATTCATACAGTCAGAGAAAACCACAGCACAACCTGTCCAGTCCATGCTGAACAATTTAAACTGCCAAGTCGCATTGACCTGTACCTGGACCGTAGTCCTCCATACCCCTCCCATCCGTGGTCCTCTCAAAACTTCTCTTGAAGGTTGAAATTGAAATCGCAATCATCACTTCTGCTTGAAGCTCATGACCCTCCGAGTGAAGAAGTTTCCCTTCATATTCCCCTTAAACTTTTCACCTTTCACCCTTAACCCATGACCTATTTTGTAATCCCTTCCAACCTCAGTTTACATTTACAGTATCTATACACCTCACAGTTTTGTATACCTCTATCAAATCTCCTCTCAATCTTCTACATTCTAAGAAATAAAATTCTCACCTATTCAATCTTTCCTTATAATTCAAGTCGTCTGGTTCCCTGGCAACACCCTTGTAAATTTTCTCTGTACTCTTTCCTGCAGGTAGGTAACCAAAACTGCACACAATACCCTTGGCATCACCAACTTCTGATACAATTTCAACATAACATATCTCCTGTACTCAGTACTTTGCTCTATGAAGGCAGATGTCCTTTAATTTATGTGTTATTTAGAGAGACAGTGCAGAACAGGCCCTTGTGTCTCAACAAGCCACATCACCCAGCATTCCACCAATTTAACCCTGGCCTAATCACAGGACAATTTACAATTACCAATTGTCCTACTAGCTGGTAAATCTTTGGATTTCGGGAGGAAATCGGAGCACTTGGATGAAACCCTGGGGAAGAAACATGCAAACTTGCTTATACAAAATTCCAAAATTGAACTCTGAACTCCGACGCTCTACGCCGTAATAGCTTTGCACTAACCGTTACAAAACTGTGGCGGCAGACGAGGAAAAGCCAGAGCAACACACACAAAATGCTGAAGGACCTCAGACCGTCAGGCAGCGTCTGTATAGAGGAATAAAGAGCCAATGTTTCAAGCCAAGACCCATCATCATGCCCAACTTTCCATTTCGGGGAAATATTAGGTCAGCTGGCAGAGTGGGCAGGAGCAGCAAATCACAAAGGAAATTATGTAAACCATTTAATGACACTCAGAGACTTGGGCTATATAATTATTTTTAACATATTTTGTTGTAACTATGTTTTTCTGCAATCATAATTATATGTGCCGTGTGCTACGTGTGACTGCTCGTTCTGTGTTTTGCACCTTAGCCCTGGAGGAGTACTGCCTTGTTTGCCAGCATTCATGTGTATGGTTGAATGACAATTAAACTTGAAGAATACAACGCCAGAACTGGCCCTTTGGCTCATGATGTCTGTGCCGAACATGATGCCAAATTAAACCAAATCTCTTTGTCTCTATGTGATTCATATTGCTCCATTCTCACAAAAATCATGTGTCTATCTAAAAGTGACATGTGTGTGCAGGGATACAGAAGCCATGTTGAATGTTGCGTGAATGAAATCGCAAAGGATAATTCCATATTTACAAAGTATGTACAATGCTTTCTTTTGAAACTACAAACTTCACACCTTCTGATTCACATCCATGCCAGCATCGGCTGGACTAGGATTCACTGGCTTTAGGAATCCATTGTTCCAAATTAAATCCACAATACATTATCAAGGAAGAGAAGACTGGTGGCCAAAGCCATCTGCTAAATGTAAATGACCTAAACTAAAAAATCACTCTAACACTGACTTTGACTTATTTTATCATTAGTCTCCAAGTCCTCAGAAATCTCATCCTTAATAATAGACTCGAACACTTTCCCAACCAGCAAGGTTAGGCTAACTGGCCTATAATTTCTCTTCTCTTGCCTTCCTCCCTTCTTAAAGAGTGGAGTGACATTTGCAATCTTCCAGTCCTCAGAGACCATGGCAGAATCAAGTGATTCTTGAATGATCATGACTAGGCCTTTCTGACCCTATGAACCATACTGTCCAGCCTAATCACAGGACAATTCGCAATGACAAATTAACCTCCTGACTGGTGCGTGTTTGGTCTTTGGGTGGAAACCAGATCACCCAGAGGAAACCCACACGCTCACAAGGAGAACCTTACAGACAGTACTGGAATGGAATTCCAAACTCAGATGCTCCAAGCTGGAATAATAACACACTAAACACTGCATTACTGCAGCACTTCAATTATTTTAAACTTTTATCAGGTCACCCTTTAGCCTCCAGCACTTCAGAGAAACTTGTCCAGGTTTGTCTCTCATTATTGTGGTGATAAGAGTAAGAACATGATTGGAGAGAGTCCTGAGCATGCGCAGGAATGATAGAAAGATCTGGAAGCATGGCGCTGTAAGACACGTATGGTTGTTGCTGTTAAATAAAAGTTCTATTCTTCCAGAATATGGTTCTTTATTAGAAACCCACAGTACATATTAATATAAAGAACACAACATGGTGTCAGAAGTTGGTCTGGAAGAATAATACATTACCTAACACGGGAGAATCGAAGATAATCGAAAAGAGTTTGAACTGTTTTGGTGTACTATCAGTTTTACAAATGGAATGGGCTGCAACCTTCACCGACACTTCAATTGTCTGGAAATATAGCTGAGAAATGGAGAAAATTTAAGCAACATTTTAAATTATATGTATTGGTGATTGGAGCGGATAAAAAAACTAGAGAGAACCAAGGCTGCGTTTCTACTCCACTTAATAAGTGACGACGCAATTGAGGTATATAACCATTTTATTTTTGAAAATGGGGATACTTTAAATTTAAAATTGATAATGGACACATTTCAAGCATTTTGTATACCGAAGCGTAATGTGACGTATGAGCAGTATCAAGTTTTTACATGCAAGCAGAGACCTGGTGAAACTATTGATCAATATGGTACTGACTTGGGACACCATAGTCAAATATGCGAGTTTGGAGAACTGACAGACTCTCTCATTAAAGAGAGAATTGTTTGTGGCATTCTGGATATTGGTCTGAGAGAAAGACTGTTAAGAGAACAAGACTTAGAACTGGAAAAAGCTTTGGAGACTGTTACATCACAGACTAAAGAGCTTTTAATTGAAAGCTGCAACGTACACGCTGTGAGAAAGCGCAAACATATTAGAAAAAATAATAAAACAACAACAAAAACAACAGACGTCATCTGAGAGAAAATAGCTATGTAATCGCTGTGGGCAGCAGCATTGGCCAAAACAGTGTCCAGCGTATGGGAAAATGTGCAACGACTGCGGTAAGAGTAATCACTTTTCATGCTGTTGCAGAAGTAGAAAGGAAATTAAACAAGTAAATGCAGTGCTTGAAAATGAACTTGAGGAGTTTTATATCGATGTGCTTTGTGAAAACAACCAAAGTAAGAATAATTGGATTATTCCATTGCAAGCGAACCAAAACAATATTCTGTTTAAACTGGATACTGGAGCACAAGTAAATGTCCTTGCAGAATCTGAGTTTAATGCATTAAAGCCAAGGCCAAAGTTACATAAGGCAAATATAAAAGTGACTGGGTATTCAGGTGCAGACAATCCAGTTAAAGGAATATGTGTAGCAAAAGTATCACTCAAAAATATTGTGCACGTGCTTTCATTTGTGGTCATGCCAAAAAATGTACAGTCAATACTGGGTTTATCTGTCTGTGAGAGACTGAATTTGGTGAAAAGAATCTTAGTCCTGGACAGTGACACAGAGTCAGAATACAGTGACTTGATGAAAGAGTATGAGGACTTGTTCAAAGGGCTTGGCTGTCTTCCAGGAGAGCAAATGATTCAAATTGACAACACAGTGCCACCCGTAGTGTATCCATGTAGAAAAGTGCCTTTTGCATTACATCATCATCTGAAAACAAAGCTTGACAGAATGGAACGGTTAGAAGTCATAAAGAAAGCTCCCAGACCCATCCCTTTGTTACCAACATCTGACAAAGCATTGCCACCAAAACCAGGAGTTGCAATTTTGCCTTCTGGAAGTAATGTACCTGCATCAATGGGCCATGCATTCCTTCACAATCTCACCTCTGCAGGAGGACAGAGGCCAAACTTGCCGGCACAGTACAATACTGATCTGAAGCCAAAGAGTGACAAGAATCAGGATCCAATTGAAGAAGCGAAATCACAAGTGAAGGAAGTGAGAAGTTCAAGCGCTGAAGTCTCAGCATAAAAAAGAGATTACACAGTTAATGAATGAATTAGATGAAGAAAAGAAGATTCGTATTTCATTACAAATGGAAGTGGAAGGAATTAAGAAAGCTACAATACTTGAAGTACAACCCAGATCATACATAGTCCAAACTGAAGAAGGAGCAGTATGAAGAAGAAATCGCAACGACCTCAAGAAAGAGCCAACTTCAGAGTTTCAGTTAACTGATGCAGACCAGACAAAACATCGAAATAACAACAAAACACAAGAACTGTGTAAACCACTTAGAAGGTCTACTCGTGTTCATAAACCCCCAGAGAGACTGATAGAGACATGTTAAATTATGCATTTGCTCTGGTCAACGTCGCTAATTGTTTTTCTTTTTAAGGAAAAGAAGATGTGGTGATTTCACGTGTAAGAACGTGATTGGAGAGAGTTCTGAGCATGCGCAGAAATGATAGAAAGATCTGGAAGCACGGCTCTGTAAGACACGTGTGGTTGTTGTTGTTAAATAAAAGTTCTATTCTTCCAGAATATGGTTCTTTATTAGAAACCCATGGTACATATTAACATAAAGAACACAACAACTATAGCTCATGCACTCTAATACAGGGTGCCAACTGGTAGCGGTTAACTTAACGCTTTACTCCGCCAGTGACTGAACTTTAGTTCCCACTTCATGCTATGATTTGTTTGTAGATTCTTCCCGTGACCGCCAGAGTTTTCTCTGGGTGTTTGATGCACCATCAATAACTCTCGGAGATGGGAGGCGAACGATAGGATTTTATTAGCAGCAAAACGGAGCACAGCATCTCGGAGACTGAGTAGGGGAGCAGTGCCTCCAATCGCCTTTATACAGGGGTCTGTGGGAGGAGCTACAGGAGCAGTCAGCAGAGGGCGTGTCCAGACAGGTATACATAGTTTACCACAGTGTTCCAGTTTCCTCCCACATTCCCCAGACGTACAGGTTAGTAAGGGTTAGTAAGCTGTGACCATTCTGGCTTGGTGCCCGAAGTATGCTGATACATGTGGGCTTCTCCCAGCACAATACTCAGACTATGCTGGTTGACACAGAGAAAGCATTTCACTGTACGTTTTGACGTTTTGATGTTCAAGAGACAAATAAAGCAAATCTATCTTTTTCTTTCTTTCTTTCTTTTCTGTACTGTCTCCAAAGCCTCCACGCCCTTTCTGCAATGGGGCATCCAGAACTGCACACAGTAATTTCAGATTAAAACAAAAGCTATTCAATTTCTTCATGTAATGTGAACACTGTTATTTAGGCCAGTATTTACTGTTGCTCCCTAAATCTCTGACTGGAACTTTTCAGAGGCCAGTGGGAGCAAATGATATTGTTGACGATATTGTCAGGAGTGGAATTCATTCTCAGGCTAGGTGTAGACATCACTCAACCAGATGGGTTGTTATGAACTTTGATGGTCAGAATCAGAATTAGATTTATTGTCCCTAGATTAATTATGAAATGTGTTGCTAGTGGCAACAGTACCGCGCAGCAATAACAAATGAATATAAAGTACAATAAAATAGATACGTAAGAACAAATAAACAAATAAAAACATTTATTTATTTGTTTGGAGACACAATGCAGAATCGGAAACAGAATCAGGTTTAATATCACCACATACGTCAAGAAATTAGTTGTCTTTGAAGCAGCAGTACAATACAATACATGATAATAGAGAGGAAAAAAACTGAATTACAGTAAGTATATACATATATATATAGTTAAATGAAATAAGTAGTACAACAATAAAACTAAAATAAGTTGTGAAGAAGTGTTCATGGCTTCTATGTCCATTTAGGAAACAGATGGCAGAGGGAAAGTAGCTGTTTCTGAATCATTGAATGTGTGTCTTCAGGCTTCTATACTTCCTTCCTGATGGTATCAATGAGAACAAGGCATATCCTGGGTGATAGGGATCCTTAATGATGGATGCCGCCTTTTTGAGGCATTGCTCCTTGGAGCCGATCTGGGCACTAATGAGGCTAGTACCTATGATGGAGTTGACTAAATTTACAACTTTCTGCAGATTATTTCGATCCTGTGTAGTAGCACCACCCCTCCCCCCCAAACCAGATGATGTTGTAGATGGTTAGAATGCTCTGCACGGTACACCTGTAGAAAGTTACAAGTGCCTTTGCTGACTTATCAAATCTCCTCAAACTCCTAATGAAATATAGCCACTCTCATGCCTTGTTGGGCCCAGGATAGTTACTGACACCCAGGAACTTTAAATTAGTCATGAACTTCCAGTCTCTTCCAGCCCTGCCAGCAACCCACCTATTCAACACTAGCTTAATCACAGGATAATTTACAATGACCAACTAACTTACTAGCCAGCTTATCTTTGGAGTGTGGGAGGAAAAGGGTGCTCATGGAGGAAACCCACACATGCACACAGGAGAAACCTACAAACTTTCTTACAGAGGATACTAGAATTGACCTCTGAACACCGATGCCCCAAGCTGTAATAACATGGCGCTAACCCATAAACTACCATGGCACCCTATCTATAGATATATAGATAAATTGATTGACAAATATATAAATAAAAAGATAAATAGAAAAATAAATTGAAACAAGAGGAAGTCTGCAGATGCTGGAAATCCAAGCCACACACACAAAATGCTGGAGGTACTTAGTAGACCAGCATTTTGGTCCTCCAGCGTCTTGTGTGTGTTGCTTGGACAAATAAATAACTAGTTCAATTAGAGAAATACCGATGTAGTGTTCATGGATTCATGTACAGATACCGTTCAGACATCTGATAGCAGAGGGGAAGAAGCTGTTTCTAAAATGTTGTATAATGCCTTGAAGAACATATTTTATGTATTTCTACCGCTATGCTGTGAGGCATTTTTATTTCAGCAGTTTTTCTGCAAATGCAATATGTTCTGTTAGTTAAGCTTCATAGACTAGTGTTCTGGCTTCGGCTAAAGATAAGGAGCCATTTGTGCAACTTAGGAATGCCAATATTCCTGAGTTTGCCCATTTGTTTGTGATGTTCTTCGAGGGAAGTTCAAACTGCGACGGGTTATAGGAGTTAAGCGCCTTGAGTAAAGCGACACACCTATCTACTACAGAAACGAGCTCCAACGTTTCTGTGCACATTTAGAATGATTTAACCGGCATGTGTACTTTTTCTTTTCTTTTTCTGTTAACTCTTTGTAAAAGTTGAAATATTGGTAAATTTACTTCCACTATAGTTTTATGCCTGCATAAGGTCTATTATTTCCTGGTGAATGATAACTTTGGATGGGGCAGTAGTTACACAACAGTATTCGCCACAATCTTTGTTCCCTCATCAGAATATTCCAGCACTCCTGTTTGGTGGAACCTAAATCATACCCACCTTAGACGTGTGTTGCTATCGAAGGTGGCCTTCTCACCCTTACCCATGCAATACTGAGTCACATGGCTGTTAACAGTTAGCTAATGAACCAAGTTTGTTGCACACCATGGTGAGAGGGCTACACTTAAAGGGTGCTTGTGGAAAGTGAGGTGCATCATAATTAGGTATTTTATTATGGATGCTGCAGAGATTAAGATCTGGTGTGAGATGAAGAGGGCATCCACATGTAATACTTATGTTCTGAGTGGGGTTGCTGTCTGATACTGTTGAGGGGAGGATGAGTTAACAGAGAAAAGTGACAGTGGTTGGGTCTCTGGCACTGAGTCTGCCTCTGTGACTCAGAAGGGAAGGGAACAGAAGAGGCACGTTGTGGTGATAGGGGATTCATTATTTAGGCAAAAAGACAGGAGGTTCTGTGGGTGAGAATGAGATTCCCAGATGGTATGTTGCCTCTTGGGTGCTAAGGTCCAGGATATCTCAGATCGACTCCTCAGCATTCTTAGATGGGAGGGTAAACAGCCGGAAGTCGTGGTCCATGTAGGTACCAATGACATGGGTAGAACAAGTGATGAGGTTCTCCATAAGGAGTTCAGAGAGTTAGGTGCTAAGTTAGAGAGCAGGGTCTCCAGCGTGGTCTACAGGGTGGGACCTGTACAGAAAGGATGGTTTGCACCTGAACTGGAGGGGGACTAATATCCTTGCAGGGAAGTTTATTGATGCTGCCTAGTGGGGTTTAAACTACCATAACAGGGGGATAGGAACAGAGTAACAGAACAGTTAGTGGAGAGGCTGTGGAGAGAGATGCTGGTAAAACCTCAGACAAAGTCAGGAATCAAAGGGTTGAGCATGGTGAGACTAGTGTCCTGAGCTGTCTATACTTCAATGCAAGAAGTATGATAGAAATGGTGGATAATAGTTCTGTGGATGAGGTAGCTGGTTTACAAACAGAGACAATGTGTAATGAGGAGAGGCTGTTGATGGGGAAATATGGAAGTGAACAGGATGAGCTGCCACATAAAAGGTGGACAAAATCGAAAAGGGTGAATACAGGACTGAAGGTATTAAATCTGAATGTGCACAGTATATGGAATAAGGAAGATTAACTTGTAGCACAGTTCCATATTGGCAGGTATGATGTATGCATCATTGAATCATGATTGAAAGGCGGTTATAGCTAGGAACTTAATGTCCAAGGATGTGTGACGTCATGAACATTGACTTCTCTAACTTCCGTTAATGCCCCTCCTCCTTTTCTTACCCCATCCCTGATATATTTAGTTTCTCCCCCCTCCTCTTTTTTTTTGTCTCTCTCTGCCCATCACTCTGCCTGTTCTCCAACTTCCTCTGGTGCTCCCCTCCCCCTTTCTTTCTGCTGAGGAAGACAGAGGAGGTGGCATTTCTCTGTTGGCAAAAAATAATATCAAATCGTTAGAAAGAGGTGACATAGAACTGGAAGCTGTTGAATCATTGTGGTTCAAGCAAAGGAACTGCAAGGGTAAAAGACTCTGGTGGGAATTGTATACAGACTGCCAAACCGTAGTAAGGATGTGGCCTACAAATTACAATGGGAAATAGAAAATGCATGCTAAAACTGCAATGTTGCAATAGTCATGAGTGAGTTCAATATGCAGGTAGTTTGGGAAAATCAGCTTGGTGTGGAATTCCAGGAGGGGGAGTTTCTAGAGTGCCTATGAGATGGCTTTTAGAGCAGCTCATGGTTGAGCCCACTAGGGGATCAGCTTTCCATGGCCAGAATTGGGTTGGAAAAGCACACAGACATCGTTGATGGCAGAGCAGCAATGGCTGGAATTTCTGGAACCAGTTTGGAAGGCACAGGATATATACATCCCAAAGAGGAAGAAGTATTCCAAAGGAAAGATGACACAACCATGGCTAACAAGAGAAGTCAAAGCCAACATAAAAGCCAAAGAGAGGACATATAATAGAGCAAAAATTAATGGGAAGTTAGAGGATTGAGAAGCTTTTAAAAAGCAACAGAAGGCAAGTAAACACATTATTAAGAAGGTACAAAGAGAATATGAAAGTAAATGAGTCAATAATAGTAAAGAGGATACCAAAAGTTTCTTCAGATGCATAACGTGTAAAAGAGAGGCGAGAGTGAGTATCAGACAGCTGGAAAACTATGCTTGAGACGTAGTAAATGGCAACAAACTGAATAAGTATTTTGCAACAGTCTTCACTGTGGAAGACACTAGTAGTAGGGTGGAAACTGGAGTATTGTGAGCAGCTTTTGACCCCTTTCCTTCAAAAGGATGGGCTAAAACTGGAGAGGGTTCAAAGGAGGTTCATGAAAATGATTCCAGGATTGAATGGCTTGTCATATGAAGAGTGTTTGATGGCCTTGGGCCTGTATTCACTAGAATTCATAAGAATGAAGGCTGACCTCATTGAAACATGTTGAATGATGAAAGGTTTTGATAGAAAGGATGTGGAGAAGATGTTTTCTTGATGGGAGGCTCTAAAACCTGAGGACACAGCCTCAGAATAGACGGGTGTCTTTTTAAAATGGAGACAAGGAGGAACTTGTTTAGCCAGAGAGTGGTGAATCTGTGGAATTCTTTGGGGCTGAGAGGAAAATTGGATCAGCTATGATGAAATGGTGGAGCAGACTCAATGTGCCAAATTTTGCTCCTATATCTTATGGTCTGATTGGTAAATATACTTCCACTGCAATTGTATGCTGGTGTACAATCTGTTACTTCCTGGTGAATGATAACTTCCTGGCAGCATTTACACAGCATTCACCACAATTTTCTTATCCTCATCGGAACATTCCAACATACCTGAATCAGACCGATCCTAGACAAGTGTTACTATTGACGGAGGTCTTCTCACTGCTGAGTCCTGTGGCTGATGGCAGAGTTAGCTAATGATCCAAGTTTGTTATGAGCACCCTATGTGTCTTGAAGCTCCTGTACCTTCCCCCTGATGATAGTAATGAGAAGATGACATGTTCAGTATTGTAAGGGCCCTTCATGATAGCTGCTGCCTTCTTGAGGCAGTACCTTTTAAATATGTCTTCCATAGTGTGGAGGGTTCTGCCTGTGACAGGAGCTAGCTGAGCCTACAACCCTGTGAAGCCTTTTTTGATCCTGTGCATTGCTGCTTCCATACTAGATGGTGATGAAGACTGTCAGAATGTTCTGTATGGTACATCTGAAGAAATTTTTGAGAATCTTTAGTGACACACCAAAACTCCTCAAACTCCTGCTGGTGTGACACTGTTGCGATTGCATCAAAGTATTGGGGCCAGGATAGATCCTCTGAGATTTTGACATCTATGATCTTAAAGCTGCTCACCCTTTCCAATGCTGAAGCCTCACTGCAGACTGGTCTGTTATTCTTCTGAATTACCCCTCCTAGAGTCCACAATCAATTTCTTCACAAGTAAGCCGAAAAGCAATTCATCATTGATAACACTGGATATTTATCCCTGGTTTATTAAATTTGAGGTTCTCAGTCTCATGGTGAAATTTGAGTTCATGCAAATACTGATCTTGAAGTTTGCCCCTGAGCTGTACCCTGATTAACCATAACAAAATCTTCAGCAAATGCTGATCACCTTGATCTGTTGCAAGTCTGTTTTTTCAAGTGGATTCAAAGTTCAAAGAAAATTTATTATCAAAGTGGTATAATTTCATAGCTGGGGCAGGGAGTTAGTGAGGATAAGCTCCAACTACTTATTAAATCCTCCCAATGATGTGTTTCTCAATTAGACTCTGACAACCAAGTCTAGCTCTTGGTCTTCACGTGTGGCTTAGCTACTAAACCTGGCTGAGCTATTTCTACTGAGAGGAGAAGGGGCAAAGACAGGTTACTGGCACCTTAAAACCAGATGCTCTGGGCAGATGTGGATCATCATCTGTGGTTGGCAGGTCATCTAGGAGAAGGAAAACTCTGGTTTCAAATGTCTGTTACCTTACATCTATAACACTCATGGGGAAGGCTTTGGGAGTAAACCCGGAGGAAATATCTGGAGCTGAAACCCCTGAGGTAGTTCTACATTAAGTTCAATGCTGACTGGCAACTTCTGCTGATACTAAACTGTATCGGTCTCTGCTGTTGCTTTGGATTCACCAGTTGCATGGAGAAGGGGAACCTGCTGCATGGGCAACAGCTTCTGTCCATATCATACTGCCCTGGTTTGTGTACTGGCTTGCCAATCGTGTACACAGCTGGGACACACCATCCGTGGTCAACGCTGACCAACTGGAGTCCTCATTAAGTTACCATAAACTACTTTGAGATTAATTTCCTTGCACGCATTTATAAGGAAAATGAAGAAATATAATAGAATCTACAAAAGAAATATATAAACCAAGGAGGCAGATTATCGTATGGTTTCTTTGCAAAGAAGAGCAGAGATGTTCTCCCCAGTGTGTGGGCCAATATTTACCCACACCAGATAAACAGGTTGTCAGCTCATTATCACATTGTTCCTTGTGAGATCCTTGCTGTGTGCAGGCTGGTTTCCACCTTTCACAGGCACTCTGCTTCGCTGAAATTTCCTCTGGGACACTTAGAGATCATGAAAGGGGAGACAGAAGAAAAGATATAAGGATAAAGACAAACTTTATTTGTCACATATCCATCAACACGTATAGTGAAATACGTCACTTGCATCTGTCATCACCACAGTCCAAGGATGCACTAGGAGCTGCCCTCAAGGGTCGCCATGCTTCTGATGCCAATGTGGCATGGCCACATCTAACTCGTACATCTTTGGAACGTGGGAGGTAACCAGAGAACCTGGAGGAAACCCACACAGTCCTGGGGAGAATGTACAAACTCATTACAGACAGCGGCCAGAATCGAACCCAGATCTTGCGCTGCCCACTACACTACCATGCTGCCAGTTAGAAGTATGCTCTGAGATGTTGAACACCCAGCTACCTCCACTCATAACTTTAAAACACTGAACTTTCCTTTCCACCAAAATGGAAGACCTTGTATTTTTTATATTCATATTGTGGGGAGGTATGGTAGTGTAGTGATTAGTGCAATCTCTTTACTGCACAGGCTTCAGTTCCCGCCACAGTCTGTTACTGTCGGGCACTCCAATTTCCATAAGACCATAAGATATAGAAGCTGAATTAGTCTGCTCTGCCATTTCATCATGGATGAACCACTTTCCCTCTCAGCCCTAATCTCCTGCCTCCTCGCCATTTCCTCCAATATTCCAAAAATGTACAGTGAGGGTTAATGAGTTCTGGGCATGTCCTGTGGTACCTGAAGCATGGTGACATTTGCGAGGTGCCCTCATTGCGTTGTCAGACTGTGGTGGTCGCTAATGCAAAATGATACATTTTACTGTATGTTTCCATGTACATGTGACAAATAAAGCTAATCTTGATCTTTTTCATTTTATGGTACCTTATCTGCCAAATCCTTGTGATATCACTCATTGAGACTTTCAGGATCCTATATCTGCATTGAAACAACTCTGAATCCTCTTCATAACCACCCTGGCACTTGGTTTTTTAAACCTCAGCAAACTAGGATACACTGTATTGCACTTGAATCCGTCAGATGGAGAGGGATCTGAAAACAACAATGAAGATTATAAATCAGTTCCACTGACAGACTGGGAGTGAAAACCACTCAGCCACAAGGGGAAGTTGGATAAGATATTTCACTTAACGTCTGAATCAGAATGCACTGGGTGTCCAAGAAACATTTTATGGGGCCATTTCGTCATGATAAACTCCAGAATGATGCATTGATCTTAACAGGATAACGAGTTTCAGAAGAACATTAATTTGTATTTGGGAGCAAGAGGTGTGGTGATTATAGTTAATGTACAGTCTGGATATATGCCAAAAGCCTTTGAAACTGGATATATAATTCCTATAATACCAAAAAATATTGCATTAAATAGTACAACTTCCTTCTCCTTCAGAGCACATTCTTGCCTCTGCAAATCATCCCCAATTAACAGTATTTGGATGAAAGAGGGTGCAGATGGTAATGTTCCTCCGGGGGTTGCATGATTGATGGCAGACTAGCTCATATCAAATCTGATTCACTCGTCAAGAGCCTCTAATGTTCAGCGTGAGCTTCAATGCTAATCGCCCAGCACGTGGTAATGTCAAGGGGTGACTGTAAAGATCGTATAAAGAACTGAGCAAATCGAGTTATGTGCTCGGAAGTAATGGGGAGCTTGATGATGTTATCCATTGTCTAATGCTCCCCTGAGACTGAGAGAGCATTTATGTGCTCCAAATGTTTGTCTCACAGGATTCCTTAACCTTATTACCACCTGAAATTATATCTGTGTTAATCACAGCCTGGTATGGAAACAGCAATGTCCTTGAAGGGAAAATTCTACAGATAGGGCCCGGTCCATCATGGGAAAAAGCCCATGATTTACACAGAGAGCTGTCGCAGGAAAGCAGCATCCATTATCATGAACCCCACCGCCAGGCCGTGCTCTCTTCTCGCTGCTGCCATCAGGAGTAAGGTACAGGAGCCTCAGGACCCACACCATCAGGTGCAGGAACAGTTATTACTCCTCACGAATCAGGCTCTTAAACCCATGAACTCAACTTCACTTGTTCTATCACTGAGCTGCTCCCACAACCTAAGGACCCACTTTCAAGGACTCTTCACCTCATGTTCTCGATATTTATTGCGTATTTGTTTATTTATTATTATTTCTTTTTTTATCTTTTGTATATGCACAGATGGTTTGCACATGGGTTGCTTGTCCATCCTGTGGGGCACGGTCTTTCATTGTTTCTGTTATGGTTCTTGGATTTAGTAAGTATCCTTGCAAGAAAATGGATCTCAGGGTTCTATATGGAGACATAAATGTACTTGATTATAAATTTACTTTGCACTTTGAAGTTTGTACTGGACATGCGAAACTCCAGCAAAGGACGGAAGCCCAAATTGAGTGGCTTCTTGATTTGAAGTCTGCTGTAGCCTTCAATTAGCTCAGTGTGCTCTGTCCCCCACAACCACACTGTCCCTGTCAAAACGAACTTACCACTGTACACCCAGTGGCCACTTTATTAGGTACACCTGTAAACCTGCTCGTTAATGCAAATATCTAATTAGCCAATCATGTGGCAGCAACCCAGTGCATAAAAAGCAGCAGACATGGTCAAGAAGTTCAGTTGTTGTTCAGACCAAACATCAGAATGGGGAAGAAGTGTGATCTTAGTAATTTTGACTATGGAATAATTGTTGGTGCCAGATGGGGTGGTTTGTGTATTTCAGAAACTGCTGATCTCCCAGGATTTTCACATATAATGGTCTCTAGAGTTTACAGGGAAACATCCAGTGAGCAACAGTTCTGTGGGTGAAAATGCCTTGTTAATGAGAGAGGTCAGAGAAGAATGCCCAGACTGATTCAACCTGATAGGAAGGTGACAGCTATTCAAATGACCATGTATCACAACAGTGATATGCATGGCACATCAAACCTTGAAGCAGATAGGCTACAGCAGATATACCAACATACAGGTATACACTCAGTGGCCGTTTTGTTAGATACCTCCTTACTGAGAGAATTTGCCACTGAGTGTATTTCTTACATTTCAATCAGGTTTGGTCGCAAAGAGACATTATGGAATCAGAATTAGATTTATTATCACTGACAAATGTTGTGAAATTTGTTGTTCTTCGGCCACAGTACAGTGCAAAACATTTAAGAAATTACAATCAGCTTTAATAAGAAATATTAAATAAATAAATAGTGCAAACAGAGAGCAAAAAGTGATGTAGTGTCATGGGTTTATGGTCTGTTTAGAAAACTGATAATGGGGGGTGGGGGGAAGAAGTGGCTTCTAAAATGCTGAGTGTGTGATTTCAAACTCCTGTATCTCCTTTCTGATGGTGGTACTAAGAAGAGGTCATGTCCTGGATCGTTAAGATCCCTAACGATTGATACCACTTTCTTGAGGCATCGCCTATTGAAGAAGTCTTTTGGTGATGAGGAGGCTAGTGGCCACAATGGAGCTGGTTGAGTGTAAGATCTTTTGCAGTTTTTTCTGACCCATAACAGTTCCCAGCAGTGTAACCCTTCATTTCCTTTCCCCATCCTTGTATATCCTCGTACCTGAAGATAGATCAGCTGGTTAAGTGGTGTCACAACAATAACCTTGCATTCAGATTCAGTAAAACCAAGGAGTTGTTCGTGGAATTCAGGAAGCAGAAGTTGAGGAAACATACGCCCATCCTCATCTAGGAAAGGGTGAGCACCTTCAGGCTCCTGGGCGTCAACGTCTCTGAAGGTCCATCCTGTGCTCAACATATTGATGCGATTACAAAGGACCCACAAATATTTTTATCCTCTGTCTTTCTGCGCTATTTATGTTATTTAGTTTTCTTTGTTGATATATACTGTACTGCTTATCATAATTTATAGTTTTTATTATTAAGTATTGCAGGGGTTCCCAACCTTTTCTATGCTATGGAGCCTTACCAATAACTAAGACTTCCATGGACCACAGGTCAGGAGTGAGAGATTGAACTGTACTGGTGCCACAACACTGCGAACTTCATGACACATGCCAGTGACATTAAACTGATTTGATTTTCTTGTTACTGACAATTCCCCTTAGATTCTTGCTGTAACTCCAGAATTAATATAAGATGGGGATTTTCAAAGTGTCTTCTTTTCCTATCTAGTTACAGTATCTCCCTTTTCCCATTCCAGTCCAAATGAAGGGTCTCGATTTAAGGGTCCATCTCCCTATGTAGATGCTGCCTGCCACATTGAATTCCCCCAGGTCTGCTCCAGATTTCCAGCATCTGCCATTTCCCTTGTTCTTTGTCTGATTGCATCTGCAATGTTCAGACAAGGTATTGGTCAGACTGCACTTGAAATATAGGTGAGCAGTTTTAGACCCTTTATCTAAGAAAAGATGTGGTGGCATTGGAGATAGTCCAGAGGAGGTTCAGGAAAACGGTCCTAGGAATGACAGGGAGCTCTGGGCCTATACTCACTGGAGTTTAGAAGAAGGGCCGGGGGGGGGGGGGGGAAGAGGAAAGAGATTTCATTAAAACCTATCGAATATCGAATATAGAATGGGTAGAGAGAGAATGTTTCGCATAGTGGGTGTCTAGGATCACAGGGCACAGTCTCAGAATAGAAGGGCATCCTTTGGAACAGTTGAGGAAGAATTTCTTTAGCCAGAGGGTGGTGAATCTGTGGAATTCATTACAACAGACAGGTATACCGAAAGCAGAGGTTGATTGGTTCTTGATTAATAAGGAAATGTATTTATTTATTTATCAATACAGTATGGTGTAGACCCTTCCGGCCCTGCAGTCCCACCAACCTCTGACAACCCCAATTTAACAGGACAATTCACAATGACCAATTAACCTACCCGGTCTCTCCTCAGACTGTGGACGGAAATGAGAGAATCTGGAGAAACTCCACAGAAAAGTGCAAAGGAGAGGCAAGTTTTTCCTTATAAAGTTGTAGATGCCTGGAACCTACAGTGGTGGGAAGCAAGTATGATAATGGCAATGAGCAGGCTTGTGTACGGCAGTGAATAGACAGATGCTTACATGGAAAGATGGGATCAGTAAGACCTGTTCCTGTCCTGTACTGCTTGAGCTCCATATTCTATGTTGAGACAGAACTCAGGAAGTTCTAACCAACAGCTGTTGGAAAAACCTTAGCCACATGGATTTTGACAGCTCAGATAGGTGTCTCACTGTTACCTTGTCAAGGATCATTGGGGATCTGAAATAAAACAAAACTTAACTGTTTTTTCAAGTGTTTTAGTCAGCATGTAATTGTGTTTTAAATGTGAAAAGAAACTGTAAAATATGACAGGAGTCATTTTTTAAAAGTATAATTATTTTCTAGAAGGGAATTAACACTATAAGTCAGTGTGGCATTCCTGTTGGGTTACTGCTGTGCCTGTTTTATTTTTTATTTACAGATACGGCACAGAGTAACACCTTCTGTTCCTTCAAGCCATGCCGCCCAAACCCGACAATCGCGAATTAACCTCAACTTAATCAGGGGACAATTTACAATGACCAATTAACTTATCTAGTATGCCTTTGGACTGCCAAGGAAAAAGGTTCAAAAGTTTATGGGTTCAATGGTTCATTTATTTTCAAAGTATGTAAGCAGCACACATCTCTGAGATTCATCTTCTCCAGATAGTCATGAAACAAAGAACACTATAAAAGTCATTCAAAGGAAAACATCAGCCACCACCCCCCCAATATGGGAAGAAACAAATTGTGCAAACTGCAACTTCAACACCCCCCCAAAAAGAAAAAGCAAATCATGCAGGTGGCAAGAACCTCTAACCCTAAAACCCACCACTTGCTCAAAAATCCAAAAAATCATCCCAGATGGCAACAAGAAAGGACGACAACATAATCATCAACCCCACCGTGCAAGCAACCAATCATGCAAACAGGAAGAACATCAAACCCTTAAACCCCAACCCCGCACAAAAAAAATTGTGCCAAATGGCAATAACAAAGAATGGGTGAATGCACAGTACATTAGAAAACCATAGCAAACTGAAAGAATCCTCAGTCCCGTCCATAAATTGCAGAAATTTGGCAATATCCTCTGACACATCAAGGAAGAAAAAGGCCACTGGAACACAAGACCAACAAGCGACAGACCATCACATAGACACTTTATCTGGCACCAGAGTCCAGCAGACTCATCGAGTTTCAGAGTTTCAGCTCTGGTCTTGACTTCTGGACATCCTATTGACCCACAGGCCTCTCTATTGTGACAGAGAGATGTCACCGCAGCAAGCAAGAGGCAGATTGCCAGGCTGAACGCTCACTCGCTTTCCACATTCACCTCAATGTTTCAGTCGTCCTCGACACTTTAATCAGCAAGATCTGGAGTTGATCATGGACTTTTGCCAACCGCATCCAAGCTTCTTCACCTCAAGGCAACTCGCCTTGTGGAATTACCTCAGAGACAGCAAAGTGCTAGATCACTTAATAAAGAGAAGATGTAGAAGAAGGGAAATAATCATTTTCAAGGACTATCTGGAAGATGTCACCTGAGGAAGCGTTGTTCGCTGACGTCATCTTGACTGCAAACCGGAGCACCCGGAAAACCAGGCTGCATTTCACAGGGAGGATGTGCAGTGGATGCCAGGATTGACCTCTGAACTCTGATGCCCCGAGCTGTAATAGCATCATGCCATCTGCTACGCTACCGTGATGTTTGTGGTATTCCTGGAGGTTCTGTCTCACAATGCTTTGCACTGGTTACCCAATTCTCCTACAGCTTCATTTTCCACTGACCTATCACATATTCATTAAACTCTTTACAGTGATTGAATTTTTGCCATCTGTCAGTCAAGCACATATTGCATAGTTTGGAAGAACAAATACGGTAAATTTATACGTACAAAAAGGCTGGATGAACTCAGCAGGTCGGGCAGCATCCGTTCAAAGAACAGATGCTTTCTTTCAACGGAAGCTGCCTGACCTGCTGAGTTCATCCAGCTTTTTTGTACGTCTTGATTTGACCACAGCATCTGCAGTGTACTTTGTGTTTACAGTAAATTTATGTCATCTCTGTCTCTACCTTGTCAGATCACACAAAGTACAAAGTTCAAAGTACATTCAATATTAAAGCATGTATATTATCTCGAAGCTTGAGATTGATTTTCCAGCGGAAATTCACAGTAAGTACAAGAAACACAATAGAATCAATGAATGAACACATCCAAAAGGAAAGACAAACAACCGATGTGCAAGTGCACAGAACATGAAAAGCCGAGCCCGCAAAAGTGAGTCCACAGCCGCAGATTCAGTTCAGTGCTGAGGTGAGTGAAGCCCATCCAGGAGCCTGATGGCTGCAGGCCACAGCCACAGAGCCAGTTCAGCAAAGAGACAAGTGAAGCCCGTCCAGGAGCCTGATGGCTGCAGGCCACGGTTCAGCACTGAGGCGAGTGAAACCAGTTCAGGTTCCTGATAGCTCCAAGCCACAGCTACAGTGTTGGCAAAGCACAACACGAGGCAGCCAGCCGAACCTGTTTGAAATTTACTCCCTTCAACAAAAAGGGTGGCAGTCCATAGTTGTACAGTGAGATCCAACAAGCAAATTGTTGTAGAGCAAGCTCCAACAAGCAAAGTCTGAGGCTCAGCATTCAGAGTCCTGTCATTGATAAGTCTGGATTTCAAGGCCTAGCATTTGGTGATCTGTGGGTCCTGGGGTCGATGCCAAGGATTGAGGTCTTTGGGTCAATAGGATGTCTGGAACTCAAGGCTGGATCTGAATCTGTGAAACACTGTGAGTCTGCGGGAGAAGTTGAAGCCCGATATCTGTGAGCCAGAGTCTGGGTCCATTGGAGGATGGAGGCCAAAGATAGCCTTTCCTTGGGTTGGAGGGCTGTGTGTTGTGACGTGGGTGGGAAAAATCGGGTTTATTTTGCTATTATTGTTTTGTTGTTGATTATGTCCTGCTTTATTATGTTCTGTGGTGTTCTGCCGAACATTGTGGGCCTGATACGTTGGTAACAGGATGTGTAGCAACACTTGCGGGCTGCCCTCAGCGAAGTCTCGGATGTGTTGATTGTTAACATAATGATGCATTTCACTGTATGTTTCAATGCACATGTGGTAAATGAATTTCAATCTTGAAAGTTTCTTAAATCTTGAACCAAATAATACCTACACATCCAGAGTATAAACAATGCTGCTGGGTCAAGCTGCATCTGTGGGGTGTGTTATGACAGTGAACAATGTCACTGGAGAGGCACTGAAGTCTTTATTCAGCAAAACGAGCAGCAGGCATCATATTTGAGACACTCTTGGAGCCTGACTGACTGAATATTACGTGACATTTTTATATGCTAACCACCAAAGGTAACAGCAGGACAATCCAATAGTTACAATGTATCTACAATGCTTCCTTTGAACTGCATGTAATTTTCAAACTCCTCCAACAATCCAGACACTCAAAATGAATGTTAATCCCTTTGTCTCTCATGCAGACATCTCAGGCAATCAATCCAAGTCTGCAGCTCCAGGAAGACCATTGTTCAGAGCTGCATTTAAAATTCAATCTGCATTACAGATTTCTGGTCAAAAGACTGGTTGTTACTGTAATTAGTATTTGCTATATGTCCTAACTCCAGAATGCACTCTAAAAGGGTAAAAGAGCTGTTGGCATTTTGGATGGAGAATGGAGAAGATAACTAGTGTAAAGAGTGTCAGGAGAGTGAGATAGGGGTCAGAGGTGATTGGTGGACTGTGCAGCAGCAAAACAGAGGTGTCAAAAACTAAAACAATTGGAATCAATACCAGCTTTATTGACTTCATGGTCTCCATCAGTCAGGTCCGACCATGGATGTTGTGTCCTATCTGTCTAGATAAGCAAGCCTGGGCAGTACAACATAGAGAGAAAGCTGTTGCCCATGAAGCAATTTCTCTCTCTCCATGCATCTGATGAACTCAAAGAGACAGCAGAGACGGATACAGTTTGGCACCAGCATAGTCAGTCAGTGTTGAACTCAACGTAGGACTGCCTTAAGGACTCCATTTCTGGATTTTTCCTTAGGCTCTACTCCTGAAGTCTTCCCCATGGGTAACAGTGAGAAAAGGGCATGCCCTGGGTGCTGAAGGTCCTTAGTAATGGATGCTGCCTTTCTGAGACATTGCTCCCTGGGTACTTTGTAGGCTAGTACCTAAGATGGAGCTACTGAGCACTATCTGCCTGAAGCGACCAGATTTAAGGCTCCAGTAAACCCCTTTTCCCCTTCATGTCTCAGTAGAAAAGGTCCCGCTGGGCTTAGTAGCTAAGCCAGATATGAATGCCAGGAGCTGAACTTAGTTATCAGAGGCTGTTTACAGCTATTAGCTTGATTGTCATTGATATATTGCCATGGGATTCATTGCTTTGTGGCAATTATATTAGATAGATAGATAAATTAATAATGAAATGGCTAAGTAAATGAATAAATAGTGCAAATGAGGATAAGTGAGATAGTGTTCATGAGTCCACTTTCCATTCAGAAATTTGATTGCAGAAGAGAATAAGACATTCTTCAAAAGTTGAGTTTATCTCTTCCAGCTCCTGTACCTCCTTGCGGATGGTAATAATGAGAAGAGGCATTCCCTGGACGGTGGCAGTCCTTATGGATGAACGGTGCTTATGGTGGTCAGGAGCTGGTTGAGTCTATAACCATCTGCAGCCTCTTTCACAGTGGAACCTCCATACCAGGGATATGTTTAAAGGGGATCTGAGTAAGAAGTATTTCCCCCAGAAGCTGATTAGAATCCAGGGTGCACTGGAAGTGGAGGCAGGGACACTTGCATTAGAGAAAGATCTACACAAGCACTTGAAATGCCACTGTTGGATCCAACTGTTAAATCTCAATTGCCATTTTCTTTGCAGTTTAACAATTAATTATCTGCTTGTATTTTAAGTAGCCTTTATACGCATAATAGTTTAATATGCCTCTAGTGGCTTTACAAAAGTTAATCCTGAAAGCTTCTCTGTACTTCATTAAGTGAATGTGTTTTCTCATTGGTTAATTTTTACCGCTGGGTGATGGGTTGGAGATACATCCCTAACAAAGTAGCCTGCAGGTCACCCTTGAGCAACGTGTAGCACCTGCTTGTCCCCTGATCAGGGTCTTGTGAAGCCATGGGAGCAGATGGTGGATGGTCGTATGGGCAGCTGATACCAATCACAAGTCCTGGTTATGTGATCTCTGACTCCAGGCAGACAATCTCTGAAGAGTATTGATCTTGTAAAGACACTGCCCAGGAGAAGGCAATGGCAAACCACTTCTGTTGAAAAGTTAGCCAAAAACAATCATGAAAGCAGATAAGCCCATGATCGGCCATGTCCATAAGACATAGGAGCTGAATTAGGCCATTCCATCACGGCTGATCTCGGATCCCATTCCACTCCATACACCTGCCTTCTTGCCATATCTTTGATGTCCTGACCGATCAGAACATGATCAACTTCCACCTTAAATATACCCACAGACTTGGACTCCACCACAGTCTGAGACATAGCATTCTGCAGTTTCACTACTCTCTGGCTAAAAAAAATTCCTCCTTACCTCTGTTCTAAAGGGTCGCCCTTCAGTTTTGAGGCTGTCCCCTCTAGTTCCGGATGCTCCCACCACAAGAAACATCCTCTCCACATCCACCCTATCATAATCCTTTCAGCATTCAGTAGGTTTCAATGAGATTCCCTCACAATCTTCTAAATTCAAGTGAGTACAGGCCCAAAACTGCCAAACACTCCTCATATGTTAACCCCTTCATTCCTGGAATCATCCTCATGAATCTCCTCTGGACTCTCTCCAATGACAACAAATTCTTTCTGAGATATGGGGCCCAAATCTGTTAACAATACTTCAAATGTGTTTTATAATGGCTCTGCATTATATCCTTGCTTTTATATTCTATTCCCCTTGAAATAAATGCAACATTGCATTTGCCTTCTTTACCACAGACACAATCTGTGAATTAAACTTCTGGGAGTCTTGCACAAGGACTCCTAAGTCCTTCTGCACCTCTGATGTTTGAATCTTCTCCCAATTTAGATAACAGTCCAAACGGTCCTTTCAGGTGAGGCAACACTTCACTTGTGAGTCTGTTAGGGTAATCTATTGTATCCGGTGCTCCCGGTGCGGCCTCCTCTACATCGGCGAGACCTGACGCAGATTGGGGGACCGCTTCGTTGAGCACCTCCGCTCCGTCTGCCACAACAGACAGAATCTCCCGATTGCCACCCACTTCAACTCTGCTTCACAATCCCATTCGGATATGTCCATACATGGCCTCCTCTACTGCCATGATGAGGCCAAACTCAGGTTGGAGGAGCAACACCTCATATACCGTCTGGGTAGTCTCCAGCCCCTTGGCATGATCATTAAATTCTCCAACTTCTGGTAATTCCCTCCCTCTCCCTTCCCCCATTCCTGTTTCACTCTGCCTCCTCCTCCAGCTGCCTTTCACCTCTCTCATGATTCCGCCTTCTACTACCTATAGTGCTTTCCCCTTACATTCCTTCTTCACCTTTCCTGCTTATCCCCTCCCCGCTTCCCCTTCCCCACCCCTTGATCTTTCCTCTTACTGGTTTTTCACTTGGTAGCTACCAGCCTTCTCCTTCCCACCCTCCCCCCACCTTATTTATAGGGCCCCTGCCCCCTCCCTCTTCAGTCCTGACGAAGGGTCTCGGCCTGAAACATTGACTGCTCGTTTCCACGGATGCTGCCCGACCTGCTGAGTCCACACTATTGTTCCTTTTATGAAAATGCATTATCATACATTTCCCAACACTGTATTCCATCTGCCACTTTTTTTGCCTACTCTTCCAATTTGTCTAAGATCTGTTGCAATTACGTTGCTTCCTCAACACTACCTGCCTCTCTTCGTATCATCTGCAAACTTTGCCACAAAGCCATCAATTCCATTATCCAAATCATTGACAAACAATGTGAAAAGCAGCAGTCCCAAAACTGATCTCTGAGGAGCATCAATAGTCACCGGCACCCAACCAGGAAAGGATCATTTCATCCCCACTCACTGCCCCTTGCCTGTCAGCCACTCTGCTACCCATGCCAGTATCTTTCCTGTAACACCAGAGGATTTTATTTTGTTAAGCAGCCTTATGTGTGGCACCTTATCAAATACCTTCTGAAAATCCAAGTAAATGACATCCACTGCTTCTCATTTGTTCACCATGCTTGTTACTTCCATGAAGAACTCTAACAGATTTGTCAAGAAAGATTCTCCTTTACAGAAACTATGCTAACTTTGACTTATTTTATCATTAGTCTCCAAGTACCCCGAAACCTCATCCTTAATAATAGACTCCAACACTTTCCCAACCACTGATGTTAGGTTAACTGGCCTATAATTTCCTTTCTTTTGCCTTTCTCTTTTGTTAGAGAGTAGAATGACATTTGCAATCTTCCAATCCTCTGGGACCATGCCAAAGTCAAATGATTCTTAAAGGTCATGACAATGCATCCACTATCTCTTCAGCAACCTCTTTCAGGACTCTGGGATGTAGTCCATCTGGTCCAGATGACTTATCCACCTCAAGACATTTCAGTTTGCCTAGCACTTCTTCCTTTGTAATAGCAATGGCACTCACTCCTGCTCCCTGACACTCATGGATGTCTAGCACACTGCTAGTGTTTTCCACAGTGAAGACAGATGTAAAGTACACATTAAGTTCATCTGCCATTTCTTTATCCACCATTACTAACTCAGCCAGCATCATTTTCCAGTAGTCCAATACCAACTCTCACCTCCCGTGTACTCTATGTAATGCTAAATACTTTTGGTATCCTACTTTATATTTCTGCCCTCTGCCCTTATATTTCATCATTTCCCTTCTTACAGCTTTTTTGGTAGCTTCTTGTTGGATTTTAAAAGCTACCAAATCACCCAACTTCCCACTCACTTTTGCTACCTTATATGCCCTTTCCTTGGCTTTTATGCAGCCCTTGCCTTCCTTTGTCAGCCATGGTTGCTTATCCCTACCATTTGAGAACTTCTTCCTCTGAGGGACATATCTATTCTGTGCCTTGTGAACTATTCCCAGAAACTTGAGCCATCTCTTCTCTGCTGTCATTTTCCAGTGAGCATCCTCCTCCAATCCACCTGGGCAAGCTCCTTCCTCTTGCCCCTCTAATTCCCTTTATTCCATTGTGATACTGATACATGTGACTTATGCTTCTCTCTCTCTAATTGCAATATGAATTAAATCATATTATGACCACTGTCTTCTTAGTGTTCCTTTACCTTAAGGTCCCTGATAAAATCTGGATTATTACTCAACACCAAATCTAAGATAGCCTTTACCCGAGTAGGCTCAAACATAAGCTGCTTTAAAAAGCCATCTCCCGTGCGTTCAACAAATTCCCTCTCTCGCGATCTGACACAGACTTGATTTTCCCAATCCCCTTGGATATTGAAGTCCCCCATTACAATTGCGACATTACCCTTATTACATGCCTTTTCCAGCTCCCTTGACAATCTCAACCCACACCTTGGCTACTCTTTGGGGGCCTGTATATGATTTGCACAATACGTTTTACCTTTGGTGTTCCACCTACAAAGATTCAGCATTCTCTGTAACCTCTTTTTAAAGATGTAATTACATCTCTTACCAACAGAGCCACACCACTGACTATACCTTCCTGACTATCCTTTCAATACAAAGTATATCCTTTGATAAGCTTCCAACTATGGCCTTCTTTCAGCCACGACTCAGTGATGTCCACAACATCATACCAACCAATCTCTAACTGCACCACGAGTTTGTCCCCCTTATTCCAAACCTACACACATTTAAATACAGCACTTTCAGTCCTGCATTCTTCGCCCTTTTGAATTTTGCCTCCGTTATATCATTTAACTCTTTGCTCTGTCTGCATTTGTACCCAGTCATTGGTTTGTCCCTCCTTACATTCATGCTACATCTAAATGTAAACCTGCTGGCTTATCCTCATACAGGTTCCCTTCCCCCTGCCATATTAGTTTAAACCACTCCCAACAGCTCTCATAAATCTGCCCGGAAGAATACTAGACCCCCTCAGATTCAAGTGCAACCCATCCCTTTTGTATAGGTCCCACCTGTCCCAGAAAATGTCAATACGGCACGGCACGTAATGATCATGACAATGATGAATTTTTACTGCAGAATTGAATAAGTATTTTCTAATTCGTTGTCTCTTACATGTATCTACAGATTTGAATGGCACCATCTTCAGTTTCTCTCTTCATCAAGTAGCAAGACCTCTGTCACTCTGTTTTTTTGTTCTATCAAATCTTAATATAATGATTGTGAAGCAACACTATTTTATGCCTCGTTCCTGACTTCTAAAATAACCTTGGATTAAAACACCAGAATCCAACACCTAATATACAAAAGGTAATGATCCAATGGCTGGTAAATGGGAGAATGGTCATGGTGGTGGGACACATAGACATGATAGGCCAGACACGTTTGTGTGTTGTGTGACTTCAGAATTCCACGTTATGAAGTTCTATAAGGAGAGCTTGTACAAAGCAGGGTTGTTTGCTCAGAAGTAGCATAGGCTAATGGGAGACCTGATAGGAGCTTATATTCCTCCCAGACCACAGATGTAGGTTAATTAGTTATTGTAAATTGTCCCATGATTAAGCTTGTGTTAAAATAGGTAGGTTGCCGGGCAGCATGTCTTATTGGGCTGGAAGATCCTGTTCCATGATGTATAGCTAAATGAAACTAAATTATGAGATAAACAGTTCTTTTATCCCAGCATCAAAATGTCTAATACTAGAGGGTGAGGCAGGAATGTTCAAAGCAGGTAACTGGTGCAATGTTTTTCCAGAGACTGGTGGGCATCTGGAATTGTAGATATGACAGAGATCTTTAGAAAGTTCTTAGATAGTCACATGAATATGCAGGAAATGGAGGGGTAGGGACATGGTATAGGTAGAAGTGATTAGTTTAATGAAGCATCATTAGTTTAATTAGTTTGGTGCAATATCGTAAGCTGAAGGGCCTGTTTCTGTGATCTACAGTTCTGAGTTCCATGCTCTCTGTTCTGTTTCTCTCTTCTGTGTTTCTCAAATGATTCCTTCACAATGTCATGGCTAATAAATTATCTTTCAATGAATATCACTGAAACAGATTGTCTGATCATTATCACATTATCTCCAGCTGTAATCTCTGCTTTATAACTGGGTTCTCACAGCTTTGACAACAGAACACTTTGGCAGATACTGAGGCTGAGGTTGGTGGTATAGAAATGCAGTTTCTTTAAAGTGATGCAAGGTAGGTAACAGCTGGTTGAGCAGGGGAAGCTGCCTCAATGACTATTGACCAGTGGCACTCTGATCTACTGTGACAAAGTTATTTCAGAGGTTGGTTATGGCTAGAATCAACTTCTGCCTAAGCAGGAACCTGGATCCACTGCATTTGCCTAGCACCACAATAGGTCTACAGCAAATGCAAACTCATTTGCTCTCCACTCAGCCTTGGATCATTTGGACAATGGTAATACTTACATCAGACTGCTGTTTGTTGACTACAGATCAGTGTTGAACACAATCATATGCTCAGTTCTAATCAAAAAGCTCCAAACTCTGGGCCTCTGTACCTCCTTCTGCATCTGGATCCTTGACTTCCTCACTGGGAAGCTACAGTCTTTTTTCTTCGCTTTTTGTACTACTTATTTAATTTAAATTTCATGACATATATCGGCTTGTCCAGCCTCTTCTTATAATGCATTCCCTCTAATCCAGGTAGCATCCTGGTAACCCTTTTCTGCACCCTCTTCAAAGCTTCCTACACTGGGGCGGCTGGAATTAAATGCAGCACTCCAGACACGACCTAACCAGAGCTGATTAGAGAGATTGTGAGAGGCCACAGTCTGGTCCCATTGCACAGTGGCGTTTCTCATTTTGCAGCTTTTAATTGGGGTGTGTGACTGATGCTGTGCCAGTGCTCCGGGAGATCCAGTTCTTGTTTAAGCGGGCAATGATACGAACGAAAGTCTTTTTAATCAGGGTAGGTTTGCAAAGGTTTGGACTTAGGCAAGATTATGCATTTCAAGTTATTTGATCAGACAGTCAGGGAGGATATGAGAGAGCCTGGGGGAGAAGGAGAAGGGCAGTTGAGAAGTTTGTCATGAAAGAAAATATTCATATTGTTCAGAAAGCTTTGTCTGATAAAGGTGGTTCCTTCTCATTAATTGTGTCTTGATTTTAATTTCATTCTCTCACAAGAGGGAATGTGAAGCCAAAGACGGGGTTAAGAAGAATGAACTATGCATAATTATATTTTCTTGCCTGCTTGCCTTTTAATTGAATCATATAATGAATGAAAACAAGATTGAAGGATTCCTTTGTACCCAAGGTCTTTTACTCTCTATCCTTCAGTATATTAGACCTAGTTTTGTATCACACAGGGGCTGCTAGCAGGGTGACAGAAAATCCAAAATATGAATGTTCTTGCAGTTGCAATTTGCTGAACACAAGCTCCACAGATGCTGCATTGACTTCCAGAACTGACTTTATTAGATCCAAATTTCCAAAGTACAATTTGACTTGCATATGATCGGCCAAAGCGGCAGAGGACAAATTTAAAGACCTTTTGCAGAGGGGAAGAATGAAGGACTTCAGCAAGAAGGTGATCTCCACTGTTAAGGACCCTTAGCATTCGGGACATGCACTCGTCTCATTACTGCTGCTAGGGAGGAGGCACAGAAGTCCAAAGACACACACTCAATGGTTTGGGAACAGCTTCTTCCTCTCTGCCATCAGATTTCTGAATGGTAAACAGACCCACAAGCACTACCTCACACAGCCTCAGACCAGGGAGATGTCCTTTTAGAATGGAGATCCAGAACTTCTTTAGCCAGAGGGTGGTGAATCTGTGGAACTTGATGCCACAGGTGGCTGTGCAGGCCAAGTCATTGGGTATATTTAATGCAGATCTTGATAGATTCTTAATTAGTCAGGGCATGAAGGAATATGGGGAGAAGGCAGGAGATGGGGGCTGAGAGAGAAAATGGATCAGCCATGATGAAATGTCAAATCAGACTCGATAGGCCAAATGGCCTAATTCTGCTCCTGTGTTGTACAGTCTTATAGTTTTATTCTGCTCTCCTTTATTTATTTTACAATATTCTTTACTGTAACTTATGGAATTTTCATTGCTCTGTACTGCTGCTGCAAATCCACAAATTTCACGACATACATCAGTGAGAATAAACCTAATCCACTTCTGTCCAGAGAATAGAGAAACTGGGCTTATTATAACTTCAGAAGGTCATAGAGCAATACAGCACTGATACAGGCCTTTTGGTCCAACACTGTACGATGACCAAGGTGCCCACTCAGTTAGTCTCAAAGTCCTGCATTCGTCCCATATCCCTCCAAACCCCACACCTCCCTGTACCTGTCCAAGTGCTTCTCAAATGATAATATTGCACCTGCTGTCAATCCCTTCCTCTGGCAGCTCGTTCCGCATACTCACCTCTCTCAGCATGAAAAAGTTCACAACGCTGAAATTCTTCAGTTCTCCAGGCAGACACGGAACCAAGAAAGAAAAGAACGGCAGCACGATCATCAACCCCTAAATCCCCCCTCCTCCCGAAAAAACAAACAAAAACAGTGGGCCTTCAGATCCTTTTTAAAACATTCTCTTCTCACTCTAAATCTGTGCCCTCTAGGTTTGGATTCCTCTAACCTGGGGAAAACTTTATATATTGGGAAGAAGTATACGACAGATATCAGAGGGAGGTTTTTTTGTATAGAGAGTGCGAAGCCAAGGATGGCGGAGCCAGTTACATTACATGCACCTTCTTATTCTGGTTTGTTATCCCTTCCTTTCCAGTCCTGACAAAGGGTCTCGGCCTGAAATGTCAACAGTTTATTCATTTTCATTGACGCTGCCTGACTTGCTGAGTTCCTACAGCATTTTGTGTGTGTTGCTCTGGATGTCCAGCATCTCAGAGTTCAACGTTTAAAGTACATTTATTATCAATGCATGTTTCCTTACAGGCAGCCAGAAAACAAAGAAGTACAATAGAACCTATCAAAAAAGACAACAAAACACCCAATGAGCAGAAAAAGAAAACAAAATTCAAAGTAAAATTTATTATTAGAGTAAATACGAGTCACCACACATAATCCTGAGATTCCTTTTCTGGGGGCATACTTAGCAAATCTATTGAACAGGAACTGTAAACAAACTGTGCAAATGCAGATAATAGATAACAATAAATAACGAACATGAAATAACAATATAACATCCATCAATATTACAATATAACAGAGTCCTTAAATAAGTGTAGCTATCCCCTTTTGTTCAAGAGCCTGATGGTTGAAGGGTAGTAACTGTTCTTGAACCTGGTGGTGTGAGTCCTGAGGCACTTGTACTTTCGACCTAATGGCAGCAGCGAAAAAAGAGCATGACCTGGGTGGTGAGCATCTTTGATAATGGATGCTGCTTTTCTAGGGCAATGTTTCAAGTAGATGGGCTCCATGGTTGGGAGGGTTTTACTTGTGATGTACTGGGCCGAATTCACTCATTTCTGTAGGATTTTCCACTCAACGGCATTGGTGTTCCCATACCAGGCTGTAATGCAGCCAGCCAGCACACTTGCCACCACACATCTATAGAAGTTACCAAGACTGAATCTCTGCAGACTCCGGAGGAAGTGGAGGTGCTGTTGGGCTTTCTTCACAATAATATTTATATGATGGGTCCAGGCCAGGTCATCTGAGATAGTGACACCAAGAATTTAAAGTTACTGACCCTCTCCACCTCTGATTCTCCAATGATTACTGGCTCACAGACCTCTGATTTCCCTCTCCAGAAGTCTACAATCAGCTCCTTGATCATAGTCGGCGTGATGATCTTGAAGCTTTAGCTTTTCAAGGCTTCCATGCAGAGGGGTGTCAGTCAGAGAAAGCAAAGGAAATAACATCTCAAGTTGGGGTAGGAGGGAGGGTGTAAGATTTTTGGACCATTGGACTCCCTTCCAGGGAAGGTGGGGCCTCTATAGAAGGCATGATTTGAACTTGAATGGGAGGGGGACTAATATCCTAGCGGGAAGGTTTGTTAATGTTCACAGTGAGGTTTAAACTAGAGTTGCAGGGGGATGGGAACCAGAGTGCCAGAACAGTGGAGAGATTGTGGAAGCATTGGTAAGACCTCAGACCAAGTTAGGAGTCAGAAGGTTGAGCATGGTGTGACAAAATGAAAAAGGGTGAATACAGTACTGAAGCTGTCGTATCTGAATGAGCGCAGTATATGGAATAAGGTAGATGAACTTGTAGCACAGTTGCAGATTGGCGGGTATGATGTTGTGGGCATCAATGAATCATGGCTGAAAGATCTTACTGGGAGCTTAATATCCAAGTTCATTGTATTGAAAGGAAAGGCGGGAAGATGTTGCTTTGTTGGTAAAAAAATGAAATCAAATCATTGTCGATAGATATAAGGAACTGCAAGGGTGTAAAGACCCTGATGGAAGTTGTATACAGACCCCAAACAGTAGTAAGGATGTGGCCTACAAATTCCAACGGGAGATAGAAAATGCATGCCAAAAGGGCAATGTTACAATAGTCATGGGAGACTTCAATATCCATGTAGATTGGGAAAATTAGGTTGGTGCTGGATTACAAGAGAGGAACTTGTTGAATACCTATGATATGGCTTTTTAGAGCAGCTCAGGGGTGAGCCCACCAGACTGGGTATTGTGCAATGAACCAGAATTGATTAGCGAGCTTTAGGTAAAAGAGCACCCAGAGGCAAGATATCATAATATGATTGAATTTACCCTGAAATTTGAGAAGAAGAACCTGAAGTCAGATGTATCAGTATTACAGTGAAGTAAAGGGCATATGATAGATCAAAAATTAGTGGGAAGTTAGAGGATTGGGAAGGTTTTATAAACCAACAGAAAGCAATTAAAAAGTCATTGAGAAGGTAAAAATGAAATATGAAAGTAAGCCGATAATATTAAAGAGGATAACAAAAATTTCTTCAGATACATGAAGTGTAAAAGACAGAGGAGAATGGATATCAGACTGCTGCAAAATGACGCTGGAGAGGTTGTAATGGGGGACAATGAATAGTGGACAAACTAAGTAAGTATTTTGCATCAGTCTTCACTATGGAAGACACTAGCGGTACAGTGGAAGCTCCAGGTGTCAGAGTGTGTGAACTTACCATAACTAGAGAGAAGGTTCTTGAGGAACTGAATGTAAATAACTCATCTGGACCAGATGGTGTACACTGTAGAGTTCTGAAAGAGCTGGCTGAAGAGATTGTGGAAGCATTAGTAATGATCCTCAAGAATTACTAGGTTCTGGAATGGTTCCAGAAAGACTGGAAAATTGCAAATTCCTCTCCACTCTTCAAGAAGATAGGGAAGCCGAAAAAAGGAAACTATAGGCCAGTTAAAAATAAACACAAATTGCTGGCAGAACTCAGCAGGCCAGACAGCATCTATGGGAGGAGCTGGTGACAACGTTTTGGGCCGAAATCCTTCATCAAGGGTTTGGCCCGAAACGTCATCACTACCTCCTCCCATAGATGCTGTCTGGCCTGCTGAGTTTTGCCAGCATTTTGTGTTTTTAAAAAAATTTATTCCTTTCCAGCATCTGCAGATTCACTCGTGTTGCCTATAGGCCGGTTAGTCTGACCTCAGAGATTGTGAAGATGTTGGTGTTTATTATTAAGGATGAAGTCTCAGGGTACTTGAAGGCACATGATAAAATAAGCCATAGTCAGCATGATTTCCTCAGGGAAAGTTTAGTCTGACAAATGTGTTGGAATTCTTTGAAGAAAAAACAAGCAGGATAGACAATGGAGAATGTTGACGTTGTGTACTTGGATTTTCAGAAGGTCTTTGACAAGTTACTACACATGTTTGGGCCCACTACCTTAGAAAGGACATGCTGAATCTGGAGAGGGCTTAAAGGAGATTCAGGAAAATGATTCCTGGATTGAATGACTTGTCACATGAAAAATGTTTGATGGTTCTGGGTCTGTATTCACTGAAATTCAGAATAATGAGGTGTGTCCTTGTTGAAAGCTATCGAATGATGAAAGGCCTTGATAGAGTCGATGTGGAGAGGATGTCTCCTATGGTGGGAGAGTCTAAGACCAGAGGACGTAGCCTCAGAATAGAGGTGTGTCCTTTTTGAATGGAGTTGAGGAGGAATTTATGTAGCTGGAGAGTAGTAAATCTGTGGAATTCTTTGCCACAGGTAGCTGTGTAGTCCAAGTCTTTATGTATGGTCAGGGCATGAAGGGAGATAGGAAGAAGGCAAGAGATTGGTGCTGAGAGGAAAATTGGATCAACCAGGATGGAATGACTGAGCAGACATGATGGACCAAATGGCTCCTATATCTTATGGTCTTATTGACATTGAGTGAGAGATTGTTCTTATTACAGTACTCAGTCAGGTTTTCAATCTACCTTTTGTATGCTAATTCATCATCCCCTTTGATACAGCTTTGGATTTCCAGCATCTGCAGATTTTCTCTTGTTTGTATTTACTAGTTTTGTATGCTACCAATAAGTTGTCACTGTGCTTCACCAGCACCATCTAAAACCTGGAGAATCTCTTGTGTTTGTTGCATTAGGGACATGTGGGAGAGAGGGGTTTGATTGATCTTTGAATGGTTTAGTAGATCAGTACACATTGTGGGACAAAGAGGATGTACTGTTCTATATTTTATGTTCTACAAAATTGAATTGAATTGACTTTGATAAAGTGATGAGGCATGTAAGGTAAACTCCACCATGGATGGTCTCAGACCCAACTGTGAAAGGAAAAGGGTTGGTCATGGGGTTGGCAACTCCATCCTGTAAAAACCCAGAGCTTTAGAAACTCCAAAGATCTCATCACCAGGAGAAGATCTTATAATGGGCTACACCTGGAGACAGTGTGAAAGGCTGGCCCAGGATAGAGGACTCTGGCAATCTGCTGCTGGTGACTTGCGTCTCAGTAGGGGAGATAGGCTTAAGTAAGTAAGAAAGTGTAAATCAAGGAAATAAGAACAGTAAAGTGGAAAAGACTGTAATAGTAATTGTGAAGGAATAGACTTGAGGGCGTTGGAAGTGGGGAAGGTTAGGATGAGTTAAGCAACTTCCCAGGAGCATCAGTGCTAGTATTGGCCGGATGGATAGAATGGCCTGCTTGGTTTCCACTGGGTGCTGAGTATTCCAGCAACTCTGATTGTGAGTTTGAGTTTACAGAAGAAATAATGTTTTCAATATGGATTGTTCAGCCTGGGGTGAGGCAGGATTTAATTCCTGTGCTGTGCAAATTAGGTACAGCAACTCGTCAGGGAGCCTTTTGATTACAGGGTTTAATCACCTAGCCAGGGGGAAGCTACTCAAACGTGGTTAAAAAAGCTTCAGAAAGCCTCTTACAGAAGCACAAATGGATATTAATAAGGGGGCAGGTACGGAGGCTCTCCCTGGTTGTAATTCATGACTTACTGTGTCAAATGGTTCTTAAAGTCTCGGGGAGGCAGAATGGATCTATAGGAAATTAACACAGCAACCTTGCATAGCGAGCAACATTATTACAGCTTGGAGCTTTGGAGTTGGCAGTTCAATGCTGGCGCCTGCTGTAAGAAAGTTTGTACGTATCTCCCTGTGTGTGCATGGTAGCGGAGTGGTTAGCACAATGCATGTTGGGAGTTTGCACACTCTCCTCATGACCATGTGTGTTTCCTCCAGCTGTCTGGTTTCCTACCACAGCTCAAAGATGTTACGGTTAGTATGTCAATTGGTCATTGTAAATTGTCCCATGATTAAGCTAGGGTTAAGTCAGTGGGCTGCTGGGCAGTGTGGCACGAAGGGCAAGAAGGACCCCTTTCATGCTAAATTTCCAAATAAGTTAAAGTGCAGAGGAAGAACTTGATGGAATCAAGAGGGCCAAAAGCACCATCATTCTTGTGTGAGAGTGATAGGTCTTCCCGTGGGCAGCCTATGTTCCCAATAATCTTCCTATGGGCTTTGTAAAAACTTTAGTTAATTCCACAGATTCAATTTTAGCCTAGCCTCAGGAGGCGGGCACTTCAGGAAACAATTGGTTATACAGTACACAATGGTTGAAAAATCTAAGGCACTTTGTGTCAGGAATTTAGATTTTTTTAGATTAACTTTACTTATTAAGTATACGTCAAAGCATATAGTGAAATGCATTGTTTGTGTCAATAACCCATACAACCCAACGACGTTGAGGGAAGTGTTGAGTGTTGAGGGAAGTTCACAGGAGTCACCACACTTCCAGCACCAATATAGCATGCACACCACTTACTAACCCTAACCCATACGTCTCAGGAATAGGACGCCACACCCGGAGAAAATCCACACAGTCATGGAGAGAACACACAAACTCTTTACAGACAGCACAGGGATTAGAATCTGTGTTTCCAGTGCAGTGATAGTGTTAGGCTAATGTGCTGCCCCTTCTTCATTCACCAGCACTATGTGAGGCACCGTAAGATCACCTGCTGTGTGTAATCCATCTGTCAGCCTCTTCATTTCCAACCAGTGAAGTCACTCAAGTATTTCAACTTTCCACTCCCCTTATGCACTAAACAGATTACCTCTGCTCTACCTATCACCCACTATACTGGCTAGTCCTCCTTACCTATCACCCACCATACTGACCATCATCCCCCTATTGCTCACTATATTGAGTACATCCCCTCTGTCTATTACCCACTGCTCTGACTATCCCCCCTCACCTGTATATCACCCACTATTCTGACTCTCCGCTCTTTAAACACACACTCTACAGACTATCTCCTATCTATCAGCTGACTATCCCCACTGCACTCACCCACTATCCCCTCAACTATCTATCACCCACTAAACTGACTATCTTCCCTCTACCTGTCAATCCTGATGAAGGGGCTCCATCCGAAACAGTCACTTTCTACTTACCTCCATAGATGCTGAGCTCCTCCAATCCTTTGTGTGCAACTATCATACTCCGGTGAGTTAGAATAATGTCTTCTCCCATCCTGTATATCAAGTTCAAGTTCAGTTTCCTGTCATTCAGACGCACACACGTATATCGCCAAATGAAACAATGCTCCACTGGACCAAAGTGCACAACACAGTAGATATAATTTACATACAACTGTACATATGTATACTGCCAAATGGAGCAACGTTGCTCTGGACCAAGGTGCACAGTAGTAGGCAGCGTCGATCCCAGGGTATCATGGGTTTGTACCTCTGGTGGACTGTGTCCTCTCCAGGGCAGGAAGGTTTGAAGAACCGGCTGTGGCCCATGCAGTGAGTTCCCCCTCTCCACGTCACTGATGTAGTCCAAGGGAAGGGCAAGTGCCGATACAGCTTGGCACCATGTGGGCGCAGGGGTTGCCAGAGTGAAGTTGTAAACAACATCAAACTACCTTAGGGACCCCGGCTCCGGATTTCTTCCTCGGGGTTTACTCCCGAAGCCTTTCCCATGGGTGGGTGCGGCCACAAGGCAGCGGAGGTTTAAAATCAGAGTTTTCATTCACCTGGCGGGCTGCCGTCCAAGGCTGATGAGCCCCATCTGCCCAAAGCAACTGGTTTTGAGGTGCCAGTGTCTGCCTTTGCCCCTCCTCTTGTCAGTGGAAACAGATCCACCGGGCCTGGTAGCTAAGCCACACGTGAAGGCCAGGAGCTGGGCTTGTTTGTTAGAGTCACATGCCATTTGGAGCACTTTATAGGTAGTGGGAGCTTATCCCCACTACCACTCCCAGCTATGACAACCTTAGGAACCAAGGTGCACAACACAGTACATATAACTCACACACATTACACATAAAGTGATATTGCCACAAGTAAATTAAATAACTAATGTGGTGCATTTATGACACAAGTTGAAAAGTAAATAGTATTATGCTACTGGCACTTCATATGTGATGAGACCTGAGTGCTGTCAGGAAGTTCAGTAGTCTTATGGCCTGGGAGAAGAAGCTGTTTCCTATCCTAGCAATTCCTTTCCTAATGCTACAGTACCTCCTGCCTGATGGTAGTGGGTCAAAGGGATTGTTGGACAGATAGGAGGGATCATTGAATAACGCCGAGGGCCCTGTTTACGCAGTGCTCCTGATAAATATCTTGGATGGGACCCTGATGATACTCTCAGCAGTATTCGTAATTGTTTGTTTGGGCTTGCTGTCAGATGCCTTGCAATTCCTGTACCAGATGGTGATACCGTGACAGAAAAGGAGGCGATGAACAGATAAGGAGCAGCAAGCAATCTTCTGGAGGAGATCAGTGGGTCAAGCAGCATCTGTGAAGGGAAAGGGTTGATTGTTTTAGCTTCAATTGTTTTCATTCTTGTAAAAATGATGTTTGTGCATTTTGTTGCAAATGCAGCTTATATGATTCGAAGTGTCTGTGATGCTGCTGCAGGTAAGTTTTTCATTGTACCCGTGCATAGGTGTTCATATGACAATAAAACTCAACTTCGACTTTGACTTTGCACGGTCGAGCTTTCAGATTGAAACTTTGCATCACCACTGATGTTTGGATAAGAATTGGGAGTGGAGGAGACCTTCAAATTTCTGAATACTCCCAAGATAATATGCACAGTCTCTAGCCACTGCTAGCATGAGAGCTATTCTTAAATACTGAGCATGGACTTGACTCAGTATCCCTCATTGCCGTGGTTTCAGCATCCTCACTCTTCGGGTAATCTCCACTCACTGACGTTCCTTGCTGTCTTCTCCAGAAGGGAGTGACACATCTCTTGCTCCCGAGTTTGACTCACACCACCCCACAGGTATATTCATGAACTCATCTCAACTGATCGCCTATATGAATGGCTTCTTCAACCATCCATGGACAACTGCTTAGAAGTGAGGAATGCTCTGCTTGCCGTGGCAAGTTGGCTCCTCATAGAGTGAAACTGTATTCATGCCAGTAGTTTGTTTCAGCATGAAATATTCAGGTCAGGAAGCCAAAGGACCTTCTCAGGAGGCTAAAGAAATTAGTCAGGTTTTTGTTGACCCTCGTTAATATTTCTTGATGCACCTTAGAAAGCATCCCGTTCGAATCCACCACTGGTTGGTATAGTAAGTGACCACAAGGAAGGGTGGCGCCGTTGTGCAGTGATTAGCATGATGCTTTTCAGTACAGGTGACCTGGGTTCTTTTCCTGTTGCTGTCTGTAAGGAGTTTGTATGTTCTCCCGTAACCATTCGGGCTTTCTCCAGGTGCTCTGGTTACCGCCCACAGTCCAAAGACTTACTGGTTGGTAGGTTAATTAGTCATTGTAAATTCTCTTGTGATTAGGCTAGGATTAAATTTGGGTATTGCTGGACAGCACGGCTCGAAGTGCTGGAAGGGCCTATTCCAATCTCAATGAATAAAAATACTACAGCGAGGTTTAGAAGCAGCTTAGGTTTAGCGAGGTTCAGCATATCAAAGGAACCAGCTTCCCTTCCACGGACTTCATCTACACCTCTCACTGCTTGAGTGTAGCAGACAGGATAACCAAGGACCACTCCCATTATAGACATTCTCGTCCCTCCCGACAGACAGGAGATACAAAGCCCTGAAAACATGTACCTCCAGTCTTAGACCCCTTTATCCCACTGTTATCTGACTATTTCCACTTTAAATATACCTGGTGACTTGGCCTCCACAGCTACCACACTCTGGTTAAAGAAATTCCTCAGTTCCTCTATCATCCTTCTACTCTGAGGCTGCGCCCTTTGGTCCAAGGTTCAATCACTGTAGGAAACATCCTCTCCACACCAACTCTATCTAGGCCTTTCAATATTCGATAGATGTTAAACTTTATTCTGCATTCTATTACTGTCTTACTATGCCGTGTCTCAGCAATGTGTCAGACATGCTTTTCACTGTATCTCAGTACATGGATGAACGAAAAGTGGAGGGTTATGGGGTAGTGTGGGTTTAGTACTTTTTTTAAGGATTACATGAGTTGGCACAACATGGAGGGCTGAAGGGCCTGTACTGTGCTGTAGTGTTCTATGGTTCTATGTGGCAATAACAATAAATCAATACTGGGGCAGCCAGATTTGGGGAGAGTTTGTTGCTGATTCCCTGCAAGGAGAACTCGGAGCAAAAAGCAGTGCAACACACTTTTAACACTGTAAATCAGTGAGTTGTTTTGTTCTGTCTCCCCTCTTGCTGTGAAAGAGGACACCGCTTTTTCCCTTTATTAGGGAAAGGGAGAGAGAGCCTGTGGGATGTTGAATTGTTGGGTGAATGATTAGTTTTTGTTGTACTGCAGATCATGATCTTTCTTGGGGGGCTTTGCTTTGTGGGTGGAGGGTGCTGATGCCTGTTTTGTGGAAGTGGGTGGGGTGGGGGAGGGACATTGCTTTGCTGCTGCCTATGTGTGGGAGAGGGTGTGGGGGGAACTTTGGGGTTTTAACATTTTTAATAGTCACTCATTCTTTGGGGCACTGTTTTGTTTTTGTGGATGACTGTGAAGAACAAGAATTTGAGGATGTATATTGCAGACATTTGTCTGATATTAAATGCAACTATTGCACTGTTAAACCAGATTTGAATGCAATACCTCAGATGCGGTCTAACCAAAGTTTTGTAAAACTGTAACAACACTTCCCAATTCTTTGACTCATTGCCTTGACTAATGAAGGCAAGCATGCCATATGCCTTCTTTTCTACCCTCAATCTTGTAGCCAGTTTCCCATCCTTACCTGGTCAGGACTATGTATGTCTTCAGTCCCAATGTACTTGGAATTCAAGTGTACTAATAAGTTGGAGGTAATTATGGAAATACAGTGAAGTCTGGCCTTGTCAGAGGGAGCTGTGTCTATTCTTTCAGAGGAGAACAAGAAGGAGGTATCTTCTGTCAGGAATGCTTTCCACAAAGTACAGAAGAACAGGCAAGTTTATTAAACAGAAACCACAGATTATGATGACTTGCAAAAGAAACAGATGATGCAGAGAGAGCTATTATACATGAGTCAGGTTGTTGTGACGTGCTGGAAAGGACTGTGCAAACAGATCTCTTTAAAATATATCAGTAGTTGTTGTAGAATACTTGGATATAAAATGAAAAATCATGGATTTAATCAGAAAGAGCTTGGTTTTGGAACTAATTGGAAAAATCTTCCAAAAAGCCAATGGGCTGAATAGACTCCTGTCCTATGGGATTTGATTAAGTTACATTGGACAAAATTACATAGTCCGATGAATTACCAACTACCTTCACATCATCTCTGTCGTCAACCCAGTTAGTTGTTGTTCAATTACTTCCTTTTTTGAATTCACAGTGGAGATCAAAAGCCTGAAGGGTTGCTCAAAGTAGGGATTTGGTTTTATTAAGAATTCCTTTTCTAACCACAGAACTTCAATATAATAAAAATCTTTTAAGCTAAATATTAACTTTAACTTATAGTGCCATTAGTTCAAAACTCCAGTAAGAGAGAAACAGAAAGATTCATTTTCAATTTTATTCAAATATCCATGGAAAACCCCTCAGCTTCAGTGACTGATTGGAACTCTGCATTAGGGGAAAATAGCTAGAAAATTCATTCATGGTCCAAGTATAATCCTTCCTCACTCTTTCTCCTTTGCTTTCTCTTCTTCTCCCCATATCATTTTATATTTCTCCCTCTCCCTCTCCTCCTCCCACTCTCCCCCTCTCTCTCCTCCTCCCCTCTCCCCCTCCCTGTCCTCCTCCCTCTCCTCCTCCCGCTCTCCCCCTCTCTCCTCCTCCCCTCTCCCCCTCCCTCTCCTCCTCCCACTCTCCCCCTCTCTCTCCTCCTCCAGCTCTCCCCCTCCCTGTCCTCCTCCCCCTCCCTGTCCTCCTCCCCTCTCTCCCCCTCCCTGTCCTCCTCCTCCTCCTCTCCCCCTCCCTCTCCTCCTCCCGCTCTCCCCCTCCCTGTCCTCCTCCCCCTCTCCCCCTCCCTGTCCTCCTCCCCTCTCCCTCAATCCCTCTCCCCCTCCCTCTCTCCCTCCTCCCTTCTTCACTGTGTTTGTCTGCCTTTCTTCCTCTTTCTCTGTCCCAGTAGTCTCTCTCTCTCTTCCCTCTATCAAAATGCATTTCTGTGGAGAGACTGAGGAAACTGGGTCTATTCTCTTCAGAGAACAGATAGGGAGCTGGCTTTTGTCAGGAATGCATCCTCCCCCTCAGTCACATTGTGTCATCTGTCTCCTTTTCTTCTCTCTCTCTCTCTCTTCCTCATTCCATCACTTTGTGCTTGTCTGCACCTTCTCTCTCTCCCTCCCTCTCATTCTCTCTGTTCTCATTGCCTCCCTCCCCTCCCTTGATCACATTGTGCTTATCTGCTTCCTCCCCTCTCTCTTTTCTTCCACTCTCTGTCTCTCTCTCCTTTCTCATTTCCCCTTTCCTTTTTCCCATCAGCACCATTTGCAAAGGACTTGTTCAAAATCACCATTTTCACTGCCAGAAATATAATCACTCACATCGTTAATTAAATCCAAACCAATGGAATGCATGAAGCGTGTGTTTGGGGATTTCCTGTCTCTGCATCCTTAGGCAGGCAGGAAAAGTATTGATATTTCATCTCAAGGAGTCCTGGGTTTTGAAATATTTACCAATTGTAAGGGAAGCAGGAAAAGAGGAGGAGGAAGGAGTGAAACCAGAAACTTAAATGAGAAGTAAATCATTTAACATTGAATGCTTCCTCTCACATTCCGAAGGTGTATGATTAGGGGTAATGAGTTGTGGGCATGCCATATTGGTGCTGGAAGCATGGGGACTGTTGCAGGCTAGTCAGCAACTAGCCTTGTTGATTTGCTTTGATGCAAATAATGCATATCACTCTATGTTTCCATGTGATAACTAAAACCTATCTTATCTTTATCTCTAAGAAATTAGGAAGCTTGCAACAAATCATAAAAACAGATTCTGCAGATGCTGGAAATCAAGAGGATCTTTTGGAGACTGTGTATGTGTGTGGTTGGGAGGACAAAGTTCTTCTGAAGGCAAGAATGAGGCATAAAACTTGTTCTTACTGCTGCTCACACAAAATGCCGGAGGAACTCAGTAGGTCTGGCAACAGCTATGGAAAGGAATAAACAGTTGACGTTTCGGGTGGAAAATATTCATTAGAAATTTATCTCGCAGCTTTATAAAGCTTTGGCTAGGCTGTATCTGGAGTATTGTATTCAGTTCTGGTCACCCCCACTGATGAAGAGTTTGGATGGATGAGAAATAGGAGCATATGATTCCTCAAGTGTGCTCTGCCAATCCATAAGGACACAGCTGACCTAATCTTGACCTGTTCCCCATAAGTCTTGCTTTCAGCAAAGTTCAAAAATCTATCTAGGTTCCAAAAGTACACTCAGTAGCCACTTTAATGGGTACCTCCTTTACCTAATAAAGTGGTCGCAGAATTTATGTTCATGTTCTTCTGCTGCAGTAGCCCATCCACTTTAAGGTTTGTCATGTTGTGCATTCAGAGATTCACTTAATAGATAACACCAAGGAATTTAGAGTTACGGACTGTCTCCACCCCTGATCCCCTGATCGGAATGGGCTCATGGACCTCCAGCTTCCTCTTCCTGTAGTCAGTAGTCAGCTCTTTGGTTTTGATGATGTTGAATGAGAGGTTGTTGTGGCGCCATTCAACCAGATTTTCAATCTTGCTCCTATATGCAGATCCATCACCACCTTCAATCAGGTGAGCAACAGTGTGTCATCAGTAAAGTTAAATATGGCATTGGATCTGTGCTTAGCCTCACAGTCATAAGCATAAGCATAAAGCAGGGTCTAAGCACACAGCCTTGTGGTGCAGCTGTGCTGATGGACAACATGGAGAAGATGTTGTTGCCAATCCAAACTAACTGGGGGGGGGGGGGGGTTGGTGGAAGGACTGACAAGTTAAAAGGATCACAGATGCTCCTACCATCTACTATTTAGGTAGCAGAGTCTGTTCAAGAATATTAGATGATGGCCCTGAACTTCTTTTAAGGATTGAGGAATTAGCAGAAGCTTTGAACAAATGCTAAGGAACATCATTTAAGGAGCAACTTTATTTGCTAAATACATTTACTGTACAAGTGTTAGGAATTTGCTGTGATGTTTTAACATGGCATGCAACAAAAAAAAACACAACTTATTCAACAATTACACTGAAGAACCATATAAAAATAAAGATAGATGTTCCGATATGTATGGAATAAAATATACATAAATACTGTGCATACGTACCATCCAGTTCATGCTCTCTTCCCACTGCTGATATCAAGAAGGAGGTACAAAATCCTGAGGTCCTACACCACCAGATTCAGGAACAGTCATCACCCTACAACCATCAGGCTACTGAACCAGCATGGATAACTTCCCTCATCACCACACTGATTCCACAGCCTGTGGACTCACTTTCATGGAACCTTCAGCTTGTTATCAATATTATTCATTACTTACTCATTTTTTAAAAAATTTCTCAGCTCAAGCTGGTAAAACCAGAGGCACAGGCATAGCCAAGCACACTCAGTTCTCAATTGCTAGGAACTTTCTAACTATTCTAGTGGTGTCTGGTGACTTTCTGGAGATTTACATAAATATTGCTGTGTCACTCTTATTGTTTAATAGTATTGTGTAGTGTCTTGGGGATGATACCAGTGGTATATATGACTATTGGGACAATGTATATGCTACTCATGTTCCATAGCAATTGAATTTCCTCTTTTAATTCAGTATACTTCTGCTGTTTTCAACTTAATGACGATTATAATTATTATTTGTTTTTATTTTTGAATTTGTAGTTGTCTTTTGCACATTGGTTGTTTGTGAATCTTTGTGTGTAGTTCTTCATTGATTCTATTATAGCTACTAAGAATGCCTGCAAGAAAATGAGTGTCAATATTGTACATGGTATACATACTTTGATATTAAATTTACTTTGAACTTTGAACACCTTCCTAAACATCACTGTCCTCAAGGGCTGCAGTGGTTCAAGAAGGCAGCTCAGTACTACCTTCTCAAGGGCAACTAAGGAGGGGTAATTAGGTTCTGGCTTAGCTTGTAAAACCCACATAGAACATAGAACATAGAAATTACAGCACAATACAGGGCCCTTCGGCCCACAATGTTGTGCTGACCATGTAACCTACTCTAGAAACTGCCTAGAATTTCCCTAGCGCATAGCCCTCTATTTTTCTAAGTTCCATGTATCTATCTAATTGGCTCTTAAAATACCCTATTGTATCCGCTTCCACCACCACTGCTGGTAGTGCATTCCACACACCCACCACTCCCTGTGTGAAAAACTTACCCCTGACATCCTCTTGGTACCCATTTCCAAGCACCTTAAAACTATGCCCCCTTGTGTGAGCCATTTCAGCCCTGGGAAAAAAGCCTCTGGCTATCCATGCAAACAATGGCGAATAAAGTTGATCTTCGATGTCCCCAATGGTAGGGAGAGCCCTACTGACAGATTGAGTGTTTGTCCCAGACTCTTATTAAACATGACAGCGTCAATGTATAGAACCAGGGGTCACAAATACAGGGTTGGCCATTCTGCATTGCAGTGCAAAGTGATCTACTTTGCTCTAAGAGATGCAGTTGCTGTGTGTATCCAAGATGTTTATCAATAGACTTTTAGATACAAATCAAAATATAGAGAATTAGTGTCACTGTGGAAAAGATCAGACATAATCTTAGGAGAGGAACAATGTTTCTGTTTCAGTTCCTTGTTAGTAAATGTGACATGATGTTGGACCTTCATTTTTGCGTAATGTGTGCGATTGTCCGAGGGAAACTAAGACGTGCATGGTTCCTTTGGGAAAAGCTAGCTGTCAGCCAGATTTATGCCATCCATGTGTCCCTGTTCCAGTGACCAGGAACAGGGACATTCTGGCACAAAAGTGAAGGAAGGTGAGCATGCAGCAGTCTACACTGGGGGACTCAGCAATGGAGAGAATCAGCAACTTTAAATTTGTGGATGTTAACATATTGGGTGACCTGTTCTGAGCCTAGCGCATAGATGCAAAGATAAGGAAAGTGCACGAGTCTGTACTTTGTACGAGGTTAAGGAGGTTTGGCTTGTCACCAAACACTCAAACAAACATTGATCTGTTGAAACTGTCCTGACTGGTGCGTTATGGTTTAGTATGACAATTCAAATGCTCAGGAATGCAAGAAGTAGCAGAAAGTAGAGGACTCGGCCCAATACATTATGGGTCCATTCCTCCCTACTATTGGCAGTATCTACAGGAGGCCCTACCTCAAGAAAGCAACATCCACCATTAGAGATCCCCACCATCCAGCTGTGCTATCTTCTCACAGTCCTATCAGGTAGGAGGTACAGAAACCTGATGCCCCACAACACCAGGTTCAAGAACAGCTACTTTCCTTCAACCATTCAGTTCTTGAATCAATCTGCAGAACCTGAATCACTACTGTTTAGCAACTCAATGGCCACTTTGCACTGAAACGTTTTTGTCAAGATGTCATACTGACTCTTCATCTCATGTTCTCAACACGTTTTGCTTACTTATTTATTATTTTTTTCCTTTGTATTTGCACAGTTTGCTGTCTTTTGCACGTTGATTTGCACATTGGGTGGACGAGCATTCTATTCTGGTTCTTGGATTTACAGTACATGCATGCACAAAAATGAATCTTGTGTTTATATACGGTGACATACAGTATATGAACTTTGATAATAAATTTACTTTGAACTTTGCCCTAATTGGGTTTTTGTTAATGGTTTATGTTTAATTTATGTTTTTATTGTGGACGTTGCTTACCAGATTACAACGTTGTTTATTATCAAACTTTCGTTTTAAGATGGCACTTCTGAAGATGTACAACAGCTCACTGGTAAATCATAAGGCAAGAGATTCGACTAAAAACATTACTTATAACAACTTTCATGAAGCAAATTGTGGTGAGCTATCTCCGCAGACAGTGAAGAGGCAGGTGGAGGTGAGGTCAGTTTGCCAATGAGCCATGCTGGGGCATTGCAAGGACCAACGTGTCCGAGCCATCAAGTTCACAGACGGAGATTGTATTGCTACCAGAGATGGAGTGAGTGATTTGGAGAGAAATTGATGCAGAAGAGTTCCGTAGCCCGTTCTCCTAACCTGGATGCGAGGTTGGATTGCTCCAATTTCCAAGCTGATGCGGTGAGATTGAGAATGGCTTTGGCAGGGCGGCCTAGGTGTATTGATGTGCCAGGATCCAGGTCCTGGAACGTGGCACTACTTGGTGGCTGGACAAGTTAAATGCCGGCACGGACAGACTGGAAGCCCGAGCGTCGGGGCCGGTGGCATGTGTCGGGTTGATTTAGCTTGCTCTCCTGCAAAAGTTCACTACTTTCTCCGCAGCCCTGAAGCTGAGAACTGATCCGGCCGTGGTGTGCTTCTGCCCCGCTGGTGCGATGAACTGGGGACCAAGACTTGGCTTGGGCCTACTCCAGCTGTTCCAGGAGACGACCTAGAACTCAGTCTGGTCTGGGATGCTGTTGGCTTGCTTCTATTGTTTATACAATATGCATTTTTTTCACTCTCTTAAGTAGAGGTTTTTGATCTTTTTTAAAATTGGGTTATTAGAGTTTCTTGCTTTTGACTGCCTAAAAGCAAGCAAATTTCAAAATGTATAATTCATGCATTCTTTGATAATAAATGTGCTTTGAATCTTGAAGGTTCTATATGTTGCTGCAAGTGTTTCATTGCAAGTGTACACATACTTGTGAATATAACAATAAACTTTGACTTGAATTTGACTTTGACTTTAAATAACTCCCTTCGGAGCACATTACACCCCTCCCCCTCCCCTCTCTCTTGCCTGAGAAAAGTCTAGTCAGGACAGATTGGTCCTTGTGGATTGAGGGTACTTCAAGAGCGAGGTTTGTTTGGATTTTCTGTCTTCTGATCCTCTTTGATGGTGGAATGCTTTTTGACACGTGTGGCTCACACCCATCTGGAGTTAATTAAGGATTATTAATAATACCATCTTTTAATAATCGGGCTGCTCTGCATTAATTTGATCAATGGCATGTGGTGAGACAAGTTCTGCATTAAAGTGACCACAAAAAAATCCATCAGTCAGGAAGCCTACTTAGGTTAGGACTGAATAGATTAGGACTTTATTCCCTGCAACATAGAAGGCTGAGAGAAGACTTTATAGAGGTATACAAAATTATGAGGGGTATAGATAAGGTAAATGCAAGCAGACTTTTTTCACCGAGGCTGGGTGGGACTGCAACCAGAGGTCGTGAGGTAAGAGTGAAAGGTGAAAAGTTTAAAGGGAACGTGAGGGGAAACTTCTTCACTCAGAGTCATCAGAGTGTGAAATGAGCTGCCAGAACAAGTGGTGCATACAAGCTTGATTTCAACATTTAAGAGTACTTTGGATAGGTATGTAGATGGGAGGGATATGAAGAGTTATGGTCCTGGAACAGGTCGATGGAAATAGGTAGTTTAAATGGTTTGGCACATACTCGATGGGCCAAAGGGCCTGTTCTGTGCTGTGACTCTATGATTCTAAGCTGGTTGTATAACAAGCATGAAATAACAAGATAAAAGAGTCCTTAAATGAGTGTACTTATCTCCTTTTTCTCAAGAGCCTGGCAATTCAGGGGTAGAAACTGTTCTTGACCTGGTGGTGTGAGTCCTGAGGCACCTGGTGGCAGCAGCAAGAAACATGCATGGCCTGGGTGGTGAGGATCTTTGATGATAGATGCTGCTTTTCTACGGCAATGTTACATGTAGGTGTGCTCAATGTTTGGAAGGGCTTTACCTGGAATGCACTGGGCCAATCCACTACTTTTGTAGTGTTTTCCACTCAAAGGCACTGGTCTTCCCTTTTTTTCCCATTGAGTCTGCTCTGCCATTTCATCATGGCTGATTCAATTCTCCTTTCAGCTTCAATGTCCTGCCTTTCCCCCGTATTCCTTCATAAGTAAGAAATTATGAGATCCAGAAGGGGCCATGAGAAGGCCTTGGCGGACAGGATTAAGGAAAACCCCAAGGCATTCTACAAATATGTGAAGAGCAAGGGGATAAGACGTGAGAGAATAGGACCAATCAAGTGTGGCAGTGGAAAAGTGTGTATGGAACGGGATAGCAGAAGTTCTGAATAAGTACTTTGCTTCAGAATTCACTATGGAAAAGGATCTTGGCGATTGTAGGGATGACTTACAGTGGACTGAGAAGCTTGAGTATGTAGATATTAAGAAAGAGGATGTGCTGGAGCTTTGGGAAAGCATCAAATTGGATAAGTCACCAAGACCAGACAAAATGTGCCCCAGGCTACTGTGGGAAGCGAGGGATGAGTTTGCTGAGCCTCTGGCGATGATCTTTGCATCATCAGTGGGGATGGAAGGCAATCCAGAGGATTGGAGGGTTGCGGATGTTGATCCATTATTCAAGAAAGGGAGTAGAGATAGCCCAGGAAATTACAGATGATAACTGAGTCTTACTTCAGTGGTTGGTAAGTTGTTGGAGAAGATCCTGAGAGGCAGGGTTTATGAACATTTGAAGAGGCATAATATGATTAGGAATAGTCAGTATGGCTTTGTCAAAGGCAGATCATGCCTTACAAGCCTGATTGAATTTTTTGAGGATGTGACTAAACACATTGATGAAAATAGAGCAGTTGATGTAGTGTACGTAGATTTCAGCAAGGCATTTGACAAGGTACCCCATGCAAGGCTTATTGAGAAAGTAAGGAGGCATGGGATCCAAGGGGACATTGCTTTGTGGATCCAGAACTGGCTTGCCCAGAGAAGGCAAAGAGTGGTTGTAGACGGGTCATATTTTGCATGGAGGCCAATGACAAGTGGCGTGCCTTAGGAATCTGTTCTGGGACCCCTGCTCTTCATGATTTTTATAAATGACCTGGATGAAGAAGTGGAGGGATGGGTTAGTAAATTTGCTGATGACACAAAGGTTAGGGGTGTTGTGGATAGTGTGGAGGGCTGTCAGAGGTTACAGCAGGACATTGATAGGATACAAAACTGAGCTGAGAAGAGACAGATGGTGTTCAACCCAGATAAGTGTGAGGTGGGTCAGTTTGGTAGTTCAAATATGATGGCAAAATATAGTGTTAATGGCAAGGCTCTTGTCAGTGTGGAGGATCAGAGGAATCTTGGGGTCCAAGTCCATAGGACACTCAAAGCTGCTGCGCAGGTTGACTCTGTGGTTAAGAAGTTATACGTTACATTGGCCTTCAGCAATCGTGGGATTGATTTTAGGAGCTGAGAGGTAATATTATAGCTATACAGGACCCTGGTCAGACTCCTGCTGGAGTACTGTGCTCAGTTCTGGTTGCCTCACTATAGGAAGGATGTGGAAACCATAGAAAGGTGCAGAGGAGATTTACAAGGATGTTGCCTGGATTGGGGAGCATGCCTTATGAGAATAGGTTGAGTGAACTCGGCCTTTTCTCCTTGGAGTGATGGAGGATAAGAGGTGACCTGATATAGGTGTTTAAGATGATGAGAGGCATCAGTTGTGTGGATAGTCAGAGGTTTTTTTCCAGGGCTGGAATGGCTAGCATGAGAGGGCACAGTTTTAAGGTGCTTGGAAGTAGGTACAGTGGAGATGTTAGGGGTAAGTTTTCTATGCAGAAAGTGGTGAGTGTGTGGAATGGGCTGCTGGCGATGGTGGTGGTGGCGCATACGATAGGGTCTTTTAAGAGACTCCCGAACAGGTATATGGAGTCAGACAAATAGAGGGCTAGGTAATTTCTAAGGTATCGACATGTTCGGGACAGGTTTGTGGGCCAAAGGGCCTGTATTGTGCTGTAGGTTTTCTATGTTTCTATGTTCCTGCGTTAATGGATACAATCCAGTCCATCACAGGTAACGACCTTCCCTACTATTGAGCACATCTACATGGAGAGTGCTCTTGCAGGAAAAGAGTATCCATTATCAAGGACACGCCCCCGCCCACTATCCAGGACACACACTTTCTTCTCACTGCTGCCATCAGGAAAGAGGTACAGGGGTACAAGAGCCTCTGGACCTGCACCATGAGGTTCAGGAACAGTAATTGCCCATGGACTTCCTGAACTAGAGGGGATAACTTCACTCAGCCCAACATTGAATTGTACCCACAACCCATGGACTCACTTTCAAGGACTCTTCATCTCATGTTCGCAATACTTATTGCTTATTTATTTATTATTTTTGTTGTAGTTTTAATTTTTCTCAGCTCAGTCTGGTCAACCTGAGATATGGGTATAGCCAAGCTCATTCATTTCTCAATTGCTAGGAACTTTTGGAATTTCCTAGTGGTATTTAGTATTGTGACTTTCTGGAGATTTACATAAATACTGCTGTGTAGGCCTAATTGTTTAACACTATAGTGTAGTGACATTGGGATGATATCAGTTGTAGATATTACTATTGGGACAATATATACCTTGTTCATGTTGCAAAGTCTTTCAATTTCCTCTTTTAATTCAGCATATTTCTGGTGTTTTTTACTTATTGATTTCTGTAAGTTAGGTGTGTTTAGAATGGCTGTATCTATTAAAAAAGTTGTTCTTGCTTGTTTATCCTGTAATATTTTATCTAAATGGTTATTATGGATCGTCCTGTCTGTGATAATGGATCAGATGTAAAATAATTTGTAGGACTCCGACTCTAAAACTGGATACTGAATCAGGCTTGTATTTATGGTAAGGTATGGTGTCTTTTATGAACTTCTATTTTAAAAGGTTTTGGTGAATGATGTTTGCCACTTGAAAGTGCCTGTGTAAGTAGTCAGATTGAGTTAAACTAACGCAGGATCTGTAATGTGTTGGATTGTTCTCTGTGTTTTCTGCAGTTATCATCTTGAACTAGTTGGTTTTTTATTAAGTATTTTTGATACATTTTTGTGTTAACTACCTGGTCCTGTATTACTGCAAGGAACCCCTCTGCTTCTGGAAAGAGGTCTCTCACTCTGAGCTAGATGTTTGACACTTGCTTGTCGACATCTAGTCTGCTCGGATTGTGGGGCTGTCTTCCGTGGAGGCTCATGCTCTTCCATTGCTTAACTTTTTCTTCTATAGAGAAAATATTTTCATTTTCTGGATTCTGCTTTTAGCTGCAGAAATTTGTGCTCTTATCAGAATTGCATATTCTCATGTGAGTGAGCTGAATCCTGTGTTTGTTGATGAATATATACACTTGGAAGTTTTATCTGACTTGTGTAAATTTTTTTATGTCTGTTATTCCTCTTCCTCCTTCTGTCCTAGATAGTGTTAATCTAAGCGCGTTCGAGTGTATGTAGTGTTTTCTAAAATTCGTCATTTCAGTTCTTAATTTTCTTTGTAAAATTTCCAGATCAGTTTCAGACCAAGATATTAAGCCAAAAGAACATGTTAATATTGGTAAAGTGAACGTGTTTATTGCCTTGGTTATATTTTTACCATTGAACTCTTTTTCATAGATTTTCTTAAGCCTTGAAGTCAATTCTCTCAAACGTTTTCCCTTTATCTCACAATGATCTATTTTCTTTGCTTATTGATATCCCAGATACTTATATGTTTCATATTCATCCATCGGTTGTGTTGTATCCTGCTGCTCTGTTTTGTATTCTATTAGCTCTATTGCACTGTTCTTTATGTTTTACATTCTGCACTTATCTAGTCCAAAGTTCATGTTTATATCTTTAGAAAACAATTCAACTATCTAAATTAACTGCTTTTGCATACTGATGAAGGAGCGTATAATTTCAAATTGTCTATATATAGAAGGTGTGTCAAAGTATAATTCATTTGGATATCTCTGATTTGATACCCTACTTTCTTCTGATTTAGTAAATTAGAGAGTAGATTTAAAACTAGACAAAACCATATTGGCTTAGAGAGTCACCGTGAAAAATACTTTGGTTTATTTTGATAATGGTGGTTGTTTTTTTTCCAGTTGTTAACAAATAGGGTAATTATAGTACTCCAATGCTTCATCAGATGCTGTAAGAATTTCACAAGTATTAGGTGTAGTTTATATATATTAAGAACTTCTACTAACCATGAGGGTAGGACAGAATCAAATGCTTTTTGGTAGTCAATATAGCAACATGGAAGGTTTCTGATTTTCTGCCAGGCTTGATTTATAATTATGGAATATATTATTAGTTGCATTTTACATCCTTTGATACTCTTAAGGCATCCTTTTTGCTCTTTTCTAAGTATGTTGTGGTTAACTAAGTAAATGGTGATTAGTTGCAAGATGCATGATGTTCAAATTTTATATATAGTTTGTAAATGAATAATAGGATGATATTTTGATGGATCATTTATGATTTCTCCTTTTGGTAAGAAATGTGTTTTACCTTCTTTATCTTCTTATTTTTTTTCTTTCTTTTTGTATTTGCTAAATTTGATGTCTTCTGCACACTGGTTGTTTGCCTATCCTTTTGGATGTGGTCTTTCATTGATTCTATTGTGCTTCTTGTATTTACTGTGGTTCCTCGCAAGTTTTCTACATGGCGACAGATATGTACTTCGATAATAAATTTACTTTGAAATTTAGAAAAAAAGGGTTAGATTGATCTTAAAGTAGGTTAAAGGGTTGTCACAACATTATGAGCAGAAGGGCCTGTACCATGTGCTAATGTTTAATGTTCTATGCTCTATTTTTAAACAGCAGGGAATTGTGAACACAGCCCAGTCCCTCACACAAACCAGCTTCCATTTCATTGTCATTTTTCTATACCTCCAGCTGCCTAGGGGAATCAGCCAACATAATCAATGCCCCCTTCCATTCCGGACATTCTCTCTTCTCCCCTCTCCTGTCTGGCAGGAGATACAAAACTTGAGAGCACAAATTTCCCGACTGAAGAACAGATTCTATCCAACTGTTACAACACTGCTGAATAGACCTCTCAGACACTATTGACCCAGTGAACCTCCTCTGGTTTGCCTCCAATGGCAGTTTATCTTTCCTCAGAGAAGAATAGCGGAACTGCACGCAGTACTAAAGATGAGGACTCAGCAGTACACTTATGGTTGTATCATAATCTCCCTGCACTTAAATTGAATTGCTTTAGAAGGAAATAGTTCAGAGCAACCTGCAAGCAGAAATGATTTAGGTTAGCTTGGCACTGTTTTTGTCACAGAGATTGTGGGCCCAAGGACCAGTTGCTATTTATTTTTTATTTATTTAGAAATATAGCACGGAACAGGCTGTTCCAATCCACCGAGCTGCACTGCTCAGCAACCCACCGATTTTAGCCCTAGCCTAACCACAGGACAATTTACAATGACCAATTAACTGACTAACTGGTACATCTTTGGACTGTGGGAGAAAACTGGAGCACCCAGAGGAAACCCTGCACTCAAACCTGTTTACAGAAAACGCTAGAATTGAACTCTGAACTCCGATGGCCGGAGCTGTAATAGATTCATGCTAACCATACACTACTGTGGTACTATGTTGTACGTAAGATCTCATGCGATAGAACCCCTCACATGGTTAGCTTGTTATAATAAACCAAAATCTAAAATTAATAATTTCTCATTTCCCATCATGATGGGCTCATCTCTTACTCATTGTTCTCAATTACATTTTTAAGGTTACTATCTGAAGGAGGTGTTGAGTGGGTTTGATGGAAACAGAAGACGATTATCACAAAAAGAAGAAACATCTCTATTTGTTTCAATAACATCCTTAGCCATGTCAGAAAGTAACATTATTCAACAGCTGTTTTTACAATGATTTTCAATCCAAATTATATTAGTAATCCCAATGAAGGTTTCTCCCACACCACACTTTGAGTTCCATATCCCATTACCCACTGGGACTGCACCCTTGATGGTTTTGTCAACTTTATGTTTCCATTGTGGTATTAGCCTCCCCAACATCAAGGATACCTTCAAAACTCGGTGGCTCAAACAGCTGGCATTCATCATGAAGGACACCATCAACCAGGACATGCCCTCTGCTCATTGCTACCATCAGTGAGGAGGTACAAGATTCTGAAGGCACACACTTAACATTTCAGTAGTAGCTTCTTCCCCTCTGCCGTCAGATTTCTGAATGGACAATGAACAAATGAACACTTCCTCACTATTTTTCTCTCGCTCTTTTTGCACTACATATTTATTATACAGGCAACACGAGTGAATCTGCAGACGCTGGAAATAAATAAATAAATACACAAAATGCTGGCAGAACTCAGCAGGCCAGACAGCATCTATGGGAGGAGGTAGTGACGACGTTTCGGGCCAAAACCCTTCATCAGGACTCCTGATCCTAGTCCAGGTGTCACAGCTCCAAGTGCTCCTATCACCACCAGGATTACTCTGGCTTTAACCTTCCACGTCCTTTCTATCCGCTCTTTCAAGCCCTGGTGTTTCTTCAGCTTCTCATATTCTTTCTTCCTGATGTCATTCCGGATTGCCACATCTATTACTATTGCCTTCTTTTCTTCCTTGTCCAGTATTACAATGTCTGGTTGTTTGGCCGTTACCTGCTTATCAGCCTGTATTTGGAAGTCCGATCTGGTCTTAGCTCTGTCATGCTCCACCACCTTCTCAGGTGTTTCCCATTTGGACTGGGGAGTGTCCAATCCATATTTAGCACATATATTCCTGTACACAATTCCTGCAAATTGGTTGTGCCATTAAGTGTCTGCTGTTATGCTGTCCCTGCCTGCCTCTTGCACCCTGCTTCTATGTGCTGGATGGTTTCAGTGGATTCCTTGCACAGTCTGCGTCTTGGGTCTTGTCTGGTGTGATAGACCCCTGCTTCTATTGCTCTTGTTGCCATGTCCAGCCATTGGTAGGACTTCCTTATGTCAGCCACCTCTGATATCTGGAGATGACACATCCTGTGCAGTGGCTTGTCCTGCCATGACCTCTGGTCCTTTGACTCTGCTTCACCCACTTCCATTTCCATATCCCCTGCCTGGAGAAGAATGGATTCATTCGCTTGGCCTCTGCATCCTTAGCTTACCTCTGTAGTCTAGCAGCCAGAGTTGTTAGCCATTGCTTGGCAGTTTCCAGGGTTTTGGCTATGGACATACCTCTGTACTTCCTCAGTAATCGAGATGAATCTTTGGTCTTTCCACTCTTCTGCAGCTCAGACTGTGCTGACCTCCACCTTTGTGGTTTTCATCTTGGCCTCCGATCATTGTCTCCAGTGGGTTATCACAGTACTCTCCACTGTATTTCATTTTGTAGCTCAGTATTTCTAGGACTGCTGCTGCCGATGCATATATTAGGTTATTGGTCTCAGTTACGCTAGAGGCTGCAATTATGAGTAAGTGCTTCATTGGTTGCTTCTAGCAAGCTGTCTGATGGAATTTTATCACTGAGACTGGGGAGCCTAGTTCATTGATTGACAGTTGTCAGTTTAGCTTTGATCTTCTCGCTGACTACAGCAGCCAGTATTGACGTTCCTGAACTGAGGATTGAATTTGCATTTCCCGTATACAAGGCTTTTTTGACACTGATCAAAAGAAAAAGATTGTTTTGTATCAAATGAAAACAGTTCTCTACAAAGTGATCTAACGTAATTACAAATATAAAACCCAAAATAATTGATTACAGAAGTATTCACCCCCTTTAATATGACACAGGAAATCATCACTGGTCCAGCCAATTGGTTTTAGAAGTCACATGATTAGCTAAATAGAGATCACGTGTTCAGTTGAGGTGTTATCGATTGATTTAAAATACACCTGTATCTGGAAGGTCCAACTGCTGCTGAGTCAGTAGTATCCCGGCAAAAACTACACTATGAAGACAAAAGAACACTCCAAGCAACTCCGTGAAAAGGTTATTGAAAAGCACAAGTCAGGAGATGGATACAAGAAAATTTCCAAATCACTGAATATCCCTTTGAGTACAGTTAAGTTAATCATAAAGAAATGGAAAGAATATGTCACAGCTGTAAATTTGTCTAGTGCAGGCTGTCCTCAAAAACTGAGTGACTGTGCAAGAAGTGGATTAGTGAGTGAGGCAACAGAGACCTATAACAACTGAAGTTACAAGCTTCAGTGGCTGAGATGGGAGAGACTGCGCATACAACAACTGTTGCCTGGGTGCTTCATCAGTCACAGCTTTATGGGAGAGTGGCAAAGAGAAAGCCACTGTTGGGGGAAGAGAAAATCCCATGAAATCTCAGCTAGAGTTTTTCAGAATGCATATGGGAGACTTTGAAGTCAGCTGGAAGAAGGTTCTATGGTCTGATGAAACCAAAATTGAACTCTTTGGCCATCAGACTGAACGCTATGTTTGGCATAAGCCAAACAACACACATCATCAAAAACACACCCTCCCTACCGTGAAGCATGGTGGTGGCTGCATCACGCTGTGGGGATGTTTCACTGCAGCAGGCCCTGGAAGGCTTGTGAAGATAGAGGGTAAAATGAATGCAGCAAAATGCAGGGAAATCCTGGAGGAAAACCTGATACAGTCTTCAAGAGAACTATAACTTGGGAGAAGACATTTTTTCTCAGCAAAACAATGACCCAAAGCTTAAAAACAACAAAGTTATAGTCCTGGAATGGCCAGGTCAGAGTCCAGATCTCAATCCAATTGAAAATTTGAGGCTGGACTTGAAAAGGACTGTTAACTCATGATCCCCATGCATCTGATAGGGCTTGAGGAGTTTTGTAAAGAAGAATGTGGAAAAATTGCAGTGTCCAGATGTGCAAAGCTGATAGAGACCTGTCCATGCAGACTCAAGGCTGTCATTCCTGCCAAAGGTGCATCTACTAAATACTGACTTGAAGGGGGTGAGTAATTATGCAATCAATTATTTTATGTTTAATAATTGCAATAAATTTAGTCCAATCCTTAGAAATTAGTTTTCACTTTGACATGAAAGCATCTCTTCTGTTGATCAGTGTCAAAGAAGTCAGATTAAATTCATTGTGATTCATCATTGTAAATCAATAAAACATTCAAACTTCCAAGGGGGGGGGCATGGTCTGAATACTTTTATAGGGATTATATAAATTCTCGTGCATCTATGTGTTTTTATTATTGTGTTCTATTTTGTTTCTATTCTGTTTTTTTTTGCACTGCATTGGACATGAAGTAACAATTATTTTGTTCTCCGTTACACATGTGTACTGGAAATGCTGTTAAACAATCTTGAGCCTTGAGTCTTGAATCTTAGAAATACAAAAGATGCACTTGAATCAAGTCAAAGGAGTTCATGTAGGCAGAATTAGTAAATGAGATTAGTATAGATGAGTACTTCAGAATCAAGGTCAGTATCAGGCTTATTATCACTGACATAAGCCATGAAATTTGTTGTATTGTGGCAATAGCACAGTGTAAAACAGAAAAATTATTATAAGTTATAAAAAAAATTGAACAAAAGAGGAATAGCAAAGTAGTGTTCATGGATTCAAGGACAGGCCATAATTCTGATGGCAGAGGGAGAGAAACTGTTCCTGAATCATTGATTGTGGGTCTTCGGGCTCCTACACATTTTCCTTGATGGTAGCAATGAGAAGAGGGCACGTCTTGGGTGATGTGGTGCTCAGTGATGGATGCGCCTTCTTGAGGCATCACCTTTTGGAGATTTTGTTAATGCTGAGGAGACGAGTGTCATGATGGAGCTAGCTGCATTTACAACTTTCTGCAGCCTTTTCTGATCCTGTGCCCTTCCATACCAGATGATGATGCAACCAATTAAAATGCTCTCTGCAGTACATTCACAGCAATTGTGTCCATGTGATTGTTCTGCCCATCCTTTTTGCCTCCAGAAAGTCTGAATTCATCAGTCCTTCTCTCCTTGTGTCCCTCTAGTTTCTGCAGTTACTTTTCCTAAAGTGTTTAATGTTCAAAGTTAATTTATTAACAAAGTTTGTATGTCACCAAATACTACCCAGAGATTCATTTTATTGCAGGCATTCACAGTAGAAAAAAAAGTACAGTAGAATCAATGGAAAAACTGCACACAAATAATGTAGAGGAGGTCTGAGTCAAATGCAGAGCAGTGGAGATGATTCAGCAGTCAACAGTAATAGATTGCAAAGTAACAAGCCACAAAAATTCACAGAATAAGAGCAGAAGCTAAACAGAGCTGGCAACCAGGTAAACTTTAACCAGGAAGTATGGAAGCTAGGTTATGGCCAGCTGAATCAATGAGCGAGCAAGCATTGTGGATGAAAATTGGGGTTAAATGAGCTGCAGGTGATGAGTCTGGAATGAGTGGCAGGCAAATCCAGTTAGCTGAGTGGAGACTGGGAGGTGCCTGCATGTGCAGGCTATGAGTTGTTCTTTAATAGCTAATGGGACAACATTAAGGAATCTTGAAGGGCAATAACACCATCAATTCCTCCTCAAATCTCCTGTTACCTACCAGGACTGGGGGCACTTTACAGTGACCAATTAACCTATCAGCTGGATCATGCATTCAATGTGAGAAAGCTAGAGCATACCCCTCCCAGTCATGCACGCATCCAAATTTCTCTTAAATTATGAAATCAAATCCACTTCTAGCACTTCGGTTGACATCTTGTTCTATATTCTCAACACCCTCTGAGTGAAGAAGTTTGCCTTCAGCATTTCACTTTTCACCCTTAACCTCTGACCTCTCATTCTATCTTGCCCAACCTCAGTCGAAAAGGCCTGTTTGCATTTACCCTCTCTATATTCTTCATTATTTTGTATATCTCCCCTCATTCTTCTATGTTCCGGGAATAAAGTCCTAACACATTCAAACCTCTTCCTAGAACTCAGATCCTCAAGTCCAGGCAACTTTTTTGTAAATTTTCTCTGAACTCTTTCAATCTTATTGATATATGCTGTCGGAGCAGTGCTGCCAGGATAATCAAGGATAAGTCCCACCCAGCCAACACACTTTTTGATCCACTTCCCTCTGGGAGAGGTTCAGGAGCATGAAGATACATATGGCCAGATTTGGGAACAGCTTCTTTCCAACTGTGATAAGACTGCTGAACAGATCCTGACCTGGATCTGGGCCGTACCTTCCAAATATCTGGACCTGACTTGCACTACCTTACTTTTCCTTTTCTATTTTCTAATTATGATTTATAATTTAAATTTTTATTATATTTACTTCGATTTGTACTTCAGGGAGCACAAAGCGCAGAAACAAATATCACTGTGATGATTGTACGCTCTAGTATCAATTGTTTGGTGACAATAAAGTATTTGTATATATTCATTTTTAAAAACTTGGGACTAAAGGAGTTCTCTGTACTCTTTCTCTTTATTTAGAGATACAGCATCGACAGGCCCTTCCACTGAACAAGCCACACTGTCCAGTGACCTTCCTATTTAACATTAGCCTAATCACAGGACAATTTACAATAACCAACTATCCTGCTAGTTGGTACATCTATGGATGATGGGAGGAAACCAGAAGTCTCAAGGATGCAGCAAAACATTCAGGATATATAATTTACAATTCTGGAGATGTTATTGTAAAGACTTGTCTGGTTTCAATGTGACATTGAAGAGTTAAACCATATCTTGGCTTGTCCTTAATTGCTAACAGAAATCCATTCAGATATGTCAACCAATGAATAACAGAAAGATTAAATGAATGCTGATTCACACTGACTTTGATTTTTTTTAAATTATTATTTTTGTTAAACAGTAATAGAAAGTTCAAAGTGGGCAGACTGGGTACATGAGCCAATCAGTGGTGATTGTTGGCATTGCGCTCGAACCTCCAGATGTGGAAATGTACAATAAATGTGACAACACAGAAAACAAATGAGCCATTCTGATTTAATATTAAGTTAATATTCATAAAAACAGATGGTGGTGATCAAAGGTGTGAGCATCACAAAGATAAAGAGGCCTTGATCTTCTCCTTCTGTGTGAATCTATAGCATCCTCCATCTCTGCATCCAATTGCTCTTCAATTGATTTCACCTCCCTTCCTTTCATTACTCTGCCCTTCGTTTTTCTGCAACCTGTGTCAATATCAACGACAGTACCCTGTTTAGAACAAGACCCTTAACAGTGTTGATGAGCAGAGGGATCATGGGGGTTCAAGTTCATAGCTCCCTGAAGGTGGTTGCACAGGTTGATAGGATGGTTGAGAAGGCATAAGGTATGCTTGTCTTTATTAGTCAAGGAACTGAGTTCAAAAGTAGGAAATTATGTTGTAGTTCTATAAAACTCTAGTTAGGCTGCATCTGGAGAATTGCATACAATTCTGGGTTTTCCCTTTATAGGAAGGATGTTTGGAGAGGGTCCTCCAAGAGAATCATAACCTTGTCGTTTGGAGGCCTGTGTGCCTCAATGACCTGGAGAGCTATACAGGCTGGAGTCAGGGCTTTATGCTTTGTCTCTTGGTAGGGTCACCCGTGCCAAACAGGTCAAAGGGTAGAGGACAGACTAAGAGTGGTCCACCCAGTCCTCCAGGTTTGGGGGTTCAGTTCAGAGCTAACAAATCTGACTGGTAAAACAAAATTGTTATGGAAACTGCAATGAAGAATCCTTCTACATCTGAGTGCGACAGTATCCCTGAGACTCCACCTGGGATTTGCATAACTGACAGTAGTGAAAGCTGAGAGGAAGTTACTGACATGATGAAGAAAGCCCTGAACAGATTGAGGACCTTCATTGCTGCCTTAAAAGCCAGCAGCATAACAGGCAGTGAGTAAGTAAATTTGGAGAGGGTGCAGGAGAGGTTTACCAGGATGTTGCCTGGATTAGAGGGCATGTGCTACAGTGGAAAAACTTGGGTTGCTTGCTCTGGACAGTCTGAGGCTGAGGGAAGATCTAACAGAGTGTGAGAAGCATACATACATAGATTAGACAGACAGTATCTTTTTCCCAGGGTTGAAATATCTAATACTAGAGGGAATGCATTTATGGCAAGGGGGAAATGCAAAGGAGATGTGAGGGACAATTTTTTTTTTACACGGTGGTGGTGCCTGGAATGCACTGCCTGGGGTGATGGGAGAGGCAGAAACATTAAGAACTTTCAAGAGACGCTTAGGTAGACATATGAATGAGAGGAAAATGGAAGGATATGGAGAGAACATGAAAGAGATTAGTTTAGTTAGCTATTTAATTGGTTCAGCCCAACATTTTGGGCTGAAGGGCCTGTTTTTGTGCTATACTGTTCTTTTCCTATATATTAAATATTTTATTTGTATTTAAAGATAGGAAAAATGATAGAAAAGGGTTATGTGGGAGAGAAGGGCTTGGTTGATCTTAGAGTAGGTTAAAAGTTTGGCAGAACATAGAACATAGAACAATACAGCACAGTACAGGCCCTTCGGCCCACAATGTTGTGCCAAACCTTAAACCCTGCCTCCCATATAACCCCCCACCTTAAATTTCTCCATATACCTGTATAGTAGTCTGTTAAATTTCACTTGTGTATCTGCCTCCACCACTGACTCAGACAGTGCATTCCATGCAACAACCACTCTCTGAGTGAAAAACATTCCTCTAATATCCCCCTTGTACTTCCCACCCCTTACCTTAAAGCCACGTCCTCTTGTATTGAGCAGTGGTGCCCTGGGGAAGAGGCGCTGGCTGTCCACTCTATCTATTCCTCTTCATATCTTGTATACCTCTATCATGTCACCTCTCATCTTCCTTCTCTCCAGAGAGTAAAGCCCTAGCTCCCTTAATCTCTGATCATAATGCATACTCTCTAAACCAGGCAGCATCCTGGTAAACCTCCTCTGTACCCTTTCCAATGCTTCCACATCCTTCCTACAGTGAGGCGATCAGAACTGGACACAGTACTCCAAGTGTGGCCTAACTAGAGTTTTATAGAGCTGCATCATTACATCGCGACTCTTAAATTCTATCCCTCGACTTATGAAAGCTAACACCCCATAAGCTTTCTTAACTACCCTATCTACCTATGAGGCAACTTTCAGGGATCTTTGTACATGTACCCCCAGATCCCTCGGCTCCTCCACACTACCAAGTATACTGCCATTTACTTTGTACTTTGCCTTGGAGTTTGTCCTTCCGAAGTGTACCACCTCACACTTCTCCAGGTTGAACTCCATCTGCCACTTCTCAGCCCACTTCTGCATCCTATCAATGTCTCTCTGCAATCTTCGACAATCCTCTACACTATCTACAACACCACCAACCTTTGTGTCGTCTGCAAAGTTGCCAACCCACCCTTCTATTCCCACATCCGGGTCGTTAATAAAAATCACAAAAAGTAGAGGTCCCAGAACCGATCCTTGTGGGACACCACTAGTCACAACCCCCCAATCCGAATGTACTCCCTCTGTTTTCTGCACGCAAGCCAATTCAGAATCCACCTGGCCAAACTTCCCTGGATCCTATGCCTTCTGACTTTCTGAATAAGCCTACCCTGTGGTACCTTGTCAAATGCCTTACTAAAATCCATGTAGTTCACATTCACTGCACTACCCTCATCTATATGCCTGGTCACTATCTCAAAGAACTCCATCAGGCTTGTTAGACATGATCTGTCCTTCACAAGGCCATGCTGACTGTCCCTGATCAGACCATGATTCTCATGATTCTCTGTGATATTCTGGTGCTGCTGCAACTTATTTTCTGCTACTTATCTATTAAATACTGTTTTTCTATTAATGTCTTGTTTTTATCTACCACTTTATTTAATTGCCTGAGAGGAAGCCAAACAGAGTTTCATTGTATTTATGTATATTGACAATAAAGATCATTCATTCATTCATTCATAAATGCTCATAGATTCCATCTCTAAGAATCTTTTGCAACAACTTTCCCACCACAGACGCAAGGCTCACTGGTCTATAATTACCCGGACTATCCCTACTGCCTTTTTTGAACAAGGGGACAACATACGCCTCCCTCCAATCCTCCAGTACCATTCCCATGGTCAACGAGGACATAAACATCCAGAGGCTCAGCAATCTCTTCCCTCACCTCATGGAGCAGCCTGGGGAATATTCCGTCAGGCCCCAGGGACTTATCCGTCCTAATGTATTTTAACAACTCCAACACCTCCTCTCCCTTAATATTAACATGCTCCAGAACATCAACCTCACTCATATTGTCCTCACTGTCAAGTTCCCTCTCATTGGTGAATACCGAAGAGAAGTATTCATTGAGGACCTCGCTCGCTTCCACAGCCTCCAGGCACATCTTCCCATCTTTATCTCTAATCGGTCCTATCTTCACTGCTGTCATCCTTTTGTTCTTCACATAATTGAAGAATGCCTTGGGGTTTCCCTTTACCCTACTTGCCAAGGCCTTCTCATGCCCCCTTCTTGCTCTCCTCAGCCCCTTCTTAAACTCCTTTCTTGCTACCCTATATTCTTCAATAGAGTCATCTGATCCTCGCTTCCTAAACCTCGTGTATGCTGCCTTCCATCCGACTAGATTCTCCACCTCATTTGTCACCCATGGTTCCTTCATCCTTTATCTTCCTCACTGGGTCAAATTTATCCCTAACATCCTGCAAGAGATCCCTAAACATCAACCACATGTCCATAGTATATTTCCCTGCAAAAATATCATCCCAATTCACACCCAAAAGTTCTAGCCTTGTAGCCTCATAATTTTCCCTTCCCCAATTAAAAATTTTCCTGTCCATCATGGGCTGAACGACCTGTTCTGTAATGCTCCATATTTTATGTACTGTGAACTATATATGTAATATGTAAATCTACTCAGCATTTTTTCTCCAGTCCTGCCGAAAGGTTTCAACCTGAAACATCGACTGTGCTATTTTTTGTAGATGCTGCCTGGCCTGCTGAGTTCCTCAACCATTTTGTGTGTGTGTGTGTGTGTGTGTTGCTTGGATTTCCAGCATCTGCAGATTTTCTCTTGTTATATGTAATCTGCTTGACTTTGTCATCTATTCATAATGCCAAGAGTTCTGTATATGCTTTTTGCTTGAGAATTCTGTCATAATCAAATATTTGTGCGAGGGAGCTGTGAATTAGTGTACTGGCCTTCTTCAAGATAGTTTAATGTCATTTCCAGTACACAATGTAAATGAGGAAAAATAATTATTACTCTGCAGTACAAAAAACACAATAAATTAAAATGCATAAGATAGCTTGTATACATAGATTATATGTCCTTAAAGTGACACTAGGCACTGGAGTGTCGATACATAAAGTGACTGACAGGAAATGACAAAGTAGTGGTGGTGGGGGGGGGGGGGTGTGGAGGGGTGGGTTAGTGGGTGGAGGTGTTGATCAGCCTTACTGCTTGGGGAAAGAAACTGTTTTTAAGTCTGGTGTTCCTGGTGTGGATACCATGTAGCCTCCTCCCTGATGGGAATGGGACAAACAGTCCATGAGCAGGGTGGGTGTATGGAAATGAGTGTATTTCTGCAACTGTAGCCCATCTGTTTCAAGCTTGAGCTAGTCTGGCCATTCTCCTCATTAACAAGGCATGTTTACCCTCAGAACTGCCACTCATTGGATGTTTTTCGCACCATTCTCCGTAAACTCAAGACTGTTGTACATGAAAATCCCAGATCAGCAGTTTCTGAGATACTCAAACCACCCCATCTGGCACCAAAAGTCATTCAACAGTCAATGTCACCTGGATCAGATTCCTTCCCTATTCTGAACTTTGGTCTGAACACAATGGAATCTCTTAACGAGCAAGTGTACAGGTCTACCAAATAAAATGAGCACTGAATGGACCCTCACCCACCCACCTACTTGCCCCCTCACCTGGTTTCACCTTTTAGTTGCTAGCTTGTCCTCCTTCCCCATCATCTTGTTCTTGCTATTTCCCCTCTTCCTTGCCTTGATGAAGTGTCTTGGCCCAAAACATCAACTATTTATTCCTCTCCATAGATGCTACCTGGTCTGCTGGTCAGTTTGAGGGCATGGGTTTAAGGTGAGAGGGGGAAGATTTAGAGCCACAACATCATAGAGCAAGACATGTAAACAGGCCCTTTGGCCCATACAGCTGTGCTGACCTACTTTTCTTCCCAGTCCCATTAATCTGCACCTGGACCATAGTCCTCCATACTCCTACCATCCATATACTTAGCCAAACTTTTTTAAATACTCCAAATAAACCCGCATCCACCACTTTGTCTGGCAGATCGTTCCACACTTTTAAACACCGTCCCCCCCGCCAACGAGTGAAGAAGTCCCCATCAGGCTCCCCTTAAATATTTCCCCTTTCACTCTAAACCTATCCTTCGCCTCACCCAACCTGAGGCGAAAAATTTAATAGGAACTTGAGGGACATGTGTGGAATGAGCTGCCAGAGGAAGTGGCAGAGGCAGGTAGTTTCATTTGAAGTTACTTGGACATGAGATGGGTCTGGATGGAAAGTCAAGCAAATCAGTTTTGCTGGATGCTGTGGCTGTAATTGACAAGTCAGGCCAAGCTGAAGGATCTGTCAGAGACATAGACATGAGGATGAATTACATTCTTAGTCCAGGCTTGGAGCTTCTGCTGGCATTTCTGTAGCCCTGGGGTTTTGCAGGATGGGAATACTAGCCCCATGCCCAACCCTCCTCCTTTCACAGCAGGACTTGGGACCATCCACAGCAGTTTCAGCACTTTTGGTCCATCCGTAAAGGTGGAGTTGGTGGTGAGCTGCCATTCTGAACTACTGCAGGCTGGCTGGAGAAGATGCTGTCACTGTACTGTTGGGTGTGGAATTCCCGGACTGAGATCCAGTCTTGATGAAGGATCATCAATAAAGTTGTAGAGTTGACCTAACCTATTGCACCAAGATTCAGGACAGTTTAGAGTAATTTCCAGTACTCAAGTGTAAAGGAGAACAAAATTACTTGTACTCCAGATCAGATGCAGCATGAAAAAATATAATAAGATAAAGAGCTCAATAAATACATAATATAGTTTATCCATCTTCATAAAGAGATGCTAGGTAGGCACAGGTTCCTTAACACTGTCATAGCCGGGTTTGGGGTGGGTGGGGAGGAATAGTGGGAATAAGCACCCACTATCTATTAAATGTTTTTTGGCATGTGGCCAAGTGGTTAAGGCGTTGGTCTATTGATCTGAAGGTCGCTAGTTCGAGCCTCAGCTAAGGCAACATGTTGTGTCCTTGAGCAAGGCACTTAACCACACATTGCTCTGCGATGTCACCAGTGCCAAGATGTATTGGCCCTTACCCTTCCTTGGACAACATTGGTGGCGTGGAGAGGGGAGACTTGCAGCATGGGCAACTGCCGGTCTCCCATACAGCCCTGCCTAGTCCCGTGTCATGGAAACTCTCCAAGGCGCAAATTCATGGTCTCGCGAGACTAACGGAAGCCTATCTATTAAACATACCCCATAACGTGCATCTGACAACCAAGTCCAGCTCCAGGCCTTCACGTATGACTAAGCCTGGCAGGACCATTTCTTTTGACCGGAGAAGGGGGAAAGGTGGATTCTTCATCATTGTTATTGTCTTCATTATGTACCATGTCATATTATGTAGGCGATCATGGTCCCAAGACCATGATTCTTCTTGGCAAATTTTTCTATAGGAGTGATTTACCATTGCAGCCCTCTGGGCAGTGTCTTTAGAAGTCGGGCAATTCCAGCCATTGTCAATACTCTTCAGAGATTGACTGCCTGTTGTCAGCGGTCACATAACCAGGACTTGTAATAAGTACAACCTGCTCATACGCCCATCCACCTCCATGCAAGCTCCATGCTTGCATGGAGTCACATGACCCTGATTGGAGAGTGGGAGGTCTGAACAGGTGCTACACCTTGCCCAAGAGTAAGCTGCAGGCAAGTGGAGGGAAGGAGTGTCTTGAGCTTCTTTGCTAGAGATGTATCCCCACCCAACCACCAAAAAGGTGGTTTACTGGGCTTTAAAACTACTTGCTTCGAGTAGGTGGGTCTCATCAGATGTGGTTGGCAGCTCATCGAGCTGAAGGAAAAATCTGTATGCATCTTCATCGTTCAGATGTTCCAGGGTTGAGTGAAGAGCCAATGAAATGGCATCTGCTGTGGACCTTTCATTCTGGTAGGCAAAGTGAAGTGCATCCTAGTGAATTTTCAGGCAGGAGATGTAAAGTTTCATCACCAACCTCTCAAAGTCCTTCATCACAGTGAATATAAGTGCTTCTGGATGGTAGTCATTGAGGCAGGTTTCCATGTTCTTCTTAGGCACCAGAATAATGCCCAATGTGGAGCCAGTGGAATGTCTCTCAAATAATTCTGACAACTAAGTGCAGTAACACACACAAAATGCTGGTGGAATGCAGCAGGCCAGGCAGCATTTATAGGAAGAAGTACTGTTGACGTTTCGGGCCGAGACCCTTCGTCAGGATTAACTGAAAGAAAAGATAGTAAGAGATATGAAAGTGGGAGGGGGAGGGGGAAATCCGAAATGATAGAAGACCTGAGGGGGAGGGATAAAGCTAAGAGCTGGAAAGTTGATTGGCAAAAGGGATACAGAGCTGGAGAAGGGAAAGGATCATGGGATGGGAGGCCTAGGGAGAAAGAAAGGGGGAGGGGAGCACCAGAGGGAGATGGAGAATAGGGAAGGAGGGGTTGTGAGAGGGGCAGAGAGTGGATAAAAGAGGGGGGGAATAATAAGTAAGTAAGTAAATAAATAAGGAATGGAGTAAGAAGGGGAGGAGGAGCATTAACGGAAGTTAGAGAAATCAATGTTCAAGTCATCAGGTTGGAGGCTACCCAGACAGAATATCGGGTGTTGTTCCTCCAACCTGAGTGTGGCTTCATCTTGACAGTAGAGGAGGCCATGGATAGACATATCAGAAAGAGAATGGGACGTGGAATTAAAATGTGTGGCCACAGGGAGGTCCTGCTTTCTCTGGTGGACAGAGCATAGGTGTTCAGCGAAATGGTCTCCCAGTCTGCGTCGGGTCTTACCAATATATAGAAGGCCATACTGGGAGCACCGGACGCAGTACATCACACCAGCCGACTCACAGGTGCAGCGCCTGGTCTTCATGTGCGGCTTAGCCACTAAGACCAATAGAACCATTTCTATTGACAGGAAGAGGAACAATGGCAGGTTACTGTGGTACCTTTAAAACCAGTCTCTTCAGGAAGATGGGGCTTGTCAGCTCTGGTTAGCAGCTCATCTGGAAGAAGGAACTCACTGATCTCAAACCTCCACTGCATTGTGACTATACTCACTCATGGAGAAGGCTTTGGGAGTAAACTATAAGAGAAAAAATCTGGAGCTGGAGTCCTTAAGGCAGTCCTACACTGAGCTCAATGCTGACTGGCAACTCCTGTGACACCAAAAAGTATCGGTCTCTGCCATTCTTCTGGATTCATCAGCTGTGTGGAGAGGGGGAGCTTGCTGCATGGGTAACAGCTGGCTCTCTATATCATACCAGCTTGGCTTGTCTATCAAATGTAGACAGCTAGTACACAACAATCCAGTCAAGGGAGGGCTTTGAAGGAACAGGAATATCTGTACATAAGGTGACTAACAGGAAATGATAAGTAGTGGGTGTGGTGGTGGTGGAAGTGTTGATCAGCCTTACTGCTTGGAGAAATTAATTGTTTTTGAGTCTGGTAGTCCTGGCATGAATGCTGTGCTGCCTTCTCCCTGATGGGAGTGGGACAAACATCCATGAGTAGGGAGGGTGGAATCCTTCATGAGGTTGCTGGCCTCTTTCTAGCATCTCTCGGTATAAATGTCCTTGATGGTGGGAAGGCTGTTACTGGTGATGCTTGCAGCAGTTTTGACTACCCATTGTAGAGCCTTCCTGTCTACCACAGCACGGTTTCCATACAGAGTAGATATGCAGCATTTTAGGATGCTCTCTACTGTGCAACTGTAGAGCGGTGTGAGTATTTTATGTGCATAGTCCAGCTCTTCTCAGCCTCCTCAGAAAGTAGAGGCATTGGTCAGATTTGAGAACCTGAAGAACTTTAAACTGCTCACAATTTCCAGTGTTGTCCTGCCAATTTTAAAGAGTGGTGAGAGTTCTCCTGAAGTTGATAACCATCTCCTTTGTCTTGTTGACATTGGCATGGTCTGGTAAGGCAATTTAAATAAACAGATTTGGATTCAAATTCATATATTTATCAGATGTGCATCAAATGATTCAGGAATGACTTCTTCCCCTCTGCCAACCGATTTCTGAATAGACATTGATTCCATGAACACTACCTCACTACTTTTTTATTTCTATTTTTGTACTACTTACTTTAATTTAACTATTTCATGTATATATTTACTGTAATTGATTTTTTTCTGTTATTTTATGTATTACATTGTACTGCTGCAGCAAAGACACCAAATTTCATGACATATACCGGTTATATTAAATCTGATTCTGATACAAACATGCAGTGAAATGCCTTGATTGCATTAACAACCAACACACCTAGGGATGTGCCAGTGGCAGCCTGCAAGTGTTACCACATATTCCAGTGACACCATAGTGTGCCCAGAAAGTTCCGCAGAACACGACAAGCAACAACACAACAACGGCAAGCTGGAATCGGAATCATTGATATATATTGTGAATTTTCTTTGTTTTGTTGCAACAGTTCAATACAAGACATAAACAATTGCCATACGTTTCTAGAAATAAATAAATACTGTTGTTTTTGTATTTTTTAACTGCCCATTACATGCTGGCATTTAGGGCAGCATTGAAGGTCCTCCATCTCTGGCGGTGTTCAAGGCTTCCTTCATGTTAGTAGTTTCCACTCAGTTTTCACTACTGTCAGTCATGCAAGTCCCAGGTGGAAACTCAGGAATACTGTCGCACTCCTATATGGAGGGATTCTTCACTGCTGTTTCCATAACAATTTCGCTTGACCAGTCAGGGTTGTTAGCCCTGAGCTGAACACCCAAACCTGGAGGAATGGTGGACCACTCTTAGTCTGCTCTCTACCCATTGTCCTGCTTGGCATGGCTGACCCTACCAAGAGCCAAAGCAGTAAGCCCTAACTCCAGCCAAACTAGCTCTCCGGGTCATTGAGGTACTCCAGCCTCCAAACCAAAACAAGGTTGTGGTTCTCTTGGAGGAAATAAATACTGCAAATGACAAATTATGTTTCTCTCTCTATTGATACTTCTTGACCATATGAATGTTTCCAAGCTTCTCTGAGTTTTTTTTCAATAAAGTAAAGCTATGGGGTACTAGCTTTCCTCTTTGATGGAAGAAATGTTGCTCCATCTATTTCAATTCTTCCAAAATCTGAAGTGATTCCCTGTATCCCCAGTAGAGACGAGGATACATTTCTTTCACTGGAAGGTGATGAATCTGTGGAATTCATTGTCACAGACATCAGCAGAGGTCAGGTCTTTGAGTATATTTAGACCATAAGACATAGGAGCAGAATTGGGCCATCTGGCCCATTGAGTCTGCTCCACCATTCAATCATGGCTGATTTTATTTCTTGTCTCCTCCTCAAACCCAGTTCTTGGTCATCTCCCCGTAACCTTTGATGCTATGTCCAATCAAGAACCATCAAACTCTGCCTTAATTACACTCAACAACCTGGCCTCTAAAGCTGCATGTGGAAACAAATTCCACAAATTCACCACCCTTTGGCTAAAGAAATTTCTCCGCATCTGTTTTGAAAGGGTGCCTCTCTATCCTGAGGCTGAGCCCTCTCGTCCTAGACTCTCCCACCATGGGAAACATCCTTTCCACAACTACTCTGTCTAGGCCATCCAACATTTGAAAGGTTTCAATGAGATTCCCCCTCATCCTTCTGAATTCCAGTGAGTACAGACCCAGCGACATCAAACATTTCTCGTAAGAAAACTCTTTCATTCTTTTAAATACCCTTGTGAACCTCCTTTGGACCCTCTCTAATGCCAGCACATCTTTTCTAAGATGAGAGGCCCAAAACTGATCATAATACTCAAAGTGCCTTAAAGTGCTCAGCATCACATCCCAGCTCTTGTATTCTAGATCTCTTAAAATGAATGCTAACATGGCATTTGTCTTCCTCATTACCGACTCAACCTACAAGTTAAACTTCAGTGTGTTCTGCACAAGGACTCCCAAGTCCCTCTGCATCTCAGATTCCTGGATTTCCTGTCCTTTTAGAAAAGAGACTGCACATGTATTTCTACTACCAAGTGCATGATCATGCATTTTCCACATTGTTTTTCATTTGCCACTTTCTTGCCCATTCTCCTAATGTCGAAGTCCTTCTACATCCTACCTGTTTCCTCAACACTACTTACCCCTCCACCAATCTTTGTATCATGTGGTCGCTTGCTGCTGACGGTGCTTTCTTTCAGCCAATAAAAGCCTACCTTAACTCACATCTCTGAGAGTTATTGATGGTGCATCAACAGCATAAAAAGAAGTGGTCCCAACATGGACCCTTGCTGAACACCACTAGTCAATGGCAGCCAACCAGCAAAGGATCCTGTTATTCCCACTCGCTGCCTTCTACCAAATCAGCCAATGCTCTCGCCATGTTAGTAACTCTCCTGTAATACCATGGGCTCTTAACTTGGTAAGCAGCCTTGTGTAGCAACTTGTCAAAGGCCTTCTGAAAGTCCAAATATAGAACATCAACTACATCCCCAACAGGGTCATCAGGCAGGATTTTTCCTGAAGGAGACCATGATGGCTTGTCCTTTCTTGTCCTGTGTTAGTAAGTACTCCATCACTTCATCCTTAACAATTGACTCTAACATCTTCCCAACCACTGAGGTCAGGCTAACTGGCTTTCTTCTGCCTTCCTCTTTTCTTAAAAAGTGGAGTGCTATTTGCATTTTTCCAGTCCTCTGGCACCATGCCAGAGTCCAATGATTTCTGAAAGATAATTCCTAATGCCTCCATTGTCTCCAATACTACCTGTTTCAGAATCCTACAATGCCATTCGTCTGGTCCGGGTGACTTACGTACCTTTAAGTCTTTCAGGTTTTGAGCACCATCTCTCTTGTAACAGTAACTGCACCCACTTCTCTTCCTTCACACACTACAACATCAGGCATACTACTAGTGTTTTCCATGGTGAAAACTGACACAAAATACTCATTTGTTCATCAGCTATCTCCTTGACCCCATTACCATTTCTCCTGCCTCATTTTCTTGAGGTCCTATATCCATTCTCATTTCTCTTTTATTTTTAACATACTTGAAAGAACTTTTACTATCCACTTTGATATTATTTGCTAGCTTGCTTTCATATTTCATCTTTTCCCTTTTAATAATGTTTTTAGTTGCTCTCTATAGGATTTTAAAAACCTCCCAATCCTCACTACTTCCCACTAATTTTTGCTTTGATGTATGAGCTTTCTTTTGCTTTTACAATAGCTTTGACTTCCACAGTTGTACTATTTTACCATTTGATTATTTCTTCATTTTTAGAATACACATGTCCTGCACCTTCCTCACTTTTCCCAGAAACACATGACTTTGCAGCTCTGCTGACATCCCTGCCAGCAGCTCCTTCCAACTTACTTTGGCAAATTCCTCTCTCATACCACTGTAATTTTCCTTACTCCACCGAAATACTGCTACATCACACTTTACTTTCTCTCTATCAAATTTCAAGTTCAATCATATTGTGATCACTAGTTCCTGAGGGTTCCTTTACCTTAAGCTCCCTGATCATCTCCTGTTCATTACATAAACAATTAAAGTGAAGACTGATAGGTTCTTGATTAGTCAGGGCATCAAAGGTTATGGGAAGAAGGTGGGAGAATGGAATTCAAAGTTCAAAGTAAATTTATTATCAAAATACATAGCTGTTACCATATACAAGCCTAGAGATTTATTTATTTTTTGTTGGTAATCACAATAAATACATGAAACACAATGGTATCAATGAAAGACCATTCCCAGCAGGCTGGGCAACAGTCAATATGCAAAAGACCAAACAACAAACTGTGCAAATAAAAAAAAAATTAAAGTAATAATATGAAGAATAATAAATAAACAATAATATCGAGAGCATGAGATGAAGAGTCCTTGAAATGAAGATTGTGATGGAATGCCAGAACAGCCTTTGAGTCAAGTGGTCTAGTTCTGTTCCAGTGTTTAACATGTTATGCCTCAGATTTGATCTCCTATTCATAAATGATCCCAAACCTGATCTGTGGACCTCCTTTGATCGCCATTGTCATTCTGGTCATGTTTTGATGCACGCTCTCCAAGTTCATCATACTTCTTTTTGAAGTATATGTAATGTCCAGAAATAATTGTTTTTTTTTTCCTTATGACTTCTGGCCTGTGCTTAACAAACATGAGATAGTAGTAGTAGATTGGAGTAGTCTGTTTGACCTTCTGAGCCTGTTGCACATTTCAATAATGGTCTTTGCTAATGTAATCATGACCTCAATTCTCCTTTCCTTCCTGTTCTCTGTATTTCTTCCCCTTTTGTCCCCAAAAAAAGTTCTGCAAATGTTTGAGTACATGTAATACTTGTCTCCACAGTTAGCTTAGTTAAAAAGAATCTTTCTTTGCCTTGAAACCATGACCTTTATATCTAAATTGCCATACTGTAGAAAATGCTTACACACCATTCACTCCACTGAACTCTGTTTTTAAGGTATGCTGTTATTCTTCCAAGTAATAATTATAGTCCAATGTACTCAAACTTTCATTGTAAGGAAATCTACTTCACACCTGAAATTGGCCTGTGAACCTTTCTTGAGCTGCCTCCAATACAAGCGTACCCTTCCTTCAATAAGGAGATCACAATTTACACAGTTCTCCATATATGATCTCATCAATGCCCGATCTGCAATGGCAAGACTTCGCTACTTCTGTGGTCCTTCTCTTGCAATGAAGTTAAAAGTTCCATTTGCTGTCCTAATGATTTGCTATAGCTTCATACCAACTTCCAGGGTTTTACTTGCCAGATCTGTTTCAGATAGATAGATAGATAGATAGATAGATAGATACTTTATTCATCACCATGGGGAAATTCAACTTTTTTTCCAATGTCCCATACACTAGTTGTAGCAAAACTAATTACATACAATACTTAACTCAGTAAAAAAAAAATGATATGCATCTAAATCACCATCTCAAAAAGCATTAATAATAGCTTTTAAAAAGTTCTTAAGTCCTGGTGGTAGAATTGTAAAGCCTAATGGCATTGGGGAGTATTGACCTCTTCATCCTGTCTGAGGAGCATTGCATCGATAGTAACCTGTCACTGAAACTGCTTCTCTGTCTCTGGATGGTGCTATGTAGAGGATGTTCAGAGTTATCCATAATTGACCGTAGCCTACTCAGTGCCCTTCGCTCAGCTACCGATGTTAAACTCTCCAGTACTTTGCCCACGACAGAGCCTGCCTTCCTTACCAGCTTATTAAGACGTGAGGCGTCCCTCTTCTTAATGCTTCCTCCCCAACACGCCACCACAAAGAAGAGGGCACTTTCCACAACTGACCTATAGAACATCTTCAGCATCTCACTACAGACATTGAATGACGCCAACCTTCTTAGGAAGTACATTCGACTCTGTGCCTTCCTGCACAAGGCATCTGTGTTGGCAGTCCAGTCAAGCTTCTCGTCTAACTGTACTCCCAGATACTTGTAGGTCTTAACCTGCTCCACACATTCTCCATTAATGATCACTGGCTCCATATGAGGCCTAGATCTCCTAAAGTCCACCACCATCTCCTTGGTCTTGGTGATATTGAGACGCAGGTAGTTTGAGTTGCACCATATCACAAAGTCCTGTATCAGTTTCCTATACTCCTCCTCCTGTCCATTCCTGACACACCCCACTATGGCCGTGTCATCAGCGAACTTCTGCACATGGCAGGACTCTGAGTTATATTGGAAGTCTGATGTGTACAGGGTGAACAGGACCGGAGAGAGTACGGTTCCCTGTGGCGCCCCTGTGCTGCTGACCACCGTGTCAGACCTACAGTCTCCCAACCGCACATACTGAGGTCTATCTGTCAAGTAGTCCACTATCCAATCCACCATGTGAGAGTCTACTCCCATCTCCGTTAGTTTGTGCCTATGTACCAGATCATGACTTTCTTCCAGTAAGATGGCAGCGCATTTAATCACAGCCTCTATGGGGCCTAATGTGGTGAACTACATATACCTGTCTGGACTGCTCCTGTGGCTCCTCCCACAGACCCCTGTATAAAGGCGATTGAGGCCTGATGCCCGGCCTCATTCTCCAGGATGTAGTGTTGTTCATTCTTCCAGTCAATAAAAGCCGATACCTCGCTTCTTACGTCTCAGAGTGAGTTATTGATGGTGCATCACCTACTGAAGGTGTTGGTGTTTTTTTTAAACATTTTTTTTTTTACGATTACAAGACCCTGCTGGACATTAAGAATTTAAAGTACCGCAGGTCTACCCCATCAGCGAGTTGCTCGTTGGTGGAGGAGCTGGAGAGGTTGAACTTGTTGCGGATCGTGCTGCTGTCTGGGCCAGAGAGGTGTCGCAGCCGTTGGTGCATGGAGGGCTGGGTGCAGTCTAATGGCAAGTGATTGTCTTGGTCACTTTCCATGCAATCACAAGACCCTGTTGGACATTGTTAATGCTGCAAGTCCGATTCACAGATTTATTGGTGGATGGCGGGGGCTCTGCATGGCCTCACTCATAGCGAGAACTGGGCCTCAAGCCATGGTGTCGCCTGTTTACAGCCGCCCAGGAGAGAATCGTTGGCTGGTGTACTCACCGGGTGCGGTGCGGCGGAGCGTCCAAGCTGGAGTTGATGCTGTTCCCGTTGTTAGCTTGGCAGACCAAAAGCCATATTGTGCTGAACTGCAGATTTCTGCAACATTCTTGGACTACATATTTTTGTGAAATTGTATCTTACTGATATCTTGTATATGCTTGCTATCTTATATGTGCCTTGCTGTGTGTGACTGTAGGTACTGTGTTTTGCACCTTGGCCCCAAAGTAATGCTGTTTCTTTTGGCTGTATTCATGGATATTCATGTATGGTTGAATGACAATTAGATTTGAACTATTGAACTACTGAAAATTACACACTGTATCTCTGCTGCTGTATCATTTCTTCGCTCTGTCAGTGTATCATATCATGAGCATTTCCTACTTCTCCCCACTCTCCTTATCCAAACCTGACCACCAGCAACAAACCATTTCAAAACCTTTCTAAAGTTGGTATAAAGAGATAGTTACATCCTTAGAAACTGCAGACTGTTCATCCTTTTAATTTACCCCAAAGATTACTTTGAATCAGAAGGTAGCATTATAATTCTGTGGCAACATTTAATAAACCTCTTGAGATTCGATCAAGACTGCTCTTCAGAAATGCAACAGTAACTAAAATCCCACTGTTCCAAATCAATATCGCCTGATGTGGAAGATCAGAGGCTATGTCAATAATGAAGAACTTTCAAGGTCGTAGATTATTGTGTTTGGAATTCTGCACTTCTCCTTCAGTGTAGCACAGTCCTTTGAAGCATAGAATCTGTGATGCTGATCTAACCCTCATTGTCTCCCTCATGATTAATCCCTGCATTGCCTGGACAGTGTATTGTCAAGTAATTAGCCTGTGACAAGACCAGGAGAAAATCTATTTTCCAGACATTCCCATGTAAGCTGTAGCAGGCAATGATTGGGAACAGCTTCCAGATACATTCCTCTTCTCTGAATTCAAGATTTCCAAATGATTATCGCTTTCCTCCCACTTGTCTAGTTGATGTAGGAGCACTAATTACTACTCTGCGATCCAAGAAACCACAAGGCTAATAAATGATCAAAAGAAGATGCTGGGAGTCTGAAATAAGTACAAAAGATGCTGGCAAGACAGGACATGCCAGGCACTGCTGAGCATAGCAGTATGCATGTTTAGCCTTTGAATCTTCTGCCCGATGGGAGGGGGAAGAAGAAGTGGGCTTGACCGGGGTGGGAGGGTCCATTTAAAAGTCTGATAGCAGTAGGGTTGAAGCTATCATTGAGCCTGGTTTCAGGTTTTTATATCTTTTGCCTGCTGGGGAAAGGGAAGAAGAGGGAATGTAATAGGTGAGGGAGGGGGGGTGTCCTTGATTATGTTAGCTGTTTTACCAAGACAGAGCAAATCCATGGAAGAAAGACTGCTTTTCATGATGTGCTGAATTGTGTCCACGGCTTTCTACAGTTTCTCACAGTCCTGGGCAGAGCAGTTACCACACCAAGCTGTGATGCTCCCAGATGGGACAACTTTTGTCCCACTTTTATAGTCTCTGCAGGTTCACTGGTGCAGTTGAAGCCCCGAAACTGAATCTAAGTCTGCAGGAGTCTGAGGAAGGTGGCATGTCCTGGGATTAGACAATTGTGAATCTGCGTGGGTGGGAAGGAGGATCAGGACTTGTTTTGTTGCTTGTGTGTTCTGCGTTTTTTTTGTGTTATGTTGGTGCCGGAGTGAATGACGACACGTGCATGCTTCTCCCAGTACACCATTAGGTACGTAGATTGTGAATACAAACAAAGTATTTCTCTGTATATTTCAGTGTACACATGATAAATGTGCTTGAATCTGAATTTTAAGACCATTGAATGGTTCCATAGTATGATCAGATGGACTCGTGGTTCTCACACCTTATCGTCTGCCTGCACTGCACTTTCTCTGTCACAGAATCACTTCATTCTGCATTCTGTTATTGTTTTACCCTGTACTATCTGGATGCACTGTTGTAATGGATTGATCTGTAGGAAACGCATGCAAGACAAGTTTGTCACTGAACCTTGGTACATGTTACAATAATAAATCAATTTGCCCATCTCTGAAAAGCAAAACAAAGTCATTGCCTCAGATTGATGATCTTTCTGTGGCACATGATAGGAGATGTATAGAAGTTAGGAGTGTAACACCCTCTTAAGCCCTTCACCACTTCCAACTATCCCCTCCCCCCAGCTTCTTACTTCACCTCTCCCCCCCCCCCCACCCACTCGCCTTTCCTCTCACCTGGTCTCACCTATCACCTGCCCGCTTGTCTTCCCCTTCTCCCTACCAGCTTTTCCTGGCATCTTCCGCCTTTCTTTTCAATCCTGGTATAGGGTCTGAGCCCGAAATATCAACTGTTTTATGCCTTTCTAAACTTATTTGTCCCATGTACATCGAGCCATTGACACAGTGAATTGGGTCATTTGTGTCAATGACCAATACAGTCCAAGGAGGAGCTGAGGGAAGCCTGTATCCAACACCAATAGAGCATACCTTCAACTTACTAACCCTAATCTGTATGTCTTTGGAATATGGGAGGAAACCAGAGCACCCAGAGGAAAATCATGAGGTCACAGGGAGCATGCACTAACTCTTTACAGACACCAGTGAATTGAACAATTCACTGGCACTGTAAAGCATATCTTTAGTCAAAATGCTACTGTGCAACCCTTGTATGGCACCTGATATTCCCAGGCAGTCACCCATCCAAGTACTAAACAAGCCTGAGCCTGGTTAGCTCCCGAGATCAGATGAGGCATTTTCAGAAACGATGAAGAGCCCTGATGAAGGGAGAGCCTTGACCCAAGACATTGACTCTTTATTACTGATGCTGCCTGACCTGCTGAGTTCCTCCAGCCTTTTGTGTGCATTACTCCAGATTTCCAGCATCTGCAGAATCTCTTGTCTTTATGGGGTATTTTCAGGCCAGCATTACTGTAGGGTCAGGTGAAATGCTGACTTGATAAGTTCCTCCAGCAGACATCTGAAAATGTTCATAACCCATCAATGGCCGGTACAGATAAACCCTGCAGTGAGGAATGGTAAGAAAAATTTACAAATTAACACGTGCACAAGCAAAGCCCAGTATGAGTGCCTCTGTTCTCAATATCATTTGCAAGTGTTAAATGTTAGAACTATCTCCAGGGTGAAAACTATTACAGATCTGTCTGGTTCTTTGATTTTTGATCCTCCATCAAAGTGATTGAATCCAAAAAAAAAAAATCTGTATCAATCACATCTGTAGGGTGGAGATAGAACAATCAAAGGAGGATTCTTCATTAATCGAATGGTCACAAGTGTGTTTTTAAGGTAAGGAGGGTTCAGGGCATATTTTATCAATTTACAAGTCCAAAACTATAAACAGAAATGTATTAAAACACAGAAAATGCTGGAGGAATTTAGTCAGCATCTATGGAGAGGAATGAGGAGCTGATGAAGGGTCTCAGCTCAAAATCCCAGCTCTTTATTCCTCTGCATGGATGCTGCCTGACCTGTTGAGTTTCCCCATCAGTTTGTGTGTGTTGGTCTGGACTTCCAGCATCTGCAGAATCTCTTGTGTTTCTAATCCTACCTTCCTGCACAAGATCCATATCCCCACCCCCCATCTTGGCCTGTTCACGTTTCTGTCTAAATGCTTTTTACATGACTCTATCGTACCTACTCCCACACTACCCCTAGCAGCATGTTCTGAGCACCCACCACTCTCTGTGTAAAAGAAATGCCCCACATATCTCCTTTAAAATTTCATTTCACTTCCAATCCCCATTCCTGTTCTGCCATGTTGGTCGTGGCAGATTCTGCTGCCACATTGTAGTTGCTCTCAGTTTGGAGAAGCAGCAGTGCGTATTCTGTCTGGGTCTCTCCAACCTGATGGCATGAACATTGATTTCTATAACTTCCAATATTTTTCCCCTTCCTCTTCTCCTTTCTTTACTTCCCCACTTGTCCTCTTATCTCTTCTCTTCATCTCCCCCTGGTGCCCCTCCTCCTTCCCATTCTCCCATGGCCCACTCTCCTCTCCTATCAGATTCCTTCTTCTCCAGCCCTTTGCATTTTCCACTTATCATCTCTCAGCTTCTCATATCACTCCCCATCCCCCAACACAACTGGCTTACTAGTACCTTCTAGCTTGTCCTCCTTTCCCTCCCTCCACCTTCTTTTTCTGGCATCATCGCCCTTCCTTTCCAGACCTGAAGCCTGAAATGTCAACTGCTTATTCATTTCCTTGGAGACTGCCGGACCCGCTGTTCCTCCAGCATCTTGCACATGTTGCTTTGACTGTACAGCGTTGGCAGAATCTGTTGTTTTCTCTTTTAAACTTTCCCATTTGATGGGCTGAAAGACTTCACTCTGATTCTAAAATGCTTTGACAAACATGTCCTGAAAACAAACAACTTCTAACTATTTAATAAAGTTTTATAAAAAACAAAAACTATGAGATCAAGTTCAATGCTCAATAAACATTCCTCCGCCACATCTCACAGTTTTAACTGTTATCCGCTGCCTTAATACTTGCAAATGAGATTCCCTTTGGATCTCTCCCTCTCCCTCTCCCTCTCCCTCCCCCTCCCTCCACCCCACTCTGCAATTTCCTTTCTGTCTTTAAGAACATATCTCTTTAATCGCCTTCCACTGAGCCCATTTCTATTTCCCTCTGAAGTGCCTTAAGACCATTTTTATCCTCAGGGTCTCCTACAGCTCCATGCCATCATTTCAGAGTCAGGAAAATATACACAAAAGATGTGTGACAAAATTTAAACATTAGAAACCAATATTTTTTTTTGCTAGAGCCAGTAATAATCTAGATACAATCTCCAGATATCAATCTGTGAGATATTAATTTTTGACCATTTTTCATCCTCCGGCTTTAACCAGAATGTTAATTCTAGTTTATATTTGGCCATCCATATCTTCATTGATCCATTTAACTTTAGCTATCTTTCTTGATGCACACTCCATCCTACAGTGCTGAAATTGGGGATTATTTCACTATCTCGCATTCAAGCCCACTACTTCAGGAGCTTTGAAAGTATTGAAGTACCTATATCCCTGATAAACCCCTACAATCTGAAGACTGGTATTATTTTGTTCCTGGTTCTTCACTCTGAAAACTTTGACAAACTTCTATAGGTGCACCGTAGAGAGCATCCCCTTTTGTTACACCATGGCTTGGTATGAAAACACCAAAGCCTAGGAACAGCAAAGTCTATAGAAAGTGATAGTGGTAAATCTCTATAGAAACCCAGCCCATCATAGGCAAAGCCCTTCTCACCACTAAGTACATTTACATGGAGTGCTACCACAAGAAAACAGCATCCATCATCAAAGAACCCATCACATGGGCCATGTGCTTTTCTTGCTACTATTGTGCAGGAGGTACAGGAGCTTTTGGGTCCCATGCAGCCAAATTCAGGAACAGTTATTACCATTCAGCCATCAGGATGCTGAACCAGCATGGAACACGTCACTGACACTGAATCAATTCTCTCCACTGTAACTAGGCACTAATAGACAAAGAAAAACTTATCCTTAGCTCAAGAGGATTCAGTGAGAAGATGCATATAAATGGCATGGATGAAAATGTAGATGGTGGGGTAGTAAGTTTGCAGATGATGGTACAAAGATTGGCGGTGTTGTGGATAGTGTAGAAGATTAGCAAAGAATGCAGTGCATTATACTGTCGATCAGTTGCGGGTACAGGCAGAGACACGGTAATAGAGTTCAACACAGATAAATGTGAAGCATTGAGTTCAAAATTCATGTGGTTATGTTGCAACTTAATAAAACTCAGGTTGGGTCACATCTGGAGTATTGCACACAGTTCCAGTCGCCCAACTGTTGAAGGATGTTGAGGCTTTGGAGAGGTTTACCAGTTTGCTGCCTGGTTTAGAGGGCATGTGTTATCATGAGAGGCTGGACAAACTTGGGTTGTTGTTTTTTTGGAGTGACTGTGGCTGAGGGGAGCTTTGATAGAGATTTATAAGATTATGAGAGGCAGAGAGAGACAGGGAGTATCTTTTTTCCCAGGTTAGAATTGTCTAACACAAGAGGGCATGCATTGAAGGTGAGGGTGGGTAGTTTCAAAGGAAATATGAGGCATAAGTTTTTTTTGCTCAGAGAGTGGTGGATGTCTGGAATGCATTGCCTGGTATGGTGGTAGAGGCAAATACATTTGAGGCTTTTCTGAGGCACCTAGATAGGCACATGAATGTGAGGAGGATGGAGGTATGTGGACATTGTGTATGTAGTTTTTGGGTGGGGATTTTTGATTTACTCTTTAGCTGGTTTGGCACAACATTCTGGTCTAAGGGCCTTGTTCCTGTGCTGCACTGCTCTATATTCTATGTTCTAAGAGGCCCAGAACAGGCAGAATAAACTCTGTCTAATACTACACTAGTCCTTCTATGGGAAAGCAAATTCTGTGTCCACTCCCATCCTTCCTTTCTGAATGAGCCCACCTTGGGAACCTTCTGAAATGCCTTTCTAAAATCCATATATACCACATCCACTACTGTACCTTCATCAATGTACTTTGTCACATCCTCAAAGAATTCTTAAGGCATGACCTGCCCTTCACAAAATCATGCTGACTATCCCAATTCAGACTGTGATTATCCAAATCCATGCACCATGCATTATGATCAGAACTGAGTCCTGACGAATGCTTTCAACCAAGATATTGACAATTCCTTTCCTTCCACAGATGCTGCCTGACAAAATGAATTCCTCCAGCAGACTGTCGCTGCCCCTCCTCCATCTGCTGATCTCCCTTTCCCACCTGGATCCACTCATTATCTATCTGCACTTGCTCCACCCCCTTCCCTCACCTTGTTATTCCAGCTGTCTCCCTTCTACCTTTCACTTCAGATGAAGGTTAACCACCCATAAAGCCCACCTCCCTCCGTAGATGGAGTTTCAGCATCTGTGTGCAACTCGTGTGTCGACATCCATCATTTTGAGGCCTTTTTGCCATTCATTAGGATCTCAAGAACTGTAAAGTATTCCTAAAAACAGAATTGATGAGCATTTGAAGAAACATAGTCTGATTAGTGAGGGAGAAAAGGAGTTGCCACCACTTGGAAATCTCCCCTCCAAGTCACTCACCATCCTGACTTGGAAACATGTTCCTACATTGTTGACGGGTGAAAATCATGGAATTCCCTCCTTAACAGCACAGTGGGTGTACCTACACCTCAGGGACTGCAGTGGTTCAAGAGGGCAGCTCATCACCACCTTCTCAAGGGCAGCTAGGGATGGGCAGTAGATACTAGCTGAGGGGTGACGCTCATATCCATAAATGAATAAATTAAAAACAAACAGATCATCAGGATTGGGTCCTGATGCATGCTTTCAACCCGAAAGGATGGCAATTCCTTTCTTTTCACAGATGCTGTTAATCTCACTGTGTTCTACCAGCAAATCCTAGACATAAGAGATTCTGCATCTGATGAATGGTCTCTGATCTGAAACATTCACTGTGTTTCTTTTCCCATCGATGTGTCCTGACCTGCTAAGAGATTCCAGCATTTTGTGCTTTATTTCATCAACAAGATGCAATGTTTGATTTCAAAATTTAAGCGAAGTTACGATAGGTACATGGATAATATGAATATGGTGGGCTCTGGTCCAGGTGCAGCTCGATGGGGTAGTAGTTTGAATGGATCATCATGGACTAGATGGGCTGATGGGACTAGATGTGCTTCTCTAGAACTCTATGCCTAGAATGGAGGAATGTACTTGTAAGGAGAGACTGGATAGGCTGGGTATATTCTTTCTGGAGCAGTGAGGGGTGAATTTATAAAGGTTTATAAAGTCATGAAGGGTATTGATGAGCTAGATAGAATTAATTTCCAAGGCAGGAGAATCTAGACCAAGATGGTGTCAAGCTGCTGTCCCCATCAAGGTTGCAACTCAGGCTTGCAGACAGTTGAAAATTTAGGTCTGTCGGGATAGTTTTGGGGATGGAGCAGGGAGTTAGGGTCAGGTTAAGAGACACCGATTTACGGGAGTTAGATTTCAGGCTGGAGTCCAAGTCAGAACACTCCGTGATTTGAACTTCAGCAATCCCCATGGATGGATGTCAACCCAGCAAGTGCTGTGGACAAGGACCTGTGAGGATGAGAGCTGGTGAGTTCTCCCGTGCCAGCGAGTCCCCGGGTCAGGGGTCCATGCAGGCCGCAGATACGAGGGCTGCTGAAATCCCAAGTCAGTGAGTCAGCAAGTCCAGAGATTGAGGCCTGGAATTTGGGTTCCTGCCTTTAGCAAGTCAAATGGTCAGAGAGTCGTAGAAAAATACAGCGCAGAAACGAGCCCTTCAGCCCATCTAGTCTGTGCTGAACCCTTTAAACTGTTTACATGCATCAACCTGCTCAAGGCCGTAGCCCTCCATACCCCTATCATCCATTTACCTACCCAAACTTCACTTAAGCATTGAAATCAAGCTCGTGTCACCACTTGCACTGGCAGCTCGATCCATGTTCTCACTCCCCTTTGAGTGAAGAAGTTTCCTCTCATGTTTCCCTTAAACTTTTCAACTTTCAACCTTAACCCATGACCTCTAGTTGTAGTCCCACCTAACCTCAGAGGAAAAGGCCTGCTTGTATTTACCCTATTTGTATCCCACATAATTTTGTATAGCTCTATCAAATCTCCTCTCAATCTTCTATATTCCAAGGAATAAAGTCCTGACCTATTCAATCATTCCTTGTGATTCATGTCCTCCAGATCAGACCTTGTAAATTTTCTCTGTACTCTTTCAATCTTGTTTACATAATTTCTGTAGGTAGGTGACCAAAAATGCACACAATAGTCCAAATGTCTTACATAATTTCAACACAACATCTCATCTTCTGAGCTCAATAATTTGCTTTATGAAAGTCAATGTGACAAAAGCTTTCTGCCTGTGATGCCACTTTCAATGAATTATGGACCCCCTATTCCCAGATCCCTTTGTTCCACCCACTCCTCAATGCCCTACTGTTCACAGTGAAAGCCCTACCCTGGCTGGTCCTACCAAAGTGCAACAACCCACAATTGTCTGCATTAAATTCCATCTGCCATTTTTTAGCCCATTTTTCCATCTGGTCCAGATCTTGCTGCAAGCCTGTATAGTGTTCCTCCCTGTCCACTACACCCCCAATCTTGGTGTTATCCTCAAATTGCTGATTCAGTTAACCATATTATCATCCAGATCATTGCTATAAATGACAAACAACAACAGACCCAGCACTGATCCTTGCAGCACTCTACTCATCCCAGGTCTCCATTCACTCTCTGTCTTAATTCACAGAGCTAATATCTAATCCAATTTACTGCTTCACTTTGAATGCCGATTGACTAAACCTTTTGACCAACCTCCCACATGGGACCTTGTCAAATACTTTGGTAAAATCTAAGTGCACAACATCCACGGACCTGCCTTCATCAACTTTCCTGTTAACTTCCTCAAACTCTGTAAGATTCATTAGACATGATTTAAAGTGCAAGAAGACATTTTGACTATCTTTAATCAGCCCAGGTTTATCCAATACTCATATGTCGAGTCCCTTAGAATACATTGAACAAAGAAAAATAGAAAACCTACAGCACAATACAGGCCCATCAGCCCACAAAGCTGTGCCGAACATGTCCCTACCTTAGAACTACCTAAGCTTACCCATAGCCCTCTATTTTTCTAAGTTCCATGTACCTATCCAGGAGTCTCTTAAAAGACCCCATCATATCCGCCTCCACCACCGCTGCCGGCAGCCCATTCCACGCACTCACCACTCTCTGCGTAAAAATCTTACCCCTGACATCTCCTTTGTACCTCCTTCCAAGCACCTTAAACCTGTGTCCTCTCGTGCTAGCCATTTTGGTGCTGGGAAAAAGCCTCTGATTATCCACATGTTCAATACCTCTCATCATCTTATACACCTCTATCAGGTCACCTCTCATCTTCCGTCGTTCCAAGGAAAAAAGAGCGAGCTCACTTAATCTATTCCCATAAGAAATGTTCCCCAATCCAGGCAACGTCTTTGTAAATCTCCTCTGCACCCTTTCTATGGTTTCCACATCCTTCCTGGTGAGGCAACCAGAACTGACACAGTACTCCAAGTGGGTCTGACCTGGGTCCTATATAGCTGTGACATTATCTCTCAGCTCTTAAACTCAATCCCACAATTGATGAAGGCCAATGCACCGGATACCTTCTTAATCACAGAGTCAACCTGCGCAACCTGTCCTATGGACTCGGATCCCAAGATCCCTCTGATCCTCCACACTGTCAGAAGCCTTACCATTAATACTATATTCTGCCATCATATTTGACCTACCAGAACGAACCACCTCACACTTATCTGGGTTGAACTCCATCTGCCATTTCTTAGCCTAGTTTTGCATCCTATCAATGTCCCGCTTTAACATCTGACAGCCCTCCACACTATCCACAACACCTCCAACCCACTAAGCCCACTATGGTTTATCTAGCTTTAAACCCACTCTCTAATTTACTAAATAAAATTAAAATAAGGTATCATTTTAAATCGGAGACAACCAAATATCTTGATACTCCAGCTATACATGGGTGATTTGAAATTATATCAATAAAGCTAAAACAATTACTTCAAATGGTAAAACAATTTTCTAAAGATATAAACTTGAACTTTGGACTAGGTAAGTGCAGAACATCAAATATAATGAAAGGTACAATTGAGCTAGTAGAATAGAAAACAGCAGCAGGTTACAATACAACCGATGGATGATATGAAACCTAAGTATCTGGTATGTCAACAAGCAAAGAAAACAGATCATAGTGTGACAAAGGGAAAACTTTCAACAGAATTTACTTCAAGGCTTAAGAAAATCTGCCAAACAGAGCTCAATAATAAAAGTATAACAAAGGCAATAAACACTTTCAATATAACCGTACTAATGTATTATTTTGGTGTAATTTCTTAGTCCGAAGTCAATATGGAAAAATTACAAAGAACTGAAATGACAATTTTTAAAAAAAACATTATGTATTCTCAAATGCACTTAGATTAACACTAGCAACACCCACAAAATGCTGGTGGAACGCAGCAGGCCAGGCAGCATCTATAGGGAGAAGCACTGTCAATGTTTTGGGCCAAGACCCTTCATCAGGACGTCATAACGAAGGGTCTCGGCCCAAAACTTCGACAGTGCTTCTCCCTATAGATGCTGCCTGACTTGCTGCATTCCACCAGCATTTTGTGTGTGTTGCTTGAATTTCCAGCATCTGCTGATTTCCTCGTGGTTGTAGATTAACACTACCTAGGACAGATGGAGAAAGACATTAAGAATTTACACCAGTCAGATAAAACTTCTCAGGATATACTTTCATCAACAAAAACAGCATTCAGCCTCCATGTAAGCATGTGCAATTCTGATAAGAAGTACACACCACTAAACTTAAATGAAAGCACAACCCAGAAAAATGAAGAAATTATCTCTATTGAAAAAAGTTAACCAATGGAAGAGCATGAACCCCACCCCTTGGAAGACCTCACGATGATCTGAGCAGAGTAGATGTCGAAAAGGAAGTATCGGATGCCTGATTCAGAGATGGGGACTTCTTCCCAGAATCAGAGGTGCTCCTTGTGAAAATACAGGAGCAGGCGGTTAACACTATAATTATCAGAAATACTTCATAAAATTCCAACAAATTCAAGATGATAAATGCCAAGAGAAGCCAGAAACAATCCAACACATTGCAGGATCCTGCAGCAGTTTAACTCAATCTTGCTATAACATACAAACTCATAAAAGAAACCATTCTTTACTCTAAATACAAGCCTAATCCAATATTAGAGTCAGAATCATACAAACTACAATGCATCTGATCTATTACTACAGATAGGACAATCCATAATAATTGTCTGGATTTAATATTACAGGATAAACGAGCAAGAACAACTTACTTAACAGATACAGCCATTCCAAACACACAGAACATACAGAAATCAAGGTGAAAAACACAAGAAATATGCAGAATTAAAAGAGAAAATTGAAAGACTATACATTGGGTATAGTTTGCCCCAATATGAATACCTACAATTAACATTATCCCAAAGTCACAACACAATGGTATTAAACACTTAGGCTACACAGCAATATTTATTAAAATCTCTGGAAAGCCACAATACTAAACACCACTAGAATAGTCCAGAAGTTCCCAGCAATTGAGAAATGAATGTGTTTGACTGTGCTGTACCTCAGATTTTACCATCTTGAGCTGAGAAAAATAAATGCAAAAAGTGACTGTAGCTTAAAGTGCTTTATAATGGGATAAAGTGGAAACATGCAAATAAAAGACAAAAAGGCAAATAAAAGCAAGGTTAAATAAATACATTTTGAGTTGGCTTTTAAAATTATCAACTGAGTCTGCATTTCTTATAGTTTTAGGCATTGAGTTTCACAGTTAGCTTAGTTCAAAAAGACTGAGATGTTGGGCTGTTTCCTTTGAAGTGTCAGAGGCTGAGAGGAGACTTGATAGAAGATTCTACAATTGTGGCAGGGAAAGGCAAGATGGACAGTCTGCATCTTTTTTTTCCAAGGTAGAAATGTCAACTATGAGAGGGTATGCATTTAAGTTGAGAGGAGGAAAGTTCAAAGGAGATGTGAAGGGCAAGTATTTTTTAATCAGAGAGTGGTGGGTGCCTGGAGCAGGCTGCCAAAGGTAGTGGCGGAAAAAGACATTATTTTGGCAAGTAAACATGCAGAAAATGCAGGGATATTGGACATGTACAGGCAGATATGGTTGATTTAATTAGTATTATGTTCACCACAAACATCATGGGCTGAATAGTCAGCTCCTGTGATGTACTGTCCTACAATTTGTGATCTAATTGATGGACGTCAAGTCCAAGATCAAGTTTGATTGTCACTGAGTCATGCACATAAATAAAGCCAAGCAAAGCAGCATTACTCCAGGGCTAAGGTACAACACACAGAATTAACATTCATACATGGCACACTGCCTATATCACACATCATATAGCATATATAATTATGAAAGCAGTAATGTATACAGTTACAAACAAAAATTATAACATTAAAAATAATAACATAGCCCAGGTTATTGAGTATCAGCCCGCAATGGTTCTTCATATCACACAATGCATCCACAGGTGAACGGAATCTAGCTTGTCTCCTGCCGCGCAAACGCTGGAGGGCAGCATAGATGGGCAGGGCCAGCCCGTAACCCAGCAGAGGATCCAGCTGCACACAAGAAGTTCTGGCACCTCTTTCCGCAGTGGCCACAACAGGTGACTCCAAGGCAGGAATGAGAGACTTGTCCTTTGATGTGGTAGCTCTGTTGTCTGAGTAACTTAGGCACCAGCAATGTAATGCAGACCACAATCTAAATGCAAGCTAGTCTGTGTAGGATTTATCAAAGATATTATTTTTTTTCCATTGGCCTTTTTAGTGTTGGAATGCACCAGGCTTCTAATGCACATTAATAGTAAGTTTTTGATACCTTTAACATTTCTACCGTTATGGACATCACCTCTCCAATCAGATTCCTTCTTCTTTAGCCTTTTACCACTTCCACCTATCACCTCTCATCTTCTCACTTTATCTTCCCTCCCACATCCACCATCTTCCCCCTCACTTGGTTTCAGCTGTCAAATGCCTGCTTGTACACCGTCTCCTCCTCACCTTCTTATTCTGGTTTCTGCCCCCTTCCCTTCCAGTCCTGATGAAGGTCTTAGCCCAGAATGTCAACTCTTGGTTTCTCTCCATTGGTGCTGCCTAACCTGCAGAATTCTTCCAGCTTTTTGTGTGTCACATGCTGGACATCATGGATATGATTTAATCTTTCTGAGAAGGTGGCAGTGAGCTTGCTTTGTTGAATCACCATGATCCTTCTGGTGAAGGTGCCCCACAGTGTCAAACAATGAGGGAGTCACAGGGTACAGACCCAGCAGCAATAAGCAACAGTAATGAAGTCAGAGATCTTTAAAGTTTGAAAAGAGGCCCTTTGGTGTCCTTCATCCCGTGTTCACATCACTGGCCTTCAATTGTAGAGCAGTGGCCTAGGCTCAGGATGTTCTCTTTTACCTGACCATGTGATGCACCATCAATAACTCTCTCTGAGACGTAAAGGCGAGGTATCAGCTTTTATTGACTGGAAGAAGGAACAAGCAGTGATTGACCACTATACTACATCCTGGAGACAGAGAGGCCGGGCTCAGACCTCAATCGCCTTTATACAGGGGTCTGTGGGAGGAGCCACAGGAGCAGTCAGTAGGGGGCGTGTCCAGACAGGTATATGTAGTTCAACACATTCACCCCCCCTTTGTTTTAAAAAGAGTCCCCATGTGGCGAAGTTTCTTACAAGTATATTTACAGGTTAAGTCTATCAGGTGGTCGAATCTGTCGCTGCGATCTACGTAGCACCGGCTGTGATTGCACAGGTGCCGGTGGTGATGGTGATTGCACAGGTGCCGGTGGTGGTGATTGCATAGATGCCGGTGGTGGTGATTACACAGGTGCCGGTGGTGGTGATTGCACAGATGCCGGTGGTGGTGATTGCACAGGTGCCGGAGGTGGTGATTGCACAGGTGCTGGTGGTGATTGCACAGGTGCCGGTGGTGGTGATTGCACAGGTGCCGGTGGTGGTGATTGCACAGATGCCGGTGGTGGTGATTGCACAGGTGCCGGTGGTGGTGATTGCACAGATGCCGGTGGTGGTGATTGCACAGGTGCCAGTGGTGGTGATTGCACAGATGCCAGTGGTGGTGATTGCACAGATGCCGGTGGTGGTGATTGCACAGGTGCCGGTGGTGGTGATTGCACAGGTGCTGGTGGTGATTGCACAGGTGCCAGTGGTGGTGATTGCACAGGTGCCGGTGGTGATTGCACAGGTGCCGGTGGTGGTGATTGCACAGGTGCCGGTGGTGATTGCACAGGTGCCGGTGGTGATGATTGCACAGATGCCGGTGGTGGTGATTGCACAGGTGCCGGTGGTGATTGCACCGGAGACGGAGGTTGTGCTTGTTCCGGCCTAACTGGAGGTGTCAGCCCACTAGGCGTCAGTGATCCCTCACGCGTGTGCGAGGCGCCTGGAATATATGCGTATGAGACGCCCGGTATATGAGTGTCATGAGGGGTCAGTGTAGGGCTTGGTGTGCGCGGTGTCACCTCGGGTACAGGGTTCATAGTCACCGTGGAGTGTTCGGGGTAGTGGTCTGCTGCTCCTGCGGGCGCCAGGTCGCGGACGGAGACCGTGTCCTCCCGCCCATCAGGTAAGACCACGTAGGTATACTGGGGTTCGCATGTAGAAGGTGAACCCTCTCGACCAGCGGGGAGTATTTATTACTCCTCGCATGTTTCTGGAGCAGCACTGGCCCTGGGGACGTCAGCCAAACAGGTAGGGTGGTCCCAGTGACAGACTTCCGGCCGTGTCACGAGTCCACAGTGTTGCACTGTGTCTGGGTCAATAAAACTCTCAGTGCTGCCTGTGTCAAACAGGCAGCTAGTCCTGTGCCCCTCCACCAGGATGTCCATCATTGACCTTGCAAGCTGGTGTGGGGCACTTTGGTCGAGGGTTATGGTGGCCAGAGTTGAGCCATCTTGGTGCCCGTTAAACACCGGTGGGTCGGGGCGGGGCATGTTGACGCCGACAAAGATGGCTGCCCACATCCGGGCATGCAAGATGGCGGCCCCCATGTCTCACTGCTCGACCCCGCTCGTGGTTTAGACTTACAGACCTTGGCGAAATGGCCCTTCTTCCGGCAGCTGGAGCAGGTCGCTTCTCGGGCCGGGCAGCATTTTCGGGGGTGCTTTTCGAGTCCGCAGAAGTAACACATCTCGAGCTTTCGCCTGGCCGCAGCCGTGGTCGGGTTCGGGGAGTTCGTGGAATCGCGACTGGCAGCGGCGTTGGCGAATTCGCTTGTGGGAACTGGCGGCGGTGTCTGAGGTGTCCACGGAACCGGTGGGGGATCGCACAGCTGGACAGCATCAGCGTTGTGCAGAGCAGCCTCCAGCGTTTCGGCCGTCTCGATCGCCGAGCGTAAGGTAAGATCGGCATTTTCCAGCAGCCGCTGGCGCACATACACTGACCTAATTCCTGTAACGAAGGCGTCTCGTACTAGCAGCTCCGCATGTTGTTCCACCGTGAGTGTTTTGCAGTCACAAGTTCGGACGAGTGTCTGTAGGGCTCGGAGAAATTGGGCGCTCAACTCTGCAGGCCGTTGTCGTCGCGTAGCTAAGCGATGTCTTGCGTAGACGGTGTTCACTGGCCGCAGGTACTGTCTTTTGAGGGCGTCCAGTGCCCCTTCGTAGGTCGACAGGTCCCTGATAAATGAGTAAACTTTTGGGGTGATCCTCGAGAGGAGAATTTGGTGCATAACAGCGGGGTCAGTTGCATGAACCTCCTCCAAGTATGATTGGAAGCATGCAAGCCAGAGTTCAAAGGCAAGAGCTGCTTCAGGGTTTTGGGGGTCCAAATGCAATCTTTCCGGACGTAAAACGGTTTCCATGTTTTAAAACTTCCAGTCAATAAAATTGATGCACCATCAATAACTCTCTCTGAGACGTAAAGGCGAGATATCGGCTTTTATTGACTGGAAGAAGGAACAAGCAGTGAGTGACCACTATACTACATCCTGGAGACAGAGAGGCCGGGCTCAGACCTCCATCACCTTTATACAGGGGTCTGTGGGAGGAGCCACAGGAGCAGTCAGCAGGGGGCGTGTCCAGACAGGTATATGTAGTTCACCACACCATGTTGCTGGACTTTGAATGGGGAGTATGGTGTGGAGTTCTAGACCTTAGATGCTCTTCATCCCATATCCACAACGTTAGCCTTCATGCACAGAGGTGAGTCCTAGACCATAGGTGTCATTTGTCACCCATCCATGGAGCTGGACTTCGAATGTAGAGCACAGAGTGAAGGCCTGGACTCCAGCCTGACAACTAACTCCTCCACATCCCTGTTACTCAACCCTAATCTGACCTCTAATTCTCCCCAGATCACTGTCTCGAAACCCTAACCTGATCCCTAACTTCCCTCTCTGTCCCTAAAATCAATCCTACAAACTTAAAAAAAAGCATTAAATCTGAGCCACAATCTCAACAAAGGCCATAACTCGATACCATCCTGATCTAAGTGACCATGAATCATGCCCCTCAACATTTTCCAATAGCTTCCTAGCTACCTAGATTAAACTGTTGCTGGTGAAGTTTGATGATCTTCGTGTTTCAGTGAGTGAGCTATAATGGACACTCTTAGATTAAATATAGGCTTTCTAGAGCACGATATATAAATTTCCCAATAGTCACACAAAACAAGGTCCATTGTGGTATAAAAAGCTTTCAAGATTCAAGATTGTTTAATGTAATTTCCTGTACACAAGTCTAAAGGAGAATGAAATAATTGTTACTCTGGACCTGATGCAGCACAAAAAAATCAGAAAAGATAAAGAACACAATAATAGTAATAATATGAAAAACACAATAAATATAAATACATAATAGAACTTATATCCATAAACTGATAATCTGTCCAGAAAGTGACGCTAGGCACAGGAGTGTCTGTACATAAGGTGACTGACAGGAAATGATAAAGTAGTGGTGGTTGGGTGTGTGGAGGGGTGTAAAAGACACAATGATTTTCATTCTCACAGTTTATGCAGTCAACAAAGTCACAATGTAATTTGTATTCTCAGTAACACAGAAGTCATACAGTTACTTAATTTTCTGATTGTGAATAATACTTTCGCATTTTATACTGTTGGGTTATAAGATTTCATACTCTATTAGGGAAGGTGAAGATCAACTACAGTTCAAGATAATAAGTACAGTTTATCTGACGTAACACCTGCTGCTGACTCCTTGTCTCGAGACTGGTGCTTAACTTTGAAACGAGATGCAAACGCTGATTGGGTTTGGTTACTGGGCACGCTTACAGATAGCAGAGGTTTTCTGCCATTTCCTATGATGACAGGAGACCTGTGTGGGAGGTGCTTTAAAGTGGAAAATTCATTGCACTGGAGCAGTTCCACTCTCAGAATCTTGGAAGTCCGGGTCCAGTGTGCGCGTAGTTGTCACAACTGGGTCTTGCTGGGTTGCAGTGGGTGGCTTTGATTTCTGTGCCCCAACGTGTCCTTCACTCTCCATGAGGTGTGGAAGAAGCGTCTTCCTGGCCATTGGATCCAACTGTTGATCACATCCTCCCGGTCTGCCGGAGCTGACTTCACACGTTAGGAGAGGCAAGCCCCTACTTCACTGGGGTATGAGGCCCGCCGGATCCCCTCATCAGGTTTGAGCTGCCTGTCGAAGTAGTTTACCAGGGTGTGGTCACTGTCACATGCTAACAGTTACTTGGAGGAACAGGCAAGAGCTGAGACCTTTGGTCTGGAGGGGACCAAAGGTGAGTGAGCTGCCCCAGAATGGATGTGACAAGCCCCTTTACCAGAGATGTTATGCCTCCCTGAACACACCATTCACCCTTCTTACTGAGAACAACGTATTGAATATTGGTGCAATGAGATTCATGGAATCATTCAGCATAGAAGCAGGCTATTCAACCCACCACGTTAATACTGGCCTTCTCATCCATTGCATTAATCCCATCTGCCTTCACTAGAACATTGAATATAGAATAACTCGGTGTTATACAGACCCTACAATCCATGATGTTGTGCCGACATTTTAACCTGCTCCAAAATCAATCTAACCTTTCCCTTCTGCATAGCCCTCCATTTTTCTCTCATCTATGTGCTTATCTAGAGTATCTTAAATGTCTCTAATGTATCTGCCTTCACCACCACACATAGAAGTGCAGTCCATCAATCTCTGTTTAAAAAACTTACCCTTATATTAGCATTTTCTGCCCTGGGAAAAGGGCAGTGGCTGTCCAATCTAGCAATGTCTCTTATTATCTTATACATCTCTATCAAGATTATATATCGCATCCTGTTTGCTCTAAAGAGAAAAGCCCTAGCTTGTTCAACCTCTCTTCATGAAGACATGCTCTTGAATCTAGGCAACATCCTGGTAAATCTTCTCTGCACTCTCACTAAAGCCTCGACATTCTTCCGTTAATGAGGCAACCAGAAATAAGCAAAATGCTCCAAATGTGGCCTAACCAGGGTTTTATAGAGCTGCAGCATCACCTCACAGCTCTTGAATTCAATCTGCTGAAAAGTGAGGGCCCACACACCATAAGCCTTCCTAACCACCCTATCAGCTTGCAGAGTGACTTTGAGAGATCTATGGTCAAGGACCCCAAGATCACTCTGTTCCTCCACACTGCTAAGAATCCTACCTTTAACCCTCTACTCTGCTTTCAAGTTCAACCTACCAAAATGAATCACTTCCCACTTTTCCAGATTTGGAACATCTTCTCCTGTGACTTGTCAAAACGCCCCTCAAGCACAGTGATTGGATATGATTCCACCACATTTACTTCATCAAATCGATATGCAGATGAGACCTAAAGACCATAAGACAAGAGAAGAATTAAACCATTCAGTCCATCAAGTCTGCTCCACAATCAATCATGACTGATTTACTTTTCCTCTTAACCCCATTCTCCTGACTTCTCCCCGTAACTATTGGCAACCTTACAAAAGATAAAAATGCTGGACAGCACATACCACTGGGCTCAAGGACAGTTTTTACCACACTGTTGTCAGATTATTCGATGGTTTCCTAGTATGATAAGATGGGCTCTTGACGTTATAATCTACCTGGCTATAATCTTGCACCTTATTGTCTACCTGCACCTCACTTTCTTTGTAAATGTTACACTTTATTCTGTATTTTTTTAAATTATTTTAACTTTTTCTACCTGAATGCATTGTTGCAATGAATTGATTTGCATGGACAGATCTTCACTTGAAATTCACTCAAAGGGTGGTGAGAGTGTGGAATGAGCTGCCAGCAGAAATGGTGGATCTGGGAATAGTTGCAATATTTAAGAGAAGTTTGGATAATACATGAATGGAAGGGGTTTGGAGAGCTATAGTGCAAGTGCGGGTCAATGGGACAAGGCAGGATAACAGTTCAGCACAGACTAGATGGGCTGAAAGGCCTTTTTCTGTGTTGTAGTGCTCTATGATGTACAAGGTGATGAGAGGCATTAATCATGTGGTAAGTCAGAGGCTTTTTCCCAGGGTTGAAATGGCTAACATGAGAGGGCACGGTTTTAAGGTGCTTGGAAGTAGGTACAGAGGAGATGTCAGGGTGAAGTTTTTTACGCAGAGAGTGGTGAGTGTGTGGAATGGGCTGCCGGCAGTGGCCGTGGAGGTGAAAACAATAGGGTCTTTTAAGAGACTCCTGAGTACATACATGGAGCTCAGAAAAATAGAGGGCTATGGGTAAGCCTAGGTAGTTCTAAGGTAAGGACATGTTCGGCACAGCTTTGTGGGTCGAAGGGCCTGTATTGTGCTGTAGGTTTTCTATGTTTCTATGACTTTGTGGCTGTATCAGAGAATTCAAGAAAAGATTTTCACTGTACTTGATACCTATGACCAATATATTCAATTCCAGTTCCTTACAGATACCTTCCCGCCATGGTTAGCATGGACCATTTGGGCTGAAGATCCTCTTTCCATTACAGAGGACCCTGTGGATCTAAGAGTTGTACCTTTCACTCCATTTGTTCCTTATTTCTGATCTGTTCAATAAGCAATGATTCCTCATTTTGCATGATATCTTCGAGCATTTCAGGCACGGAATTTTTAGGGTGTAGTGAGTGGGTTCCTGGTCTGGGAAGGTGGGACAATGCCCGTATGGAGAGCAGCACCCTCCCAGGTAAAGGAATAAGCTCACTACAGGCCAGATAAGCTGAATGGTCTTTAGCACATATTCCGATTTCAGATATGTTTATTTATCAAATGTACATCAAAAAATTCCATTAACATCACCAGCAAACAAGCCTCCAAACCCAGACAGGCTGCCTTAAGGCCTCCAACCTCCATTTCTTAGTCCCAGACCCCCAAACACACCAAAACCAAATCTCCAACCTACAGTTCCTGGTCTGATCTTGCAGACATCAGGCCTTTGACCTTCAGACAATCCGACCCACAGCCTTTAATTTCCAGATTTACTGACTTCTGCTTTCAACCTCTGGACTGTGCCAAACTCTGGCTGTCGACCCCAGGACTCACTTATCATGAGACTTTGATCTCTGTGTGCCTACATAAATATTGCTAGTGTACAAATCATCTTGCTTCAAAAAATGTCCACAATTCATTGAAAACTGGGGAAAGTGTTTCCAAATGCACATGCACTAATATTACTGTGGCTACTCTAAGAGTTTAGATGGCTTTGGAGAATTCTTTTGGGATTGTCTTTGCAGAAACAGGCCTTCGACCCAACGTGTCCATGCTGACTGTGTTCCCCAGTGAGTTAATCCCCCTGCCTTCATGTGACCCTTTCATTCTCTCCTATTTGAAAAGTTCAAAGTAAATTTATTATCAAAGTACATGCAGTATATTTCACCATATACAACCATGAGATTCATTCTTGCAGGAATACTCAATACATCCATAATAGAATAATAACCATCACAGGATCAATGAAAGACCACACTGACTTGGCCGTTCAACTAGTGTGCAAAAAACAATAAACTGAAAATACAAAAAAAAGAAGTAATACTAGTAAATAAATAAACAATAAATATCAAGAATATGAGATGAAGAGTCTTTCAAAATGAGTCCGCAGGTTGTGGAAACATTTCAGTGAAGGGGCAAGCGAAGTTGAGTGAAGTTATCCCCTTTGGTTCAAGAGCCTGATTGTTGAGGTGTAATGACTGTTCCTGAACCCGGTGGAGAGATAGATGGATTTTAACTGTTACTAATATGCAATGATACAAAATTCAAAACTTACCATTTACATAGAGAGCTGAGTTTGAAGATTGTTGCTGACATAAAGAATCTTCATATGTACAGGAAGGCGCTGGAAAAGAGTCAGTAACATCATGAAGAATCCCACCCACCCTGCTCATGGACTGTTCGTCCCACTCCCATCAGGGAGGAGGCTATATAGCATTCACACTAGGACACCAGACTCAAAAACAGTTACTTTCCCCAAACAATAAGGCTGATCAACCCCTCCACACCTCCCACCACCACTACTTTATCATTTCCTCACAGAGACGCCTGTGCCTAGCATCACTTTATAGACATACAATCTATCTTTGTATGTATATAAGTTATCATATATAAATATATTTTTGTTTGTTATAGTGTTCTTTATCTTATTGTGGTTTTTTATAGCTGCTTTGGATCCAGAGTAACAATTATTTTGTTCTCTTTTACATTATGTACTGGAAATGAGAGTAAACAATCTTGAATATTGAATCTTGAAGAAGGCCAGTGCAATAATTTGCAGCCCCCACACACAAACATCTGATTGTGACCGAATTCTCAAAGCAATAATCATATACTAAATTCTTGGATTTATGAATAGTCAAGCAAATTATGTATAGAACATAGATCATAAAATATGGAGCATTACAGTACAGGTCCTTCAGCCATGATGTGCCAATCTTCTAACCTATTCTAAGATCAATCTAACCCTTCCCTCCCACATAGCCCTTCAGTTTTCTGTTATCTATGTGTCTAAATCTATTATATATAGATATAGATAATAGATATGACACATATAGACACATATAGATATGTGTCTATGATCTATATCTAAATACTTCGAACATAGTGCACAGGATCATGACAATTAAATTATTAATCAAATGGTCAACTAAATGAATTCCCTCTGCCTACACTATTTCCATATCCCTCCATTTTCCTCACATTCATGTGCCTTTGTAATCATCCCATAGAGGTTCCTAATGGATCTTTCTCCACTATCATAGGCACTCTATTCCGGGCACTCACCACTCTCTGTGTAAAAAAAGCTTGCTCTCACACCTCCTTTGAAATTACTCCCCCCTCTTACCTTAAATGCTTGGCCTCTGGTATTAGACATTTCAACCCTGGGAAAAAATAACATTGTCTGTCTACTCTAGCTAAACCCCTCAGAATCATCTGAGCCTTTATCAGATCTCCCCTCAGTCTCCACTGCAGACCTAAGTTCATTCAAACTGTTGTTATTGTACATGGCTATTGTGTTCAGTTCTGGGTAATACATTGAGCGTAGATGTTAAGACATTGAAGAAGGTGGAGGGAAATTGGGAAGATCAATCGCAGAACTGAGGATAGATTCTGGAAGATGTAGGAGATAGAACATGGAATGGAGAATAGCACAGCACAGGAACAGGCCCTGATGCACACCACTGGAACAGGCCCTGCTGCACACCACTGGAACAGGCCCTGATGCACACCACTGGAACAGGCCCTGATGCACACCACTGGAACAGGCCCTGCTGTACACCACTGGAACAGGCCCTGCTGTACACCACTGGAACAGGCCCTGCTGCACACCACTGGAACAGGCCCTGATGCACACCACTGGAACAGGCCCTGATGCACACCACTGGAACAGACCCTGCCACACAGCACAGTTCACCCCTTAGTCTCCAATACTCTCGAGAAAACAACCCAAGCGTGCCCAATCAACACACACAAAATGCTGGTGGAATGCAGCAGGCCAGGCAGCATCTATAGGAAGAAGCACTGTCGACATTTCAGGCCGAGACCCTTCGTCAGGACTAACTGAAAGGAAAGATAGTAAGAGATTTGAAAGTAGGAGGGGGAGAGGGAAACATGAAATGATAGGAGAAGACCGGAGAGGGTGGGGTGAAGCTAAGAGTTGGAAAAGTGATTGGCAAAAGGGATACAGAGCTGGAGAAGGGAAAGGATCATGGGAAAGGAGGCTTAGGGAGAAAGAAAGGGGGAGGGGAGAACCAGAGGGAGATGGAGAACAGGCAAAGAGTGATGGGCAGAGAGAGAAAAAAAGGGGAGGGGGAAAGCTTAATATATCAGGGATGGGGTAAGAAGGGGAGGAGGGGCATTAATGAAAGTTAGAGAAGTCAATGTTCATGCAATCAGGTTGGAGGCTACCCAGCCGGTATATAAGGTGTTGTTCCTCCAACCTGAGTGTGGCGTCATCTCGACAGTAGAGGAGGCCATGGATTGACATATCGGAATGGGAATGGGACATGGAATTAAAATGTGTGGCCACTGGGAGATCCTGCTTTCTCTGACGGACAGAGCATAAGTGTGTCCAATGTTTCCTTACAGGTCGATGCAAAGAATTGGTTTTGTCAAAACAGGAGGTTCAGCAACGGGGTTCAAAATTCTGCTGGAATTTAGCAAAACAAATAAGATGTGATGGGGCGGCATGGTAGTAACGTGGTTAATGACAGCACCAGTGACCTTAGTTCATTTGACACTGGTATTGGTAAGAAATTTGTACGCCCTCCCCTCCCTGTGAAAGTGTGTATCTCTAGAGATACTCTGAAGACATACGAGTTAAGGTTGGTGAGGTGGACATGCAATGTTGGCATAATGACCCCTCTGGCTGTCCACAGGACGTCCTCAGTCTGTGCTGGTCGATGATGCAAGCACCGCATTTCAGTGTAGGCTTTGATTTACATGTGACAAATAAAGCTAACTTTTGTTTCCACAAGATTGTGCTACAGGCAAGGAGCTGGTGAGATCTAGCATCAGTGGAAATTTGCAGATTCTTAGCAAGAGCAACATTACAAAGAGCGGCAGACCACAAACACAAGGAAGTCAGCAGATGCTGGAAATCCAAAGCAGCACACTTTAAATGCCGGAGGAAATCGGCAGGTCAGGCAGCATCTATGGAAAAGAATACACAGTCAACGTTTTAGACTGAGACTCTTCATCGGGACTGGAAAGGAAGGGGAAAGATGTGAAAATAAATGTGGGAGAGTGTAAGGAGGAGTAACTAGAAGGTGACAGATGAAGCCAGGTGGGTGGGAAAGGTAATTACAAAGAGCTATTTAAACTAAGCACTCAGTGCCATTTATATAGTCTTACAAGACAGTTCCTAAATAGTAAGAGGTTATTAGAACAGGACTGAAACCCCGAAAGGTTGCAGAGAGGGTTGGAACTGAAAGATACTAAAAATAGTTCATATATGAAATGGTGACCTCCGTCAGTGATCCATTAAGTAAGACATTAGTAACGTACTCCCAACACAAAAGTCTCCATAAATAAACCCACCAAACCTAACAGGACTGCACAACAAATTGCACCTCAGAGCACTCTGATGGATTCTGTATGGAGCATGAATGACTTCCACGTTAGGAGAAACTAACATCCCCCCACCACAAGTTCCAGTGGCCCAGGTTCTATCCCGACCTCTGGTGTCATCGGTTTGGAGATTTCATCATCTCCCTGTTCCTGAACATTGAAGAGTGCAACACAAAAAACAGGCCCTTCAGCCCATCTAGTATCTACTGATCTGACTTTCTGCCTATTCCCATCAGCCTGCACCTAGACCATATCTCTTCAGTCCTCTCCCATCCCCATACCCATCCAAACTTCTCTTCAATGTTATAATTGAAACCGCATCCACCACTTCTGCTGGCAGCTCATTCCACACACTCGCACCATCTTCTGAATGAAGAAGTTCCTTTCATGTTCCCCTTAAACATCTTTACCTTTCACCCTTAACCCAGGATCTTTAGTTCTAATCTCAGCCAACCTGAGGGCAAAAAGCCAGCATGCATTCATTCTATCTATACCCATCATGATTTTTCATACCTCTAAAAGATCTTCCCTTATTCTCCAGTGCTCTAGGGAATAAACTCCTAAACTATTCAACCTATCACTCTAAATGAGGTCCTCAAGTCCTAGTAACATCACGTGAATTTAAAGTCTTACAGAGAAGTGTTACACCAATTATCTTCCAGCTAATCCTCCTTCCAGAAGAAGAATCCTCCAGCAAACAACGTTGCCAAAGGCAACATCCTCAAGGTGGATTACAAAGCGACTCCTTTCACTTCTCTTACATCTTCTTCTTAGTTCAGATGTGGTTTGGCTACCGTTGGAGCCTGTTACCTACATCCTGGCCGTGTGTTTTTGGGTTGACTGGGGGATCTGGCATTTGACTGTCTCTGAGAGGGTTCCACGAGACTGCGAGCAATGCGAGACGGGGCACAAGCCCATGATCAATTCCATTTCTCACCGATTAAAGTGCCAAGGAAGACTGAAACCACAAGGCGAGTGAGGAAGGGGAGTATTCAGTTCTGTCTACCAGCCTCCTGCTCGCTGTTGCCAGAAGAAGGTATCTGCATGTGATAGTCTCTCTCACTCCCTCTCGCTCCTCCAAAGGGAAGGCCTCTGCATTTGAATGGTCTCTCTCTCTCTCTCTCTCTCTCCCTCTCCCTCCCTCCTGTCAGAGGATGATGCCAGAGCAAGATTTAACCGCTATGGTTTGTAGATTTGGACTCTAATTCAGGTTTATGATGTGTACTAGTTCTGGTCACTCCTTTATTTCATTACTCCTCTTAGGTGATATTTAGACCATAAGATCATAAGATATGGGAGAGAATATGTCACTTGGCCCATTGAGTCTGCTCTGCCATTTCAATCATGGTTGGTTCCCTTTTCCTCTCCACAGCCTTCTCCCTGCAACCTTTGATGCTGTGTCCAATCAAGAACCAATCAAGCTCTGATTAAATACACCCAGCAACCTGACCTCCACATCTGCCTGTGGTAATAAATTCCACAAATTTACCACCTTCTGGCTAAAGAAATTTCTGTACATCTCTGTTTTAAATAGTTGTCCCTCTGTCCTGAGGCTGTACCCTTTTGTCCTGGACTCCTCCACCATGGGAAACAGCTGTTCCACATCTTCTCTGTTTAGGTCTTCTAAAGTTTAAAAGGTTTCAATGAGATCTCCCCTCATCCTTCTAATTTCCAGCAAGTTCAGACCCAAAGCCATCAAATATTCCTTGTATGATAACTCTTTAATTCCCGGAATCATCCTTGTAAAAATCCTCTGAACAGTCATCAATTTCTTGGATGAGGAGCCCAAAACTGTTCACAATACTCAAGGTGAGGCCTACCAGTGCCTTATAAAGCCTCAGCATCACATTTGAATCAGGCTGCCCTGCAGAGAATGAAAACAGAGCTGAACTGAAATATGCCTTTTGATTTTGTATTTTATATGCTGTGTTTTTGCTCTTTATGTTTGTTGACATTTGTGTGCTTTTGCACGTGGGGGAGGGGGGAGACTTGATGGTTTTCTTTGAATGGGTTGGTTCTATGCTTTTTTGTTTCATGGCTGACTGTGGGGAAGACAAATTTCAGGGTTGTATACTGTATACACACTCTGATAAATCATTATGCATTTAATCTTTGAATATAGAATGTTGAACCATACAGCACAGGAACAGGCCATAATATGGTGTCAAACTAATTGCATGGTTATAAATCACAGGACTAAACTAATCTCTTCTGCTCATGCAAGTACATATCCGTCTACTTCCTGGTGTGACTGTGTCCATAAAAGTCATTTAAACAACTCAACCATACTTGCCTCCACCACCACTTCGAGCTGTGCCTTCATCACATCCAGTACTCGCTGTGTAAAGAAACTTGCCCCACAGATCCCCTTTGAACTTCACTCCTCTCTCCTTAAATGCATGACCTTTAAACTTCAGTGTGGCAGGGTGGAGATACGTCTCTACCAAAGGAGGTGTAAGGCACTCCTTTCCTCCACTAGCTTTGCATGTCACCCTTGGGCAAGGAGTGGCACCTGCTTAACCCCTCCCCACCCCCAAACAGGATCATGTGAAGCCATGGGAGGAGGTGGTGGATGGTTTTACGAGCAGCTGGTCCATATCATAAGTGGTTATACGAGCACTGATGTAGGCAGACAGTCTCTGAAGAGAATTGATCATGGCTGGGGTCACCCATCTTGTAAAGACACTGCCCAGAAGAAAATAATGGCAAATCACTTTGGTAGAAAAATTTGCCAAGAACAATCGTGGTCATGGAAAGACCATGATCACCTATGTCATACAATGTAATATACAATGAACAAATGAAACATTAGAAGGAAGATGCCATCTTTGGAGTCTTTAAAGTCTTCAACTCATATCTGAATTGAGCTCATCAGGATGGCATGGCCATGTAGCGATCAGCGCTTCACTTCACGGAGCCAGTTCCTGCCACTGCCTGTAACGAGTTTGTACATTCTCCCGATGACCATGTGGGTTTTCTCCGAGTGCTCCGGTTTCTTCCCACATTCCAAAGACGTCTGACTTAGTAGACTACTTGGTCACGTGGCTGAGCAGGCTCAACGGGCCGGGAAGGCCTGTTATCATGCTGTATCTCGAGATCAATTCCGAAGCTTTAAGCGGGCACCACAGAAGGGTAGTGGATTGTGCAACACTATTACAGCTCAGGGTGTTCCAGAGTGCAGAGTACAATTCTTGTGCTGTCTGTAAGGACTTTGTACATTCTCCCTGGGTTCCTCCTGATTTGAAGATTAATTGGTCATTGTAAATTGGCCTATGATTAGGCTAGTGTTAAATTGGTAGGTTGCTGGGCAGTGCAGCACATTAGGCCAGAAGAGCTTGTTCTGTGCTGTATCTTTAAATAAAATTTCAAATAAATTAAATTCTGCGGTTCAGTGGTTCAATGTAACATTAGAGAATGTATAAAGTATACATCCTGAGATTTTTACTCTTCATAGACATCCAAGAAATAGAGAGAACAATACAAAGAAGGAATAACAGAAAACGCTAGAACCCCAAAACCCACTCTTCCCCCTACTGTGCACAAGCAGCAGCAAAATCATCCATCCTCCCCCCACTTGCTCCAGCAAGATCGTCAAACCCCCACCCACCATGCAAGCAGTAACAAAGCCCACAGAGATCATGAGCTAAAGTCCATAAAAAAAACTATTGTCCATCCCAACAGTATATCACAGACTCCGACAGGACCCCAGCCATGTGGAGAAGAAAAGAGAGATATGAGATTAGAAGAAGAAAAGAGACCTGAGAATTGTTGATTTCTTAACTTCCTTTGCTGACTTCACCTGTCACCCACCTACTTCAGTCTCCCAAGTTCACCACTCTTCTGCCCCTACCAAGATCCTGCGCCCTACAACTTCCACCCCTTACTGGATCCACCTATCCCGAACCAGCCCCTGTCCTATCCTTTCCTGGATCCACCTATCTCAAACCAGCCCCTGATTCAGCCCTTCCTGGATCCCCCCAATCCCTAGCCAGCCCCTGTCCTACCCTTTCCTCGATCCAACTATCACCAACTGGTTCCCCCCAGTTACACAAGCTACGAAATTAAATATACAGCAAACAGGTACTGAGCTAAAAGCGTGTACAGAGCATCCCTCCCCAATGGTTCTGTGAAGTGTGCCGTGGGGCAAGGGAAAGTGGGAAGAGAGAGAAAGCCTCCCACACATGCTACTTTATACAACCCCCCACCCCTGATGTGCCCACAACTAGAAAATGTTGCCATGGTGCACAGACCAAGCAATAGGAAAAGAACAGCCAAATGAATGACTGACAGAGTAGAAGCAGCTTTCGACTGGCAGATAAGCAACACCCCCACACAACGGTGGTGTCAGAGGATGGAAGTGAGGTATAAATGATTGCTCCTCACACAAAATGCTGGAGGAACCCAGCAGGCCAGTCAGCATCCATTGAGAAGAGTACAGTTGACGTTTCAGGCCAAAACCTTTCAGCCAATCCTGATGAAGGGTCTCAGCCTGAAATGTCCACTGTACTCTTTCCCATATAACGCTGCCTGGCCTGCTGAGTTCCTCCAGCATTTTGTGTGTGTTGCTCGGATTTTCAGCGTCAGCAGATTTCCTCGTGTCTGTGATTGCTCCTCACTTGTGTTTAGTTAGGAAAAAGGACTCTGTAGTTGCAGTGGGTTAGAGCTTCAGCACACATTGTGGGCTGAAGGTTCTGTACTGTGCTGTAATCATCTATGACATAAAGAGAGAGATAAACAGAGAGGATGCACCAAGGTACAGAAATGATGCCAAGACCTTCTCTGTACAAATGAATCCTCTTTAGCATGACATTTAATCAGCAGGTTTCATGTTTTGTTCCAATTTTTTCAGCCCATTGATGCTAGCAGCAGGTTAGGTGTACCTGTCACATTTCATCTCATTCATGAAGCCTACTCTCCTCTGTAATTATATACATGTGGTAACTGAAGCATGATAAATAAGGTTTAATGAGATACTGTTCATCCAAATATAAAAATACCAAACGTTAAGTATTTTTCTGTCAAACAACCTTTAAGTCCTTTCACCCACTTGCACACTATAGGTTTTTTAAAACCAATGTCAGGCACAACACAACAATTTAATGTTCTAATCCCAGTTTGTTTTTCAATGTTGGGAACATCATGCATCAGAAGTTTCACCTTGACCCTTTGCCCTGTAATTTTAAAATCATTTCATCATCAGCACTACCTCTCCAGGACATCATGTCTTTTCACAGTGGCAACTTAATTATTTATTTTCATTGTTATTTCTGGGTTTTTTTTTTCTCAGCTTAAGCTGGTACAATCTGAGGTACAGGAGTGGCCAAGCACATTCATTTCTCAATTGCTAGGAACTTTCAGGCTATTCTAGCGGTGTTTGGTATTGTGGCTTTCTGAAGATTTACATACATATTACTGTATAGGCCTAATTGTTTAATGCTATTATGTAGTGAAATTGGGATGATACCTGTTGTAGACATTTCTGTCGGGGCAATGTATCCCCTGTTCATGTTCTAGGGGCTTTCCATTTCCTCTTTTAATTCAGCATATTTCTATCATTTTTCACTTACTGATTTCTGTTAAGTTGTATGTGTTTAGAATAGCATGTCTATTAAGTAAGTTGTTCTGTTTGCTTATCTTGTCATATTATATCCAAACGGTTATTATGGATTGTCCCATCAGTAATAATATTATTATTTTTTTCTTTTTTGTATTTGCACATTGGTTGTTTGCCCTTCCTGTTGGCTGTGGTCTTTCTTTGAATCTATTGCTTTTCTTTGTATTTACTGTGAATGCCCACAAGGTGGCAATTGCAGTTTAAAAGGCTTGGCAGAGAGTAGATGGGCTGAAGGGCCTGTTTCTCTGCCGTCCTTTCCTATGACTCTATGACCAAAGAAAATGGATCTCTGGGTTGGATATGGTGACATATATGTACTTTGATAATAATTTTACTTTGAACTTTGAACAAATAATCAGAGCAGGACCAGGACTTTCAGTCCATTTAGTTGGATAGACCTGATCGAAAACATCATTTTCCTTCTCAATCCCCAAAACCGCTGGCTGGCTTAGATCTAGAGAGTCATACAGCATGGTGACAAACCCTTCAACCAGCTTGTCCGTGCTCAGCAAGATGCCTGTCGAAGCTAGTCACATTTGCCAGCATTTGGCCCATATCCCTCTAAAACTTTCCTACCCATGTACTTGCCCAAACGTTATTGCCTGATAGCAAAGCAGACTGAAGTGTTACAGCTACAGAGAAAGTGCCGTGCAGGTAAAGGATAAGGTGCAAGATCATGAAGAGGTAGGTTGTGAGTTCAGAGGTCCAATTTATTGTACCAAGGAGCTAATTAACAGCCATGTAACAGTGGATAGAATCTCTTCTTGGGCTGGTGGGATGTGCTTTCAGACTTTTACATTGTCTGCCCAATGGGAAAGGGAGAGTAGGGATTGTCTGGAGTGGCTGGGGTCTTTGATTATAATGGCTGTTTACCAAGATAGTGAGAAGTATAGACAGATAGTCCCTGAGCCATTGAGTTCCTCCAGTTCCTTTGTGGTTCCAGCTCCTGCATCAGGATTATTTTCTGTGTTGAAAGCTTGGTTGGTCCCTGCATCTTAGCACCAGAGTGCAGATGGGAGATAGAATCCGAGGTGTGTGGTTTGCAATTGAATGTGAGATGATAGAAAAGTTTAGGCTAGGATTAGTGTAACTGGAAGGGTGGTGGTTCATGCAGACTCGATGTGCTGAATGGCATGTTTCTGCGTTTTCACTATAATTCTGTATCATGCAATCCTTTATATCCACCTTCAATGCTTGAAAGTGGTGGCGTGGAGAGCGATGCATCTCTATGAATGGAGGTGTAAGGCGCTCCTTCCCTCTGATAGCCCGCAGGTCAACCTTGAGCAAGGTGTAGCAACTGCTTAGCCCCTCCATCCCAATCAGAGTCACATGAAGCCATGGGAGCAGGTAGTGGATGGTCGAATGAGCAGCTGGTCCATATCACAAGTCCTGGTTATGCGACAACTAATGCCAGGCAGGTAATCTCTGAAGCGTATTGATGATGGCAGGGGTCACCCGTCTTGTAAAGACACTGCCCAGAAGAAGGCAATGGCAAATTACTTCTGTAGAAAATTTTAACTAGAACCATCATGGTCAGGGAAAGTCAATGATCACCCATGCCACATGATATGACAGATAACAAATGAGAATATGATTGAAAACCCATTAATAATAGGTTTAAGGGGTACAGTTGTGTAGCAGCTAGCACAACACTATTACAATGCTCAGGTCCAATTCCATTGTTATCTGTATGGATACTATACGTTCTCCATGTGACTATGTGGGTTTCCTCCCACACTCAGTTTTGTGATCCTTATCTAAGAAAATACGTGCTAACCACTATGTTATCGTGCCATCCTAATACTTGATAGCTACTTACTGGAAGTTGGAAAAATGAAGGGGGATCTCATTGAAGCATATCAAATAATGGAAGGTCTAGATAGCATGGATGTGGAAAGGATGTTTCCTGTAGTGGAAGAATCTAGGAACAGAGGACACAGCCACAGAATAGAGAAGCTTCCATTTAGAACGGAATTGAGGAGGAGTTTCTTCAGCCAGCGAGTGGAGAATCTATGGAATTCACAAGTGGCTGTGAAGGCCAAGTCATTGGGTATGCTTAAAGCAGAGGTTGATAAGTTCTTGATTAGTAAGGAAGTCAAAGGTTATGGGCAGTAGACAGGAGAATGGGGTTGAGAGGGTTAATAAATCAGTATAAATCAGTCGCAATGGAATAGCACAGCAGACTCGATGGGCTGAATGACCTAATTCTACTCCAATATCTTTTGCTCTTATAGTCTTATTCCAAAAACATGTGGATCAGTGTTAGCATGTTGTGGGCAAGCTGTATTTGCACGGAGAGCCTGATGACACTTGTGGGCTGTGTTGGTTATTATTGCAAATGACATTCAGTATTTCACTGTATGTTTTGATGCTTTATGTACATGTGACAAATAAAGCTAATCTTTGCAGACTAAGATATTAGAATCATAGAGGAATAGAGTAATATAGCACATTAGTGTCTGTCACAGTTAGCGCAATGGCATTACAGCTTGGGGCACTCTGGAGTTCCGAGTAAAGTCCCAGCACTGCTCTGCAAGGAGCCCTGAACTTCCACGTGTGGAGTGTTTAGGGTTTCCCTGGAAGCCCCAGCTTGATCCCACAGTCGAAATATGTGCCGAATAGTAAGTCAACTGGACATTGCAAATTGTCCCATGATTCGGTTAGGGTCAATCAGGGTTGTTGGGGCTTGCTGGGGCAGCATGACTCAAAAGGCCAGAAGGGCCTACTCCACTCTGTATCGCAATAAATAAATAAATCAATCAATCAATCAATCACAGAAATAAGTGCTTCTGTCCAACTTGTCTATGGTGACAAAGGAGCCATCTAAGTTAGTTCCATTTGCCCAGGTCTAACCTGTATGTCAGTCTGAACCTTTCCTATCCAAGTACTTATCCAAGCACCTTTATTATGCCTGCCTCAACTACGTACATCTTCTCATAACTCGTTCCATACATGCCCCACCCTCTGTGTGAAGAAGTTTCTCTTCAGGTCTCATTGAAATCTTTCCCCCCTCACCTTCAACCTGCGGCCTCCAGCTTTTGGTTCCCTTTCCCTGGGGAAACAAAAATCTGTTAATTTACCCTATTTATACCCATAATGATCTGGGTACACCCATAATGATCCTACATTCCAAAGATTAAAGATCCAGCCAGCTCAACCTTTCCCTATTACCCAGGTCCTCACATCCTGGCAACATCCTCGTAAATAGCTTTAATCATTTATTTATTTATTGGGGTTTAACATAGAATCAGCCCTTCAAACTGCACTGACTGGCAGCCCCTGATTTAATCCTGGCCTAATCACAGGACAATTTACAATGACCAACTAACCTACCAACCAGTACGTCTTTGGACCGTGGAAGGAAGCTGGAGCACCCGAAGGAAACCCACACGGTCATGGGGCAGAACGTACAATCTCCTTGCAGGCAGCAGCGGAAATTGAACCCAGGTCGTCTGTACTGTAAAGCGTTTTGCTAACCAGTATGCTACTGTGCATCTTGCTTTGCACTTTAATAACACCTCTCACACACTTTCCAGCTTAATGCTGTCACAGAGCACTATACCAAAAATATTTTAAAATTCACTCCTTGTTCTTTTCTTGCAGCAGCAAGTGGTATCCAGAAAGCAGAGAGAGGATTGGTATCCGCATGCATCGTATATGTTAAAGGTTATAAGATACTAATTTATCAGAGTTATATAAAGAATGAAATCCAAAAAGAAACCTATTAAGTATTAAAAGAGACCAATCAGTTGACACTACTTATCAAACTTCTCTCTGTCTTTGTCTCTCTCTCGCTCTCTCTCTCACACACACACACACACACCACACACACACACACACACACACACACACACACACACACACACACACACACACACACACACACACACACACACACACACACACACACACACACACACACACACACACACACTTTCTCTCTCTCTCTCTCACTCATTTTTAGCAGTAGTAGCGACCCAGCCTGGGAAGATTTGCACTCACATGAAGAAATTTCACCTTTTTATACCTTTCCAGATTGCTTCAGAAATAATACCATTTACCCCAGCACTTATCTGGAAAGGCATGTTTTTCAAAATTTTCTTCTCTCAAGGCTGTACACTGATGCACCAAGTTCTCAAAACATTGCTGTAGAATTGTTCCTTGTACTTTCTCACATCCCAGGCTAACACTTTCTTGTCTTACAAACTTCAATTTTTTTGTTATACATTTTAGCATACACCAAGGAGAAATCAAATTTAACTTTCTTTTTAAGTACAAGGATGCTTTGCATACGAGGTTGAACAGAAGTCTGATGAGGGTTGAGATTGAGCAGGAACCTGACAGATAGAAGAATGCAGTGCACCCACGGAGCTGGACGGGCCATGATATTTGTATCAAGTAGAGCAAGACAAAAACTCACAACCTGGAGACCTATTGGGGCAAGAAGTGACTCAAGGCTGTGGCCTTTTAGATTGAGCTAACGAGATTATGCTAAACGGTGAACACATCTGTCAAAGAAAAGAAAAAAAGTGTAGAACCTTTGCTTGCTTATATTAAAATGGTAATTTATATTCCCTTCGCCTTCAGATCAGAGGGCTTGTTACCAATAATAGCACTTCAGTTTCTCTAGAGCAGGCAGACCTGACTGTATGAAACGTTTGATCTCATCACTTTAAGGGTCTTTCAGTCAGGGTCTGAGTGCAGAAGGTTTACAATGATAAAGTCAAGGTCACTGGGTTACTCCATTCATCTGCTCTACCGTTTAGTTCTGTTTTAGTTTAGAGACATAACATGGTAATATATAGTCATTCTTATGCCTTACACTGTATCATTGCCACAAAACCAAACATTTCACAACAATAAGCCTGAGTCTGATTCTGAGGTACCCAGCTGTACAAATCCCTTTCACCAACATTTGTTCTGTAGCCTTCTTTTCCTTGATTCAAATGCTCCTTGAGATATTTTAAAAATATTATTTAGAAATACAATTTTCAACATAGAAAACTCCAGTTTCTTCCCACAATCAAAAGATGTAGTTTGGGTTAGGGGTAGTGAGTTGTGGATACGAAGAGAACACTGCACAGGATCGGAAAAAACTGCCAAGATTTGAAAACTTAGCCAGCTCCATCATGGACGTTAGCCTCTCCAGCATCAAGAACATCATCAAAAGGTGATGCCTCAGAAAGACGGCATTCATCATTAAGGACCCCAGTCACCCAGGACAGCCATGCTCCATCTGACAGAAAAAACAGGATCTTACAGTGGCCACCCACTTCAAATTCTATTTCCCATTCCCATTCTGACGTCAATCTTCTACTGCCGTGATGAAGCCACACTCAGGTAGGAGGAGCAACAACTTAGATTCCTTCTGGGTAGCCTCCAACCAGATGGCATGAACATTGATTTCTCAAACTTATGGTAATTGCCCCCCCTCACCATTCCCATTCCTGTTTCCCACAATCACTTCATCTCCCTACCTGCCCATCACCTCCCTCTGATGCTCCTCCCTCTTCCTTCTTCAATGGGCTTCTGTCGTCTCCTGTCGGAGTCCCATTTCTCCAACCCCTTATCTCTTTCACCAATCAGCTTCCCAGTCCCTTCCTTCAACCCTCCCCCTCTCCCAGTCTCACCTACCACCTTGTACTTCTTCCTCCCTTTCCTCCATCTACTTGATTTAATTTCTCATCTTTTTTTTCAAGTCCTGATGAAGGGTTTTAGCCTGAAAAGTCTGCTTTCTACTTTTTTCCCATGGGTGCTGCCTCAAATGCTGAGTTGCTCCAGAATTTTGTGTGTCTTGCTTGGATTTCCAGCATCTTCAAATTTTCTCATCTTCGTGCCCTTTTCTCATTGCTGCATTCAGGGAGGAGGTACAAGACCCAGAAGAGACACACTCAACATTTCAAGAACAGCTTCTTCTCCTCCACCATTAGTTTTCTGAATGGACCCATGCACCTACCTCATTATTTTCTCTCTCTCTTTTTGTATTACTTATTTAATTTATATAATCTTACTGTAATTTTATAGTTTTTATAATAGGTATAGCACAGCACTGCTGCAGCAAAACAATAAATTTCATGACATATGCAGGTGATATTAAACCTGACTCTGATTCTAATTCTGCTGCACTGGCGATGCTTGCAGGTTACCCTCATTCCTCATGGATTTGATTTGAAGCAAATAACAGATTTCACTGTGGTGTTTTTGATGCTTGATGTACGCGTGACAAATAAAGTTAAGCTTTAATAATTAATCTTTACAAGGCCACTCATTTAGAATCACTGCAGCTGTTGGGGTGAGTAAATAAGACACTTAGGACCCTTCTGTTTGATCCTGGCCCTCTGCAGGGCAAGTGGAAGAAATAATGAAACAGCTGACACATAAATGTGCTGCTAGCTCTGCACTTAATGAGATGCAGCAATATTAACAGAGGGATTTCTCCTGGGTATGGGTTATTTTTGAATCATTCCAATAGGGACCTAGACTGGGAACGCAGGCTAGCACACCACTTCTCCTCTCTTCGTATGAGTGTATAGTTTCTGGAGAGAGGGAAAGTTGCAGTGCTTCAGCGGGTGAAGGGGGGGATGATACACAGGAAGGCCAGTGACGTAGATGTGGGACATCAACAGTCGGCTGTCGGGCCAGCAAACCAGAGTGGACAGGGGGATGGTGGCTCCCCCAGGTTCAGAGGTGGATTTCTGTGTTTGGTGATCAACTGGATCTGGGGACGATCAACAGTCCCGAGCCTGTGAAGCTCTGCGGGTCGCTAGGGAAGTCATGGGCGCAATGTCTGAGTCTCCTGGAAGGAGGAGGCTTGTCCTTAAGTTGCAGGACTGTGAATGTGTATAGGTAAATGTGAGGAGGCTGTGCCCTCTGGTCCTAGACTCTTCCACTATTGGAAAAATCCTCCCCATGACCATTCTATCTAGGCCTTTCAACATTTAGTAGATCAGTATTCAATGAGATCAGCATTCTAATCATTCTAATCTCCAGTGAGTACAGACCCAGAGGTATCAAATTGTCAAATATGTACACCAGGAGATTTAGTGAGGAACATGTTTGTGACTGGGGAAAAGCTGCTCTGTAAGCCATTGTAGAAACCAATATATCAAGTAACAACCTGAGAGCCAAGCAAGTTCCCAGAGTGCACTTTGAGTGTACTTGTGTCACTCACAACTCCTGTCTGAAGCACGTTGTCCAGACACTGCGTCCATGTTAAGTCGTTCTTACTAATTGTTTACGTTACACCGAGTAATCATTGCCTGTACTAGCCATCAGTGAAATATTATCTTACACCACTTTGAAAGGTGATGATGTGGCTTTGCAAGTCAGAAGACCATTTACAAGTGACACCAGAGCATGACCTCTACGGCGTGGCAGAGATCAGGTGCTGTGATTAACAGGAGAAATGACCAAGGAGCTAAAAGAGTAGGGGTCCCAGAACAGATCCCTGAGGCACACCACTGGTATCGACCTCCATGCAGAATATGACCCATCTACAACCACTCTTTGCCTTCTGTGGGCAAGCTAGTTCTGGATTCACAAAGCAATGTCCCCTTGGATCCCATGCCCCCTTACTTTCTCAATATGCCTTGCATGGGGTACCTTATCAAATGGCTTGCTAAAATTCATATACACAACATCAATGGCTCTACCTTCATCAATGTGTTTAGTCACACCTTCAAAAAATTCAATCAGACTCGTAAGGCACAACCTGCCTTTCACAAAGCCATGCTGACAATTTCTAATATTACTGTACGCCTCACCAAATGTTCATAAATCCTGTGTCTCAAGATCTTCTCCATCAACTTACCAACCGCTGAAGTAAGACTCACTGGCCAATATTTTCCTGGGCTATCCCTGCTCCCTTTCTTAAATCAGGGAACAACATCCGCAACCCTCCAATCCTCCGGAACCTCTCCCGTCCACATTGATGATGCAAAGATCATTGCCAGAGGCTCAGCAATCTCCTCCCTTGCTTCCCACAATAGCCTGGGGTACATCCTGTCCGGTCCCAGTGACTTATCGAACTTGATGCTTTCCCAAAGCTCCAGCACATCGTCTTCCTTAATTTCTACTTTCTCAAACTTTTCAGTCCACTGCAGGTCACCCCTACAATTGCCAAGATCCATTTCCATAGTGAATACTGAAGCAAAGCATTCATTAAGTACCTCCACTATTTCCATACACTCTTTTCCACTGTCACAATTGATTGTCCTATGCTGTCACGTCTTATCCTCTTGCTCTTCACATACTTGTAGAATACTTGGGGTTTTCCTTAATCCTGTCTGCAGTGCCTTCTTATGGCTCCTTCTGGCTCTCCTAATTTCATTCTTAAGCCCCTTCCTGCTAGCCTTATAATCTAAATTCCTAACATTAGTATTCCTATCCATCTGTTGTACTGGGAAACCACTTAATAGTCTTATAAGATTGGGGTAGAAGATGTTCTTAAGCCTGATGGTACATACATTCAGACATTTGTATCTTCACCAGAGAGGAGGGGGGAGAAATGAGAATGTTTGGGGTGGGAGGGTCTTGGAATACACTAGCTGCTTTACTGAGGTAGTGAGAAGAATGGGCAGAGTCTATGGAAGGGACCTTGGCTTTCGTGATGTGCTGAGTTGTATCTACAACTCTCTGCAGTTCCTTGTGGTCATGGGCCGGCAGTTGCCGTACCAAACCATGATGCATCTGGTGAGGGTGCTTTCCCTGGTGCAACAATGAGACCTAATGCGGGTGAAAGGGTACATGCCAAATCTCTTCAGTCTCCCAGTGAAGTAGATGAGCTTCCTTGGCCATGACGTCTTTGAGGTTGTACTAAAAACATAAAGTTCTCAACCTTCTCAACACAGAGAGGCATGTGGCCTATCTGTGCATGTGAGTGGGTGGGTGGAGTGAGAAAATGGGAATGCTGTAACCTGCCTCAATGACAGAGACTCGCCCAGAGCTACGTGTGGTGGCCGGGAATAGACAGACAGTTTGAAAACTTGACCAAAAGCTGCTTGGGATGCCACCAAGAGATGGTTGTTGACTTCAGGAGGGCACGGAGCGACCACTCCCCACTGAACATCGACGGCTCCTCGGCAGAGATCGTTAAGAGCACCAAATTTCTTGGTGTTCACCTGACGGAGAATCTCACCTGGTCCCTCAACACCAGCTCCATAGCAAAGAAAGCCCAGCTGTGTCTCTACTTTCTGCAAAGGCTGAGGAAAGTCCATCTCCCACCCCGCCCCCATCCTCATCACATTCTACCGGGGTTGTATTGTGAGCATCCTGAGCAACTGCATCACTGCCTGGTTTGGAAATTGCACCATCTCGGATTGCAAGACCCTGCAGCGGATAGTGAGGTCAGCTAAGATCATCGGGGTCTCTCTTCCCGCCATTATGGACTACACATTGTATCTGCAAGGCAAACAGCATTATGAAGGACCCCATGCACCCCTCATACAAGCTCTTCTCCCTCCTGCCGTCTGGGAAAAGGCACTAGAGCATTCGGGCTCTCACGATCAGACTATGTAACAGTTTTTTCCCCCAAGCTATCAGACTCCTCAATACCCAGAGCCTGGACTGACAACTTATTGCCCTATTGTCCTGTTTATTATTTATTGTAATGTCTGCACTTTATGCAGTCCTGTGTGGGTCTGTAGTCTAGTGTAGTTTTTTTCTGTGATGTTTTCTCATAGTTCAGTGTAGTTTTTGTACTGTTTCATGTAGCACCATGTTCCTGAAAAATGTCTCATTTTTACTGTGTACTGTACCAGCAGTTATGGTTGAAATGACAATAAAAAGTGACTTGACTTGAAAATTCAAAATGCACCCCTACAGGCACTGTTACACCTGTGGGAGTGGCCGTCTTCACCATGGCAAAGAGTAAATATTGACTTTGCCGTGACATTCATGGACTCCATGTTTCTGATTGCTGTGGATGCTCATTCGAGGTAATCTGAAGTCTTACTAATGAAGACAACCACATCAGAAAAGACTGTTTCTACCCTGAGGGCTAGCTTCACCGGAAACGGCTTACTAAAACAAATTGTGAGTGACAATGGACCACAATACATGTCAGAAGAGTTCAGGCTATTCATGAAGAAAAATGGCATCGGCCATTTCAAGTCAGCTCCTCACCACCCAGCAACAAATGGGTTAACTGAAAGGTTTATCCAAACCTTCAAAGAGTCTATTAAAGCTATGGACAGGGAGGACATTTCTCTACAGCACAAGGTGGACTACTTCCTTCTTGTGTATCAGAATTCTTAGATACGATGACAGATCAAGTACCTGCAATGCTGATCATGTGCATGAATCTGAGATCTCGCATAGACCTCCTGAAACCAGATCTATGGAGAGAAGTACAGAATTAACAGTTCAGCCAACTGCCAAGTAGATCAGCAAGGAGCTTTGAGGTTGAACAGGAAGTCCTAGCCCATGATTACCAAGAAGACAATTGGACACCTGGTAAGATACAAGAACTGGACCACTGATATGCACGGTGGATGTTGGATTTGTTATGTCAAATCCTGAGGAACAAACTTGAGTTGACTGCATCCAACAAGATGGACACATTATATCCTCTGGACTTACATGACCTCTCAGTGCAAATCATGTCACCAACAGCAACATGACACCTGTAGCAGAGAAAGTTGACTTTGACAAGACACCTGCCAAACCTAATGCCACTCCACAGGTCCCGAGGCGCTAACCTGAGAGAAACAGAGCACCACCCAAAAGTTTGGATCTTTAGTACAGTGAAGTTAGTTATGGACTGTTATTTAAAAAGAGAAATCAAGAAAATACTGTTATGGTGAAAGCATGTTTATTTGAACATCGTCTGTTAAGGGGAAATTGAATGTTTTGTTACATATACAGTTTTAAGTTACATTAATCTAAAGGGGAGGGAAGTGTAATATATGGATCTATTTCTTTTAGTGCAATGACTCCCCTTAGCACTAATTATTGACTGATATCTTGCACATGCACATTGATTAGTTGCTCTCTCCAAAGTGAATATACAAGTTAATTTCACTTCCAAGTGTACATTCTTAACTATAACATTTCTGTCAGGAAATGTAAACGAGGCTTGTCCCAAAATCAGAGTAGCCGAGAAAATTCAGCACAGAACGATAACTTTAGTAATAGACCACAACATAACAAGCCACAAGGGGGCTCAAAACAAGGTAGAACAGAAACCGAACACACCAGGCAACAATGTAAACTTTAGGCAGGGAGAGTGAAAGCTAGGCGCAACAGGTTGAGAGTAGCTGCTTCAATGTACAAGGACTGTGGGTGATAACTGGGGTTAAATAGGCTGCAGGTGATGAGTGTGGAGCGAGTAGCAGGTGGAGACTGGGAGGCGCCAGCAGGAGCAGGAATTACAATTTCATACTAGATAAAATCTTCATGAATTTACCTACCTCAGCAATCGGAAACATAATAAGACTTGGGCTGAACAATAACAGATGGAGTTTGACACAAATAGGTTTCACACCATTGTAGGAAGGAGGAACTGTTTGCACAGTCTGCAAATGATTAAGGTAAATCTGGAAAGCATTTGATTACAAATCTGAACAATTTATTTTAAAGACATGTTCGTTAAGAGAGAAATATTTCTGACCACTTTTACCATCTGAAAGAGCAAAAAAGATATGACAGAGATCTTAAACTGAACAGAATGTGTCCACATTGTTGGAAGAGAGCACACTAAGATAGAAAACGATCCAATTCTAGTTGAGTGCTGAAAGACATTGGCATGCAATAATGAGACACAGAAGAGCAAACAAATAATGCCAAGAAGTAATGGTGGTGAATCAACAGGGGAGCATCTCAAAATAAAATTACAGAGCGCATTCGACACAGGAATGGGTCCATGCCAGCACTGAAGTTCCACTGAACATCCTCCACTCTTCATCAGCTCTCTCTCTCACTCTGTTTTCCAACTGGATTACTTTTGCATCTCCATAGACTGTGCTACAAACACAGTGGGCTACATCATGTGCAGTAAATGAGTCATCTAGGTGTATACTTGAGTTACAAAGATAGCCAGTATAAAAAGGTTGGGGAAGAGGAGGAACTGGCAGGTGACAGGTGGATTGAGGTGAGGAGGGGTGTGATAGACAGATGAGGGAGGGTGTCAGAAACTGGATGGTGATTGGTAGAAATGACAAAGGGCAGTTCTCATCTCTCACCTCCAGACCCCCCTATCATCCACCAGCTCTTGATCTTACCCTTCCCACCCTCTTTTGATCCTAGTTATCCCGCCACATTGTATTTCCAGTTCAGATGAAGGATCTCAACCCAAAAAATCGACTGTCCATTTCCCTCCAGACACTGAGTTTCTCCAGATTCCAGCATCTCCTATGTCACCAGGACATGTTGCGAGACTTTGTTCATGGTTTACAGTGCTCACAGATCCTTGGATTAATAAGAGGAGCACACAGTACAACATCAATATCATTAAGCATGAAATTACCTAATTGGATGGTAAACATCCTGCCACTGCCTGTAGGGAGTTTGTACTTTCTCCACTTGACTGTGTAGGCTTTCTCTGGGTCTCTGCCTGCCTCCCACATTACAACCTATGGTCGGTGGGTTAATTGGTCATCGTAAATTGCCTCTTGATTAAATTGAGGGGGTGCTGGATGGCATGGATTCAAGGTCGCAAGGGCCTATTCCACGCTGTATCTCAATAAATGAGAAAATAAAAGTAGGTTTTCACCATATCTGGGTACACTGGGCAATAATAAACCAATAAAAATACTAAACCAGCACCAGTATAGAATCAAAATCAGATCTGGTTTAATATCACTGACAGAAAATTGTTGTATGTTGTGAAATTTGTTGTTTTACAGCAACAACAATACTGTACAGTACCGTATTGCAGTACAGTGCAATACCTAATGTATTTATATAAAACATAATATAAACTATAAATTACAATATATGTTACATATATCTAACGAGGGTGCCTGAGTACAGTACTGTCCTAATTTTATGTATTGCACTGTACTGCTTGCACAAACAAAAACAGATTTCATAATGCATGTGTGTGATGATAAACCTGATTCTGATACTTGTCTCTATTACGGACTGAGAGTGAGAAGGGGGCAGGGAGAGGGGAATCATGATTGGGAAAAGGGAAAGGGAGAGGGAAGGGAGTGGGAAGCACCAGAGTGACATTCTGTAATGATCAATAAAACAATTATTTGGAATTTAAATTACCTTGCTTGGTGTCTCAGGCTGTGTGTGCCTGCACCCATGGTATCCCCGTCCCCTGGCTGTCTTTCTCTTCCTCCTACACTGCTCCCCCCCCACGGTGCTTCACCCTCGCCATTTTCAACATTGTTTGCTCCCACAAGATTTACAAACATGCTCTCCTCTGCATTTTGACACTGTAATGTGCAGAAGTCTTTGACACCTGCGCTTTTTGTATACACCCAAGACTTTTGCATAGTACTGTATATACATATATCTATTTAACTACCTATGTATATATAGAAAGTATACAAAAAAGAGCAAAAATATTGGGGTAGTGTTCATGGGTTCATTGCTTACTCAGGAATCTGATAGCAGAGGGGAAAAAGCTGTTCCTAAAACATTGATTGTCTGTCTTCAGACTCCTGTACCTCCTCCTTGATGGTAGCAATGAGGCGAGTGGAGGTCCTGGGTGATGGGGGTCCTTAATGATGGATGCCACCATTTTGAAGCATTGCTTTTTGAAGATGTCCTCGATGCTAGGGGAAGGTAGTGCCCATGATGGAGCTGGCTGGGTTTGCAACCCTCTGCACCTTTTTCCAATCCTGTGCAGTGACCCCCCTCCACGCCAGACTTCATCTGACATGGAAGTTGCATTGTGATTAAGTTATTGTGCTTGTAATTTGTAGGTCTGGTCTACTGATACAGAGCATGAGATCAAACTCTATATTCAGAGAAATTTAATTTTTTTTAAAAATTGTCTTAATCTGCTCTGTTCTTCAGCAGTTTGCATTTCCCTTCTTAGAGGCGCGGAGTGGAGCACAGTAGTGCAGAGGTTAGCACACACTTAAAGTGCGGGCAATCCGGGTTTAACTCCCTCTGCTCTCTTTAAGGGTGTTGTGCACGACCAAGTGGGTTTCTTCCGGGTGCTCCAGTTTAACTCACAGTCCAAAAACGTACTGGTTGGTAGGTTAATTGGTCATTGTAAATTGTCCCGTGATTAGCCTGTGGTTAAACTGGGAGATTACGGACAGTGATACTGCAGGGCTAGAGGGCCTATTTTCCATTCCATCTCATTAAATAAATAACATTCTGGTCACCCAGCTATGTGAAAGATGTTGCTAAGGGATACAGACTATGTTCACCAGGATGTTTCTAGGACTGGAGGGTTAGAGTTAGAGTGTAGTAGACAGAGGGATGAACTTACAGAGGTTTATAAAATCATGATGGTCGCAATATTTTATCTGAGAGGAGAGTCTAAAGCATAGGGGATATAGATTTGAGTTGAGAGGAGATAGTTTTAAAAAGGATGTGGGCAACTTTTCCACACAGTGGGTGTTAGGTATAAGAAACGATCTCCCAGAGGAAACTGTGGATGTGGTACAATTACAATGATCAGGTATCCTTTTGCACAGTTTTGATCCAAAAGCATCATAAAGTTATTTCTTACCCCCCCACCCCCACCGATGCTGCTCAACCAAAAGAGTTCCTCCACTTGATTGCTTTCTGCTCTGTGTTCTAGTATCTGCAGTCTCTTGTGTTATGCCTGCAGCCCCCTCCTTTGTGAGAATCACAAGATCACTGTTGGGTTGGGTCAGGGGGCCCAGGAAATAAGAGAGAGACGTGTGAAATGTCTCGTTCCCCGGCGATGTAAAGCTACGGGACATGGCCATTGTCTCTTGGAGACAAATTTGTGGATTGAGATACCATGCTACGTGAATGCTCTCAGGCAAAGTGGGCTGGGTGAGGGAGAGATTGCATCACCCTAACCTGATTGACATCTACGACCCTGCAAGTCAGGATAAAAGAGGGTCTGTAGGAACAGCCCCTCAGACGCACCAGAAGAAACGCTAGTGATCCCATAATAGCGGGAAGCCATTTGAAGGAGGCCACGTGCGTTGCCAGGCAGTTCCATTGCCTGGGACTGGTGGCTGGTCCCACGGAAAATGGCTTTTAGCTAACAATGGGGAAACAAACTCCCCCGACTCAAAGGACTGGCATCATAAAAGACCTGGGCAAGTTTAAACCATCTCTCTTAAACCCAAAACGCTGCAGCTTGAACAAACTAACAGTGACTGTTATATTTCCATCGGACAATACATTATCCCCTAGACAACGATAGAGCTATTTCTTATTGATTATTATTATACCTGCGCTTTTAGATTTAGTACTGATGACGTATATTATCTGTATGTTTGCATTAATCTTATTTTTGTGCCCCTTTATCAATAAGTACTTTAAAAAATAGTACCATCAGACTTCAACGGACCTCTCTATCTTTGCTGGTAAGTGACCCAGTTACGGGGTACGTAACACTTGTATCTCATCCGGGACATGTCCTCTTCTCACTGGTATCATTGGGGAGGTGGTGTACAGGAGCCCGAAAGCACACACTCAACCTCTTCTGTTTCGCCGTCAGATTTCTGAATAGTCCATGAAACCATGAACACTACCTCACTATTCCTCTTGTGCTGTACTTATTTCACAATGAAAATGTGACGGCTGAAGATGTGTTGGGGAGGTAGCCTTGCCATGCCACTGGCACTGACATAGCATGCCCAAAGCTTACTAACCTTTATGTCCTATGGAATATGGGAGGAAACCATAGCACTTGGAGGAAACATATGTTGAGAACCCACTCCTTATCGACTGCATTAAGAATTGAACCTGATCACTGGCTTATGCTAGTGATCGTAAGAAGGGTTATACTAACTGCTATGCTACTAATACATAGTAATTTTTACAATCATTTATTGTAATTTTTACAATAACTTATAGTAATTTTACAATAACTTATAGTAATTTTTTACGTCTTGCTGCTAAAAAGCAACTCATTTCCTAATGTATGTCCGTGATAATAATCCCGATTCTGATTTTGAAGAAGAAAGATAGTTGGGCAGTGAGGGATATAAAAGTTTTAGGGAGATATGTGCCAAACTCAGGCAAAGGGGACTAGCTTTGATAGACATGTTGGTTATCACAGATGAGCTGGGTCAAAGTGTCTGTTTCTGCGCTGTCAAACTCTGTGACTCTATGCCTCTAAGTATCGGCCTATGAAGCCAACATGTCACAAACTGATTACCAACGTGAAGCGCTGGCTCAGAAATAGACTGGAACGTCAGCCTATATTTTTGTGTTTGAGTGTTTAAAAGAGGAATAAATACAACATACTCCACAGGGTATAATGCAACAGGTTGTGGGCAGAATTCAGTTACATCAGTTGATTGTCAGCCCGTGTGAAATAGAATAAACCAGAGAGAGAAATAGGCAGTAACTCATCAAGAGCCATTTTGTTCAGCTATGCAAGATCATTTTTAACAGCCTGATTTTCATTGGATTGAGGAAAGAAGCATCCACCTCCTCCAGTGACAACAGCCATGGTGATGTTTTGTACACAGCCGTGGACATTAACCCCACAGTTGTAGGATGCACCTTTGGTTACTTGAGATCTAAGTTCTGGAAATTCCAACCTTTCTCTCTCCCCTAACTTAGCAATTACTCATAAGCTCTCTCGTTATGCTTTTTGTGAGCCCCTTAAAATGTATGTCTTTGAATAAGCAGTTTCAAAAGTCTGGAAGTTCAGGAACAGCTAATTTCCTACAACCATTAGGTTTTTGAACTGCTCTTAACCCTAACTCAGCACTGGAACACCGTGAGCCATTTCTTGCTCTACCATGGCCTTGTTTTGCACTAATGTAATGTGTAGAAATAGCAGGGGATCTGACAGAAATATTTCAAATGTCATTAGAAATGGGGATGGTGCCGAAGGATTGGCATATTGCTCATGTGGTTCCATTGTTTAAAAAGGGTTCTAAGAGTAAACCAAGCAATTATAGGCCTGTCAATTTGCCGTCAGTGGTGGGTAAATTAATGGAAAGTATTCTTAGAGATAGTATATATAATTATCTGGATAGGCAGAGTCTGATTAGGAACAGTCAGCATGGATTTGTGCGTGGAAGGTCATGTTTGACAAATCTTATTGAATTTTTTGAAGAGGTTACGAGGAAAGTTGACGAGGGTAAAGCAGTGGATGTAGTCTATATGGACTTCAGTAAGGCCTTTGACAAGGTTCCGCGTGGAAGGTTAGTTAAGAAGGTTCAATCGTTAGGTATTAATATTGAAGTAGTAAAACGGATTCAACAGTGGCTGGATGGGAGATGCCAGAGAGTAGTGGTGGGTAACTGTTCGTCAGGTTGAAGGCCAGTGACTAGTAGTGTGCCTCAGGGATCTGTACTGGGTCCAATGTTATTTGTCATATACGTTAATGATCTGGATGATGGGGTGGTAAATTGGATTAGTAAGTATGCAGATGATACTAAGGTAGGTGGCGTTGTGGATAATGAAGTAGGTTTTCAAAGCTTGCAGAGAGATTTAGGCCAGTTAGAAGAGTGGGCTGAATGATGGCAGATGGAGTTTAATGCTGATAAGTGTGAGGTGCTACATTTTGGTAGGAATAATCCAAATAGGACATACATGGTAAATGGTAGGGCATTCAAGAATGCAGTAGAACAGAGTGATCTAGGAATAATGGTGCATAGTTCCCTGAAGGTGGAATCTCATGTGGATAGGGTGGTGAAGAAAGCTTTTGGTATGCTGGCCTTTATAAATCAGAACATTGAGTAAGGAGTTGGGATGTAATGTTAAAATTGTACAAGGCATTGGTAAGGCTGAATTTGAAGTATTGTGTACAGTTCTGATCACCGAATTATAGGAAAGATGTCAACAAAATAGAGAGAGTACAGAGGAGATTTACTAGAATGTTACCTGGGTTTCAGCACTTAAGTTACAGGGAAAGGTTGAACAAGTTAGGTCTTTATTCTTTGGAGTGTAGAAGGTTGAGGGGGGCCTTGATAAAGGTATTTAAAATTATGAGGGGGATAGATAGAGTTGACGTGGATAGGCTTTTTTCATTGAGAGTAGGGGAGATTCAAACAAGAGGACATGAGTTGAGAGTTAGGGGGCAAAAGTTTAAGGGTAACACGAGGGGGAATTTCTTTACTCAGAGAGTGGGTGCTATGTGGAACGAGCTTCCAGTAGAAGTGGTAGAGGTAGGTTCGCTATTGTCATTTAAAGTAAAATTGGATAGGTATATGGACAGGAAAGGAATGGAGGGTTATGGGCTGAGTGCGGGCCAGTGGGACTAGGTGAGTGTAAGCGTCAGCACGGACTAGAAGGGATGAGATAGCCTGTTTCCATGCTGTAATGGTTATATGGTTATATGGTATTGAGATTGGTTTATTATTGCCACTTATACTAAGAGACACCAAAAAGGCTATGTTTGCATGCCATCCAGGCAGATCATTCCATACGTAGGTATATCCGTGAAAAAAAGAGAATACTGAATAAAATGCTTTATTTAAGATAAAAATCTTTAAAAAATTGTTAATGTCTTTTTTTAAATTTAGTGATTAAAGTACAGAGCAGGTCCTTCTTGCCCTCTGAGCCACAGCAAACTTGCAACCTCGATTAGCCCTAAGCTAGTCATGGAACATTTTAGAATCACCTATTAACCCACACGGTATGTTGTTGGACTGTGGGAGAAAACCAGAGCACCCTGGGAAAAAAACTCAGATTCCATCGGGAGGACTTACAGTCTCCTGATAGAATGGTGCTGGAATTGAATTCTGAACTCTGGAATGCTTCGAGCTGCCATAGCATTGCAATAACTGCTATGCTAGCATGGCGCCCAATTGTTTCTCACACTCTACGTGAAAATGAGGGCAAAAAGCCAGAATATAATGTCACAGTTAGTCTAAATATTTAAAAAGCAACACACACAAAATACTGGAGGAACTCAACAAGTCCAGCAGCATCTATGGAAATGAATAAACATTCAAAGTTTTGGGCTGAAACCCTTCCTCAGAGCTGGAAAGGAGGATGCCCGAACACAAAAGATAGGTGAAGTCAGATGGGTAGGAAAGGTACAGGGCTGGAGAGGAGAAGCGGTTGAAGCAGTGTACTGGGTTGTGACCGCTGTCGCATGCAAACAGCTATGTGGAGCCACAGGTGAGAGCTGAGTGTCCAGTCGTGACTACTTCCCTGTAACTCTGATTGATTATCTCCTCACTCTCCCGTACAAGTGTGCCGCAACTGAAACTCAATGACTCCTTTTCTTTCAGGCAATTTTTAAAATTTTAACTGCACTTACCATTTAGAGGCCGCAGGTTAATCAAGGTCAGTCAGTATTGGATTTGTTAAGGGGAAGATATGTCTGATTTATCGCTGTGAATTTTTAAGAGATAACAAAAAAAGTCAATGAGGTTCACATCTGTGAGATGGATTTTTGCCAGCTGTTTGATAAAATCCCACGTGGCAGATAGATCAATAAGGGAAAAAAAAATCTGCGCTGGGGAAGTGGCAAGTTGGATTAAAGCAATTAAACAATGTGCTGAAGGAATTCAACAAGTCAGGCAGCCTCTGTGGAGGGAAACGGGCTGTCAATGTTTTGGGTCATGACCCTTCATCAGGCCTGAATATGTAGAAGGGAAATGGCCAGTATAAGGAAATGTGTGGCAAGAGCTGATGGGTGAGGAGAAATGATAGGCGCATGGAGGAAGGAGAGTGGAGATGGTGACAGCGGCTAGGAGGTGATAAAGAGCTGAAGATGATGGGATCTGATAGGAGATTAAAGTGGAGCATGGAACCATTATGGGGATGGAATCTGTGTGGGTGATGGGAGTGGGTGAGAGCAGGAGGAACGGAGTATGTCAGGAAGGAGAGGAAAGGGGCAGAGGGGCAGCAGGTTGCCTAAAGTTGGAGAATATCACGTGTTTTTCCTCTAGTTTGCTTTTAGCCTTACCCTGGCTGTGCTGGAAGCCAAGGACATTGACATTGAAGCCCTCCATTGTTCATGGTCAACATTGGATGTTGTGCTCCAAATATCTACATGATAAGCACGTGAGGAGAATATGATTGTGTACAACAAGCCCCCATATCTATGTAGCAGGCTCCCCCCTCCACACATCTGATGAATTCAAAGGAACAGCAGAGACTGATACAGTTTGGCACCAGTGGCGTCACAGGAGTTGCCAGTCAGCATTGAACTCAATGTAGGACTGCCTTAGGGACTCCAGCATTGAATTATTCCTTAGCGTTTACTCCCGAAGCCTTCCCCATGAAGTGGGTATAACAGCAAGACGGTGAAGGGTTGAGATCAGAGTTTTCCTTCTAGATGAGCTGCCAACAACAGGCCACTAACCCAGCTTTTCCCCTTCTCCTGTCAGTAGAAACAGTTCCATCAGGTTTAGTATCCAAGCCACACGTGAAAGTCATCAACTGGACTTCATTGTCAGAGGCTGTTTGAGATGCACGCTATTGGGAGCATTTAGTAGGAAGTGGGAGCTTGTCCCTCACTACCACCCCACCCACCAGCTTTGACAACTTAAGAACCAGGCCAAGGACAGACAGCTGGAATAGGGAGAGATAATTAAATGGCTGACAACCAGGGACTCCAGAAGACCATATCAGACAGTACAACGAAGTCGGCAACGTTGGAGTAGGTGGCGTGGGATAATGTACTTTGCTTGGGGATGAGGCATCAGAATGCAGCATTAAAAGAGAGGGTAAGTGTGCAAAGGAGAGGGCGGATGGAATGTACAAGAACATGAAGTATCACCCCTTTAGCTATGAACAGACTCAGACAAAATACAAGATAGGTTTCCTGTGCATGTGAGTAAAAAGACTGTCACGTTGAACCTTGGAGAGTTGTAGACACAATTAAACATGTGGGTTTAAATTCAAGTTCAAGTTTATTGTCATTTAACCGTACGCACGTATACCACCAAATGAAACAATGTTCTTCCGGACCAAGGTGCGGAAACATAAAGTAATAAAATTACCACAAATAAATTGACAAGTAATAACATATATTCGACGATTAACATTTAGCTAAAGGTGCATTTATGACACAAGTTAAAATATAAACAGTAAAATAGGATAACTAGTGCACTTCCATTAAGATGGAGGCACACAGGGATGTTGTAATTTCTACGGGGCTAACCAAAGCTGTTATTGTCTTTTGTTAATCATATTTTTAAAATTTGAAAGACCTGGCTGAACATTAAGAACTTGAAGTACAGCAGGTTCACACCATCAGCGAGTTGCTCGTTGGTGGAGAAACCAAAGGAGCTGGACCGAAGGTGAGGATCGTGCTGCTGTTGGGGTGAGAGAGGCATCAGAGGAATCAGTGTGTGAAGGTGGTGTGCAGTCTAACAGAAGGTGACTGTCTTAGTCACTTTTCTTGTGCTCGCAAGACCCTGTTGAACACTGTTAATGTGGAATCACTGATGTATTTGCAGGCATCAGGGGCGGACACTGGGGGAGCTGCGTGGCTTTGGTCGTAGCAAGGACATGCCTCAAACCACAATGTCACCAGTTTACTGAAGAGAGGCATTAGAGTTGGTGCACACTGCGGGTGGCGGTGTGGTGCAACATCCAAACTGGAGTTGGTACTATCCTCCAACGGTCACCTGGCAGAAGACAAACCATATTGCGAGCGACTGTTGACTCCTGCAAAACTCATGGAGTCAGGGTCTTGGACTATATATTTTTGTACTACTCTATTTTACTGATGTCTTATATGTGCTATATGCGCCTTCAGTCTGTTGGCACTGTGTTTTGCACCATGGCCCTGGAGTAACACTGTTTCACTTGGCTGTATTCATGGTAGGTTGACTGACAATTAAACTTGAACACTAACTGACCTTCATACGTGAGGAGACCTGGATGGTAACAGGGAGGTCAGTAGTCCCACCGCCTGGGGGAAGAAGCTGTTTCCCATTCTAACAGTCTTTGTACTAGTGCTATGGTACCTCCTGCCTGATGGCAGAGTGTGAAAGAGATTGTGGGACCATTGGGAGGGACCAAGGGCAATGCTGAGGGCCCTGAGTCAACAGAGAACCTTATTGCCCCTGTAATTATTCCCCTCGAAAAATCAGAAGTAACTAGCCTGGATGTTATCCTTCTTTCAGATATGGATTTTAAATCCCACATAAAAAGTGAGACCAGAGCAGCATTTCTACACTTAAGAAATATTGCAAAGTTATGTCCATTTCTCTCACATAATGTTGCTGAAAAACTAATTCACACCTTTACATTGAATAGACTAGATTACTGTAATGCTCTTTTTTTCTGGTCTTCCAAAGCAATCTATTGGTGAACTTCAGCTCATTCAGAACATCACTGCCAGACTTTTAACCAAAACCAGGATGAGGGAACATATCAATCCTGCCCTAACTACTCTGCATTGGCTTCCTGTGTCTTTTAGAATTGATTTTAAAGTTCTCTTACTTGTTTTTAAAGCTTTCAATGGTCTGGGACTTGAGGACATGACAGAATCACTTTTGTTTTATAATCTTCCTCGAGCTCTCAGGTCTTCTTCCACTGGTCTCTTAAAGTTAAACAATCTCCATCAAAGATAATTGGCAGCTCAGCTTTTTTGAGCTACACTCCTAAATTGTGCAATTCAGTACCAAAGGAATACAGACTCAATTGTCACTATTAAATGGCGGCACAAAACCTATTTATTTAACCTTGCTTTTAACTAACATATTTTTGTCTTTTATTTATTTTTATTTTCATATTAGTACATTTATCCCATTGAAAAGTACTTTAAACTGTATCATCTGTATGAAAAGCGCTCTATAGGTAAAGCTAAAGGAAAGAAAAAGAAAGAAAGAAAGAAGCTTGCCTAAAAATGTTGAGATTGAACATTAAGCATTTTGGAATGCACAGTGTTATGGAATGTCAGGATGGGAACATGGGAATGGGGCACTGATATTACTTCAGGACAATATTGTAATACCGAAAGGAAATGGTGTCCTGGAACAGACTAAGATGGTCAGAGCCAGAACATAATGGCAATTGTCCGTCGAATCCAATGATGACAGGTGACCTTTGTGGGAGAGTTTTTAAAGTAGAAAAGCTGTTGCACTGGCAGTTCTAGTCTCCTGACATCAGAAGTTCGGTACAAACAATCATCACTAACTGGGGTCTTCTCTGCTTGCAGTGGATGACCATGATGTTTTCAATGTCTTGTCATGCCCCACTCTCCATGGAGTGTTGCTGAAACGCTTTCCTAGCCATTAAATCTCACTGTAGATCTCATCCGCCCAGTCCGCCAGATCTGACTTTGCATGCTAAGACAGGCATGTCCCGTCCTCATCAGGGTATAGGGCCGATAGCTACCCTCCCCTGGTTTAGCCTGCCTGTCGAAGCGGTGTATTGGGATGTGGCGGCTGTTGCATGCCAACAGCTAATTGGATTTCTATTAATTGCACTTCCCCGTCCTACATCATTCCCCCCATTCCTGTTTCCCTCTCTCACTTTAGCGCCTAACCTGCCCATCACAGCCCTTTGGTATTCCTCCTCATTCCTTTTCTTCCATGCTCTTCTACTGTCTCCTCTCAACTTCACCCCTCCTCCAGTCCTTTATCTCTTTCACCAATCGACCACCCAGCTGTTTACTTCACCCCCCCAGTTTCACTTATCGCCTATCACCTTGTACTTCTCCCTCCCTTCCTCCAACCTTTTTGCTCTTTTCTCCAGTGCTGAAGAAGGGTCTGAGACAGAAACCTTGGCAATTGTGCAAATGACTTAGAGCAGACTGAAATGCTTGAGCATTTAGATAATACGAAAGAGGATGTGCTGGAGCTTTTGAAAAGTATCAAGTTAGATTAGTCGCCGGGACCGGATGAGATGTACCCCAGGCTACTGTGGGAGGTGAGGGAGGAGATTGTTGAGCCTCTTGCAATGATCTTTGCATCATCAATATGGACGGGAGAAGTACTGGAGGACTGGAGGGTTGCAAATGTTGCTCCCTTGTTCAAGAAAGAGAGTAGATATAACCCAGGAAATTATAGACCAGTGAGTCTTACTTCAGTGGTTGGTAAATTGATAGAGAAGATCCTGTGAGGCAGGATTTATGAACATTTGGAAAGGCATAATATGATTACGAATAGTCAGCATGACTTTGTCAAAGGCAGGTCGTGTCTTACGAGCCTGAATGAATTCTTTGAGGAAGTAACAAAACACATTGATGAAGGTAGAGCAGTGGATGTAATGTATATGGATTTCAGAAAGGCATTTGATAAGGTTCTCCATGCAAGGCTTATTCAGAGAGTAATGTGGCATGGGAGCCAAGGAGACCTTGCTTTGTGGATCCAGAATTGGCTTGTCCACAGAAGGCAAAGGGTGGTTGCAGATGGATCATTTTTTGCATGGTGGTCGGTGACCAGTGGTGTTCCACAGGGAATATATTCTGGAATCCCTCCAATTTGTGATTTCTATGACTTAGATGAGAAAGTAGAATGGTGGGTTATTAAGTTTGCTGATGGCACAAGAGTTGGGGGTGTTGTCAAAGGTTACAGTGTGACACTGATAGGCTGCAGAACTGGGCTGAAAGTGGCAGATGGAGTTCAACTCAGGTAAGTGTGGTTGTTTATTTGATAGGTAAAATTTGAAGACAGAATATAATACTAATGGTAAGCCTCTCGGCAGTGTGGAGGATCTGAGAGATCTTGGGGCCCGTGTCCATAGGACACTCAAAACTGATGCGCAGGTTGACAGTGTTGTTAAGAAGGCGTATGGTGTGTTGGCCTTCATCATCTGTGGGACAGACTTCAACAGCCGGGAGGTAATGTTGCAGCTATATAAGCCCTTAGTTAGACCCCACATGGAGTACTATGTTCACTTCTGGTCACCTCACTACAGGAAGGATGTGGATACTATAGAGATAGTGCAGAGGAGATTTACGAGGATGTTGCCTGGATTGGAGAGCATGCCTTATGAGAATACGTTGAGTGAACTTGGCCTTTTCTTCTTGGAGTGACGCAGGTTGACAGATGATCTGATGAGGGTATATAAGATGATGAGAGGCATTGATCATGTGGATAGTCAGAGGCTTTTTCCCAGGGCTGAAATGGCTAACACAAGGGGGCATTGTTTTAAGCTGCTTAGAAGAAGGTACGGGGGGATGTCAGAGGTAAGCTTTTCCCCGCAGAGAGTGGTGGGTGCATGGAATACACTGCCAGTGAAGGTGGTAGAGATGGATACAATAGGGTCTTTTAAGAGACTTTTAGTTATATGGAACTTAGAAAAATACAGGGCTATGCAGTAGGGAAATTCTAGGCAGTTTCTAGAGTAGGTTACATGGTTGGCACAACATTGTGGGCCGAAGGGCCAGTAAAGTGCTGTAGATTTCAAGGTTCTATGGTCTTTGTTTTATGAAATATTGACTGTTTACTCTTTTCCATAGATGCTGCCTGGTCTGCTGAGTTTCTCCAGCATTTTGTGTGTGGTACAACAATGGGTCTCCAGTTTCTAAACATGATTCCTTATGGAGAATGGTGCATTCCTTTTGAGATTCATATTGTACTTCTGATCTTTAGCAGTATCTTTTGGTACTGTTCCAGAGAGCAGGAGAACCGACACCTTACATATTCTAGCCAGTTTAGAAAAGTTACCGAGCTGCATGCAATGAACTTGTAAGCCACAGTGTAGTCAGGAGTGGATCTTTGGGATGTTTTACCAAATTAACAATTGCCATATACATTCAGTGGCCACTTGATTCAGTACACCTGTATACCTGATCATTAATGCACAGTACATACCTAATCACCCAATCATGTGGCAGCAACTCAATGCATAGTGGAAGAAATGTGATCAAAGTGATTTTGTCTGTAGAATGATTGATGGGGCCACTTTTTTCCCCAGGTACAATACTGTGCAAAAGTCTTTGGCACCCTAGGTATTTTATATATAGTTTTATGGAACATTACCTTCACAGTGCCCTGATCTCAACATCATCGTGGTTGTCTGGGATTACCTGGAGAGGCAGAAGCAAGTGAGACAGCCAAAAGTCAACAGCGAATTGTGGCAAGTTCTCCAATCTGCTTGGAATAACCATTCAGTTGATCTTCTTATGAAATGACGCAATAGAGAACCTGAGAGAATTGATGCAGTCTTAAAGGCAAATGCATTCACACCAAATATTGATTTGACTTAGTTTTTTACTGTTTACTTCTCTAATAGTATTGATATTTAGAAACTTTTCATTTAATTATTTTTGAAAACGTCTTCACTTTACAGAATTTCTTTTCACATGTGCCTAAGACTTTTGTACAGTACTGTACATAAGGAGTGAAAAAGAAGTGAGAGTGGATTTTGGACTGCTGGAAGATGATGCTGGAGAGGTAGTAATCGGGGACAAAGAAATGGTAGATAAACTTAATAAGTATTTTATGTCATCTTTCACAGTTGGAGACACTAGCAGTATGCCAATAATTTGAAAGTGTCAGGGGGCAGAAATGTGTGTGGTTTCTATTGCTAAGGAGAAGGTGCTTGAGAAGCTGAAACATCTGAAGGTAGATCAAGCACCTGGACCAGATGGACTGCACCCCGGGGTTCTGAAAAAGGTAACTGAAGAGATTGTAGAGGCATTAGTAGTGATCTTTCAAGAATCACTAGATTCAGGATGGTTCCTGAGGACTGGATACTTGCAAATGTCACTCCACTCTTTAAGAAAAGAAGGAGCAAGAAGAAAGGAAATTGCAGCCCAGTTAGCCTGACTTCAGTGGCTGGGAAGATGATGGAATCCATTATTAAGAATGAAGTTTTGAAATATTTGGGGGTGCATAATAAAGTAGACCAATATTTGCATGCTTTCCTTAGGGAGAACTTGCCTCACAAATCTGCTGGAATTATTTGAGGAAATAACAGGCAGGATAGACAAAGGAGAATCAGTGAATGTTATTTACTTGGATTTTCAGAAGGCCTTTGACAAGGTGCTACCTATAAGCCTGCTTAATAAGATAAGAGCCCATAGTCTTACAGGAAGGATACTAGCATGGATAGAAGATTGACTGACTGGCAGGAGACAAAGATTCAGAATAAAGGGGACCTATTCTGTTTGGCTGCCAATGACTAGTGGTTTTCCACAGGGATCTGTATAGGGACTGCTTCTTTTTAAGCTGCATGTCAATGATTAGGCTAATGGGATTGATGGCTTTGAGATGTGGCCAAATTTGCAGATGATATGAAGATAGGTGGAGGGACTGGTAGGATTGTTGGTGCCAGATGGGGTGGTTTGAGATCTCCTGGGGATTCTCATGCACAACACTCTCTAGAGTTTACAGAGAACTGTGCAAAAAAACCAAAAATATCCAGTGAGCAGCACTCTTGTGTGCAAAAATGCCTTGTTAATGAGTGACGTCAGAGCAGAATGGCCAGACAGGAAGGCAACAGTAACTCAAATAAGCATGTATTACAATAGTGGTGTGCAGAAGAGCACCTCTGAATGCACAACAATTCAAAACTAGAAGTGGATGGGCTACAGCAGCAGAAGACCATGAACCTACACTCCATGGCCATTTATTAGGTATAGGAGGTAGTGATTTAGGTAGCTACTGAGTGTAAATAAAGCAGCAAATCTGCAGGAACATTAGAGAGAGGTTCAAAAGCATAGGGTCATGATAATGAGGAAACAAGGGAGTTGTTTCTGAAGTGTGTGAAGTGAGCTTTCTTGTGGATGAGGATTAGACTCGCTCTTAGCTTTCCAGAATGAAGTGAACCAAGTTCCAGTGGGAGCATTTGGGACACAGTGATCGTGGCATCATAAGTTTTAGGATCTGAGCCAGAGTTAATATTTTAACTTGACAAGCACAATGACAGGAAACACAGAATCAAAGGTTGTCAGGCAAAAATGTGACTGAAGATTTTTAAGAAGAACATTTTAAATGAAAAGTGTTTTCAAGTAAAGTCCAGGCACCATCCCATGAGTGAGAAAGGAAGGATAATTAAAGCCAAAGTTCTCCAAATGAGAAACAAAATAGAGAGAGAAATAAAAGAGAAGGAAAGGAGTTTTGGCAGGTGTCAAGTTGACAACACAAGTGAGAACCAGGCTGCATACTGAAAGCTCAGAAGAGACTTCAACAAAGGGAATATGATGGAGGAATGAGAGCACAATAAAAATAATCATGGAAAGGAACTAAAGAATTCTCAGTAGACATGAAAACTTAAAAACACAGTGAGGGGGTAGGTGGAGACAGGAAGGAACAAAGAGCTTTGTTATCCAAAATTATTTGGGGTCACGTGGAATGACTGGATGTGTGAAAATAGATTACAGATGAGGCATTATTCAAGATTCAAGATTGTTTTTTTTTTGACATTTGTCAGTAAACAAGTGCAAAGGAGAACAAAATGATTGTTACTCTAGATCTAATGCAGCATAAAAACACAATAAACAGAACTCAACAGGAAAACACAGTAAATATTAAGATTAGATTATATACATAGATTGATCATATGTCCATAATGTGATGCTAGCCATAGGAGTGTCTACATATGATTATTCTTACTGGATATGATAAAGTAGTGGTGATGGGCGTGTGGAAGGGTAGGTTAACTGGAAGACCACAATCTGTGCGGATTGGTGATAATAACTCCTCTTCGCTGATGATCAGCACTGCTGCACCTCAGGGATGTGTACTTAGTCCACTGCTCTACTCTCTCTATTCCCATGGTTCACTGGCTAGGCATAGCTCAAATACCATCTATGAATTTGCTGATGATATAACCATTGTTGGTAGAACCTCAGATGGAGATGAGAGGGCGTACGGAGGGAGATATGCCAACTAGTGGAGTGGTGTCGCAGCAACAACCTTGCACTCAACATCAGTAAGACAAAAGAGCTGATTGTGGACTTCAGGAAGGGTAAGACGAAAGAACACATACCAATCCTCATAGAGGGAACAGAAGTGGAGAGAGTGAGCAGCTTCAAGTTCCTGGGTGTCAAGATCTTTGAGGACCTAACCTGGTCCCAACATATCGATACAACTATAAAGAAGGCAAGACAATGACTATACTTCATTAGGAGTTTGAAGAGGTTTGGCAAGTCAACAAAAACACTCAAAAACTTCTATAGATGTAATGTGGAGAGCATTCTGACAGGCTGCATCACTGTCTAGTATGGGGGGGGGGGGGGCTAAGGCACAGGACCAAAAGAAGTTACAGAAGGTTGTAAATTTAGTCGGCTACATCTTGAGTACTAGCCTACAAAGTACCCAGGTCATCTTCAAGGAGCGGTGTCTCAGAAACGCAGCGTCTATTATGAAGGACCTGCAGCACCCAGGGCATGCCTTTTTCTCACTGTTACCATCAGGTAGGAGATACAGAAGCCTGAAGGCACACACTCAGTGATTCAGGAACAGCTTCTTCCCCTCTGCCATCCGATTCCTAAATGGATATTGAACCCGTGAATACTATCTCACTTTTTAAATATATGTTATTTCTGTTTGAACGATTTTTAATCTATTCAGTATACGTGTACTGTAATTGATATAATTATTATTATAATTGTTTTCTTCTTCTGTATTATGTATTGCATTGAACTGCTACTGCTAAGTTAACAAATTTCATGACACATGCTTGTGATAATAAACCTGATTCTAATTCTTTCTCTTATTGACTTTGATGAAGAGGTTAATTGTCTGGCACCAGGTCTCGAACTTGTTCACCTCCTCTCTGAAGGCCATCTGATCATTATTGCTGATGAGCCTCACCATTGCTATGTCATCAGTAAACCTAACAATGTGATTGCCTGGGCGTTTGGTCATTGTAGTCATGTGTTAACAGAATGGACAGCAAATGGGCTCAGCACACAGCCTTGGAGGTCACCCCTATAGAGGATCATAGGGAGGGAGGACTATTTGGTTAGGAAAACAGCATCTAGTTGTATTTAGACCAGGGAGTTTGTTCACTGAGGTGTGTGGGACAGTAGTGTAGGGTGCCAAACAGAAACTCAGAAGAAGCATACTGAAAAAAATTTCCATGTTGTCTGGGAGTGTGTGGGCCAGGTCAATGATAAGGGCATCTGTTGTAGAATACTTCTGTCAGAAAGCATATTGGTGAGTTTCCAATGTGGCAGGAGTGGACCATTCTAACCTTGACCAGTCAATCTTTGGACATTATTTGGCATATATGTCTGAAACTTTGAATGGCGGATTGGAGATACGTCTCTATCAAAGGAGGTGTAAAGCACTAACTCCACTAGCCTTCAGGTTACCCGTAGGCAAGGTGCAGCACCTGCATAGTCCCACTCCCCCGGTCAGGGTCACATGAAGCCATGGGAGCAGGTGGTGGATGGTCATATGAGGTTGCATATCCCAGGTCCTGTTGATGCGATCACTGATGCCAGGCAGACAATCTCTGAAGATGATGGATGGGGTTACCCATCTTGTAAAGACACTGCCCAGAGGAAGGCAATAGCAAACCACTTCTGTAGAAAAAATAGCCAAGTACAATCATTGTCAAAGACCATGATTGCCCATATACGACATGGCACGTAATGATGATGATGAATCTAAAACTGGAGGTTATAAAATTAAGGAAAGAGAGGTGAAATTTAATGAGAACCTGAGGGGCAAGTTTTTCACCAGGAAGGTGGTGAGTGTTTGGACTGAGCTGCTGGAGGAAGTGGTAGAGCCGGGTACAACTGCAACATTTTAAAGACATTCGAACAGTTTTAGAGGGATATGTGCCAAAAATGGACAAGTGGAAATGTCTCACATGAGTAACTGGAGCATCATGGGTAAATTTGGCCATAGGGCCTGTATCTGTGCCATGACTCTGCTAAGCATTCTGGGGAAATAGCAATAATGCTTTAAAATGACACCGAGGAGATGGTCAAGCCTGAACTTCATTTGTATTGGTTTATTATTGTCAAATGTATAAAGATACAATGAAAAGCTTGTCTTCGGGTCTCTAGGCCTTGGCCCCAGACTCTCTGACTCACAAACATCCAGCTTCCAACCTCTAGCCACTGGCCTGGATGCAGATTTACAGGCGTCGGGCTCCCAGCTTCCAGTCGCTGGCTCAATGTCGCAGACTCGCAGACATCAGGACATCTGACCTCCGACCTTCAGGCCTTTATCTCCAGACTCACTGAGATTTGTACTTCAACCTTTGGCTTTGCTCTACAAGATGCAATGAAATGCTTACTTTGCATACTTCTTAAACAGATCAAAATCATTGCACAGTGCATTGAGCTAGAATAAGGTAAAAGAATAACAATGCAGGATACTGTGTAAGCGCTACCGAAAGATGGCAGTGCAGATAAATGAGAAAGTAAAGTTCCTACCCATGCTTTCAGGTGCATCAGCCAGCAACCTTGTCATATTTCTTTAGTGTTTGTCTGGTTTATGAGGCCAAGTTGCTAGCTCGACGTTTACCCTCAGCACAGGCTGAACTTGTGCAAGCAGCTGGCCCCAACCTGAACCTGGGGGCCTCTCACTCCAAAATCTGGGTGCAGATACCACTACACCACCAGCACAGACTGGACAATAAAGTGCAAGATTATAATGAGGTAGATTGTGAGGCCAAGAGTTCATTTTATCGTACGGGAGGCTGATAACGGTGGGATAGATAGAAAGACTCAAAGTACATTTATTTTAATTTATCAATGATGCGATGGCCTACAGAGAGGAGGATGAACTGATGACAGTCTTGTAATCCTTGCAGTCTATCCCAGCATAATTCTCGTGGACTTGATTTGATGCAAATGAAGCCATTCGTTGTATGTTTCAATGTTTCGATGCACATGTTATAAGTATAAAGCTAATCTAGCCTTTATGGCCCACACCTGCTCCTAATGCCTATGCTCTATCCTCTTTTGTTCATTCAGAGAATGTCAAAGAAAGCTAGACAGACAGAGGCGTGCTCCTATTCCTCTTTTCCTTCTGTCTGTTATTATATCACAATTATTTCAACCATAACACCATAGGATATAGGAACAGAATTAGGCCATTTTGTCCATTGAGTGTACTCCACCATTTCATCACAGCTGATCCACTTTCTCAGCCCTAATCTCCTGCCTTCTCCCCATATCCCTTCATTCCCTGACTAATCGAGAATCTGTCAACTTCGGCCTTAAATATACCCTGTGGCTTGACCTCCACAGCTGCCTGTTGCAATAAATTCCACAGATTCACCATTATTTGGAGAATAGAAGAGCATCCATTCAGAATGGAAGTAAATCCCTTACTTCCATTCTGAATGGATGCTCTTCTATTCTAAGGTTGTGTCCTCAGGCCTTAGACTCTTCCACCATAGGAAACATCTTCTCCATGTCTACTGTATTGAGGCTTTCAGCATTTGATAGGTTTCAATGAGATTTCCTCCTCATTCTTCTGAATTCCAGTGAGTATAACCCTAGAACCATCAAACTCTCCTCATGTAATAAGACTTTCAATCCCAGAAACATTTTTGTGAACCTCCTTTGAAGTCTCTCCGATGTCATCAAATCCTTTCTTAGATAAGGGGCCCACACCTGCCCACAATACTCCAAGTAAGGTCTCACCAGTGCTTTATAAAGCCTCAGCATTACATCCTTGCTTTTATATTCTAGTCCTCTAGAAATTAAGGGTAACATTTATTGTTTATTATGGTTATTTAATTGTAAAATTAAATCTTTGGATAACTCTAACATTACAAGGTCAGCAATTTGCTTTAATCTGATCCCCACGCTATTGCACATTGTCCAAATCAGACATTACAATCAGTGGCCACTTTATTAGGTACAGGTACACCTTCTCATTAATGCAAATACCTAATCAGCTAACCATGTGGAAGAAACTCAGTCCGTAAAAGCATGCAGACATGGTCAAGAGGTTCAGTTGTTGCTCAGACCTAATATCAGAATGGGGAATAAATGTGATCTAAATTACTTTGACTGAGAAATGATTTTTGGAGCCAAATGGGGTGGTTTGTGCATCTCAAGAAACTCCTGACCTCCTGGGTTTTCACGCAGAGCAGTGCCTAGACTTTACAGAGAATTGTGCAAAAGAAGACATCCAGAGAGTGCCAGTTCTGTGGACAAAAGTTAATGAGAGGTCAGAGGAGAATGGATAAACTGGTTCAAGCTGATAGTAACTCAGATAACCAAGTGTTACAATGGTGGTGTGCAGAAAAGCATCTCTGAATGCAGAACATATTGAAACTTGAACTGGATGGGTTACTGTAGCAGAAGGCCATGAACCTGCAGTAGGGACAGCCGGCTGAGTACTAACGACCTGTTCTAATCAACTAGCTGGAGTGTTCACCGATAGCTTTAACCTCCTGCTTCAGCAGTCTGAGGTACCCACATGCTTCAAGCAGGCTTCAATTTTACTTGTGCCTAAGAAGACGTGGTAACTTGCCTCAATATGCTATCGTCCAGTAGCACTTACATCCGATATGATGAAGTGTTTCGAGAGGTTGGAAATGGAATGAATCAACTCCTGCCTCAAAAGTGACTTGGATCCACTCCAATTTGCCCATGATCAGAAAAGGTCAATTGCATATGCCATTTCATTGGTACTTCACTCAATCCTGGAACATCTGGAACAGCAAAATGCACACATCAGGATGCTCTTCATTGACTACAGTTCAGCATTCAACACCATCATCCCCTTAAAACTAATCAGTATGCTTCAATTCCTCAGTCTCAACATCACCTTGTGCAAAACATTCCACAATTTCTCACATGCAGTCCCATCAAATTCTCCTCTACAATCTCTCTCAGCACAGGTACACCTCAAGGCTGTGTGCATAGTCCTCTGCTCTACTTGCTTATGACTGTGAGGCTAGGCGTAGCACCAATGCCATATTCATGTTTGCCACTGTCGCAGGCCAAGTCAAGGGCTCTGATGAATCAGCATATAGGAGGGAGATCGGAAATCTGGCTGAGAGGCACCGCAACAGCAATCAGTCACTCAATGTCAACGTGACTAAGGAGATGATTTTAACTTCAGGAGGAGGAAACTCATTAGGGGAATCAGATGTGGAGAGGGTCAGCAACTTTAAATTCCTTGGTGTAATCATTTCAGAGAATCTGTATTAGGCCCAACACATAAATGACATTACGAGGAAAGCATGGCAGTGCCTCTACTTTCCCCTGTCATCTAAACCTTTGACATACGTCTGTAGAAGTATGGTTTCTCATGATAGATTAAACTTTAGAATTTAGAGATACAGCACATAACAGGCCCTTCTGGCCCCCTGAGCCTGCTCCCCCCACTTGTACCCATGTGACTAATTAACCAACCAAGTAACATCTTGAGAATGTGGCAGGAAACTGGAGCACCTGAAGGAGTCCCTCATGGTCACTGGGAGACATACAACCTCCTTACAGACAGCAGTGGAATTGAACTTGGGTCACTGGTACTATAATAACATTACGCTAATGGCTACACGACCACGCTGTCCTAAATTTAAGATTCTTAGAGCTTTTCCCACAAATGGCTGCTGCATCTGAAGAGGATTCCTTTCTGCTGTTGTTCCAAATATCTTTTAAGTATAGGAATCATTTGTAAACAGCTCAGATACACTCATCTAAAGTTCTGTTTTAAACAATGTGGATTTCTGTCTAATTCTGTAGTTCTTTCAAACTTCTGTGGAAGTGTTACATATATATAACTATATAACAATTACAGCATGGAAACAGGCCATCTTGGCCTTTCTAGTCTGTGCCAAACGCTTACTCTCACCTAGTCCCACCTACCTGCACTCAGCCCATAACCCTCCATTCCTTTCCTGTCCATATACCTACCCAATTTTTTAAAAATGACAAAATCGAACCTGCCTCTACCACTTCTACTGGAAGCTTGTTCCACACAGCTACCACTCTCTGAGTAAAGAAGCTCGCCCTCGTGTTACCCTTAAACTTTTGCCCCTTAACTCTGAACTCATGTCCTCTTGTTTGAATCTCCCCTACTCTCAATGGAAAAAGCCTATCCACGTCAACTCTGTCTATCCCCCTCATAATTTTAAATAACTCTATCAAGTCCCTCCTCAACCTTCTACGCTCCAAAGAATAAAGACCTAACTTGTTCAACCTTTCTCTGTAACTTAGGTGCTGAAACCCAGGTAACATTCTAGTCAATCTCCTCTGTACTCTCTCTATTTTGTTGACATCTTTCCTATAATTTGTGGAGAGTATATAATTTGTGGAGAGTATATTGATTGGTTACATCACAGGCTGGTATGAAAACACCAAAGCTCTTGTATGGAAAAAAACAACAAAAAGTAGTGAATATGACTAAGTCCATCACAGGTAAAGTCCTTCCACCATTACATTGTCATAGGAAAGCAGCTTCCACCATTAAGGAGCCCCACCATATAGACCATGGTTGCCATCAGGAAGAAGGTACAAGAGGCTTAGGACTACCAAGCTTAGGAACGGTTATCAACTATCAGGCTCTTGAAACTGAGAGGATAACTTCACTCACCTCATCACTGACAGGACTCACTTTTAAGGGTACTTCATCTCATGTTCTCAATATTTATTAATCTATTATTACTATTTTTTAACTCTTTCTTTTTTGCATTTGCACAGTTTGTCTTTTGCAAATTGGTTGTTGTCCATCCTGTTGGGTGTGTTCTTTCATTGATTCTATCGTGTTTCTTGTATTAACTGTGAATGTCCGCACAAAAATAAATTTCAGGGTGTTGTATAGTGATATATACTGTATGTACTTTGATAATAAATTTATTTTGAAGTTTGAACATGTACTTAATAAAGTGACCACTGAGTGTATGTAGAAAAGTTCACAAAGAGGAGGAAAGGAGAGGGGGTATATCTGTAAAGGAGAGTGGGCACACAATATTGGTGCTAGAATGTGTGGCATCGCTTGCAGGCTGCCCCCAGGACATCCTTAGGCTGCGTTGGTTATTAATGCAAATTGTATGTTTTGATATACATTAATAAATAAATCTAATTTAATTTAATATAAAAACAGTAAAAATATATGAAGATAAAGGAATGATGAATAAGAACTGAGTGGAGATTGAGGCAGTTGAATCTAAAGCGGATTTTTAAATGGATGGAGATGAATTAAGTTCCATCACTTCAACACAATTGTGCAATTGAAGGTCATCAATTTAGTTCTGGCACAGAAATCCTTGCCTAATAGTTGCTGTATAACGAATGTAAGTGCTTCAACTAATATGATGATCAGAATACCTGTTACTATTCATTTGAGCTTCCAGTTAAAGAGGACAATGGAGAGGAAAGCAGTTAAAAAAAACTTTAACTCTTTAAACATTTACCTACGTTGCTTATCCTTATCAGACCCTTAAATAGATGTATAGCATGATAAGATGGACACATGACATTTCAATCTTGTAATTTATTGTTTATCTGCACTTCACTTTCTCCATAATTTTTACACTTTATTCCACTTTTTTTTATTTTACAATCCTGAGTGCATGTGGATGTGGAGATGGGGGAGTCTAAGACCAGAGGACACAGACTCAGAATAGAGGGGTGACCATATGGAATGAAGATGAGGAGAAATTTCCGTAGCCGGAGAGTGGTGAATCTGTGGAATTTGTTGCCAAGTCAATGGGTAAATTTAAGGCAGAAGTCGATAGATACGTGATTAGTTCGGGCATGAAGGGATACAGAGAGAAGGCAGAAGATTGGGGCTGAGAGGGAAAATGGATCAGTCATGACAAAATGGTGAAAGGAAACTTAGTAAGTCAAATGGCCTAATTCTGCTCCTATATCTTATGGTCTTATTGACTTACCTCAATGTACTGAGTGATGATTGAATCTATATGAATAGTATGCAAAAAGCTTTTTACTATATCTTTGCATATCTGAAAATAATATACTAATATCAGTAACAATACCAAAACCAATACAACATCATGGTACACCAGTATATGTAGGTATACGCTTTAAATAATCATTAAATCTTTCATAAATGTGGGGAATATTACAACCCCTCAACAAAAGGGAATAATCGCACTCAACTATGTTTGCCCCATCATTGAAATGTTCCCACAACCAATGGATTTACTTTCAAGGACACTTCATTTTATGTTCTTGATATTAATTGCTATTTATCTATATTTGTATTTGAACAGTTTGTTAATTTCTGGCTGACATTTTCATTGATTTCTGGCTGATTTTTCATTGATCCTGTCATAGTTACTATTCTATAGCTGTCTTGAGTATGCCCACAAGAAAATAAATCCCAGGGTTATATATGGTGATATATATTTTTGATAATAAAATTTGCTTTGAATGTTAATCATATGGTAGTCACAGATTCAGCACCCTCTGCTTAAAGAAATTCCTCCTTATCTCTGTTATAAAAGAGTGTCCTTGTACTCAGAGGTTTTGCCTTCTGGTTCTAGATTCTCCCACTACCGGAAACATCCCTTGCAAGTCCATTCTATCAAGGCCTTTTGGTATTTAGTAAGTTTCAATTGGACTCCCGCCGCCCATCAATCTAAACTTCAGTGAATACAGGCCCAGAACCATCAAATGTTCCTTATATGTTAACCCTTTTATCTCCAGGATCATTCCTGTGAACCTCCTTTGGACGCTGTCCAATGCCAGCGCATCCTTTATGAGATATGCATCCCAAAGCAGTTCACAATACTCTAGATGCACCCTGAGCTTTGATCCATATTGCCTTTGCCAGTCATGGGTGCAGGGGGTGGTGTGTACATCAAAGTAAATTTATTGTCAAAGTTCATATACAGTACTGCACAAAAGTCTTAGGCACATAGATATAACCTTTTGCACAGTACTGTTTTTGTCAACGTGGAGTGGAGAGTGAGTTTGCAAATCTGGAGTGAGCAAAGGATGTTGGGAATGGTGAGGGTAGAGTGTTGTGGGAGGGGTGTGGGACAGGTGGCAGAGAAAGAGAGCAGGGGGTGAGAGGTGGTGTAAATGTCTGGCTCTGAGACACCAGGCAAGGTAATTTGATTCCAAACAATTGGTTTATTGATCATTACAGAATGTCTCTCTGGTGCTTCGCGCTCCCTCCCCTCTCCCTTCCCCTGTTCCCAACCATGATTCCCCTCTCCCTGCAGCCTTTCCAATCTCAGTGCACAATAGAGGCCAACATCAGAATCAGAAACACTCACATATATCATGAAATTTGGTTTATTTTTGCAGGACTGTGCAATACATAAAATTACTACAGTACTGTGCAGAAGTGATAGGCACCTTAGCTAGATATATGGGCCTAAGATTTTTGCACAGTAATGTATGCACCTTTGCACAAGGAAGCTACAACATGAAATTACAACAGATATTTTGAGAGATACATGGATAGAAAAGGGTTTGGACAGTAGTGGTCAAATGAGACCAGCTCAGATAGACATCTGCTAAGTTCAACGTTCAAAGTAAAATTTATTATCAGAGTACGTATATGTCACTATATACAAATCTGAGATTCATTTTCTTCTGGGCATACTTAAGAAATCTATCGAATAATAAGTTTATTGGTATCAATGAAGAGCCGCCTAACTAGGGCATTCAACCAGGGTGCAGAAAACAACAAACTGTGCAAACACAAAAAACTAGAATATATATACATATTTAAAATAAGCAAGAAATATCAACAACATAAGTAGTTGTTGAAAGTGAGGCTGTTGGTTGTGGGAACACTTCAGTGGTGGGGCATGTGAAGCTGAGTGAAGCTATCCATTTGATTCAGGAGCCTGATGGTTTGAGGGGTAATAACTGTTCCTGAACCTGGTGTTGTTGGTTCCTGTACCCTCGTCCTCATGGCAGCAGCGAGAAGAGAGCATGTGCTGGGCGGTGGGGCCCCTGAAGATGGATGACGCTCCCCTGGTGGATGAGTTATTGTGAAAGGCCCGTGTCTATGCTGTGTAAGACTGTTACTCTCACTCGGGCAGACGGGGTTTGTCAGCCATGGCTGGCAGCTCACCCAGGAGAAGGAAAATTCTGATCTCAAACCTTCTCTGCCTTACGGCTATACCCAGTCAGGGGGAAGGCTTTGGGAGTAAACCCCAAGAAGAAATCCAGAGCTGGAGTCCCGAAGGCAGTTTGACATTGAGCTCAGCGCTGATTGGCAACTCTTCCGATGCCACTGGTGTCGAACAGTTTCTGCCATTCATTTGGTTTCATCAGCTGTGTGGAGAGGGTGAGTCTGTTGCATGGGGAACAGCTTGCTCTCCATATCATAATGCCTTGGCTTGCGCATCACATAGACAGCTAGAACTCAACATCCATGGTTGTCAAAGACCCAATGAGGTCCTCTGCTCCTCTAAATTCAGAGAAGTTTTTACAGGAGGAGAGAAAAAGGAATGTGAAAAGGAGAAAACGAGGGTAAGATGGAGAGGGAGGGAGGGAAAGAGAGATTACCCAGGGATAACATCAGAGAAATAATGCACAAGGAGATGCATAAATTGAAGCAACTAAAAATAGGATTGGCTTTCTTCCAGAGTCCAATGAGAGCTGTAAATGAGGTGGGTTGCATTTGTCCATATAAGGGTAGACAAGCTTGCTCGGTAGGATATCTGTGCACAGTGTATGTTTAAGCCATGTTAATAATGAGACATGCTGGCGGAACTCAGCAGAGAATAAATTACAGAGCAGATAAAAAAAAAGAATAGATGTGATTTCCAAACACATCTGTGAACTTTCTGGACACTGATAATTTAGTTTTTAATCAGATACTGTCCCCCACGTCTTCCACTGATGATATTGTAATGGAACATCCACACTTCAATTTCCAAATTCATTTCCATTTAATAAAACTATCCTTTTCATCTGATTTGACAAAGAGATATGAGTCCTAAATGACATTGACTGTTCATTCTAATCATGAAAAAGGAGTTTTAAACCCTTCTGTAATCACCACACCCCCACCACACATCCCCCCCCCCCTCACCAGCATCACCCCTCCTTCTCTCATTGAAATCCGAAATGTCACAGAGGGATAACCGAATCAAACAAAGAATATCTTAGAAATGAAATTGTATGAAAATGTAGATTCTTTAATCGTAACTTGGCACAGATCTCTAGTGGGGCTTTATTTTTCTAAACTCACTTTCTATGGCATGAGATGTTTCTTGAATAATTCATGTACATCGTACTTTCAAAGGAACGTTGTCCACTATCATTACCATCTATTACCACGAGCATGGAGATAAATTGTATTCGATGGCATCCATAGCATCAGTCTGTGAGAGTATATTTTGCATCGGATGTCTGTGGAGTAGAAAAATGTACAACCCCTCCTTAGCTGTCCTAAACCACTATACATCCCAGTAATTACTTTCTGAATGGTCACTGTCATTAAAGTGTCAGAACTGTAACAACCACTTTGAAAGCAGTAAACCCCCTGAAGCAGAAATGAGCAGATTACTTATGTGTTTTCTTACATGCCACGACCACTTTATTAAGAACACTTGTACACCTGCTCGTTAATGCAAATATTAAAGCAGTCAATCAAGTGGCAGCAACTCAGTGAATAGAAGCATGCAGACATGGTCATGAGGTTCAGTTGTAGTTCAGACCAAACATCAGAATGGGGAAGAAATGCGACCTAAGTGACTTTGACTGTGGAATGGTTGGTGGTGCCAGACGGTGATTTGAGTGTCTCGGAATCTACTGATCCCCTGGGATTTTCACACACAACCATGGTGTGCAGAAGAGCAGCTTTGAAGCTTGAATTGGATGGGTTACAGCAGCAGAAGACATCACTGGTTTCCACTCCTGTAGTCCTGGCCACTGAGTACATATCAGTGAATATAAACCTGATTCCTATATTGAATATGCAAACACGAGGAAATCTGCAGATGCTGGAAATTCAACCAACACTTTATACAGTATTCTGTCTGGGTAGACTCCAACCTGAAGGCATGAACATTGATTTCTCTAACTTCTGTTAATGCCCCTCCTCCCCTTCTTACCCCACCCCTTATTTATTTATTTATTTATTTATTCTTCCTCTCTCCCCCCCCACCTCTTTTTTTCTCTCTCTGCCCCCTCACAACTACTCTTTGCCTGTTCTCCATCTCCCTCTGGTGCTCCCCTCTCCCTTTCTTTCTCCCTAGGCCTCCCATCCCATGATCCTTTCCCTTCTCCAGCTCTGCATCCCTTTTGCCAATCACCTTTCCAGCTCTTAGCTCCACCCCAACCCCTCTGGTCTTCTCTTATCATTTCCGATTTCCTCCTCCCCTTCCTACTTTCAAATCTCTTATTATCTTTCCTTTCAGTTAGTCCTGATGAAGGGTCTCTGCCCGAAATGTCGACTGTGCTTCTTCCTATAGATGCTGCTTGGCCTGCTGCGTTCCACCAGCATTTTGTGTGTGTTGCTTCTATTCTGAATATGCAGGGAATCCATCTTTTCAAGGCAGAAGTGATTTAGTTTAAGTCAGCGTCAATTCCAGTACAGACGTAATGGATTGAAGGGCCTCTTCCTCTGTTGTTCTGTTCCACGTTCTTACTTGGATGGAATATAGAACACAGAACACTACAGCAAAGTACCATGATGATTTGGCCCATGATGTTGTGCTGACCTTTAAACCTACTTTAAGATCAATCTAACCCATCCTTCCTATGTAGTCCTCAATTTTTCCATCATCCATGTACCTGTTTGAGAGTTTCTGAAATGTCTCTAATGCATCTGCCTCTACCATCAACCCAGCATTCTCACCCTAGGAAAAAGTCCCTGGTTGTCCACTCTCTCTGTGCCTCTCATATTGCACACCTCTATCACATCACCTCTACTCCATCGCTCCAAAGAGAAAAGGCCTTGCTCACCCAACCTATCCTCATAAGACATGCCCTCTAATCCAGGCCAGATCCTGGTATTTTTCCTCTGCACTCTCTCTAAAGCTTCCACATCCTTTCCGTAATGAGGTGACTAGAATGGAACATCGCAGGAGGAACTTAGCAGCATCCATGGACATACATAAACAGTCGATGGTAAGGCCCTTGCTGAAGAACGAGCATTCCACCTCAGAGACAGGAAGATCAGAGGGAATGGTGAAGACAGGGCGAGGACTACAGCTGGGATCGGCGGGGGGGTAAAACACAATATTCCAAGTGTGGTCTAACCAGGGCTTTATACAGCTGCAACCAGAGTTTACACACAAAAAAACTGCCTAAATAACTTCCATTTATTTCTGTTTTCTATTGTCTGCTTTTTTCAGCTTTTTAACTCACCAGAGGCTTGAAGAATAATCCAATCACTCTCATCAATATTTATTCTTCAAGCTTTGATAAGCAAATGACCTGATAATTTATCCCACAGCTACTGTAGATCTTGCTGAATGATAATTGGTGCCCTCACCTTGCATCTCACAACCCTGACTACACTCACTTCACATTAATTATTTGTCCATAAAGCACCTTGAACTATTGGTTGAAGGAATACAATTGTGAAGTGTCCTTTTGTTCCTACTTATTTTGATCATTTGCTCTATCACTCTAAACTGGATTCTATCAAAGGTCAAAAATGAGGCAATCACCCACGTTTGCTGAGCCTCCAGATTCTGTCGCAGAGTAGTAGGCCCGTCATTGGCTGGTGTCGACCATGGATGATGCATCCTAGCTGTCGTGGCAAGCCAGGGCAATAGGATATGGAGAGGAAAATATTGCCCAACTAAACCCATGTTTAGGGAAGTTTGCTAGTGCTTCTTGGGGAGGTTTAAACTAAATTTGCAGGGGGCAGGGATCTAGAATGTGAGAGAGGATAGCGAGATGAAGAATAAAGGACAGGTGGGGACTACACGGTTCTGGAATATTAAGTGTGTAGTAGAGGAAGGTGGGGCGGAACAAGTGATAAGGAGGACTCGTGTACAGAGGGATGGTCTGACGGAACATGGAGTTAAATGTGCAGAAAGAATAAGTAAATTTAGGAAGGACAACAATATTCTAGGGGCTTATAGCCCGATGGGAGTTCGGGGAGCTGGGTTAAGCACAATAGGCAGCGATTCAAACAGAAAGAGGAGAAATGGGCTAAAAATTCTATATCTGAATGCACAAAGTGTCAGAAATAAGGCGGATGAGCTTGAAGCTCAGGTGCAAATGGGTAACTATGATGTTGTTGGGATAACGGAGACATGGCTGCAGGGAGATCAGACCTGGGAAATGAATGTACAAGGGTATACGTGCTATCGTAGGGACAGAAATGTGGGCAGAGGGGGTGGGGTGGCCCTGTTGGTGAGGAATGAGATTCAGTCCTTTGCAAGGGGGGACATAGGATCAGGAGAAGTGGAGTCTGTGTGGATAGAACTGAGGAACAGCAAGGGCAAAAGGACCCTAATGGGTGTTGTCTACAGGCCACCAAACAGTAGCATGGATATTGGGTGCAAGTTGAATAGGGAGTTAACATTGGCATGTGGCAAAGGTAATGTCACAGTAGTTATGGGGGATTTCAACATGCAAGTGAACTGGGAGAATCAGGTTGGTGCTGGACCCCAGGATAGGGAGTTTGTAGAGTGCCTATGGGATGCATTCTTGGAACAGCTTGTACGAGAGCTGACCAGGGACAAGGCTATTCTGGATTTAGTGTTACGTAATGAACAGGATTTGAAAAGCGATCTTGAAGTAAAGGAGCCATTAAGAGGTAGTGATCATAATATGATAAGTTTTTATCTGCAATTTGAGAAGGATAAGGGCAGCTTGGAGGTGTCAGTGTTGCAGTTGAACAAAGGAGACTATGGAGCCATGAGGGAGAAGCCGGCCAAAGTTAACTGGACGGATATCCTAGCAGAAAAGGCAGTGGAACAGCAATGGCAGGTACTCTTGGGAATAATGCACAAGGTGCAAAATCAGTTCATCCCCTGGAGAAGTAAGGATTCAAAGGGGGGAAAGAGGCCACTGTGGTTGACAAAGGAAGTCAGAGATTGCATAGTATTAAAAAAAAGGAAGTATGACAGAGCTAAGATGAGTGGGAGGACAGATGATTGGGAAATTTTTAAGGAACAACAGAACTTAACTAAAAAGGCAATACGGGGAGAAAAAATGAGGTACGAACGCAAGCTAGCCAGGAATATAAAGGAGGATAGCAAAAGCTTTTTTAGGTATGTGAAGAGAAAGAAGATAGTTAAGAACAACGTTGGGCACTTGAAGAATGAATTGGGAGAAATTGTTATGGGAAACAGAGAAATGGCAGAAGAATTTAATAAGTACTTTAGATCTGTCTTCACTAAGGAAGACACAAGCAATCTCCCAGATGTATGGATGGGCCAAGGACATAGGGTAACAGAGGAAATGAAACAGATTGACATTGGGAAGGAAACGGTGATGAGTAGACTGATGGGACTGAAGGCTGACAAATCCCCAGGTCCAGATGGTCTGCATCCTAGGGTACTAAAGGAGGTGGCCCTGGAAATTGCGGATGCATTGGTAATCATTTTCCAATGTTCCTTAGATTCAGGATGAGTTCCTGAAGATTGGAGAATGGCTAATGTTATCTCACTTTTTAAGAAGGGAGGGAGGGAGAAAACAGAGAACTATCGACCTGTCAGCCTAACATCAGTAGTGGGGAAGATGCTAGAGTCCATTATTAAAGATGAAATAGTGGCATATCTAGATAGCAGTGATAGGATTGGGCTGAGCCAGCATGGATTTACCAAGGGTAAATCATGCTTGACTAATATATTGGAGTTTTTCGAGGATGTAACCAGGAAGTTAGACAAGGGAGATCCAGTGGATGTAGTGTACCTCGATTTTCAGAAGGCATTTGATAAGGTCCCACATAGGAGATTGGTGGGTAAAATCAAAGCTCATGGCATTGGTGGGAAGACATTGACATGGATAGAAAACTGGTTGGCATATAGAAAGCAAAGGGTAGCGGTGAATGGGTGTTTCTCGGAATGGCAGGTGGTGACTAGTGGGGTGCCACAGGGCTCGGTATTGGGACCACAGCTGTTTACGATTTACATCAACGATTTAGATGAAGGCATTAAGAATAACATCAGCAAGTTTGCTGATGATACTAAGCTGGGTGGCAATGTGACATGTGATGAGGATGTTAGGAGAATTCAGGGTGACTTGGATAGGCTGAGTGAGTGGGCAGATACTTGGCAGATGACGTTTAATGTGAATAAGTGTGAGGTTATCCATTTTGGGAGTAAGAACAGGAAGGCAGATTATTATCTGAACGGTGTAGAGTTAGGTAAGGGAGAAATACAAAGAGATCTAGGAGTCTTTGTTCATCAGTCACTGAAGGTGAATGAGCAAGTGCAGCAGGCAGTGAAGAAGGCTAATGGAATGTTGGCCTTTATTACAAAGGGAATTGAGTACAAGAGCAAGTAAATCCTCTTGCATTTGTACAGGGCCCTGGTGAGACCACACCTGGAGTATTGTGTACAGTTCTGGTCTCCAGGATTAAGGAAGGACGTCCTGGCTGTAGAGGAAGTGCAGCGTAGATTCACAAGGTTATTTCCTGGGATGTCAGGACTGTCTTACACAGAGAGGTTAGAGAGACTGGGCTTGTACACGCTGGAATTAAGGAGATTGAGAGGGGATCTGATTGCAACATATAAGATTATTAAGGGATTGGACAAGATAGAGGCAGGAAATATGTTCCAGATGCTGGGAGAGTCCAGTACCAGAGGGCATGGTTTGAAAATAAGGGGTAGGTCATTTAGGACAGAGTTAAGGAAAAACTTCTTCTCCCAGAGAGTTGTGGGGGTCTGGAATGCACTGCCTCGGAAGGTAGTGGAGGCCAATTCTCTGGATGCTTTCAGGAAGGAGCTAGATAAGTATCTTATGGATAGGGGAATCAAGGGATATGGGGACAAGGCAGGAACCGGGTATTGATAGTAGATGATCAGCCATGATCTGAAAATGGTGGTGCAGGCTCGAAGGGCCCAATGGTCTACTTCTGCACCTATTGTCTATTGTCTACCACTTCTGCTGGCAGCTCATTCCACACTTCTTCCATCTTCTGAGTGAAGAAGTTTCCCCTGATTCCCTTTAAGTATTAGTGTAGACATCTTAAGGATCGGAAAAAGATTATCCAGCCCATCCTGCCTGGACCAGTCCAAACAAAGTACTACACGGCCTCATCTCACATCCCTGCATTTATTCCGTAATTTTGCTTGGATTCTTCCTCCAGAGAGTTCCAGCCCCTACCAGATTCTGTGTGAAAATGTTTGCTCATCTGTACTCAATAGGGTATAGAGAGTCATGGATTCAAAAGGATTCAAAGGTTCAAAGTACAATTATTACCCAAGTGTGTATGCAGTAAACAACTCTGAGATTCATCTTCATCACAAAACAAAGAAAACCACAGAATCCGCTCAAAGAAAAATTGGCATCCCGACCTCATGCAGAAAAAGCAAATTGCAGGAACAGCAACAAGAACATAACCCACACACCCGACTCGTGCACAAACAATCGTGCAAACAACAACAGAAACATCAACTCCCCCCATGCATAAAAAAAAAACAAATTATACAAGCAACAAGAACAAACCAAAACAACAAATATGTAAGAAAAAACCCCACAGATTTGGAAGTGTCCATATTCAGTTCAGCTCAGAGCTCATTATCTGCCGGCCACCCCGATTCGGTTGCCTAAAATAGCAAAAAAAAGAGCGAGCTACAGTCCAATCCACAAATTGCAGACCCAAAACCTTGGTACCATCCTCCGACAGCATCAAGGGAGAGAGAGAGAGACAAATTGAAAGCTGGGACCTTCCCTTGGGAGCAGCAAGAGAGACAGTTACATACAGACATCTCCCTCCAGCAGCAGCGAGTCAGAGGATGGGAGAGGCTGTTACACTAAAGCACAAAGTACACTGCAGATGCTGTGGTCAAATCAACACGTGCAACATGCTGGAGGAACACAGCAGGTTGGGCAGCATCCGTGGAAATGAACAGTCAACATTTCAGGCCAAGATGAAGGGTCTTGGCCCAAAACATTGACTGTTCATTTCCACAGATGCTGCCTGACCTGCTGAGTTCCTCCAGCGTGTTACACTAAAACACCTTTCTCCAGCAGCAGTGAGTGATTCAGCCTAATTTGTCCATGGCAACCATGATGTCCACCAAGCTAGTCCAATTGGTCTGCATATGGCCAATATTTCTCTAAATCTTCCTTACCTTTAGCATTTGAATGTGCTAGGTTTTATTTTAGTTATTTAAAGATACAGCATAAAACGGTTCCTTCCAGAACAATGAACCACACTTTAAACCAACTCAATGATTTAACCCTAGCCTAATCACAGGACCATTTACAATGACTAATTAACCTACTAACAGAACATCTTTGGACTGTGGGAGAAAACTGGACCACCCTGAGAAAACCTACAAAGTTCACAGGTAGAATGCACAGACTCCTTACAGACAGCGCCGGCAACGAACTCCAAACTCTGGAATGTCCTGAAAGGTAATAACGTCACATTAACTGCTAAGCTGCCGTTGCACCGTTGCTATTGTTATACAACCATTTTCTCTGGAAGCTTACTCCATTTTTTGACTGCTCTCTGTGAAGAATTTTTTTCCTCAGGTCACATTTAAATGTTTCCCCCTTACCTAAGCCTTCTAAGTTTTAGTTCCCCTTTCCTGAGAGAAAAAAAAACTGAGGTGCCAAGGAGTGCCAAAAGTGCCAAGATGTAAAAACTGGTGTGGGCTTATTCACATACGAATTCAAATTTATTTATTTATCATATGTACATTGAAACAGACAGTGACATGCATCATTTGTGTTAATGACCAACACACCCAAGGATGTGCTGGGGACTGCCTGCAAGTGTTGCCACTTATTCCAGGACCAATATAGAATGCCCACAATGTTCAACAGAATAATACAATCCCCTGCTCCACTTTGCCACCCACTCACACATATTGACCCTAGATCAGGCCCTCTCCTGGTCACTCGTCATTGGCCCCAGAATTGCAGACTAGTAGCCTTCACGGTTTCTGACCTCTGAACTTTGGACCGCTTATCTCCACACTTGCAGAGCTCTGGACTTCAATCTTTGGCTTTGCTCTTCAAGATACAATAAAAAGCTTACCTTGTGAGGTGTTTATACAGATCAAATTATTACACACAGTGCATTGAGCTAAAACAAGGTAGAACAATAATAATGCAGAACAAAGTGTAAAAGTTACCAAAGGAACATAACGCAGGTGGACAATAAAGTTCAAGATCATATCGAGTTAAATTCTGAGGCCAAGAATCCATCTTATCATATAAAAGGTTGGTTCAAGAGCCTGGTAGTCATGGGATAAAGGCTGCCCTTGAGCTTGATGGTACGTGTTTTCTGCTTTTGTAATTTCTGCTTGATGCTCCCTTCTCCTTTTCACAACCATGATTCCCTCTCCCTGCCCCCTTCCCACTCTCAGTCCACAATAGAGATCCATATCAGAATCAGGTTTATCATCACTCACATATGTCATGAAATTTGTTATTTTTTTGTGCAGCAGTAGTGCCGTCTAATACATAAGATTACCACAGTACTATGCAAAAGTCTTAGACACCCTAGCTATATGTGCCTAAAACTTTTGCAGCGTACTGTAAATACTTTCTAGAATTGTCAAACTCCCTAATTCTGGACCAGAACTCAGCTTCACATAGGCTGCCTCCCTCCTTCGTCAACTTATTAAGCAGGAGGAAGGCCTGGGTTAATAATGCTAAGTCAAATATAAAAAGACTCTGTTAATTTTGTAATTGCACCATTAAATTAAATCTAATGACAAAATGAGAGGTAATAAAGCCACGGCAGTGAATAACTCACAGCAGATCTCTCTATGGGTGACTATGTATGGAGCATATTAAATCTTATTTCCAATGTGACTTAAGCTGCATATTGAAAGGTCAGATCAATACGCTGATATTCATATGCTAAATATTTATATTGTTGAGATCACAGAGCATCATTTGCATTTTGACACCACCACATCTGGCAGTGCTGAGGATGCATGGGAGATTTTTTGGAATTCCACCTGTGAGGACACTCACATAGCTCGGAAACACACTCACTTAGGCCCAATTCAAAGTTCAAAGTAAATTTATTATCAAATTAAGTAAATGTTACCATATACTACCTCGGGATTCATTTTCTTGCAAGTAGACTTACAGGGAAAAACAACAGGATTGACAATAAAAACTATACATAAACAAAGATATAAAAACACAGTAGCACAATGGTTAACACAATTTACTTACTGTGCCAGCGATCGCCGATCAGGGTTCAACTCCTGCCATTGTTTGTAAGGAGTTTGTATGTTCTCCCTGTGACCATGTGGGTTTCCTCCAGGTGCTCCGGTTTCCTCCCACATTCCAAAGATGTATGAGTTAGGGTTGCTAGGTTGTTGTCATGTTATGTTGGCTACACTTGAAGCTGCTCCCTGCAGATTCCCAATGCAAGTGCCACATTTAACAGCATGTTGAAACTTTATAAAGCACTGGTGAGGCCTCACTTGGAGTATTGTAAGCAGGTTTAGGTTTCTTATCTTAGAAAGGATGTGCTGAAACTGAAGAGGGCTCAAAGGAGGTTCACAAAAATGATTCCAGGATTAAATGGCTTGTTACATGAAGAGTGTTTGATGACTCTGGGCCTGAATTCACTAGAATTGAGAAGAATGAGAGGTGATCTCATTAAAACCTATGAACTGGTGAAAGGCCTTGATAGAGTGGATGTTTCCTCTGGTGGGAAAGTCTAAGACCAGAGGTCACAGCCTCAGAAAAGATGGGTGTTATTTTGGAGCAAAAATTAGGAGAAATTTCAATAGCCAGGGACTGGTGAATCTGTGAAATTCTTTGTCACAGGCAGCTGTGGAGGCAAAATCTTTATGTATATTTAAGGCAGAGGTTGATAGATTCTTGATTGGTCAGGGTATGAAGGAATATGGGGAGAAGGCAGGAGACTGGGGCTAAGAGGAATATTGGTTCAGCCATCATGAAATAGTGGAGCAGAGATGATACACCAAATAGCCTTATTCTACTCCTATATCTCATGGGCTTATGATTCGATGTAATAATGTACATCTGACAAATAAAGCTAATATTTTAAAATCCTTTCTTTAAACAAACACTGTAATGTGCTTTTTGGGCTTGTGCAGGGCGCTGCACAGCATCGGGCTCTTAGGGTTTTTAGGCATCTGAATTGGTTAATTGTTGTTTAACAACAGTCATTAAGCATTTAGACTTCCTCGTGTTTTTTTTTCCGAGACTTGCTTTTTATAATGATGTCTCCTGGTGCTTTCTGTTTAAACTTGTTAAGTTTAATCTGATAGGCTCAGGGATTCTGCATTACCTGTGATATTTAAGTGGACGTCCAATTAGTGCTAATCATGGGGTCCTAGTTCTGAGAATGTTACTTATCATAGTGTCACTTGGTCAAGCTAATGACTTTCTTTTGGAGTTATTATGAATGAACGCTTGTCGTCATCTCTACATTGGAGTCTGCCTTTCCTCTGCACTTGGATTCTGATATTGCCAGCACACATCATTACAACCAATATGCAAAAGGAGAGAAACTGAAAATGTGAGCTATAAAGATACCTTGAAGGAAAGTATCTAAATTGCAGAATTAGTTCAGAGTGGATGTGAGTGAAGTTCTCCACACTGATTCAGGAGCCTGCTGGTTGTAGTGTAGTACCTGTTCCTTAACCTAGTGGTGTGGGATCACCACTACCTGTATCTCCTGCCTGAAGGTAATAGTGAGAATTGGGCATGGTGACCAATGTGCTCACCTTTGCTAGTCCCATTGGTCCTTGTTTGGTCCATTTCCTATCTACATACATATTCAAATGTCTTGTAAACGTTGTCATTATATGGACCTCAATCCCTTCCTCTGAAAGCATTGGCACTGGAATTGCTATTAGTTTATTACGGTCATGTCAAGTCAAGTTCATGTTCAAGTCACTTTTTTATTGTCATTTCCACCATAACTGCTGGTACAGTACACAGTAGAAACGAGACAACGTTTTTCAGGACCATGGTGCTACATGAAACAATGCAAAAACTACACTGAACTACGTGAAACAACACAAAAACTGCACTAGACTACCTAGGACTGCATAAGGTGCACAAAACAGTGCAGGCTTTACAATAAATAATAAACAATAGGCACAGTAGAGTGCAGTAAGCTGGTGTCAGTCCAGGCTCTGGGTATTGAGGAGTCTGATAGCTTGGGGGAAGAAACTGTTGCACAGTCTGGTCGTGAGAGACCGAATGCTTCGGTGCCTTTTCCCCAGACGGCAGGAGGGAGAAAAGTTCATGTGAGGGGTGCGTGGGGTCCCCCACATACGATATGTCATGAGATATAGTGAAAAGTTTGTCCTGCACATAGTTCGTACAGATAATCATTGAGAGGTAAAACAATATTGGGGTGCAGAATAAACTTCTGTAATTCCAAAAACATAGCAGCTCGGGCAGATAATAAAATGCATGATCATAATGAGGTGAATTACAAGATCAAGAGTCTATCTTATCATGTAAGAAGTCCGTTCAAGAATCAGAAAGTAGTGGGATAGAAGCTGTCCTTGAGCCTGGTGGTACATACTAATCAGGCTTTTGTCTCTTCTGCCTGATGGGAGGGGAGAGAAGAGGGAATGTCTAGGGTGGGTGGGGTTTTGATTATCCTCATAACTTTCATTTTATTTATTTAGCGATACAGCACAGTAACAGGCCCTTCTGGCTCAATGAGCCCGCATAACCAATATAGCTATGTGACCAATTAACTTTCTAACCTGCAGGCTGGTGCCAGTGACGTGCTGGGAAACTCTTGGCAGTTTCCGTACCATGTAGTTATGCAGCATGTTAGGATGCTCTCTACTGCCTATCTGTAAAATGACATGAGTATAGACGTGCAGAATGCAGCTCTCTTCAGCCTTCTCAGAAAGTAGAAACACAGAATCAGGTTTATTTTCACTAACGTATGCCACAAAATCTCGTTTCTTGCAGCAACAGCACAGTGCAATACATAAAAAGTACTGTAAATTACAATAAGATACAAAATAAAATAATTAAGTAGTGCAGAAAGAGAGAAAAATAGTGAGTTTCTATCCCTGTAGCTTTCCCAATATCTTCTTAACATTTTAATTGTACCCCCCTCCATTATTTTTTCAGGCACCTCATTTCAATCACCTGCCACTCTCCTGCTTGAAAACCTTACCTCTCAGGTCCCATTTAAATTTTTCCCCTCTCGCCTTAAACTTGCAATTGTTCATAGAGAGTTCAAAATCATAAAGAATTTCGACAGAGTAATTTCCATTAACTCAAGGATTGGGAAAGGACATTCTCATGGTAATGTGCCAAAAAGGAGATTTGACAAGAGGCGGGAGTGATCAATGTAGCAAGTTGTGATTTGGAAACATTGCCTGAGCATCTGATGCAAGAAGATTCAGCAGGCATTCACAGGACAAAACTGGATAAAGAAAGAAGTGAAAAGCAGTACTGAGATTAGGGGAAAGAATGAGTGAGACTTATCTTTGCTAAGAGCTCCACAGAAACCTAACGGACCTTAAGGATTTCTGTGCTGTTTTATCTTTATGATGTTGTAATTTTAATATAAAAAACATCAAAATAGAAAATAGGAGCAGGCGTGAGTCATTTGGCCTGTCAAGCCTGCTCCACCATTCAATACCATCATGGCTGTTCTGTGCATGGATCAGCTCTTGCTACCTGTCAAACTGTCTAATGCTTTTATGGGATTGTGGTATGTGTAGTTGATTGCATCAACAACTACACCCATCTATACACCAGCCTACCCACCATCAAGGACATTTATACAGGAGAGTGCCAGAAAAGGGCCAGTAACACTATGAAGGATACCACCCACCCTGCTCATGGACTGTTCGTCCCACTCCTATCAGTAGTAGCATCCTAGCCAAGGCCACCAGACTCAAAAACAATTACGTTCTCCAAGTTGTAAGGCTGAACAACATCTCCACCCACCAACCCACCCCTCCACACCCCCAATCACCACCACTTTATCATTTCCTGTCAGTCACCTTATGTACAGACACTCCTGGCCTTACTTACTTACTGCCAGTTATGCCTGCTGGTATTTAGAGCAGTGTAGAATGATACTTCACTGCTGTTTCCATAACAATTTTGTTTGACCAGTCAGGTATGGGGTTTAACTGAGGGCTAATTTTGTTAGCCCTCAATCGAACCTCCATACCTGGAGGACTAGAGGACCACTCTTAGTCTGGCCTCTACCCTAGACCTGTTTGGTGTAGGAGATCCTACCAAGAGCCAAAGTATAAAGACCTGACTCCAGCCAACATAGCTCTCTGGGTCATTGAGGCATGCAAACTCCAAAAGACATATGTGTTAAAGATTAGTAGGTTGTGGGCATGCTATACTGGCACCAGAATCATGGCGACACATGTGGGCTGCCCCTCAACTCATCCTCAGATCGGGTTGGTCGTTGACACAAATTACACATTTTCACTGTTCGTTTCGATGTACAGGTGCCAAATGAAGTTAATCTGATCTTAAATCTAATGCGACATTCTTGCAAAGATGAAGAAAAATAGATAGTAAAAAATGGAAAGCGTATCGCCCAGGAATACTGAATGGTTATTTACATTAATTAACTCCTCTGAATCTCCTTGCGCCAGTGACATTATCATCAGTCCCACTTCCTCAAGATGAAAGGATAAAGGATGTCAAAGACAATCTTGAGAATAAACTATAGGATGTGACTTGTGGTTGATGCTTCTTTAAGATTAGGCTTTCAAATGGAGTACTTGATGGTGAGTTGATGTCAAAACGAAAACCTCACAGCGAGAGGGTTTTCATCAGACCTCTCTTTGATGCGGAAACCTTAAATCGTTAGGACATTTAGAGCTAGGCAGTTCATTAGCATTCCATTGCTTGTCATTTCAGCCTCATTGGGCAGTAGCCCCATCTCTGAGTCACAGGGCCGAGAAGTCAAGTATCAGAATAGACATTTGATCACAGTGTCTCGGCTGATGCCTCAGTCAGGGAATGCTGTACTGTTAACTGTGCTCAGTTTCAGATGAGACATAACTGTTTAGTTGAGCTGTTCATTTGACATAGCTCGACAGCTGGTCCTTATAGCCACCTGACTCAGAATGCCTTACTGGGCTATTTCAGAGGACATTTAAGTGGGGGTTTGGGGAAATCCATCAGGATGGGGAAGGGTGGTACCACATCGTTAGAATGATGTCCATTTAGAACAGAGATGAGGAGAAATTTCTTTAGCTAGAGAGTGATGAATCTGTGGAATTCATTGCCACCGGTGGCTGCGGAGGTCAATTCATTGGGTATATTTAAAGCGGAGGTTGATAGGTTCTTGATTAGTCAGTGTGTCAAAGGTTACAGGGAAAGTAGAATGGGGTTGAGAGCGATAGTAAATCTGCCATTGATCAGACTCAATGACCTGAATGAGCCAACAACCTGTCTCTTAATGTGAACAAAACAAAAGTCTAGTTTTTTGTACTGTGTCATGTAACACCATGGTCCTGAAAAACGTTGTCTCATTTTTACTATGCACTGTACCAGCAGTTATGGTCAAAATGACAATAAAAGTTGACTTGACTTGACTTGAATGGCCTAACTCTGCTCCTAATTCTTATGGTCTCAGAATGAACCAGAGAATGTTTCTGGTATCTCACCAGAAGTACCCTGAAATCTGCTACACAAGTAGATAGGATGGTAAAAAAGAAATGGCATCGGTTGTGGCACTGAGAGTAGGAATCATGTTGCAGTTCTATAAAACTTCTTTTAGGCCACATTTCAAAGTTAAACTTCAATTAAATTTATTATCAAAGCACATATATACAAACCTGGGATTAATTGTCTTTCAGGCGTACTCACTAAATCCATAGAATAATAACCATAACAGAATCAATGAAAGACCCCACCAGCTTGGGCATTCAACCGATGTGCAAAAAAAACAACAAACTGTGGAAATTCAAAAAAAAAAGAAATAATAATAAAAAAATAAATATGGAGAGTATGAGATGAAGTGTACTTGAAAGTGAGTCCATAAGCGTGGGAAAATTTCAATGATGGACAACTGAAGTTGAGTGAAGATATCCCCTTTGGTTCAAGAGCCTGATGGTTGAGGGGTAACAATTGTTTCCAAACCTGATGTTATGGGTCCTGAGATGCCTGTGATTTCTTTCTAATGGCAACAGCGAGTAGAGGAGTAAGGCATGCTGTTTTGGTCACTTCATTACCGGAAGGATGTCATAGAGTCATTGAGTCAAACAGCTTGGAAGCAGGTACTTCAGCTCAGCTGGTCCATGTCGACCAATAAGCTAGTCCATTTTGCCTGCACCTGGCCCATATCCCTCTAAACCTTTCCATCTTTTTTTTTCATCGAAGCACCTTTTAGATGTTGATTATGTATCTGTCTCGACCACTTCCACTGGTAGCTCATTCCATGTACTTATCACCCTCTGGGTGAAAATGTTGCCCTTCAGGGTCCTATTGAGTCTTTCCTTTCCGACCTAATGGAGGCTTGGAGTGAGTGGGTTTAGAAGAGGCTCACCAGATCGTCACTTGAATTGGATGGAATTGGCCAGAAGGAAAGAGGTCAGACAAACTGGGATTGTTTTCTCTGAAGTGATGGAGGCTGAGGCATCACCAGCAAGTTAATAACTTGAGGTTAAATTTCCACTTTCCTGTGGTGGATTTCAACTCATTTCTTTTCCCTCTGGTCTGGTTCTCTGGCCTCTACAGCAGTGATGAACACTTGCCATTTCATTGAGTATAAAAAGTGCATTGGGCTATTTCAAGAAAAGAAGAAAGGGAATGAAGCCTTATCATCATTAGATTGAAGAAATTTGGTATGTCACTAAAAAATCTAGCAAAATTTTATGTACTGTGTATACAGTGGACAACACACTGACTGATTGTATCACCATCTGGTGGGGAGGCACCAATGCACAGGATTGGAAAAGCTGCAGAGTGCTGTAGATTCAGCCAGCTCCTTTATGAGAACTAGCCTTCCCAATATTGAGAACATCTTCAAAAGGCTATGCCTCCATTATGAAGATTCTCACCATCCGGGACATCTCATTACCACCATTGGGAGGAGATACAGGAGCCTGAAGACACGCACTCAACCTTCCAGGAACAGCTTTTCCCCTCTGCCTTCACATTTCTGAACAGTCCATGAAACCATGAGCCCTACCTCATTATTTTGCTCTCTTTTTGCACTTTTTAAATATATTCTTACTGTAAGTTATAGCAATCTTTATGCATTGCACTGTATTGTAGTCTGAAAACAACAAACTTCATGACAATAAACCTGATTCTGAGATTCCCTGACAAGATTTCCTCATGGAACCAATGCACAAGTTTCTCTCTGAGTTTTATCCCGTCGGTTTAACTCCCTCCTCCCACTTCAGCATCTTTCTTTTTGGTGTCCCACTTTGAACCAGTAAAACTCAAAGAGGGTACCTCATTATCCATCTAGGCTCACTAGCATCCTGAGACTCAATCTTCAATCTAACATATTTATTTATTTACTTGCTTATTTCTTTATTTACTACTTTATTTATTTAGAGACACAGTGTACACTGGGCCCTTCCAGCCCACTGAGCCGTGACACCCAGCAACCCACCTATTAAACCCTAGCCTAATCATAGAATGGTGCAGTGGAAATACGTCTGCACCAAATGAAGTGTAAAACACTCCTTCTCTCTGCTAGCCTGCAAGTCACCCTGGGGCAAAACGTACCACCTGCTCAGCCCTCCCGATCAGGGTCTCATGAAGCCATGGGAAAGGTGGTGCATCGTCAATGCGTATCACAAGTCCTGGTTATACAACCATTGATGCCAGGCAGACAATCTCTGAAGTGTATTGATAATGGCTGGGGCCCCCATCTTGTAAAAACACTGCCCAGAAGAAGGCAATGGCAAACCCCTTCTATAGAAAGAATTGTCAAGACCATGATCGACCACGTCGTAAGGCATGATACGTAATGATGATGATGATGAATCACAGGACAATTTACATTGTCCAATTAACCTATACATCTTTGGACTGTGGGAGGAAGCCGGAGCACCCGGAGGAAACTCCCCCTCACACTTAAAGGTATGCCCTTTAATTTTACATCCTAGTAAAAAGAAGACTCTCTACTGTACCCATGCCTTTTATAATTTTTATATATTTCTACCAAGTCACCTCTCAGCCTTCACCACCCCAGAGTTAACAATCCAAGTTTGTGCAACCTCTTCTCATGGCTAATACTTGATCACTGAAGCTAAAATTGTTTTCCCCTCTGCCATTGCATTACAGTACATGAATACATACTGTTGATTAACTGACACATTCATTTTCCATATTACAGGAGTGATCACACTTCACAGGAATTTAATTGGCTGTAAAATATTTTAAGCTGTGTTGAGGCTGTGAATAGCACTGTGAAAATACAAGACTTTATTACATTATGGCTTAATCATAAATTACTCTTGGGATTCATCTGTCATCCACTGTCTCCCAACTCCACTCTTCTCCACTCCCTACCTGGTGTAACTTGTCCATGTTCTTACACTTGGTCCCGCCAGTCCACCAAACAGCTGACTCCTTTCTCACCACTTGCCTTCTCCTCTTTATACCGGCCATCTCCCTTCTCCATTCTCAGTCCTGGTGATGGGTTTTGACGTGAGCATCGACCATTCCTTCTCCCCTCACAGATTGCACTCAATTCCTTTAACAGCTGGTGTGTTGCTCCAGATTCCGGCATCTGCAGACTTTTGTGTCTTCACTTTACACTGTTAACACCTCCCACCTACTGTCGCAGGATGAAATCTTCAGAAACTAATATGGTGAACTAGTTTTTTTTCAGTCTGAATCCCTTAGTAGCAACCATAAGAACATAAAACAGAGGAGCAAAATTTGGCCCATTAATTCTGATCTGCTATTCTTTCATGTCTGATTTGTTATCCCTCTCAGTCCCATTCTCTTGCCTTCTCCCTGTGCCCTTTGATGTCCTGATGAAACAAGAACGAATCAACCTCCTTGGGCGTCAGGGTGGAGATACGTCTCTACCAAAGGAGGTGTAAGGCTTCCCCTCTCTCCGTTAACCTGCAAGTCAACCTTGAGCAAGGTGTAGCGCCTGCTGAGCACCACCCTCCCTCCCCCACCCCCGGATCAGGGTCACGTGAAACCACGGGAGCAGGTGGTGGATGGTCGTATGAGCAGCTGGTGCATATCACAAATCCTGGTTATGAGTCCACTGACACCAGACAGACAATCTGTGAAGAGTATTGATAATGGCTGGGGTCACCAGTCTTGTAAAGACTCTGCCCAGAAGAAGGCAATGGTAACCCACTTCTGTCGAAAAATTTGCCGAAAACAGTCATGATCCTGAGATCATAATCACCCACACCATATGACATGACAAAAAATGATGATATTGATCAAACTCTGCTTTAAATATACCCAATGACTTGGCCTCCACAGCCATCTGTAGCTATATCCACAGATTCACCTTGCTCTGTTAAAGAAATTTCCCTTCACCTCTGTTCTAAATGGAGTATTCCTCTATTCAGAGACTGTGTGTAAAGGAAATGAGAATACTAAAGATGAAAACTGGAGTCTAAACTAGAGGGCAGATGCTTACAGTGAGAGGGCAAAGAACTAAAGAGAATCTGAAGGGAAAGCTTTTCACACATCACGGTGGCTGGTACATGGAGCCAATGTCAGAGGAGGTGAAAGAAGCAGCTACAATTGCAACATTTAAAAGATATCTGGGCAAGGGCATGATAGAAAGGGTTTAGAGCAGGGTCCGCAACCTTTTTCCATACCATTAAGAAAGGCTCTGTGGAACCCAGCTTGAGATTCCCTGATATAGAGGTATGTGCCCAGCACAGATAACTGGACCACCAATAGCCACCATGGCCTATTTGTGGGAATAAAATGGGCCTTTTCTGCTTGACTGCCAGTCACTAGTGGTCTTCATCAAGGGTCAGTATTGGGACCACTACTCTTCACATTGTTTGTCAATGATTGAGATAATGGAATTGATGGCTTTGTGGCAAAATTTGCAGTTGATACAAAGATAGGTGGAGGGGTAGGTAGTACTGAGGAAGCAATGCAACAGAACTTGGACAAATTGAAAGAATGGTCAAAAAAGTGGCAGATGGAATACAGTGTTGGGAAATGTATGAGAATGTATTTTGGTAAAAGGAACAATAGTGTGGTCTATTATCTAAATGGGGAGAAGTTTCAAACATCGGAGGTGCAGAGGGACTTAAGAGTGCTCGTGCAAGACTCCTAGAAGGTTAATTTAGAGGTTGAATCTGTGGTAAATAAAGTAAATGCAATGTTGGTATTTATTTAAAGGGGAATAGAATATAAAAGCAAGGAAATAATGCTGAGCCTTTATAAGACACTAGTCAGACTACACTTGGAGTATTGACAACTGTTTTAAGCCCAATATCTCAGAAAGGACGCATTGTCTTTTGGGAGAATCCAGAGAAGGTTCACGATGGTTATTCTAGGAATGAAGGGGTTGACATATGAGGTGTTTTTGGCAGCTTTGGGCCTATAGTCACTGGAATTTAGAAGAATGCTGGGCGGGGAAGGTCTAATTGAAACCGACCGAATGTTGAAAGGACTAGATAGGGTGGATGTGGAGAGGATGCTTGCTATGGTGGGTGTATCCAGAATTAGAGGGCATAGCCTCAACACCGAGGGGTGTCCCTTCAGAACAGAGCTAAGGAGGAATTTTTTTAGCCAGAGAGTAGCAAAACCAGGGAATGCTCTGCCACAGACTGCGGCGGAAGCCAAGCTGGGGGTATATTTTAGGTGGAAGTGGATTGTTTCCTGATTGATCAGGGCATCAAAGGATATGATGAGAAGAGGTTGAGTGGATCCAGGATCAGCCATGATGGAATGGCGGAACAGACTCAATGGGCTGAATGGCCTAATTCTACTCCTATGTCTTATGGCCCTTTTACCTATGGCTCTGACTCCATGATCCATTAAAGGGTTTACAACACAAATAAGACATAAATCTGGAAATGGAATTGATTTATTTTTATCAAGTATACTGTGGTAGTGCAAAATTTAGTCTTGAAAGCCAACATACAGATCATTTCAAAACATCATGCATTGAGGTGGAAGAGTCAAAGATTCAAAGTACACTTATTATCAATGTGTCTACGCAGTGTACAACCCTGAGATTCACAGGCAGCCACAAAACAAAGAAACACCATGGGACTCATTCAAACACCCAAGGCGCAAAACAAAAATGTGAAATGGTGCATGGAAAAGCAACAAGAATGCAGGAGATAGTGTTAGAGTTCCAGAGAAAGTACACCACAGGCAGACCATGAAGTGAAAGAGCTATGACACGGTAGATAGTGAAGTCAAGAATTCATCTTTAATGTACGAGAGTCTCATAACAGTAGAATGGAAACTACCCTTGAGCCTGGCAGTACATGTTTTCAGGCTTTTACATATCGTGCCCAGTGGAAGGGGAGGGAAGAGAGAATGTCCGGGACGTGGTGCGTCCCTGATCACTGTATGCTGCATGCCTTTTTGAAGCAGTGTGAGATGCAGAGACTTCATGGAGGGATGCTATTCCATGATGCGGGGAGCTCCGCCCTCAACTCTCTGCAGTTTCTTGTTGTCACGGGCAGAGCAGTTGCCGTACCAAGCTGTGATGCATCCGAGCCTGTCTGATTCCTTTCAGGAAAATGTCTGCTGAAATAAACTACTTCCCTCTCCATTGCTCTTCCTCATCCTGAATAAGAGTCTCCAAATGATCAATCAGGTGGTTTGGAATGTTGCATTGTGTGGACGTTGAGAAGGAAGAGGTTAACTGTTGGAGTTACGGAGAAACTAGACAGGATGAAGTCCCCTGTGATGACAGAAGTTAGAGGTAAGATTGTGATTCATCTGGGTGGTATATTAAAGGGGCTGTGGAATAAGGGAAGAATGAAAGTTCAAAATTCAAAGTAAATGCATTATCAAAGAATATACATGTCACCATATACTACTCTAAGATTCAGTTTCTTGCAGGCATTCACAGTAGATACAAAGAAACACAATAGAATCAATGAAAAAATACACATGAAGATGGACAACCAAAGTGCAAAAGAAGACAAGCAGTGTAAATACAAAAAAAAAATGAGAAAGTAATAAATAATATTGAGAACATGAGATGTAGAGTCCTTGAAATTGAATCCATAGGTTGTGGAATCAGTTTAGTGCTGGGGTGAGTGATATTATTCACACTGGTATAAGAGCCTGATGGTTGTCCCTGACTATGGTGGTACAAGACCTGAGGCTCCTGTCCCTCCTTCCTGATGGCTGCCGTGAGAAGAGAGCATGGCCTAGATCCTGCTTGGATGGATGAATGCTGCTTTCGTGACACAGTGCTCTTTGTAGATGTGGTCAATGGCGGGTAGAGTTTTTCCTGTGACGGACTGGGCTGTAGCAACTACACTTGTAGGCTTTTCCATTCATAGGCATTGGGGTTTCCATGTCAGGATTAGACTGGATGGTATTAAATGATAGGGGTGCAATTAGCATATATGGAATGTTAAAGGGTGAGGGAATGGGGTAAGACTGGGGAGGTATTAAGGGTTCAGGGTTGACAGTGGAATGGGTCAGATTGCTTATTATGTTGAGGGTATGGAGAGTGAGGTGAGAGTGGGATTAGATTTTAGAATATTAAAATCTATATGTGTGTGAGAAAAAAGGTGGGGTAATCTGGGTCACAGAGTAAAATGTAAAATGTGAGGAGATTAGAACATAGACCATAAAACCATGGACATAGGAGCAGAAAGAAACAGACAGCATGGTAGCATAGTGGTTAGCACAAAGATATACAGTATCTGTAACCCAGGTTCATTGTCTGCCGCTGCCTCTAAGGAGTTTGTATGTTCTTCCACAACCGTGTAAGTTTCTTCTGGGTGCTTCAGTTTCCGCCCATAGTCCAAAGACATCCTGGCTGATAGCTTAATTGGTCATTGCCAAATTGCCCCATAATAAGGCTAGGGTTAGATCGGGGGATTGCTGGGCAGCAGGGCTTGCAAGACTGGAAAGACCTACTTGGTGCTGTATGTCAACAAGAAATAAAATTAGACCATTTGGCCTACCTAGTCTGCTCCGGCATTTCATCATGGCTGATCCATTTCCCTCTTAACCCCATTTTCCTGCCTTCTTCCCATAACCTTTCATGCCTTGACTAATCTAAAACCTATCAACCTCCATCTTAAGTGCACCCAGTGACCTGGCTTCCACAGCACAGTACAGACCCTTTAACACCCAATGTTTTATTGAACAGTTAACCTACTCTAAGATACATCTAATCCTCCCCTCCTACATAACCATCAATTTTTCTATCGTTCATGTGTCTGTCTAAGAGCTTCTTAAATGCCCCTAATGTATCTGCCTCTACCACCACTCCTGGCAGAGCAAACGTCACACTTACCACTCTCTGTCTAAAGAACTTACCTCTGACATCCCCTGTCCCCTATTCTTTCCTCCAATTACCTTAAAATTATTCCCTCTTGTATTTGCCATTTCTGCCCTAGGAGACAGTCCCTGGCGGTCCAGGATTACAGTAGATTAGTTCAGGGTGCTTTTAAAGGATGCGTGGTAATGTGCTTTGGGATACTAAATGATGCAAACACTGAATCAGGGAGTTGCAACAATTTAGTAAAATTCAGGAAATCTGAGCTCAAACGATTTTCCAGTCAATTGAGCAAAGTGTTAGGACCCTCTGTTGGCAGGGGTCCATGGACAGTTTCACACAATTTCTCACCTGCTGCTTACATGTGCAATCATTCATTTTGCACGTCAGAATGTCCTACACTCTGATGCTTCCATAAGTTAATGTCTCCTGGAGATGAGAGGGGTGCTCACCTCATGTTGCTCCTGTCAAGATGCTTTCTATGATGTGAGTGGTGTTGAGAAATTAAAGCTTTCATTGGCTGAACTCCAGGTGTGAAATGTCCAATCAATTGAGACTGTCAGGAGTACCATACCCTTACCAAGTAGCTTCTTCAGAGGTTCATTTTATTGTCAAAGTCTGCCTGTAGAATAAAACTCTGATATTTGTCTACTCCGGATGGCCATTAAGTACAAAAAGACCCTGGGTGTTGATGAAAGAGGAGTTAATCAACTCCTCACCCAACCGGCATGAGATAGAAAAGAAACAAAACTAGCAGACCCCAAAATCCCCCCTCCCCCACTGAAAAATAAATTGCATCAATAACAGCCCCTGATCCCCTCACTCACAGAAAAAAACAGCAATAATAGCAATTCCCCAACCCTCTCACCCACAGATAAAAACAATGACAATATCAATCCCCAACCCCCTCACTCGCAGAACAGAACAGCAACAGTAGAACCAAACGTGAAACACTCCTCTTCCACACAAAAAATTAATAGGTCATCACCCACAAATCAGTTGCTAGAAAGAAAACACCAAAAAACTGAAGGAAACCAATATCAAGTACAGTCCAGTAATCGCATAAATCTCGGAATATTGGTAAGATCTTTCCGTCTTCAGAGCGCTTTAATCATATTTACTGTACTTGCTTGATTAAGCCCCATCACTCCTTCTCGTGCATAAGCCACTGGAAGTAGATCACCAGAGTCCTCTGCTCTGGGCCAGTCTTTGACGTTGCCCCCAGGTGTAGCCTTTCAAAGCTCCTCTTCCAGGGTTGTAGACTTTGGAGCTGCTATTGATATTTTCTATAGCATTGGGTGTTTAAGGGCCAATCCTCCTCCTTTCACAACCAGGATTGGAACCGGTCATTGCGGAGCTGCCTTGACTATAGCCAACTACTATATCATCAGTGTGGACTGGTTAGCGCAACACTATTACAGCACTGGTGAACCCAGTTCAGTTCCTCTACTGACTGTAAGGAGGTTGTACGTTCTTCCTGTGACCATATGGGTTTCCTCCTGGTGCTCTGGTTTCCTCCAGTGTTCCACTGGTATATGGGTTAGTACGTTAATTAGCCACATGTGAGTAATTGAGTAGCAGGGGCTCATTGGGCCAGAAGGTCCTGTTACCATGCTGTTTCTCTGAAAACAATAAAATTGTCCTAGAGCTCTATATAATCAATGTATTGGCTATGAGTTATGGTCCCTGCTACTGTGTGATTAGAAGAAGAGAAATTAAGTATACATCAGCATCATTAGGTGCCATGTCCTACGATGTAGGCGATTATGGTCCATTGACCATCTTTGTTTTTGGCAAATTTTTCTACAGAAGTGGTTTGCCATTGCCTCTTCCGGGCAGTGTCTCTACAAATCAGATGATCCCAGCCATTATCAATACTCTTCAGAGATTGTCTGCCTGGTGTCAGTGGTCACAAAACCAGAACTTTGTGACATGCACCAGCTGCCCATGCGACCATACAGCAAGACTCAAATCTGTCAAAATGCTGTGAAAACTGATGAGATCATTTGTGCTGATTTTGCTTGAGGGAGGAGAGTTAGAGCATTGGGGGAGTATTACTTCAAGTTATCCAACTGTATCAGATCCAGGGCTTCATTTAGTCTGGCACTCCCTCAGAGTCAGCACTTCTGTCAGGACTTGAAGACAGCTGTAAGCAAGTATTGAATAGGTTAGGACTTTATTCCTCAGAGCACAGGAGAATGAGAGTTATTATCAGGCGGCACGGTAGCATAAGGTTAGCACAACGCATTACAGTACCAGTGACCCAGGATCAATTCCTCCTGCCTGTAAGGAGTTTGTACATTATTTCCTTGAATGCATGGGCTTCCTCCAGATGTTCTGGTTTCCTCCCACAGTCCAAAGGCATACTGTTCGGCAGTTAATTGGTCATTGTAATTTGTCCCATGATAAGGCTCAGATTAATTTAGGGGATTGCTGGGCAGTGAATCTTTGAAGAGCCGATAGGGCCTATTCTGCACTGTATGTCAATAAGTAAATACAATTACAGAGGTATACATGCAACCCTCTGGTTCGGCCAGCGGTATTAGTCTTGGGACGACAGTCTCTGGCCCCACCAAACGAGTGAAATCTGAGATGCAAAACCTCTTGTTTGTGTGGATGCTGTGTGATCAGTTACCCCGTTACAAATCTGTACCACGAAATAACAGAAAGTACACGATGTGCAATTAAACAATTTAGTTCTTAAATTGAATAAAGGGTTAGTAAAGGAAAACAAATAGAAAAGGGCTCATTTTAATGAAACAATGCACGTTGGAGCACGCGGTTTTCCTTCCGTTGGTCCTCCATTGATCTCCCCGGGTTTCATCGACTCCCTGGCTCACTCCAAGCCCACTCCTTTCTAGTGCCTATGACCTCTCCTTTCGGTTGTCTTCTCTCTTCATCTCTCGCCAAACAAAAGACCTGGATCACCTTGTTCTCAGGCACACAAAAAGAAGACACACTCCCTTCATTGGATGGCGCACATTCCAAGGCCTCCAAGTCATAACTCAAAAACTGCTGCTACAGAGAAGCCATTACATTAGCAGTGTAACCTGACAGAGCGTTACAATTTCCCCCCACCAAATTTAGTCATGTCCTTATGACGTTGAGATAATTTGCCAACCCTTCATGCAAAACACAAGGTCCAATCCAGGTGTAAAAGGCAGTGACATGGTAGGGGTCACATTCTGTTCTCCCGGTGCTACATAGGCTAGCCTATCCAGTGGCCTCCTAATTCTCTGAGACTTCAGTTCCCTCTCACCTAACTCTTCAGGTTCAGACACTACTGGGGATTCTTCTGGTCTACCTGGTGAGGTCTGCCCCGGTCTATCACTTGTGCCCTCCTGCAACTCGCACCCCTCTGTCCCTTAGCTGAGCCTCGCTTCATCCTTTGCAGGCTCCCGCTAAACCCCAGTCTGTCCACAGATTGCCCCCCACCAATTTCACCTGACCCAGCGTGAGAAGGGTTGAGAATATGTTCCTCAATCAGTGTGGAGTTAGCAAAAGGCAGCATATGTCACACCCCCATTTTCTCATCCTTCAAATCAGTATCCCACTCGGGTGAGAGCTAGTCTAATCTCTCCTGCTGTTGGTCCTTCAGTCACCCTGCATCACTGCAAAGTCCTCTTACTAAGTGTAGGCTGCAGGTCAGGCTCTGGGTCAACCTGTACCTCTTGTCCCAGAGGTAGAAGGTGGATCCAATGGAGAGTCTTGACAGGCCCATTCGCATCCTTTGGTTTCACCCGGAGAACTGGTACAGTAGGTTTGGCAAATAACTCTCCATTACTTAGGGCCTAGCTGCCAGCAAGCTGGTGGAATGGAATCATCAGAAGCTCCCAATTGACCTACCACTTGATCCTCCCCCTCCTTTCCCTCTGCCTCCATTGTGATGACAAACTGACACATGGTCTTCACCCCCGGGGCAGGAACGTTCTCCCACTCCTCGTCCCTGTCCAGCCTTTCATTCACACGTCAGGACAAAGCATCAGCATCATGTTCCTAACTTCCCAGCTGGTACTTCAAGCTGAAATCATAGGCAGACAACACTGCCAACCACCGAAGGCCTGTGACATCCAATTTCACCGAGGTCAGGATATAAGTTAGGGGGTTGTTGTCTGTCCTCACCTCAAATTTGGCCCCATAGAAGTAGTCACTCAGCTTATCCACCACCGACTATTTCAGCACCAGGAATTCCAACTTTTGCATGGTATAGTTTATCTCAGAGGGTGACTGACTCTGTCCACAAGAACTGGAGGCCCGGAGTTGGACTGTCTGGGGACTGGAGGTATGTGTGTGTGTGTGTGTGTGTGTGTGTGTGTGTGTGTGTGTGTGTGTGTGTGTGTGTGTGTGTGTGTGTGTGTGTGTGTGTGTGTGTGTGTGTGTGTGTGTGTGTGTGTGTGTGTGTGTGTGTGTGTGATAGAGAGAGAGAGATTGGGCAGTGGAAGTGTGGAAGGGATGGTGCAAGAGACATGTTTTGCTCTTGATGCTTTGTTTTGTGGTTGTTTGTGTTGTTCTGCTCACCATGGTTGACATGCTATGTTGGCACCAGAAATGATGCATTTCACTATGTTTCCATGTATGTGTGGTAAACAAACTTTGAATCTGAATCTTTACGTCTCCACTAGGCTCCCCTCAGTGTCCTCCACAACATTGGAAAGACCATAAGACATAGGATGCAGAATTAGGCCTATTGAGTCTGCTCCACCATGGAGACTTATTATCCCACCCAACCACATCTCCCGTCTTCTCCCCGTAACCTGACTAATCAAGAACCTATCAGCTTCTGCTTTAAATATACTCAATGACAGCTGTCTGTGACAATGAATTCCACAGATTCACCACCCTCTGGCTAAAGAAATTCCTCCTCATCTCTGTTCTGAATAGGTGTCTATTCTGAGGCTGTGCCCTCTGATCATAGACTCTCCCACTACAGGAAGTATCTGAAATATGATCGCCTATCATCCAGCAGAAATGCCAGGCAGATGCTTACTCCTTATTAATATCGCACCCCATTTTACTGCAACCTAGAGTAAAAACTAAGAGAGATAACTAACACTGAGGTGAATTAATATACAAGAAAAATAATACAGGACAGTGTTTGTGTAAAAACATCCATCATGTCGATATTGAGGGTATTCTTTGTTAAGAATCGACTATGGATATTGCGTCCTAGCTGTCTACACGGAACTCAATTTGCAAGCCAGGGCAGTACAAGATGTAGAGCAAACTGTTGTCCATGCAGTGGACTCCTCCTCTCCACACAACTGCTGAATTCAAAGCAAAGGTAGAGACCAATACAGTTTGTCACGAGCGGCATCGCAGGAGTTGCCAGTCAGCGTTGAACTCAAGTGCCTTCGGGACTCCAGCTTTAGATTTTTCTTCAGGGTTTACTCCTGAAGCCTTTCCCGTAAGTGAGCGTATCCACAAGGCAGCAGAGGTTTGACGTCAGAGTTTTCCTAGATGAGCTGCCAACCACAGCTGACGAGCTCCATCTGGCCAAAGTGACTAGATTTAATATCATGTCGATATTATTCTTCAATGTATGAACAAGGGCATGTGAACCATTCTGCTCGGTGATGGGGAATGGAGGGGCCTAAGTATCCTTTAATATCTTCACAAATGTGAAACCTACTGTTTCAGATGGGTTCCTTGAACAATCTGCGTTATTTCAGGAACTCAGCAATTCCCACCCACCAGAGTGGGGCTCATTACCTGCTGCTTGCAAAGGCCCATGAAATAGACTATAATTTCCTTAATTCTGAGTTTAGCCGATATTATCTCTGTCTGAGCTCAATTTCCCACTACTGCGAAAATAAATCAGTTAGAATTCTGTTTCTCATGTTAAAGCACGGACAGAACCAGCTATGTGGTGTTTCTCAGGATAGATTAAACTTTAGCTTTCAGAAATACAGCATGTAACAGGCCCTTCTAGACCACCGAGCCTATGCTGCCCAATTATACCCACTAACCTGTCCATCTTTGGAACGTGCAGTTAAAGTAGACCACCCAAAGGGGAGAACTGGTCACAGACTGGGAGAATGTACAACTCCTTACATGTAGCAGCAGAATTGAACCGAGTCACTGGAGCTATTTTAGCATTACGGTAACTGCTATGCCACAGTGCCGCTCAAATTTAAGATTCTCAAAAGCTTTTTACGTAAGTGGCTGCAGAATCTGAAGAGGATTCCTTTCTGCTGTGCTTCCATATATCTTTAAGTATAGGAATCATTTGGAAGCAGCTTAGATGCAATTATTCAAAGTTCTGTTTCAAACAATGTTGATTTTTGTCTACTGCTGTAATTGCTTCAGACTGTGTGATGTGTGATGGAGAGTATATTGACTGGTTACATTACTGTCTGGTTTGGAAACACAAACACCTTTGTACAGAAAACTACAAAAAATAGTGGATATAGCCCAATCTGTTTCATACTTAATATAAAAGAGCAGTTGAAATTGCTGTATCAATGGAAACAGCAGACAGAGATGCAATTGAGTTGCAGTCAGAGATGAAAGTGAGTGTGAACAAAATTGCAGTGTCTAGACAGAAACTTGCCAGGCTGACAAAATTGTGTTGCCGTTGGAGCAGCGACTCACATTTACAAAGCAAATGCAGATTTAACAGTGTAACTTGCCAAAAATGGAACAACATAGGAAACATACATAGAGCATGTTGGACAGACAAAAATAAATGGACTGGACAGGGAAGAGAAAAAGATAAAAAGTATCAAAAAGAGTACTAATCTTCATACTACTGATGAATAATCTGATGATGATAGGTGTATCCCGGGACTGAGTAGCCTTAAAATTTACAATGTGAAAACTAATAGACTCGTAATATGGCTTACACCAGAAGAGACTGGCAAATTAATTAAACTGGACTTAGACACTGGCTCGGCTCTTTCAGTCATTCCACAAAATGAGTTTGAATGGCATTTCAAAGATACTGAGTTGAAGCCTGTAGATATCCAATTAAGAACCTATAATGGAGAAAAGTTAACTCCTGTGGAAATGGCATTTGTAACAGTTAAATACAATCAACAACTTGTATGTGGCAAAAACAGGAGGGCCAGCATTGTGAGGTCAGGAGTGGCTGAGACAACTACAACTCAATTGGAGATCTATCCACCATTTGCATGCCACATCCCCTGCAATAGAATCAACTGAAAGAGAATTAAGAAATGTACTGGATGATGCTACAGCAATGTTCAAGGATGGCATTGGAAAACTCAAACGATTCAAGGATAAAATAGTGTAAAAAGACAATGCCATACCAAAGTTTTACATAGCCCATCCAGTTCCTTATACCATCATAATGAAGTGCCCAGTGAGCTAGATCACATGGAGGCCGAAGGAATTCTTTCCAAGGATGAGTAGAGCCCATAGGCATGCCAGTGGTCCCAGTAGCCAAGGGGAATTTTTCTGTCAGGATTTGTAGCGATGTTACGATCACCATCAACCCAGGACTGAAAGTAGATTAATAACCTTTGGGCAGGATAGAGGATATCTCTGCATACCTTTCTCAAGGAAAACATTTCGGCTAAATGGACTTAGCTGAGGTCTACCTCCAAATGGAGATGGAAGAAGAGTCCAAAGTGTTTCTCACTTTAGATTCTCACAATGACTTTATCACTGTAATACGCTTATTTTTGGAATAGCATCTGCACCTGTACTCTGGCAGAAAGCTATGGACCAGGTACTGCAAGGACATCATTATTACTTTGAGAATGACAAATAACATCTCAATATATCAATGCAGTGATAAAAAGATTTAAAAAGGTTTTTTATAGGATATGATGGATAAGCAGGAATAGGGTACTAGGATGGACAAAGAAGGAAGGATAAAGTGTAGTGTGTGTGTGTGTGTGTGTGTGTGTGTGTGTGTGTGTGTGTGTGTGTGTGTGTGTGTGTGTGTGTGTGTGTGTGTGTGTGTGTGTGTGTGTGTGTGTGTGTGTGTGTGTGTGTATATGGGTGAAGAGATTTAGAATGTAAGTCTATCGTCTGATCCACACTCCGGAGCAGAAGGTGGTGGTAATGCACCATTAAGCTGGGTGCCAACCGCCATAAAACTAGAAGAAGAAGAAGATAAAAAGATTAGAAGATTATGAGCTCAGAGCATGATACAACAGGTGTGAATTCTTTAACCGAGCATGAAATACTGTGGTCACACCATCGACACACAAAGATGACATGAGTGTGCTGAGAAAATTCAAGCAGTGTTAGATGCCCCAAAGCCAAAGGATGTGTCACAGTTGTTTTCCTTTTTAGGATTTGTCAATGATAATAACAAGTTCCTGCCAAACCTGGCGACTGTGCTCTACCCCTTGAACTCATTACTAAAGGTCGGGAAGAAACGGCACTGGACAAAGCACTGTGAGTTGGCTTTCCAAAAGGTAAAGGAACTGGTGATGTCTGACTCTGTACTCACTCACTATGATCCACATCATCCAGTGAAGCCTGCCTGTGATGCCTCACCTCATGGGTGTAGATGCAGTTATGTCACGCTATGAGTGATGGATGTGAGCACTGCAAAGCCTTTGCAACATCTTCCCGTAGCACTGCAGAGAAAAATTACGTGCAGATTGATAGAAAGGACTTGAGTAAAACAGTTCAACTAGTACTTGTGTGGGAGTGGGTTACCCTCATTTCTGATCATCAATCACTAATGTCCATTTTTAATCCACAAGAGGTTGTTACGTTAATAATAGCAGCACGAATGCAGAGAGGGGCTCTGTTCCTTGGAGGACAGAATTGCAAGATCAAATTCAAGAGGACAACTAATTATGGAAATTCTGATAGGTTGTTCTGCTTACCCTTAGAAAAATAAATACCGAAAATTTACAGAAGAGGACACTCAACATGATGAATTCTCCCTGTTGTGGCAGAGATGTTCCAAAGGAAAACCAGCAAAGACCCCCACACTGTCTCAGGTCCACATGGCAAACCAAAATGGCTGGAATGTGCCAGAGAAATCGCAGTTCCCCCATTCTTACCAGTACTGGGATGAACTTGCCCTTAATGGGGGCTGCCTTATTTGGAAATTGAATGTTGTTGTATCAAGCTATGGTGTTGGAGTATCTTCATGCCAGTCATCAAGACGTGGTCAAAATGAAAGTGTTGGCTTGAAGCTTTATCTGGAGGCCTGGGAAAACTCACCAGATCAAACAACTTGCTATGCACTGTTTGGAATGCCAATACATCCAGAAGAAAGGTGTCCACAGATCTCAGAGCCACTTGCTCCAGTACCAGATTCAACTCCTACAACCTCAATAGAGGAGGTCCTAAAACCTGAGATTGTTTCACTGCCACAAGTCTCACCTGTCATACAGATTGAACTCCCTGGCCAAGAAAGACATTATCCCACAAGAGTGAGATCCTCCATGGTGATTAAATCTTTAAACCTCAATGGGACAATTTAAAATGTACTATGTCTATATAGTAGTTGCATTTTATAGTCTGTTGTACATACATATAAGTTGAGATACATTTTATATTGAGTTGGAGTTTATAGCTTAACACAGAGGAGTGTTGTGTATTTAATATTTCAGTAATATTTGAGTAATGTTGTTAATATATTGTTTGATCAAGCATTCTTTGTATGTTTAAATAATTCATTTTAGGTTATACGTTAAAGTACACGAATGGCATACATTATCACACTACCACATTATATGCACACATCTTGCTAAAGAGAAAATGGATCTTGAGTACACACATTTATCCTGGTATCCCCATGTTTCTCTTTTGATTAACTGCTGGAGTTACAAAACGTAACACAGTCCATGACCTGTAAAGCCTCTACACCCACCTACTGGTAGCTCTGTTACGGGAAAGCAACATCCATCATTCAGGACGCCCACCATCCAGACCATCCTCTCTTCTCACTGCTACCAGTAGGAAGGAGGTAGAGGAGTCTCACAATATACACCACCAGGTTCAGGAAACCTTGTTACCCCTCAACATCAGGCACTTGAACCAGAGGGTGTAACTTCACTCACCATCATGGGCACAGCCCTCTCCATCATCAAGGGCAACTTCAAGAGGTGGTGCCTCAAGAAGGTGGCATCCATTGCTAAAGGTCCTCGCCATCTGGCACATGCCCACGTCTCATTACTACCATTAGGGAGGACATACAGAAGCCTAAAGACCTACACTTAACAACTTAGGTACAACTTCTTCCCCTCTGCCATCAGCTTTCTGAACGGTGCATGAACTGATGAATACTACCTTGATATTCCTCTTTTGCACTCTGATTTATTTGTTGTAAATTATTGTATTTTTTTTGTTCTGCCACAAAGCAATAGATTTTACGATATATGTCAGCGATAATAAATCTGATTCTAATTCTAATTCTGATTCCAAGTTTGAACCTGGTCAGCCTTAACCCTCTGGGTGTTGTCTTCTGTTCTGAAGACCTCTACTAAGGAATGAAACTCCTAGAATTTTAGACCTAAGTTGCAGATTATTCCAAGGTATGTTGCAGAGGCAGGGAGTCTGCATAAGGACTTGGACAGGTTAGGAGATTGGACAGAGTTGACACACTGTAGGGATTCTGCACTTTATTAGGAAGAGTGAAGGTGTAGACTATTTTAGAAACATAGAAAACCTACAGCACAATACAGGCCCTTCGACCCACTAAGTTGTGCTGAACATGTCCCTACCCTAGAAATTACTAGGGTTACCCATTGTCCTCTATTTTTCTAAGCTCCATGTACCTATCCAAAAGTCTCTTAAAAGACCCTATCGTATCCGCCTCCACCACCGTTGCCGGCAGCCCGCATTAAGGAGCTGGAGCTGGAGATGGATGAACCCAGAATCATCCGAGAGGCAGAGCAAATGATAGATATGACTCTTGAGCTGGTGGCTACACCCAGAGTGCAGAATTCGGGGAGTAGATGGGTGAACACCAAGAGAGATAAAGGGAGAAGGAAATCAGTGCAGTTCTCCCTGTGGCCATTCGCCTCAGCAACAGGTATACCCTTTTGGGTACTTCTGAGGGGTTGACCTATCTGGGCAAGGCAGCAGGAGCCAGACCAATAGCACTGTGGCTGGCTGAAGGGAGAGTAGGGTGAAGTTAAGTGGAGCAATAGTCATAGGGGATTTGATGGTTTAGGGTGTTAGGAAGGAGGCTGAAGAGCAGGACCTCCAAGGTCTCCAGATTACTCCTAGTGCCACAAGCTAGGGAAGGTTAGAACAGGAAGATAGTGCAGATGAATGAGTGGCTGAGGGAATGGTGCAGGAGGCAGGGTTTCAAGTACTTGGATCATTGGAACCTTTTCTGTGGATTGGGTGACCTGTACAAGTGGGACAGGTTGCACCTAAACTGGAAGGGAACCAATATCCTGGGAGGGATGCTGTTGGGGAGGGTTTAAACTAGTTTTGCAGGGAGGTGGGAACTGAAGTAAAGAGGCAAAGGAGGGGTTGGTTGGCGCACAAGTAGAGACAGCTTGTAGGGAGTTTGTGAAAAAAGGATAAGTAGATGATAGAGCAATCAGCCTGATGATTTGAGATGTGTTTATTTTAATGCAAGGAGTATCATACAAGGCAGATGAACTTAGAGCGTGGATCAATACATTGAACTATGATGTTGTAGCCATTACAGAGACTTGGATATCTCAGGGGCAGGAATGGTTGCCGAGTATTCCGGGCTTTAGATGTTTCAAAAAGGACAGGGTAGGAGGCAAAAGAGGTGGGGAAGTGGCATTGCTAATCAGGGTTAGTATCACAACTGCAGAAAAGGAGGAAGTCATGGAGGGATTGCCTACTGAGTCATTGTGGATGGAAGTCAGAAACAGGAAGGGGGCAATGACTCTACTGATGTTTCTTATAGATCCCCAATAGTAACAGAGACTTTGAGGAATACATAGGGAGGCAGATTCTGGAATGGTGTAGTAATAATAGGGTTGTTGTGATGGGTGATTTTAACTTTCCTAATACTGATTGGCATCTCCTTAGAGCAAGAGGTTTAGATGGGTTGGAGTTTGTTAGTGCCATAAGGTGAGCACTGAAGGCAGATCCAAATGCAAGACACAGACACTGAAGTACTAGGAAGTGGACTGAACTAGAGTTAGGGACTGGACTGGACACAGACCAGGAGCTGGGACAGGAACACAGACTTAGGCTAGGACTCTCGCTTACATGAGGGGGCATTGTTTTAAGGTGCTTGGAAGTAGGTACAAGGGGGATGTCAGAGGTAAGTTTTTCACACAAAGAGGGGTGGGTGCATGGAACCACTGTCAGTGTTGGTGGTAGAGGCAGATACAATAGGTACGTGGAGCTTAGAAAAATAGGGAAAATCTAGGCAGTTTCTAGAGTGGGTTACATGGTCAGCACAACATTGTGGGCCAAAGGGCCTGTAACATGCTGTAGATTTCTACGTTCTATGTGGCTTCAGAGTACTTGGAGGCACATGATAAAATAGGCTTTAGTCAGCATGGCTTCCTCAAGGGAAAATCTTGCCTGACAAATATGCTGGAATTCTTTGAAGAAATAACAAGCAGGACAGACAAAGGAGAATCAGTTGATGTTGTGTACTTAGATTTTCAGAAGGCCTTTGACAAGTTGCCACACATAAAGATGCTTAACAAGTTACAGGAAAAATGGTTTTCCAGGATCTTATTACAGGAAAGATTCTGGCATAGATAAAACAGTCGCTGATCGGCAGGAGCCAAAGAGTGGGAATAAAGAGAACCTTTTATGATTTGGCTGCCACTGACTAGTGGTGTTCCACAGGGGTCTGGATCTTTTTGTGTTATATGTTAATGATTTGGATGGTAGAATTGATGGTTTTGTTGCAAAGATTGCAGACAATAAGAGGAGGGGCAGATAGTTTTGAGGAAGTAGAGAGGCTTCAGAAGGACTTAGACGGATTAGGAGAATGGCCAAAAGAACACCAGATGGAATACTGTGTCAGGAAGTGTATGGTCATTCTCTTTGGTAAAAGAAATGAAAGAGTTGACTACTTTCTAAGTTGAGAGAAAATACAAAAATCTGAGGAGCAGGGTTCACTAAAGGTTAATAAGCAGGTTGAGTCAGTGGTGAGAGAGACAAATGTGATGTTAGCATTCATTTCTAGAGGACTAGAATATAAAAGCCAGGGTGTAATGTTGAGACTTTATAAAGCACTAGTGAAGACTCACTTGGAGTATTGTGAGCAGGTTTGGGCCCCTTATTTTTGAAAGGATGTGCTGAAACTGAAGAGGGTTCAAAGGAAGTTCATGAAAATTATGCCTGGATTGAACAGTTTGTCATATGAAAGCTCTGGGCTTGCACTCACTGGAATTCAGAAGAATGATGGGTGACCTAATTGAAACCTACCAAGTAGAGAAAGGCCTTGATAGAGAGGATGTTTCCTATGGTGGGAGAGTCTAAGACCAGAGGACACAAGGTCATCCTTTTAGAATGGAGATGAGGAGGAATTTATTTAGCCAGAGAATGGTGAATTTGTGGAATTCTTTGTCTCAGGTAGCTGTGAAGGTCAGGTATTTATGTATATTTAAGATAGAGGTTGATAGATTTAATTTAGCTTTTTTTGACACTGAACAACAGAAAAATGACTTTTTCATGTCAAAGCGATCTAAACTGATTACAAATACAAAACACAAAATAATTGCTTAAAATAATACTTTAGTATGACACACCAAATCATCACTGGTGCAGCCAATTGGCTTTAGAAGACACATAAAAAATTAATTAGAGATCTGTTTATGGAGACCTCTGTACAGTCAAGGTGTTTTAATTGATTGTGGTAAAAATACACCTGTGTCTGAAAAGTCCGACTGCTGGTGAGTCAGTATCCTGGCAAAAACTACACCATGAAGACAAAAGAATTGTAAAGTAAAAGGTTATTGTAAAGCACAAGTCAGAAGATGGATACAAGAACATTTCTAAATCACTGAATATCCATTAGAGTACAGTTAAGTCAATCATCAAAAAATGGAAAGAATATGGCACAGCTGATAATCTACCTAGAGCAGGCCATCTTCAAAAACGGAGTGACTGTGCAAGAAGGGGACTAGTGAGGGAGGCCACCAAGAGACCTGAGATGACTCTGGAGGAGTTCCAAGCTTCAGTGGCTGAGATGGGAGCGAAGCTAAGCACACAACAATTATTGCCTGGGTGCTTCACCAGTCGCAGCTTTATGGGAGACTGGCAAAGAGAAATACGATGTTAAAAAAAACTCACATGAAATCTCAGCGAGAGTTTGCCAGAAGGCATGTGGGAGACTCTGAAGTCAGCTGGAAGAAGGTTCCATAACCTGATGAAACCAAAAATGAGCTTTTTGGCCTCAGACTAAATTATATGTTTGGTGTTCTGCACATTATTTCCAAAGTTTCTGTTATCTTCATGACCTTGTCTCTTTTCAGTTCTAAAATCATAAACATTATTTACCTTTTTGTTTCATTCTTAAGGTCAATTTTAGGAGCTTCGCTCTCTTTCTCATTATCATTGATTTCATCTTCTGCCTCTTAATTTCAATCAATATTCCTAAATTTGTCTGATTTCCTTCATCAAGTGCAGCCTGTAATTTCACATTTAAATGTGCAATCAGAGCTCTATTGTCAGCTTACCTGTGGTTAGTTATCAATTCTCTACTCATCTTTCAGCTCAGTTTAAGGTATTCACACTGCCTAATGATGTTTAGCATATATGATAAGTAGGAATCAGACTCAGCTTTATTATTACTGACATTATGAGGGGTATGGATAGGGTAGATGCAAGCTGGCTTTTTTTCTACGGACATTGGGTAAGACTAGAACTGAAGATTAAGGGTGAAAGCTGAAATGTTTAAGGGGAACATGAGGGTGAGTTTCTTCACTCAGGGAGTGGTGAGTGTGTGAAATGAGCTGCCAGCTGAAGTGATGGATGTGGGCTTGATTTCAACATTTAAGAGAAATTTGGATAGGTACATGGATGGAAAGGGTATGGAGGGGTATGGTACTGGTGAAGGTCAATGGGACTTAACAGGTTAGTAGTTCAGTATGGACTAGAGGGGCCAAACGGCCTGATTTGGTGCTGTAATATTATATGACTATATGACTCTCTGATTATTTTTTGTTTTGTGGAAGCAAAACATAAAAATATTACATTAAATCATAATAAGAAATATATCATTATCATCATTATCTTGTGCCATTTTGTATTATGTGGGTGATCATGGTTTGGGCCATAATTGTTCTTGGCAAATTTTCCTACAGAACTGGTTCGCTATTTCCATTTCCATTTTCTGGACAGTGTCTTTACGAGATGGGTGATACCAGCCATTATCAGTACTCTTCAGAGATCGTCTGCCTGGTGTCAGTGGTCGCATAACCGGGAGATGTGATATGCAGCAGCTGCTCGTATGACCATCCAGCACCGTCCCCCATGGCTTCATGTGACCCTGATCGGGGGGCTAATTAGGTGCTACACCTTGCCGAAGGGCAACCTGCTAGCTAGAGGAGGGAAGGAGTGTCTTACACTTTGGATACTGTTGGAGGAATTGACTAGCGGAGGAAAGTCACAGCACTTGGGTCTCTGGCATTGAGTCTCAGAAGGGAAAGGATGAAAAGAGGCGAGCTGTGATTATAGGGGATTCGTTAGTGAGGGGAACAGAAAGGAGTTTGTTGGACGAGAATGAGATTCCTGGATAGTATGCTACCTCCTGGGTGCCTGGGTCTGGGACATATTGGGTCAATTCCTCAGCATTCTTAAGTGGGTGGGTGGGTTGCCAGGGGTCATTGTCCATGTAGGAACCAATGACATAGGTAGAGTGACAAACATGACAAAATCTGCAACTACTGGAAATCCAAAGCAACACGGACACAAAATGCTGGAGAAACTTAACAGGCCAGACAGCATCTATGGAAAAGAGGAAGCAGTCAACATTTCAGGCTGAGTGCTCCCTGGTCTGCTGAGTTCCTGCAGCATGTTGCTTAGGCAGAAACAGTGATGAGGTTCTGCAGAGGGAGTTTGAGGAGTTAGGTGTTAAGTTAAAGGGCAGGACCTCCTGGGTTGTGATCTCAGAATTGTTACCTGTGCCATGTACTATTAAGGCCAGAAACAGGAAGATCATACAGTTTAACACTTAGCTAAGGAGATGGTGTAGGAGGGAGGGCATAAGATTTTTGGATCATTAGGCTTCTTCCAGGAAAGGTGGGATCTCTACAGAAGAGACAGTTTGCACCTAATTTGGTGGGAGACTTATAAGCTTGCAGGAAGGTTTTGCTAGTACTGAATTGGAGGTGGAAGGCGGAGTTTAAACTATAGTTGCAGGGGGATAGGAACCAGAGGTGCGAGCACAGATAGTGGAGAGGTTGTGGAGTCAGATATTGTTAAGACCTCTCACAAAGTTAGGAATCAAATGGTTGAGCATAATGCAAGTAATGTTCAGAGCTGTGTACATTTCAATGCACAAAGTATTGTAGGAAAGGCAGATGAGCTCGAGCATGGATCAACATCTGGTATTGTGATATTGTAGCCATTAGTGTGACTTGTTTGCAGGAGAGGCAGGACTAGCAGCTCAATATTCTGGGGCTCCATGGTGGATAAGAGGTCAATTTCTACATTTAAGAGAAATTTAAATGTTGGAAGTGGTATGGAGGCCTTTGGTCGGTGTAAGTCAATGAGACTAGGCAGATTAATAGTTCAGCATAGAGTAGATGGGCTGAAGGGCCTGTTTATGTAACTGGATGACTCTGTGAAATCACCCCTTATGTACTAAGCTCCAAGGACTGAGATTTGAAGGGATACTTGTTAGTACACTGGCTGAGTTTGAAGCAACATGCTGCTTGTGTATTAATACATAGCGACAAAATCCGATGGACAGGACAATATGACTTTACTTCAGAGAGCGGTGCTGCCCTCTAAAGGATCTATGGGAGTTCTACCAATGGTTGATGGATCTGGCTACTATTGTGGGGTGGGAAAATTTTAAAGAGTCATGGAAAGTTAGAATGTTCTAATAATATTGCACAAGTCAGGAAATTACAGGAAATCTTTAAAAGTATTTATAAATTCTGTGAAAAATATACCAGACTTGGATTATTGTGGTCATTTCTGGTTGCTTCATTATAGGAAGGATTTGGAAGCTTTAGAGATAGGGCAAAGGAGATTTTACAAGGATGCTGCCTGAATTTGAGAGAATCTTGTATGAGCATGAGTTGATGGAAGCAAAGGGTCAGTGCTTGATGTTGGACCAAAGGAGGATGTGAGTTGATTTGGTGGATGTGTAGAAGATCATAAGAGGCAGAGGTAGTGTGCACAGCCAGAGTTACTTTCCCAGGATAGAAATGACTAACATGAAGCTTCATAAATTTAAGGTGATTTGAGAAAAATAAAAGGAGATGACAGAGGATGTGTTTTCACACACAGATTGCTGGGTGAGTGGAACACGCTATGAGGGGTGGTGGTAAAGGCAGCTACAATAGGGATATTTAAGAGCCTGTTAAAGAGGCACAAGGATGAAAGAAGATTGGGAACTATGTGGGAGGGAAGGGTTAGATTAATCTTAGAATACAACATTGTGGGCTGAAAAGCCTGCACTATACAGTAGTTCAAAGTTCTATACAGGAAAAAAAAAGCAGCAGTACCTTTAGGGTGGCAAGGTAGCATAATGGTTAGCACAACGCTTTACAGTACCAGCGATCAGGTTCAATTCCTGCTGCTGCCTGTAAGGAGTTTGTACGTTCTCCCCGTGACCATGTGGGTTTTCTCTGGCCGGTTGGGTTTCCTGCCACAGTCCAAAGCATACTGGTTAGTAGATTAAATGGTCATTGTAAATTGTCCTGTGATTAGACTATGGTTAAATTGGGGGAATTGTTGGACAGCGCTGTACCTCAGTAAAATAAAAAAAGCTGGAGAAATAAGCAGAGGTAACTTAAATATCTCAATTTAAGCCTCCTACTGGGAAGAGAACTGTAAATCTCTGGTGACGTTTTGGTGTGAGACTGAGAGGGGGCTAGACTTGGGGTCTCCTAGATACATGAGCTGTGACTTTATACAGATACGAAAGATTCCAGGTCAATATTTGAAAATAGTTTGGAGTGTTCTTATTACTGGTAGCTATGTCTTTGAAACAGCCATATGATTTTCACATTACTAGGCACACTGCGCAAATTAGTTTCTCTACGTTGCAAGAGTGACTATGCATCAAAAAGCTATGCATTTTTAAATTTAAAAAACTAGGCATTATAAAGCAAAAAAAGACTATATTTCATGAGAAGCTTGAGAAGATTTTTTATATCACCAAGACTCTCACAAATTTCTACTGATGTACTGTGGAGAGCAATCTAACTGTGCATCACCATCTGGCATGCAGGGGGGACTGCACAGGTCTGGAATACCTGCAGAAAATTGCGAACCCAGTCTGCCCTGTCATGGACACTGGCCTCCCCAGCATCGAGGACATCTTCAAAAGGCGATGGCTGAAAAATGCTACATCCATCATTAAGGGCACACATCACCCGGGACATGCCCACTTCAATTTACTACCATCAGGGAAGAGGTGCAGGAGCCTAATATTTTAGGAACAGCTTATTTCCCTTGGCCGTAAAATTTCTGAATGAACAATGAACACTCACTACTTTTTTCTTTTTGCTCTCTTTTTTGCACTGCTTTTTAAGTGTGTGTGTGTGTGTGTGTGTGTGTGTGTGTGTGTGTGTGTGTGTGTGTGTGTGTGTGTGTGTGTGTGTGTGTGTGTGTGTGTGTGCGCGTGTGTGCGTGTGAACATATATTTATATATTTTTATTCTAGAGAGAGATATTTCTGCTGTATAGCTGTCTTATGAATATACACTGCAATGTACGGCTGCAAAAAGAACATATGTCAGTGATATTAAACCTGATTCGGATCCTAAAAGGCATTGTCCTTTGGGAAATGTTGAAAGGGAGTTACAATGGCACAGCTGATGGGGCTGTTGTTCCAAGGCCTCAGCAACCTGCCTTCAGTGTAGATGGCAAATTCTGCAATTCAAAGGAACAAATAACCTGCTGGAGGAACTCAGCAGGTTGAGCAGCTTCTGTGGGAGGTAACAAACTGCTGACATTTTAGATCAATGCATTGGATCGGTCTTTACCCAAAACGTTGACAAATAGGCGTATAATTACTAATTTAATTAGTTCAGTGAAACACCGTTTTGTTCCTGTGCTTTATTGTTCTAACTTCAAAGTTCAAAGTTAATTTATTCTATGCTCAAAGCTCAAAGTAAATTCATTCTGTCTAAAGTTCATGGTAAATTTATTAACAAAATACATGTAAGTTACCATATACTACCCTGAGATCCAATTTCTTCCAGGCCTTCACAGGAAAATGAAGAAATACAATGGAGTTGATGAAAAACTATACATTAACCAACAAAGACTGACAAACAACCAATGTGCAAATGAAGACAAATGGTGCAAATAAAAAATAATACTGAAATCATGAGTTGTAAAAAGTACTTAATGGTGAGTTTCTCGGTTGTAGAATCAGTTCTGAATAGAAGTGATTGATGTTTTCTAAGCTAGTTGAGGAGCCTGATGGTTGAAAGGTAATAACTGCTCCTGAACCTAGTAGTGTGGGACCCGAGGCTTCTGCACCTCCTGCCCATTGATCAAAGTGAGAAGAAGGCATAGTAAGGGTCTTTGATACTGGATGCTGCTTTCTTGTGACAGCACTCTATGTAAATATGCTCAATAGTGGGGAGGGCTTTGCCTAAAATGGACTGCGCTGTGTCTATCACTTTCTACAGTATTTTCCATTCTGCTATCTGAAATAAATTTCACTGCCTCTGAAATCTTCTCTCCTGGCTGCAACCTTTTGAGTCTGGTCGTCCACTCCCAATAATGGTGCTAGTTTAAAATTGTTATATAGTGGAAGTGAGTCTATAGGTTCTGGAAGACACCACTGTATCCCAAAGTTCAAAATAAATTTGCTATCGAAGTTCATATACAGTACGTCACCATATACAACCCTGAAATTTACTTTCTTCTGGGCATACTCAATAAACGTAATAGAATAATAACCATAATACAATCAATGAAGGACTGCACCAACTGAGTGTTCAACCAAAATGCAAATACAAAAATACTAATAATAAATATATAGACAATAAATATTGATAACATGAAATGAAGAGTCCTTGAAAGTGAGTCAATAGGTTGTGGGAATAATTTAGTGATGGGGCAAGTGAAATTGAATGAAGCTATTGTCTCTGGTTCAAAACCTGATGACTGAGGAGTCATAACTGTCCCTGAATCTGGTGGTGTGGATCCTAAGGCTTCTGTACCACCTTCTTGATGGTAGCATTGAGAAGAGAGCATGGCATAGGTGGTGGGGGTCTCTGATGATGGACGCTGCTTTCCTACAACAGCACTCCATCTAGACGTGCTAATTGTGAGGAAGGCCTTACCTGTGATGGACTGGGCCTTATTCACAACTTTTTGTAGGATTTTCTGTTCAACGTCATTCGTGTTTCCATACCAGGCTATGATGTAGCCAGTCAACTTACTCTCCAGTACACATCTATAGAAGTTCATCAGAGTTTTAGATGTCATGCCAAATCTTCACCAACTCCTAAGAAAGCAGAGGGACTGCCATGCTTTCTTTATAATTGCAACTACTTTCTGTTCCCAAGACAGGTCCTCTGAAATAATATCACTGAGGAACTTAAAGTTGCTGATCCTCTCCACTTCTGCTCCTCTGATGAGGACTGGCTCATGGACCTCTGGTTTCCTGCTCCTGAAGTTAATAATCAGCTTCTTCATCTTGCTGACATTGAGTGAGAGGTTGTTGTTGTGGCACCACTCAGCCAGATTTTCAATCTCCCTCCTATATGCTGATTCAACATCACCTCTGATTTGACAGTGGTATCGTCAGCAAACTTGAAAATGGCATTGGAGCTGTGCTTCACTATGCAGTCATAAATGTAAAGCAAATCGAGCAGGGGAGCTCTGCATAGCCTGATTTTAGCTTGTCTCAGCTGATTTGAGCCTGTGGTTAGCTTATTAATTGAGACCATTTGTCGTGATTTCTCAGGCATTCCATCCTCATCTGATCATACGCTGGCTTGGGTAGTAGAAACTGAATAACTTGGGCTTGGCCTTCAGAAGCCCAACAAGTCCTATGTTCCCATGTGACAGCACTCTGTTTTATCCCAATGAACAGCTCATTCACAGAAGCTCAGTCGCTTTTTAAAACATGAATGACAGACATTGAATAACCAAGTTAGTTTAATTTGAGAATGTGGTAGAGTTTAGATAAGCATTGTTCAATTGATAATGGACAACCTTGGCTGTGCCAAAGATGATTGATTCTATTCTCTTCATATTCTCCTGTGTAGCTGCTGTACTGAGCAGAGGCTATTTCTTTTATTAAAGGTTAATTATACAACATCACTGCAGTCTCTCCAGCAGTGTGGAAAATTGTTTGCACAGTTTAGTTCCATAGCTTTCTATCTCACCACTGCTGGCAAGCTGGATAATAGCATTACTGCTCTTTCAATCCCGTAATGTGTTACTGTGTGCAGCCTAAATACTGATATAGTACAGAGACAGGGTCTGCAAACATGGCGCGCACACAAAATAAACCAGATTTCACTCAGAATCAGATTTATTATCACTTACATACATCGTGAAATTTGTCGTTTTGTGACAGTGGTAAAATACATTAAAAAGCCATAAATTACAATGACAAATATACATTCAGTAGCCACTTTACTGGGTATTGCCTGTACCTAATAAAGTGGCCACTGAATGTATGTTCATGGTCTTCTGCTAATGCAGAATATCTACTTCAAGGTTCAATGCCTTGTGTGTTCAGAGATGCTTTTCTGTGCACCACTGTTGCAATGCGTGATTACCTTCCCGTCAGCCTGACCAGCCTGGCCATTCTTCTCTGACCTCTCTCATTAACAAGACAGTTTTGTCCACAGAACTGCATTAGTTTTGTTTCTCGCACCATTCTCTGTAACTTTACAAACTGTTGTGCATGAAATTCCCAGGCAGCCAGCAGTTTCTGAAATACTCCAATCACCCCATCTGGCACCAATGATCTGGCATTCCACGGTCAAAGTCACTTAGATCACATGTGTTCCCCATTATGATTTTTGGCCTGAACAACAACTGAACCTTTTGAATATGTCTGCATACTTTAATTCATGAATTTCTCCCACAGGATTGGCCGATTAGATATTTGCATTGACAAACAGGTGTACAGATCTATCTAATAAATTGACCACTAAGTGTATATGAAATAAATTATTTAAATAAATAGTACAAAAAGAGAGCAAAGTTAGTGAGGTAGTGTTCATAATTTGGTTCATTGCGCAGTCAGAAATCTGACTGTGGAGGGGAGGTAGCTGGCCCTAAGATGTTGATTATGTATTTTCATCTTCTGTACTTCCTTCTTGATGGTAGTACTGTCATATATGACATGACATTTGTTGTTTTGAGGCAGCAGGACAGTGCAAAGGTATAAAATTACAGAAAAATAGAAAATAAATAAATAGTCCAAAAGAGAAATAAAGAGATACGGAAGAAAGGCTTCATGGACCGTTCAGAAATCTGATGGTGGAGAGGATGAACCTCTGAGATGGTGATGGTCCTGCCTATTGAAGATGTCCTCAAAGGTAGAGAGAGCTGAGCTTACAACCTTCTGCAGCCTCTCATGATCCAGTGCATTGGAACATCCATTCCAGACTGTGATGCCAATACTTTGAATCACAGATGAAAGAGTCTGTCTTTACAAATTTCCTCAAACTCGTATCTATGTAGAGCTGTTGGTGTGCCTTCTTTATGAATACATCAACATGTTAGGCTCTGGATAGATCGTTGGAGATGTTGATGTGGGAACCTGAATGAAAAACAAAAAAATGCTTTTGTCACTTTAGTGTATTTTCTAGGATTTGAAGGACTGAGTTAAACAGAGAACTTAGACAGGCTAAGACTTTATTCTTTAGAATGTAGGAGACTGAAAGGTGACCTTGTAGAAGATGTGTAAAATCATGGGAAGTCATTGATCAGATTTATGTACACACACTTCTTCCTAGGGCAGGGGAACTAAAAACTAGGGAGTGTAGTCTTGAAATAAGAAGGGTAAGATTTAAAAGAGGCTTAAGAGGCAACCTCTTTAAACAAAGGGTTGCCTGTAAATGGAATAAGCTGCCAGAAGAAGTGGTTGAGGAAACTACAGTAATAACAGACAAGAACAAGGACAACACACAAAGAGTACTAGAGGAATTCATAAAGTCAAGCAGCATCTATAGATGGGGATAAACTGTTGATGTTTCAGGCTGAGACCCTTTTCAGAAGTGCTTGAGTCAATGTGGCAAATGAGAATAGCTTGAAGGGCCCCAGGGTCAGCATTGATGGTTGGGTCAGAGGACCTGCTTCCATGTTGTCTGACCCTACAACTCTATCAAATGGTGACAGAGCTTCTCACTCCATGGAACCTTTAGAGAGAGTTTGTTTGTTCGTTATGTGCCATGTTATATGATGTCGGTGATCATGGTCTTTCCATGACCATGATTGTCCTTGGCAAATTTTTCTACAGAAGTAGTAGGGCTACATGGAAGGAAATGGTTAGAATGATCTTGTAGTAGGTTAAAGCGTCAACACAATATGGTAGGTCAAAGGGCCTGTACTGTGTCAAACTCTTCTATGTTCTATGTAATTCAATCAGTCAAGCAACATCTGTGGAAGAGCAAGCAATAATTGTGCCAGGTCAGAGACCCTTCCTGTTCTGAGGGATCCGAAGGATTATCTGCTTTTGCTTACCACAGTATCTGCTTGATTGGCTGGGCTCTGTTTCTGGAGATGCTGGGGTCATTCCCTTTAAATTGGAGAATGTTAAGTGATGGAAGTGCCATTCAAGATGATAAGTGGACTTTTATGGAGATCACAGGGAGAAATAATTGCCTGTCAGCTACAAAAATCAGCTCAGTACTAAAGATCAGAATCTGAATCAGGTTTATTATCACTGACATATGTCATGAAATTAGTTATTTTGTACAAATACCAATGAAATAATGGTCAGATAATAAACAGATTAAAAATTGTCCATGACCTTGAATTCTCGCTGAATAGCTCCAGATTTTTGCTCCCTTCTTGAGGAAGTAAATGAGTTTTCAGCTTAATGTCCTGTCCGAAAGGTGACCCCTTGGACAGAGCAGAACTCCTCCAGGTCTGTATTAAGAGTGTCAATTCTCCCTTGTTTGTATCAGAATTTGGAAGATCAGAAGAAAATTAAATAATTACTCGTAATAGAGATTTCAAAGAGTGGGATAACGTGAAAGACAAATATCATTCACGTACTTTAAGGGAAGACGGATAAACAGGAAACGGAATGGAGGGGTCAGCTGATACAGAGAAGATGAAGAGAAGTCAGAACTGGTCTGAACATTGTGGGCATGCTATGTTGGCTCTGGAATGAGTGGTGACACTTACGGTCTGAGCCCAGCACTTCCTCAGACCCTGTTAAATGTTGACACAAAAGTCATATTTCACTGTATGTTTTGATGCACATGTGAAAAAACAAATCTGAATGTGAATCTGAATCTGAGCTAGGAGGAGGCTTGTGTGGAGCAGATCACTGGCAATGAGAACATAGGCTGAATGTAATTTAGCACACTACATAATTCTACTCTTGTCACCTTGGGAATGCATATTGATAGAGAAGCAAAATTATGGTGCATTGCATTGGGGAGGATTCAAAGTACATTTTATCAAAGTATGCATGCAGTATACAAACCTAAAAATCATCTTCCCCACAGACAGCCATGAAACAAACAAAACCAAGGAACCCATTTGAAGAAAAACATCACATTCCTGCCCCCACCACCACATGCAAAACAAAATTGCACAAACAGAATAAGGAAGGACAAGCAAAAGAAATAGAATATTAAAACTCAAAATGAAGAGTCCATATCTGGTTCAGCTTAGTGTTCATTATCTGCACCTGTTTAAAGTCACCCAAAAATAATAACAGAAGAAGGAGCAATCAGAAACAGAACCACAGTCCAATCCACAAATCACACACCCAGAACTTCTGCACCAACCTCCGAAAGGAGAGAGAGAGAGAGAGAGAGAGAGAGAGAGAGAGAGAGAGAGAGAGAGAGAGAGAGAGAGAGAGAGACCATTTGAACGCTGGGACTAACAGTATCGTCAAGGATGCCTGCCGCCCTCAGCATTCACTTTTCTGTCTTCTATTTTCTGGGAGCTGATGCAGGAGAATGAAAGTCAGGACAACCAGCTTCAATAGCAGTTCCTCTTCCACTGTTGTCAGTCTCTTGAACCGATCAAATCTCCTTCCCGGTGATGCTGTCACATTCTTGAACTCTTAACTTTGCACTCAGTGACCATTTTATGAAGTATCTCCGGTCCCTAATAAAGTGGCCATTGAGTGTATGTTTGTGTTCTTCAGCTGCTGTACCCTATCTACTTTAACTTTTGACGTGTTGTGTACTCAGAGCTCTTCTGCACACCACTGTGGTTATTTGAGTTATTGTCACCTTCTTGTCTGCTTGAACCAGACAGGACTTTCTCCTCTGAATTCTCTCATTAACCAGGCATTTTCACCCACAGAACTGCCGCAGCCACTCACTGGATGCATTCTCTGTAAACTCTAGAGACTGTTGTGTGTGAAAATCTCAGGAGATCAGCACTTTCTGTGACACTTAAACCACCCCATCTGGCACCAACAACCATTCCATGTTCAAATTCACTTAGACCACACTCTTTCCCATTCTGAAATTTGGTCTAAACAAGAACTGAACCTTTTGACCATGTCAGCAAGATTTTACGCATTGAGTTTCTGTCACATAATTGGCTGAATGCATAGAGCAGGTGTACAGGTATACCTAATAAAGTGGCCACTGAGTGTAACTGGTCTCTAATGGACATATTACCATTTCTTTTTGTGTTACCTCAGTTTAAACTACAAACTTTGCACTGTTCTGCTTGTTGCAATAGTTCCTGTCGTTTTGATTATTTCCATTGTAGACTGTTTACTCTGAGAGCTTCACGCGAGCGAGGAATTTCATTGCACCCTGGAATGACAGTAATCTAAACTATCTATCTAAATGAAGCAGATAAATAAATGGAGAAAACTTGAAGGCACAGGAGGGACGTGACACTCAAGAGTCAGATATCTGTCCGGCCTCTGAGGGCTGAGCTACCCTGAACCTCACCCAGTCTCCGTGGTTCAGCACATCGGTGCTGCACTTACCCTTTGAGAGTGGAGAAAGCCAAACCAAAAACCAGTATCTATTTTCGCTCTGAAATGTGGCAGGGTGTTTTTTTTTGCTTCAATTTAAAGCTCTGATTGAAACATGCCAAACATAATTGCAAACAGATTGCTGGTAGCAGTCTACCAAAGCAATATGTTAAGGAACAGAACAAAGAAGAAGGGGAAAAAAAAAGACTTTCTTTGGGGGCTGGGTTATGTACAAATATTTTTAAGCTGTAAAAAATTACAATCCCACGGTCTAAGTAAATGATCCAAATCAACATTCCACAGACGGATTGCCACATTGACTCGCTGAGCACCGCTGAAGAGTTAAATAAAGCAAGCTAATCTTTCTTTAGTTTTGGATAGGATAAGAGTATAATTTTAGTGGGAGCTGTCACTTTTACTTTGTTATTTCTTAGAGATTCAGCCTGGAACTGGTCCTTCTGGCCCAATGCCAAGCAGTCCACCAATTTACAGAGGTGGTTGTTGCCTGTTGTGTCCAACAATGACAGGAGACCTGTGTGGGGGCATTTTTTAAAGTGGAAAAGCCATTGCACTGGGGCAGTTCCACTTTATCAACCTTAGAAGTCCGGGTACAGTGGTACAAACAAGCATCACAAACCGGGGTCTTCCTTGGTCGCAGTGGATGACCATGAAGTCTTCTCGGCCTCGTTGTGCCCTTCGCTCTCTGTGGAGTTTTGCAGTACCCGCTTCCTAACCATTGGATCTCATCCACCCAGTCTGCTGGAGCTGATTTCACATGCTAAGAGTCCCTATCTTAGAGCTCTCAGAGTATCCCACTTAGCCTCCCTGCTGAAGCTGTGTGCTGGGGTGTGGCCACTGTCACGTGGAAACAGCTACTTGGAGCCACGTGTGAGAGCTGAGTGTCTGATGCCACCCAAAGGTGAGCAAGCTGCCCCAGAATGGACAGAGCAAGCCCCTACACCAGAGGTGCTACCCCTCCCTGGACACCACATAGACCCTACCTATTTGTAGTAACTCTAGCCTAATCATAGGACAATTTACAATGACCAATTAACTTACGACCATGTACGTCTTTGGACTGTCGGAAGAAACTGGAGCACCCCATGCACTGACAGGAGGATGTACAAAGTCCTTACAGACAGCAATGGATTTGAATTCTGGAACACCCCAAGCTGTAATAATATCATTCTGTCTGTTACACTACCGTGGCTCCACTCTTTGGGAACCTGACGCTCAGAATTTGCCCTGCAGATTTACACTTGAGCAGAATTGTGCCTCAATGCAGGAAAAAACCCAAGAAGAAGACTCAAAGGTTTTCAGTAAGTAAGAAGCAATAAAAAAATCTGTTAGAGCAACACACACAAAATGGAGGAGCAACTGAGCAGTCAGGCAGCATCAATGGAGGGGAATAAACATTTGACATTTTGAGCTGAGACCCTTAATCAGTCCAGTCCTATACATCTTCTCTTCAAGGACTAGCTTACTTCCCTGACTAATCTCTGCAGTGGTCTAGCTGCAAATTCCCACCGCCTGAGTGTCTGGTTCCCCCACCCCCCCGCCACCATCTACCAAGGAGGAGATACTTCCAGTTAACAAATTAACTTAAACACAGTTTATTTTATTTTTAATCATAATGTTTTAAATTTAGACAAACAGTTCTTAAGACAAAGAATTCATAACTTATAGAAAGTTCTGGATTACAAAAGATTTACAAATTGCAAAGGATTTCCGACATGTGCAATCCTTATGAACTAAAAGAACATGCCAACAAGTTGCAGATGAATGATTTGTCCATTGCAGAAAGTAAAGGCTGAAGAATGAATTCCAGTTCTTCTTTCTGTATTCCCCTTGTCATTCCTAACACTCCCCAATGCCTCCTAATAGTTATAGTGTTGCTACTAGATAACATCGTCTGATTATGATGTTTTCCAGATAACTTTTGGGACAAAGCAATTTACACAGATGGTCTAAAAGCTTCTGAGGACAATGGTTGAAAACTTAGCATTAGTTTTCTGGTTTATTGCAGACCAATAACATTGCCCCATTGTCTCTTGTTTAGCTAATGCAGACATGAAGTCTCAGGGTCACTTCACCTTACAAACCACATTTCTTTGTAGCCAGCACAGACGTCTTTTAACTTCAAACAGATTACTGCTTCTAATTTACATTAAGACTTTTTTGAAAAAAAGTTGAGCAAAGAATGCTTGTTTAAAGTTTAACATTGTCACAAACAACTCTGACCCTTTAGAAAGGTCATGATGCGGTAGCAGAAATCTAAGATTAGTAAGAAGGTTTTCAGACCCTGGAAAGTGAATATCGATCGTAACAAATCTGCCTTGAACTGTGCTTTAGTTGGAAAGGATATAGCAGGAACATTCATCTGTTGTCTCAATGATACAGAATCAGAATGTCCCACACACAATGATTGGTTTCACCAGCCACAAAGTATCAGTCCGAAGTTAAATTGTTACAGTTTTTATTTCCTAAACAGTGACTCTCGTTTAGTTAATCTATAATTATGCTATCCTGATGAAGGGTCTCAGCCCAAAACATTGCCTATTTATTCCTTTCCATAGACGCTGCCCGGCCTGCTGAGTTATTCCAGCAATTTCTGTGTGTAACTGTGGATGTCCAGCATCTGCAGAACCTCTTGTGTTTATGCTATCCAAAACTGTTCACTCTCCAACTAATGATCCCTAATGTGTGCGTGTGTGTGTGCGTGTATCGCTGCTCATGTGTGTGGCTGTGTCTCTGTGCACATGTGTGTATCTATGTGTGTGTATTTCTTCAATTATCTACAGCAGTAGCATTTATATTCCTAACTGGCAAGCTCTGCATTCAAGCTCCATCCCACAAATCCACACTGACAGTCCCATGTACCTTGCACTACCCCTTACAGAAACCCTTTCTGTCTTGTGTAAGCAGAATCAGGTTTAATATCACTGGCATATGTCATGAAATTTTCTGTTTTGTGGCAGCAGTATATTGCAATACAAAATAATTTAAAAAACTATAAATTGCAATAAGAAATATATAAATATTGTTATTTATTTATAAGTTTAATAAGTAGTGGAAAAAGAGAATAAAGAAAGAATAAATAATATTGAGATCATGTTCACAGGTTCATTGTCCATTCAGATGGCAGAAAGCTGATATTCCTAAAATGTTGAGTGTGTGTTTTCAGGCTCAAGTACCTCCTCCCTGATGGTAGCAATGAGAAGAGGAAGAAGAAGGGTGATAGGGGTCCTTAATGATTGATGCCCTATCTTTAAGGCATCGCTCCTTGAAGATGTCCTCGATGCTGTGGAGGCTAGTGCCCATGGTGGAGCTGACTGCCTTTACAACCTTCTGTCGTTTTTTTCCAATCTTGAGCATTAGCCTCTTCACTCAAAATGGTGACGCAGCCAGTGAGAGTGCTCTCCACTCTACATCTGTAGAAATTTGTGAGAGTGTTTGGTGACATACCAAATCTCCTCAAACTCCTGATCAAACATCACCATTGTCACCTCTTCTGTGTAATTCCGTCAATATGTTGTGCCCAGGATAGATTGATGCTCAGAGATGTCGGCATCCAGGAGTTTGAAACTACTTACCTTTTCCACAACTGATCCCTTAATGATGACTAGTGTGTGTTCTCTCAACGTCCCCTTCCTGAACTCAGCAATCAATTCTTTGGTGTTGAGTGCAAAGCTGTTGTTGTGTTTCCTAAGGCATAATTGAAAATTAATTGAATTGTTATCCGGTATGCTGGATGATATTTTTTCAGTTCATCGGCATCATTAAACCAATTTGGTCTTTGGCATGTAATTTTTGGCAGCTTGTTAGAACATAGAGCATTGAACAGTACATTACTGAAGCAGACCCTCAAGTCCACAGTTTCCATGAGGTCAAGTTAAACTAAATCTATCTGTCTGCATATGATCCACATCTCTCCAATCCCTCCACACCAGTATCAAATATTATAATCACGCCTGCTTCCACCACCTCACCTGGCAGCCTGTCGCAGGCACCCACAGCAGAATGAGGAGAGACTTGATTGAGGTATATAAAATGGGCATTGTTGTGTATTCAATGCTTCAGTAATATTTGAGTAAGATAGAAAGTTATTGGATGTTGGAAGCCCTCGATAAAGTGGATGTGGAGAAGATGTTTTCTACAGTGGGGGAGTCTAAGACCAGAGGACACAACCTCAGGGTAGAGGGGTGTCCTTTTAGAATGGAGATGAGGAGGAATTTCTTTAGCCAGAAAGTGGGGAATCTGTGGAAGTCGCTGCCACCGGTGGCTGTGGAGGCCAAGTCACTGGATACATTTAAGATAGATTCTTGATAAGTCAGGACATGAAGGGATGTGGGGAGAAGGCAGGAGATTGGGGGTGAGAGGGAAGATGGGTCAGCCATGATGACATGGTGGAGCAGACTCGATGGGCCAAAAGGCCTAATTCTGCTCCTATATCTCATGATCTTTTTTTTTAAGGAAATATTGTCTATGTAAAAAAAACTTGTCCCTGCACACCTCCTTTGAACTTACCCCTCTCAGCTTTAAATCTATACTTTATAAATGTCCAAGTGATACATAATTGAATCTGAAATCTGAATTTGAATCCAGGTCTACTCATATAGTTTGTGAATGTGGATGCCTGTATGCAGTGTATATTCTTTGTATTGGAGGGAGCGTAAAAACACTTTGGGACTGTTGTTTTTCCAACCCAAGTTAATTTTTTTTTCAAGTCTTTCTGCCATTCAGTAAATCATTTCCATTGTATTTTACTGAGGAAGCCATCCCACAGAATGTTTACGTTTAACCATTTTCAATGGAGACATCATTATGACAAAACCTCAGCAAACCCATTTCCATTTAAATTATCCACAGCTGACATCCCTTCTCCATTTTACGTGCTCGAGCTGTCAGTGCTGGACAAACGTTCACCGGGTGACTGACAATCCCACAGCCATGGGCCATGTACCGTGGAAAGAATTCTGACTGGCTGGATCACCGTCTGGTATGGAGGGGCCACGAAGAGGAGGTAAGGGAGCCTAAAGACACACACTCAACATTTCAGAAACAGCTTCTTCCCCTCCACCATCAGATTTCTGATGGAACAATGAACCCATGAACACCACTTCAGTATTTTTCTCTCTCCCTTGCACTACCTATTTAATTTAGCTTTTTATATATTTATTATTGTAATTTACAGTTAAAAAAAATTGTTATGCATTACAATATGTAGCTGCCATAAAATAACAGATTTCATGACATATGCCAGTAACATTAAACCTATTTCTGATTCTGTGAGCTCAATTGCACAAGGTTGCAGTGGAACTGCTGTTTTTCTCCGAAATTCAATTCTCCTTGAAGAATCCCATTGAAACTGTTTCCACTGCCCTTTCTGGAAGCAGTTTCCACATCACTTGTTGCATAATAAACTTAATCCTCCACTTTGATTCGCCTGCTGATTGACTTGAATCTGTGTGCTCTTTTCACTGACCCTTTACTTGTTGAAATAATTCCTCTTTAACTGTAGCATCCTTAATAAAGTGTCATAATGCTTGACCTAAAGCTTAACTAGTGTTTCATAAAGGCTCAGCAAAATATTGTGCAACAAAGGGCTAAATCTCTGTAAATGTATTGGAGCTAAATAAGATATTTTATGTATTTTTGACAGACTTTTAGATCTGCCTAGTTGCATTATTAACCTTTCCAGCCTCACTGTTCATACATCTATGTTACAACCCTTACTCTATAGTGTATAAATAACACCTTTGCAAGTTGATATGGGGATGTAATGGTTCTGCTCTCCAGTCGGAGAGCATGGTTCATTCTGGACCTGACATATGCCTGACAGACTTTAAGCTGAGTCACAGACACACCTTCACGCTGCTCCAGCCAAGCCTTGTTCTTCACAGCTACCTAATTCTTTCCAATCCTTTCATCCTTGTTGAGCTGACCAGAATGAAGCACAATATTCAAGTGCGATCTAAGCAGAGTGTTACAGAATTGCAGCATCATTCTCGAATTAATGAAGGCCAACTCACCGTACACTTACTTAACTATTCTATCCACTTGCATGACATCTTTGAGGAATCTATGGACTTCAAAGTTAACATAAGTATATTATCAAAGTATGTATATGTCACCAAATACCACCCTGGGATTCATTTTCTTGCAGGCATTCACAGAACAAAGAAGTACCATAGAATCTGTGAAAAACTACACAAAGGCTGACAAGCGACCTATGTGCAAAAGAAGACAAACTGTGAAAATGCAAAAAGAAAGACAAACAAATAAATAAAAATATAAGACTGAGAATATGAGATCTAGATTCCTTGACTGTGCATTCATGGGCTGTGTTCAGTGATCAGTTCAGCGCTGTGGTGAGTGAATGTGTCCATGTCGGTTCAGGAGTCTGATGCTTGAAAGGCTATAACTGCTCATGAATCTGGTGGTGTGGGACCTAAAGGTGCTTAGTATGGACCCCAAAATCCCTCTGTTCCTCCACTCTGCTAAGAATACAGCTGTTAACCCATATTCACTCTTCAAGTTCAATCTTCTTAAGTTTATAATTTCATGCTTTTCCAAATTGAACTCCATTTGTCACTTCTCAGTCCGGCTCTGCTCTATCAATGTCCCATTATAACCCTCCACGGTCCTCTACACATATCCACATCAGCAACCTTCTCCAATGACAGGGGCTAGATACTGACCTGTACACTCCAAGTTCCAGAAAGCATCAAGGATATAGGAACTCACTCCTAAAAAGGTTTGATTTGCACTTGTTTGCTGATATTCATTCAGAGTATGTGACATCCAATGTATATATGTATTAGCCCAATCACTGCAGGTGAGTTTGGAGCCAGATGGAGCTCTATTTGGTAGATTGGTAGAACTCCTCTGGCAGTCATACAGAGTTGTAGAGCATGGTGAAAGGCCCTTCAGCGCAGATACATCAATGAGGACTAAGATATACACAAATTTGCCACTTTACTTGGTACAGATACCTAATAAAATGGCCACTGAATGTATGCTCGTGGTCTTCTGCTGCTGAAGCCCAACCACTTCAAGGTTTGACGTGTTATGCTTTCAGAGACGCTCTTTTGTACACCACTGTTGTAACACGTGGTTATTTGAATTACTGTCACCTTCCTGTCAGCTCAAAATAGTTTGGCCATTCTTTTCTGATCTCCCATATTAACAAGGCATTTTTGCCAACAGGACTCTGCCTCAATGGATGTTTGTTTTTTTTTTGTTTTCCACACCATTCTCTGTAAATCCTAGAGACTGCTATGGTGAAAATCAAGAAGATTAGCACTTTCAGAGATACTCAAATGGTCTGGCACCAACAATTTTTCCACAAAGTCACTTAGCTCACATTTTTTCCCATTCTGATGTTTGGTCTGAGCAACAACTGAACCTCTTGACCCTGTCTGCATACTTATATGCATTGAGTTCCTGCCACATGATTGGTTGATTAGATATTTACATGAACAAACAAATGTACAAAAGTACTTAATTAAGTGGCTAATGAGTGTCTACTAAAGCTGATAGGAGAGGACAGTGAACCATAGAAGAAAAGCAAGGAAGTGGAGCACCAGAAGGAGGTAATAGTCAAATATCTTTTCCAATCAGATATCTTCTTCTTCATCCTTTTATGTCTTCCACTTATCACCTCCCAGCTACTTGCTTCATAAACATGAAAGATTCTGCAGATGCAGGAAGTCCAGAGTAACACATACAAAATGCTGTAGGACTCAACAGGTCAGGCAGCAACTTTGGAAATGAATGAACAGTTGGCGTGTTAGTCTGAGACCCTTCTTCCAAACTGAAAAGAAAGGGGTAAGATGACAAAATAAAAAGGTGGGGAAGGGAAAGGAAGACTAGCTAGAAGGTGGCAGGTGAAGCCAAGTGGATAGAAAAATAAAGCGCAGGAGGAGAAGGAATCTGATAGCAGAAAAGAGTGGACCATAGAAGAAAGGGAAGGAGGAGAGGACTATTCCCGTCCCACCTTCCCCATCTTCCCTCTTACCTGGTCTCACCGATCTAATGCCAGTTCATATACCTCCCTTCCCCCCCCCACCATTTATTCTGCCCTTTTGCCCCTTCCATTTCCTGTCCTGATGAAGGGTCCTGACCCAGAACGTCAACTCTTTATTCCTCTCCCTAGATGCTGCCTGAGCTGCTGAGTTCCTCCCATCATTTTGTGTGTGTTTCTCTGGATGTCCAGCATCTGCAGAGCTCTTGTGCTTATGAAGCCTTCCTCCATTTCACAGAGTTCACTGAGTCATAACATGGAAACAGGCCTTTCAGCACAACTGGCCCATGACAACCAAGGTTTCCGCCTAAGCTAGTCCCATATGTCTGCATTTGGCAAATAACATTCTAAACCTTTCCTGCCCATGTACCCGTCCAATTCTTTTTGTAAAAAGATTGTTATCATACTTGCTTCAATCTCCTTCCTCTGGAATCTCTAGAAGATTGTTGCCACTTTCTGACGTCGTATGTAAGGAGCTTATATGTTCTCCCCATAAGCATGTGAATTTCCTCCAGGTGCTCCGGATATGGTTAGGGTAGTTGAGTTGTGGGAATGCTACGATGGTGCTGGAAGCATTGCAACACTTGTAGGATGCCGCTAGCACAATCATTGCTATATGACAAATTTCATTGTAAGTTTTGAAGTACATGTGACAAATAAAGCTAACCTTCCTTTCTATTCTTTCTTTTCTTTCATTCAACATCTGTGTAAAAATATGCCTCTGATTTTTGATTCTCTCATCCTGGGAAAAAGATCAAACCTTATCTAAGTGCTAGGTGAATTAACTCATGATTTTAGACACCTCTGTAGGATCAGCTCTGTCTCCTACACTCAAAGGAGAAAGGTCCTTGTTATGTTTTGTAACTCCAAAACATAACACTAATTGAAAGCAGTAAAAAAGGGGCCAGGAATGTGTGCATTAAATTAATTTTTACTTTAGTGAGATGCACACGTATGATGTGGTGACGTGATGACGCATGTCTTTTTACTTCTACGTAAACCCATAATGAAGTATTTAAGCACAGAATGCTTAATCAAACACTATATTTACAATATTACTCAAATATTACTGGAATATTAAATACACAACAGTCCTAATCTGTCCAACCTCTGTGTCCTGGCAGCATCTTTGTAAATGGTTTCTGCACTCTTTCCAATTGAACATCTGTTATAGCAAAACATAAAACTCTAACTCAACATAAAATTCTAAGTGTGGCCTCACCAGTGTCTTGCATTACTGTACTGATCTCTGAATTTATGTGCAAAGCCCTGACTGATGAAGGTCAGCCTGCCAAAAAAAACGTCATCATAACCCTGTCTATTTGACTCCACCTTCAGTGAACCATGTACCTGAACTCCAAGGTCCCTCTGCTCTACAATATTCTCCTGGGCCTGACCATTCACTGTGAAACTCCTGCCTTGATCTATCTTCCCAAAGTGGAATACCTCACACTTATCTGAAGTCAATTCTATTTGCCATTTCTCAGTTCACTTATTCATCTGATCAAGATCCCCCTGTTATTCTTGGGGAATTGTCATAATGAGAAAAGACTATCATATCCACCGGATGTTCTAGTAAGGCTGTCACGGTTACAGCACACCATCCCACCTATTTTGTGTAAGTGGACATGGAATCTTTCTTTCTAAATTTATACCGATCCCACTCCTTTACACTCTTATCCCCCATGACCGTGCCCCTCCCTATCCCACCAACTTCATCATCAAATTTGCAGACAACCCCGCGGTGATAGAATCAACTACAAATAACAGTGGAACAGCGTGCAGACGGGAGATGCAGAAACTATCTGAATGGTGCAATAACCATAACCTTTCACTCAACACAAAAAGAAACAAAGAATTGATTATCGCCTTCAGGAAATCAAGAAGTTATGAACAAGCTCCATTACTCACAGACAGTGAAGCAATGGATAGGATCTCCAGCTTCAAGTTCTTGGGATTGAACTTCACAGAGGAACTCTCTTGGACCAACAACACCCCCTTGATAGTAGGGAAGGCTCAGTTGAGCCTATACTATCCTTGGAGTATAAAGAGAGCAAATCTTCCCCAAAAGCAGCTAGTGAACTTTTATCAAAGTGTAATTGAGAGTATACTTACCTACAGCATGACAGTATGGTGCACTAGCTGCAACAAGATTGACTAAAAAGCACTTCAACGGGTGATCAGGACTGCACAGAACATTATTGGGACATAACTACCAGATATGGAAGCCATCAACAACACACGATGCCTATGGTGGGCTGGCAAAATCGTGACGGACTCACCCCACCCCAGGATCACCTGTCCAATCTCCTACCTTCCAACTCTGCATGGACATACAGACTGAAAAACAGTTTTTCCCCAGAGCTATCATTCAACAGTACAATTCACCCCACCCCCCCCCATCCCGACTCACTCACAGTCCATAGGAACTATGGAAAATTAATCCGTACAATGCATGGGTATAATTATTGATACTATTTTATACTTAATCATTGTATTTTATAACATGGGCTCGTACAGCACTTGAATGGGGCAGCCACTGTTTCTTTTAATTTTAAAGTTGTTTGTTTTTAATTCGGTTGAAACATAGATGTCACTCTAAATAACTCAGATGTTATTTTAAATGTAGTCACTGTGTTTTTAGTAATTGAATTACCCGTCTGCTGCTTCACACTGAATGGAGTCGCACTGCAATCTCATTGTCCTCGGCAATGACAATAAAGCTCTGACTAACAAAACTGTCTTGTTGTCTACGTTCACCACCAACCACCTCTTTATCATTAGTCCTATTTTGTCTCCTTCTTCACATTGCCATCAGTGTTTTAGAGAGATGAGGTGAGCTTTATTTGTCACGGGTATGTTGAAAAATACAGCAAAATGTGTCATGTGCATCAGCGAGCAGCACAGACTGAGGAAGTGCCGAGGCAGTCCGCAAATGTTGCCATGCTTCTGGTCCAACATAGCATGCCCGCAACGTCCGAACCCCAGTGCCCAACGTGGACATCTTTGGAATGCTGGAAGAAACTGGAACACACAGAGAAAACCCACGTGGTAATGAGGAAAGCACACAAACTTCTTACGGGCAGCAGTGTGAATTGATAGATAGATAGGTAGATAGATAGATAGATACTTTATTCATCCCCATGGGGAAATTCAACTTTTTTTCCAATGTCCCATACACTTGTTGTAGCAAAACTAATTACATACAATACTTAACTCAGTAAAAAATATGATGTGCATCTAAATCACTATCTCAAAAAGCATTAATAATAGCTTTTAAAAAGTTCTTAAGTCCTGGCGGTTGAATTGTAAAGCCTAATGGCATTGGGGAGTATTGACCTCTTCATCCTGTCTGAGGAGCATTGCATCGATAGTAACCTGTCGCTGAAACTGCTTCTCTGTCTCTGGATGGTGCTATGTAGAGGATGTTCAGAGTTTTCCATAATTGACCGTAGCCTACTCAGCGCCCTTCGCTCAGCTACCGATGTTAAACTCTCCAGTACTTTGCCCACGACAGAGCCCGCCTTCCTTACCAGCTTATTAAGACGTGAGGCGTCCCTCTTCTTAATGCTTCCTCCCCAACACGCCACCACAAAGAAGAGGGCGCTCTCCACAACTGACCTATAGAACATCTTCAGCATCTCACTACAGACATTGAGCATACAGACATAAAGCACTGTGCACTGTCACGTTACTGTGCTGACCACACCACATTTCTAATCCACACCTGTGTACCAGGGGCAATTTACAATGACCAACTAAATGGAAAGAATCCAGAGTATGGAGAATGATCCTGGGAATGAAAGTGTTAACATATGAGGAGCATTTGATAGCCCTGGCCTTTACTTCCTAGAGTTAGAAGTATAAGTGAAGATCTCTTTGGAACCTACCAAATATTGAAAGGAATAGAGTGGGCGTAAGGAGGATGTATTCTATAGTGGAGGAGTTAAGTACAAGAGGGCACAGCCTCAGAAAACATAGACATCCCATGTAGAAAAGAGCTGAGGAAGAATTTCTTTAATCTCGAGCATGGTGGTCCTGTAGAATCTGTTTCCAGAGATGGCTGCAGAGTTCAAATGATTGGGAATATTTGAAGTGGAAGTCGATTGATACATGCTTAGCATGGGTGTCCAAGGATACAAGAAGAAGGCATGTGAATGCTGTTGAGAGAGATAATATATCGACCATGATGGAATAGCTGGCATGAGCTGAATAGCCTACATGTGCTCCAATGTCTTATGGTCAAACTTACAAACAAACCCTCATCTCTTTGGGATGTGGAAAAAAAAACTGGTGCACCCAGAGAAAATCATTTCACATACCACCACATAAATCTACATCACACACCACCAGAGAGACCCACATCACTCACCACCAGAGAGACCCACATCACTGACCACCAGAGAGACCCACATCACTCACCACCTGAGAGACCCACATCACTCACCACCAGAGACCCACATCACTGACCACCAGAGAGACCCACATCACTGACCACCAGAGAGACCCACATCACTCACCACCAGAGAAACCCACATCACTGACCACCTGAGAGACCCACATCACTCACCACCAGAGAGACCCACATCACTGACCACCAGAGAGACCCACATCACTGACCACCAGAGAGACCCACGTCACTGACCACCAGAGAGACCCACGTCACTGACCACCAGAGAGACCCACATCACTGACCACCAGAGAGACCCACATCACTGACCACCAGAGAGACCCACATCACTCACCACCAGAGAGACCCAAATCACTGACCACCAGAGAGACCCACATCACTCACCACCAGAGAGACCCACATCACTCACCACCAGAGAGACCCAAATCACTGACCACCAGAGAGACCCACATCACTGACCACCAGAGAGACCCACATCACTCACCACCAGAGAGACCCACATCACTGACCACCAGAGAGACCCACATCACTGACCACCAGAGAGACCCACATCACTCACCACCAGAGAGACAAACATCACTGACCATGAGAGAGACTAACATCACTGACCACCAGAGAGACCCACATCACTGACCACCAGAGAGACCCAAATCACTGACCACCAGAGAGACCCACATCACTGACCACCAGAGAGACCCACATCACTCACCACCAGAGAGACCCACATCACTGACCACCAGAGAGACCCACATCACTGACCACCAGAGAGACCCACATCACTCACCACCAGAGAGACAAACATCACTGAACATGAGAGAGAGTAACATCACTGACCACCAGAGAGACCCACATCAATAACCACCAGAGAGACCCATGTCACTCACCACCAGAGAGACCCACGTCACTCACCACCAGAGAGACCCACATCACTGAACATGAGAGAGAGTAACATCACTGACCACCAGAGAGACCCACATCAATAACCACCAGAGAGACCCATGTCACTCACCACCAGAGAGACCCACGTCACTCACCACCAGAGAGACAAACATAACTCACCACAAGAGAGACCCACATCACTGACCACCAGAGAGACCCACATCACTCACCACCAGAGAGACCCACATCGCACACCACCAGAGACCCACATCACTGACCACCAGAGAGACCCACATCACTGACCACCAGAGAGACCCACATCACTCACCACCAGAGAGACCCACATCACTGACCACCAGGGAGACCCTCATCACTCACCACCAGAGGGACCCACCACGCACCACCAGAGAGACCCACATCACTGACCATGAGAGAGACCAACATCACTGACCACCAGAGAGACCCACATCACTAACCACCAGAGAGACCCATGTCACTCACCACCAGAGAGACCCACATCACTGACCATGAGAGAGACCAACATCACTGACCACCAGAGAGACCCACATCACTAACCACCAGAGAGACCCATGTCACTAACCACCAGAGAGACCCACATCACTAACCACCAGAGAGACCCACATCACTCACCACCAGAGAAACCCACATCACTGACCACCTGAGAGACCCACATCACTGACCACCTGAGAGACCCACATCACTCACCACCAGAGGAACCCACGTCACTGACCACCAGAGAGACCCACATCACTCACCACCACAGAGACAAACATCACTGAACATGAGAGAAACCCAAATCACTCACCACCAGAGAAACCCACATCACTGACCACCAGAGAGACCCACATCACTCACCACCAGAGAAACCCACATCACTGACCACCTGAGAGACCCACATCACTCACCACCAGAGGAACCCACGTCACTGACCACCAGAGAGACCCACATCACTGACCACCAGAGAGACCCACATCACTCACCACCAGAGAGACCCAAATCACTGACCACCAGAGAGACCCACATCACTGACCACCAGAGAGACCCACATCACTCACCACCAGAGAGACCCACATCACTCACCACCAGAGAGACCCACATCACTGACCACCAGAGAGACCCACATCACTCACCACCAGAGACCCACATCACTGACCACCAGAGACCCACATCACTGACCACCAGAGACCCACATCACTGACCACCAGAGAGACCCACATCACTCACCACCAGAGACCCACATCACTGACCACCAGAGACCCACATCACTGACCACCAGAGAGACCCACATCACTCACCACCAGAGAGACCCACATCACTGACCACCAGAGAGACCCACATCACTCACCACCAGAGACCCACATCACTGACCACCAGAGACCCACATCACTGACCACCAGAGAGACCCACATCACTCACCACCAGAGAGACCCACATCACTGACCACCAGAGAGACCCACATCACTGACCACCAGAGAGACCCACATCACTCACCACCAGAGAGACCCACATCACTCACCACCAGAGACCCACATCACTGACCACCAGAGACCCACATCACTGACCACCAGAGACCCACATCACTGACCACCAGAGAGACCCACATCACTCACCACCAGAGACCCACATCACTGACCACCAGAGAGACCCACATCACTGACCACCAGAGAGACCCACATCACTCACCACCAGAGAGACCCACATCACTGACCACCAGAGAGACCCACATCACTCACCACCAGAGAGACCCACATCACTGACCATGAGAGAGACTAAGATCACTGACCACCAGAGAGACCCACATCAATAACCACCAGAGAGACAAATGTCACTCACCACCAGAGAGACCCACGTCACTCACCACCAGAGAGACAAACATAACTCACCACAAGAGAGACCCACATCACTGACCACCAGAGAGACCCACATCACTCACCACCAGAGAGACCCACATCGCACACCACCAGAGAGACCCACATCACTGACCACCAGAGAGACCCACATCACTGACCACCAGAGGGACCCACATCACTCACCACCAGAGAGACCCACATCGCACACCACCAGAGAGACCCACATCACTGACCACCAGAGAGACCCACATCACTGACCACCAGAGGGACCCACATCACTCACCACCAGAGAGACCCACATCACTCACCACCAGAGACCCACATCACTCACCACCAGAGACCCACATCACTCACCACCAGAGAGACCCACATCACTGACCATGAGAGAGACCAACATCACTGACCACCAGAGAGACCCACATCAATAACCACCAGAGAGACCCATGTCACTCACCACCAGAGAGACCCACATCACTCACCACCACAGAGACAAACATCACTGAACATGAGAGAAACCCAAATCACTCACCACCAGAGAAACCCACATCACTCACCACCAGAGAGACCCACATCACTGAACATGAGAGAAACCCAAATCACTCACCACCAGAGAAACCCACGTCACTCACCACCAGAGAGACCAACATCACTCACCACCAGAGAAACCCACGTCACTCACCACCAGAGAGACCAACATCACTGACCACCAGAGAGACCCACATCACTCACCACCAGAGAGACCCACATCACTGACCACCAGAGAGACCAATATCACTCACCACCAGAGAGACCAACATCACTGACCACCAGAGAGACCCACATCACTCACCACCAGAGAGACCCAAATCACTGACCACCAGAGAGACCCACATCACTGACCACCAGAGAGACCCACATCACTGACCACCAGAGAGACCCATGCCACTCACCACCAGAGAGACCCACATCACTGACCACCAGAGAGACCCACATCACTGACCACCAGAGAGACCTACATCACTCACCACCAGAGAGACCCACATCACTGACCACCAGAGAGACCCAAATCACTGACCACCAGAGAGACCCACATCACTGACCACCAGAGAGACTCACATCACTCACCACCAGAGAGACCCACATCACTCACCACCAGAGACCCACATCACTGATCACCAGAGAAACCCACATCACTCACCACCAGAGGAACCCACGTCACTGACCACCAGAGAGACCCACATCACTCACCACCAGAGAAACCCACATCACTCACCACCAGAGAGACCCACATCACTCACCACCAGAGACCCACATCACTCACCACCAGAGAGACCCACATCACTGACCACCAGAGAGACCCACATCACTAACCACCAGAGAGACCCACATCACTCACCACCAGAGAAACCCACATCACTGACCACCTGAGAGACCCACATCACTCACCACCAGAGAAACCCACATCACTCACCACCAGAGGAACCCACGTCACTGACCACCAGAGAGACCCACATCACTCACCACCAGAGAAACCCACATCACTCACCACCAGAGGAACCCACGTCACTGACCACCAGAGAGACCCACATCACTCACCACCAGAGAAACCCACATCACTCACCACCAGAGGAACCCACGTCACTGACCACCAGAGAGACCCACATCACTCACCACCAGAGAGACCCACATCACTCACCACCAGAGAGACCCACATCACTCACCACCAGAGAGACAAACATCACTGACCACCTGAGAGACCCACATCACTCACCACCAGAGAAACCCACATCACTCACCACCAGAGAAACCCACATCACTGACCACCTGAGAGACCCACATCACTCACCACCAGAGAAACCCACATCACTCACCACCAGAGGAACCCACGTCACTGACCACCAGAGAGACCCACATCACTCACCACCAGAGAGACCCACATCACTCACCACCAGAGAGACCCACATCACTCACCACCACAGAGACAAACATCACTGAACATGAGAGAAACCCAAATCACTCACCACCAGAGAAACCCACATCACTCACCACCAGAGAGACCCACATCACTGACCACCAGAGAGACCCACATCACTCACCACCAGAGAGACCCACATCACTCACCACCAGAGAGACCCACATCACTGACCACCAGAGAGACCCACATCACTGACCACCAGAGACCCACATCACTGACCACCAGAGAGACCCACATCACTCACCACCAGAGACCCACATCACTGACCACCAGAGAGACCCACATCACTCACCACCAGAGAGACCCACATCACTCACCACCAGAGAGACCCACATCACTGACCACCAGAGAGACCCACATCACTGACCACCAGAGACCCACATCACTGACCACCAGAGAGACCCACATCACTCACCACCAGAGACCCACATCACTGACCACCAGAGAGACCCACATCACTCACCACCAGAGAGACCCACATCACTCACCACCAGAGAGACCCACATCACTCACCACCAGAGAGACCCACATCACTGACCACCAGAGAGACCCACATCACTCACCACCAGAGACCCACATCACTGACCACCAGAGAGACCCACATCACTGACCACCAGAGAGACCCACATCACTCACCACCAGAGAGACCCACATCACTGACCATGAGAGAGACTAACATCACTGACCACCAGAGAGACCCACATCACTCACCACCAGAGAGACCCACATCACTGACCACCAGAGAGACCCACATCAATAACCACCAGAGAGACCCATGTCACTCACCACCAGAGAGACCCACGTCACTCACCACCAGAGAGACCCACATCACTGACCACCAGAGAGACCCACATCACTCACCACCAGAGAGACCCACATCACTCACCACCAGAGAGACGAACATCACTGACCACCAGAGAGACCCACATCACTCACCACCAGAGAGACCCACATCACTGACCACCAGAGAGACCCACATCACTCACCACCACAGAGACAAACATCACTGAACATGAGAGAAACCCAAATCACTCACCACCAGAGAAACCCACATCACTCACCACCAGAGAGACCCACATCACTGAACATGAGAGAAACCCAAATCACTCACCACCAGAGAAACCCACGTCACTCACCACCAGAGAGACCAACATCACTCACCACCAGAGAAACCCACGTCACTCACCACCAGAGAGACCAACATCACTGACCACCAGAGAGACCCACATCACTCACCACCAGAGAGACCCACATCACTCACCACCAGAGAGACCCAAATCACTGACCACCAGAGAGACCCACATCACTCACCACCAGAGAGACCCACATCACTGACCACCTGAGAGACCCACATCACTCACCACCAAAGAGACCCACATCACTCACCACCAGAGACCAACATCACTGATCACCAGAGAAACCCACATCACTGACCACCAGAGACCCACATCACTCACCACCAGAGGAACCCACGTCACTGACCACCAGAGAGACCCACATCACTCACCACCAGAGAGACCCACATCACTCACCACCAGAGAGACCCACATCACTGACCATGAGAGAGACTAACATCACTGACCACCAGAGAGACAAACATCACTCACCACCAGAGAGACCCACATCACTGACCACCAGAGAGACCCACATCACTCACCACCAGAGAGACCCACATCACTCACCACCAGAGAGACCCACATCACTCACCACCAGAGAGACCCATGTCACTCACCACCAGAGAGACCCACATCGCACACCACCAGAGAGACCCAAATCACTGACCACCAGAGAGACCCACATCACTGACCATGAGAGAGACTAACATCACTGACCACCAGAGAGACAAACATCACTCACCACCAGAGAGACCCACATCACTCACCACCAGAGAGACAAACATCACTCACCACCAGAGAGACCCACATCACTCACCACCAGAGAGACCCACATCACTCACCACCAGAGAGACCCACATCACTCACCACCAGAGAGACCCACGTCACTGACCACCAGAGAGACCCACATCACTGACCACCAGAGAGACCCACATCACTCACCACCAGAGAGACCCACGTCACTGACCACCAGAGAGACTCACATCACTGACCACCAGAGAGACCCACATCACTCACCACCAGAGAGACCCACATCACTCACCACCAGAGAGACCCACGTCACTGACCACCAGAGAGACCCACATCACTGACCACCAGAGAGACCCACATCACTCACCACCAGAGAGACCCACGTCACTGACCACCAGAGAGACCCACATCACTGACCACCAGAGAGACCCACATCACTCACCACCAGAGAGACAAACATCACTCACCACCAGAGAGACCCACATCACTCACCACCAGAGAGACCCACATCACTCACCACCAGAGAGACCCACATCACTGACCACCAGAGAGACAAACATCACTCACCACCAGAGAGACCCACATCACTGACCACCAGAGAGACTCACATCACTCACCACCAGAGAGACCCACATCACTCACCACCAGAGACCCACATCACTGATCACCAGAGAAACCCACATCACTGACCACCAGAGACCCACATCACTCACCACCAGAGGAACCCACGTCACTGACCACCAGAGAGACCCACATCACTCACCACCAGAGAGACCCACATCACTGACCATGAGAGAGACTAACATCACTGACCACCAGAGAGACCCACATCAATAACCACCAGAGAGACCCATGTCACTCACCACCAGAGAGACCCACGTCACTCACCACCAGAGAGACCCACATCACTGACCACCAGAGAGACAAACATCACTCACCACCAGAGAGACAAACATCACTCACCACCAGAGAGACAAACATAACTCACCACAAGAGAGACCCACATCACTGACCACCAGAGAGACCCACATCACTGACCACCAGAGAGACCCACATCACTGACCACCAGAGAGACCCACATCACTCACCACCAGAGAGACCCACATCACTGACCACCAGAGAGACCCACATCACTCAGCACCAGAGAGACCCACATCACTAACCACCAGAGAGACCCATGTCACTCACCACCAGAGAGACCCACATCACTCACCACCAGAGACCCACATCACTGACCACCAGAGACCCACATCACTCACCACCAGAGAGACTCACATCACTCACCACCACAGAGACAAACATCACTGAACATGAGAGAAACCCAAATCACTCACCACCAGAGAAACCCACATCACTGACCACCAGAGAGACCCACATCACTGAACATGAGAGAAACCCAAATCACTCACCACCAGAGAAACCCACGTCACTCACCACCAGAGAGACCAACATCACTCACCACCAGAGAGACCCACATCACTCACCACCTGAGAGACCCACATCACTGACCACCAGAGAGACCAACATCACTGACCACCAGAGAGACAAACATCACTCACCACCAGAGACCCACATCACTGACCACCAGAGAGACGAACATCACTGACCACCAGAGAGACCCACATCACTGACCACCAGAGAGACCCACATCACTGACCACCAGAGAAACCCACATCACTGACCACCAGAGACCCACATCACTGACCACCAGAGAGACAAACATCACTCACCACCAGAGAGACCCATGTCACTCACCACCAGAGAGACCCACATCACTGACCACCAGAGAGACCCACATCACTGACCACCAGAGAGACCCACATCACTCACCACCAGAGAGACCCACATCACTGACCACCAGAGAGACCCACGTCACTCACCACCAGAGAGACAAACATCACTGACCACCAGAGAGACCCACATCACTCACCACCAGAGAGACCCACATCACTCACCACCAGAGAGACCCACATCACTGACCACCAGAGAGACCCACGTCACTCACCACCAGAGAGACCCACATCACTCACCACCAGAGAGACCCACATCACTGACCACCAGAGAGACCCACATCACTCACCACCAGAGAGACAAACATCAGTGACCATGAGAGAGACCCACATCACCGACCACCAGAGAGATCCACATCACTCACCACCAGAGAGACCCGTTACTCACCACCAGAGAGACCCATGTCACTCACCACCAGAGAGACCCACATCACTCACCACCAGAGAGACCCACATCACTGACCACCAGAGAGACCCACAACACTGACCACCAGAGAGACGAACATCACTGACCACCAGAGAGACCCACATCACTCACCACCAGAGAGACCCACATCACTGACCACCAGAGAGACCCACATCACTCACCACCAGAGAGACCCACATCACTCACCACCAGAGAGACCCACATCACTGACCACCAGAGAGACCCACATCACTCACCACCAGAGAGACTCACATCACTCACCACCAGAGAGACAAACATCACTGACCACCAGAGAGACCCACATCACTCACCACCAGAGAGACCCACATCACTCACCACCAGAGAGACCCACATCACTGACCACCAGAGAGACCCACATCACTCACCACCAGAGAGACCCACATCACTGACCACCAGAGAGACCCACATCACTCACCACCAGAGAGACTCACATCACTCACCACCAGAGAGACAAACATCACTGACCACCAGAGAGACCCACATCACTCACCACCAGAGAGACCCACATCACTCACCACCAGAGAGACCCACATCACTCACCACCAGAGAGACTCACATCACTCACCACCAGAGAGACAAACATCACTGACCACCAGAGAGACCCACATCACTCACCACCAGAGAGACCCACATCACTCACCACCAGAGACCCACATCACTGACCACCAGAGAGACAAACATCACTGACCACCAGAGAGACAAACATCACTGACCACCAGAGACCCACATCGCACACCACCAGAGAGACCCACATCACTGACCACCAGAGAGACCCACATCACTCACTACCAGTGAGACCCACATCACTGACCACCAGAGAGACCCACATCACTCACTACCAGTGAGACCCACATCACTGACCACCAGAGAGACCCACATCACTGACCACCAGAGAGACCCACATCACTCACCACCAAAGAGACCCACATCACTGACCACCAGAGAGACCCACATCACTCACCACCAGAGAGACCCACATCACTGACCACCAGAGAGACCCAAATCACTGACCACCAGAGAGTCCCACATCACTCACCACCAGAGAGACCCACATCACTGACCACCAGAGAGACCCACATCACTCACCACCAGAGAGACCCTTGTCACTCACCGCGAGAGAATCCCATTCAGTCACTCATCACCATGATGTGTTTGCTCTCACACATACAAACTCCCTCCACACAAAGTCAGCAGGTAAGGTCAGTACTAAACCCTGGTCACAGACTTTGTGAATTCTTTTCCTTTATGTTTATTTCTAAATGTTTCCCTCTTTCTTACTTTCTCTGCATTATATCTGGTACTAAGGTCAACTGTTCACTGAATGGAGACAGTGACAGCACACCCCTCCCCAACAGTGGTACTTTTATCTTTACACCACACTAACAACTAACACTTCAACATTTAAAGAATCCTTGATTGTGATGTGCATCCTTTGATGTTTGCTGAACTCAGTAAATTCTGAGCTGAGGTGAAGTCCTGGCGAATTAAAATAAAGAGATGCTTACCATAATGTAGAATTTCTAAAGCCCAGACTGGTCACACGTGAAAGGGTCGACTATTAACTACAATTTTAAATCAATTACATGGAAATACAACACCAAACAGAGTCTCATTTTGGGGCCAGATCTGTGGAAGTGCATTTATAAATTACCCTTAGGGCTCATAAAATCCTCACTCTATTTTAATTAAAAAAATATAAAAAAGTGACCTATAGACCTCTTTCTGAGTGTTGTGTTTCAAAATTTAATTTCCTTTCAAGAGTGCCTCTCAGGCTGGCCTCAGAACAGGCTTCTGGTGCTCTGTCAGCCAACAACTGAACTAGGAGTCTGTGAGAGAACAGACAGGCTTCTCCCGACATGACAGTGAAATCAGCAAGTCCCTTTCTCCGTGATCGGTAGTGACTTTCTGGAATCTTTACCCATCATGCATTTTGTTTTACTGACAGAGGACGGTAGGTAATTGGAATGCACTGTCAGTGAATACGATAACATAATTAGTTTGAATTCAATTGATTTGACTTTATTTCTTACATCCTTCACATACATGAGGAGTAAAAAATCTTTATGCTTTGTCTCTTTTTGAATGTGCAGTGTGCAAATTATAGTATTTTTAATAACTAGTATATACCACAGGATATACAACAAAACAGAAGATATACAACAAAGCAGAAATGATAACGGCATGGCATGGTAGCATAGCAGTTAACGCAACTTTATATCACCAGCGCCCTGGGTTCATTTCCCACCGCTATCTGTAAGGTTCCCTGCACTGGTTTTTTCCCTCATTCCAAACACGTACAGATTAGTAGATTCATGTCAATGATCTGGATAACAGGATTGATGGCTTTGTGACACAAATACGAGAAAATCTGCAGATGCTGGAAATCCAGAGCAACACACACAAAATGCTTGAGGAACGCAGCAGGCCAGGTAGCATCTGTGGAAAAGAGTAAACAGTTGACTTTTCGGACTGAGACCTGTCTTCAGGAGTCCTGAAGTGTTGACTGTTTACTCTCTTCCATTGAAGCTGCCTGGTCCACTGAGTTCCTCCTTTGTTTTGTGCATGTAGCCGATAGATTTGTGGCCATATTTGCAGATGACACGAAGACAGGTGGAGGGGCAGGTAGTGTTGAGGAAGCAGTGAGTCTGCAGAAGAATTAGACTGATTGGGAGAATGGGCAAAGAAGTGGCAGATGGAATACAGAATTGGGAAGGGTATTGCCATGCACTTTGGTGGAAGGAATAAAAACATAGACTATTTTCTAAATGGGGAGAAAATTCAAAATCCGAGATGCAAAGGGATTTCGGAGTCCATAAAGTTAGCTTACAGGTTGAGTCGGTGGTTAGGAAGGCAAATGCAATGTTAGCATTTATTTTGAGAGGACTAGAATTTAAACATAGGGATGTAATGCTGAGGCTTTATAAAGTACTCGTGTGGCCTCACTTGGAGTATTGTGAGTAACTTTGGATCCCTTATCTGACAAAGAATGTTGGATATGGTTCAAAGGAGGTTCATGAAAATGATTCTGGGATTGAAAGGCTTATCATATAAGGAGCATTTGATGGGTCTGGGCCTGTACTCACTGGAATTTAGAAGAATGGGAAGGGGAATAGAATCTCATTAAAACCTATCAAATGTGGAAAGTCCTAGATGGAGATCCATCTGCACTGCACTTTAGTTAGAGTGCAGTGAATCTGAAGAATTCATTCCCACAGGCAATGGTGGAGGCCAGGTCACTGAATGTACTTAAGGTGAACTGTGAAGGTCAGGTCATTGAGTGTACTTAAGGCAGGGGTTGATAGATTCTTGATAAGTTAGGCCATGAAGGCTTATGGGGAGAAGACAGGAGAATGGGGTTGGGAGGGAAATGGATCAGCCATAATCAAATGGTGGAGAAGACTTGATGGACCAAATGGCCTAATTCTGCTTCAACATCTTATGGTTAATTGATTTCATTGCCAATAATTGAGACACGAGTTTGTAAGGCTGATAGAACCCGTTACCGTGGAGTATCTCTAGATACGTAAATAAAGTTAAAAGTGTTTTAGACAGGCACAAAGGAATGGTGGGATATGGACCACACACAGGCAGATGGCATTGTTTTCAATTGGCATTATGGTCAGCACAGATTCTATTGTGACTGATCACAGCTGAGCCACACAGAAGCTGTAACTGGAAAATATACAAATTTTATTCACACAGCAGATCTTCAGGAGAGAGAGCGAGAGCCCAGAATTCAACTGCAGCCTTGGCTCAGAATGTTCTTAGCCGCTACAGAGGTGCTATCTTCATGTGTGTGAGAAGAGTGGCCTTCCTGGTCAGATAGTGGTACTGCCACAGTAGCGTAGCAGGAAGCGTGACCTTTTTACAGCTCGGGCCATTGGAGTTTGTAGTTCAATCCCAGTGTCCTCTGTAAGGTTTGTACATGCTCACTGTGGAATGCGTGGGCTTTCTCCGGTGCTCTGGTTTCCTCCCACAGTCCCAAGGTATGCCAATTAGTAGGTTAATTGGTCATTGTACATTATCCTGTGATTAGGTTAGGGTTAAATCAGGGGTTGTGGACGTTGCCGAGCAGTGCAGCTCAAGAGGCAGGAAGGGCTTACTCAGTGTAGATAAACAACATGCCTGGCAGATGCCTCAGCAGCAGATCCCATTTTCCCAAAGACTGTTGATTTTGGCCTCAATATGCTCCGCTGGTCTTATTATGATATACGAGAACATTGAATGGGATCAGGAGTAGGGCCCTCAATCCTTGAGTCTGTTCCATATTTAATCATGCAATTGCTGATGTCATTATAAACCTATTTCCACATTCCCACCTACCCATGGTAACACTCACATCCTTGCTTAACTATTACTATGCTGAAATGTTTAAAGAGTCTGCTTTGAGGCTTATTTATTTATCGAGATATGGTGCAGAATATGCTCTTTTAGCCTCCAGTCAAACCCCCAATTTAACTTTAGCCTATTCACAGGACAATTTACAATGACCGATTAATCTACCAACTGGTATGTCTATGGACTGTGGTAGGAAACCAGAGCACCCGAAGGAAACTCACGTGTTCTAAACCCTCATCACCCTCAGAGAGGAAAAAAGTGCCTCATGTCTAAACATGAGCGATACTGCAGATGCCAGAAATCCTGAGCAACACACAAACTACTGGAGAAATTCAGCAGGCCAGGCAGCATATATGGAAAGGAATAAAGAATCAACATTTCAGGCCGATGGGTGGGAGTATCGACCCCAAAACATCAACTCTTTATTCCTTTCCATAGATGCTGCCTGACCCACTGAGTTCTTCCTACACTTTATATATGTTAATGCCTCATGTCTAAATGTCTGGCCTCTTATTTTTGTACAGTGTCCCCTAGCTCTGTATTTTCCATCGAGGAAGCGTTCTCTCCACTTCCACTTTATCCTGATCTTATGAGATAAGAGTCCCCACTCACTGTTCTAAAATTCAATGGACCCAACCTTTTCAAACCTTCTCTATAAAGTAATCAGCCCATTTCATGAACTGGAGTCTGGTAAACTGCCTATAATGTATGAATCCTTCAAGATAATTGCAGTCACAAGTTCAGGACACCCTTGAACCTTCAGACATTTTCCCTACCTCTAGAACTGGCCTATCAAAACTTAGAACATAGAAGAGAATAGAACAGGAACAGGCCTATTGACTCACAATGTTGTGCCAAACTCATTATGTTAGAGATGCAAGAATAATCAAATAGTTTCATAGTCCTCCCCCATCCACTGGAGACAAGAGATTGAACTTAACCCCCCAAAATGATCACAAATGGAATTAGCTCCATGGAAAATCGGCATTTAATATCAAAAAGTCAAAACAAAGATAGAGTTGCTGTATATAGTCACATTTCAAACAGACACTTCACATCCTTGGGCTTTTCCATGCTGGTTTACCATTGGTGAAGTATCAGGTATGGTCATATCATGTGAAGTCATTGTTCCCAATAATCTAAATATTTTGACTGTTTCTGCAGAAGAAAGTTCAAAAAGTTCAAAGTTGAAAGTAAATATATTATCAAAGTACATGTATGTCAGCATATACAACCCTGAGTTTCATTTTTTGTGGGCATATGCAGTAGGTACAAAGAAACACAATAGAATCAGTGAAAGACCTTATCCAACTATATGGACAAACATCCAATATGCAAAAGATAACAAACTGTGCAAATATAAAAATAAATGTATAAATAAATAAGCAATAAATATTGAGAACATGAGATGAAGAGTCCTTCAAAGTGAGTCCACAGGTTGGGGGAACAGTTCAGTAATGGGACGAATGAAGTTATGTGAAGTTATCCTGTCTGGTTCAAGAGTCTGAAGTTTAAGGAGTAATAGCTGTTGCTGGATATAGTTGTGTGGATCCTGAGGCTTCTTTACCTTCTTCCTGAATGCAGCAGCAAGGGGAGAGCGTGGCCTGGCTTCCAGGAGTCTTTGCAGATGTGTAGATGTGCTCTATTGAGGGGAGGGTTTTAAACCTGATGGACTGGCCTGTCTCATTACTTTGAATTCCACCAACTCAGCTGGGGAATTCAAATTCAGCTAATTAATTAACCTGGAATTAGAAGCTCATTTCAACAGTGGCTATACTGATTCATTTGAATTTTGTATGGTCCACTGTTGTTATTTGAGGGGCGGTGGAAGGAAGATACACCCTTCCTTCCCAGTCTGGTCTATATGACTCTTGGTAAGGACAATGGGTAAGATGCAGGAGGAACTCAATGGGCCAGAAAAAGTCTGTGGAGGGGAAAACACAATGAATCTTTCGGGAGAAAGAGGGGAGAATCCCAAATAAGTAAGTGGGGGCAAGAGGAGGAGCACAAGCTATAAGGTATTAGCTGAAGCCAGGTGGCAGGGGGAGATCGGTAGGTGGGGGAGGGGGGATAAAGTGAGAAGCTAGGAGGTGATGGGTGGAAGAGGTAAAGGGCTGAAGAAGAGAATTCTGGTAGCAGGGGAGAATGATCCACAGAAGAAAGGAAAAGGGGAGGAGAAACATAGGGTGGTAATGGGCAGGTGAAGAGAAGAGGTGAATGGGAAACGGAAAAAGAGAGAAAGGTGAGGGAGGAAAATTACTGGAAGTTAGACAAACAGATGTCTATGCCATTATTTTGAAGGCTACCTGAACAAACTATAAGGTGTTGCTGCAAAAACACTGTGGGCCAGGCAGCATGTGCTGATGGAACAAGTGGAGACCATTCATCTGGACTTGCAGAAAAGCTGATTTCTTCTAGCATCTTGTCTCTTGCTCCAAATTCCGGCAATTGCATGTCTAGTGTCTTCAGTAATCAATTGTCTATCTAATCATCAAGAACCATTCTAAGGTGTTCAACACAACTGTCTTTGAACAACCATTAATGTCATTTCACAGTGTGAAATGGATGGATGGCTGAAGGCTTTTCATTAAAGTTGGGCTTTAAGGATCATCATAATGGTGGGGGGGGGGGGGGTGTGTGTGTGTGTGTGTGTGTGTGTGTGTGTGTGTGTGTGTGTGTGTGTGTGTGTGTGTGTGTGTGTGTGTGTGTGTGTGTGTGTGTGTGTGTGTGTGTGTGTGTGTGTGTGTGTGTGTGAGAGAGAGAGAGAGAGGCAGAGACAGAGACAGATAGAAAGAGACAGACAGAAAGAGACGGAGAATGAAACAGAGACAGACACACGAAGAAAAAGGAACAGAGATTATGGAAAGAATGAGAGAGACAGGGAGGGTAAAGAAAGAAACAGGAGTCACAGAGAGAACGACAAAAGGAAACAGAGATAGCGAGAGAATGAGAGAGATGGAATGAAGTAGGGACAGAGACAGAGGGAGTCAGAGAGTGAGCCATTGTAGCAGAAAGGAAATTGCCGGAGAGAAAGCCAAGAATGAAGATGTTCACTGTCTCTTCCTTTTAAAACAATTCTGGCCATTTTGGCAATGACAATTTTTTTCTGTTAATTGAACACTTCAGATACTAAGAATTAATGAGGCAGAACTAACTGTCAGTGACTCAATGAGATTAATGTGGGGAAGCTTCATGCAGCCGCATTCCCTGATTTTAGGTAGAGACGGAAAACTAAGCAAAGCCCAAGGCTTGAAGTGACTGCGCCAGTATTTAATTGGCAAGTGTATGGAAGTGTTCTACTTGCTTTGCGCTCCAACTTTGCTAAATCATAATTAGATTAAAAGCATTTGTGTCGGTTCAGTTTTGGGCACACAACGCATTGAGTAATTCAAGAATGCTATCAGACCATTGCTACAGCAACATCCTGTATTTGATGTGCAGAAATTTCAACAATGATGCCTTGTAAGCATCTGACACCTTTAACACTGTGAAGTGGCTCAAGGCTCTTTACAGGAACACTTCCAACATATTGAAGCAATTACGAAGAAGGCACACCAGCAGTTATCTTTCATTAGGAATTTAAGGAGATTTGGTATGTCACCAAAAACTATAACAAATTTCTACAGATGTACTGTGGAGAGCATTGTAATTGGTTGTATCGCCATCTGGTATGGGAGGGGCAACTGCACATGATCAGAAAAAGCTGCAGAAGATTGTAAACTCCATCATGGGACCTCCAGCATCACTCAGGACCACCAACTCTCAGGACATGCCCTCTTCTCATTACTACCATCAGGAAGGAGGTACAGGAGAGTGAAGATAGACACCCAGTGTTTTAGTAAACCTTCTTTCTCTTTGCCATCTGATTTCTCAGCAGCCGTTGAACCCATGAACACTGCCTCACCATATTCCTCTCCATAGATGCTACCTGATCTGTTGAGTTCCTATACCATTTTGTGTATGTTATCCTGGATTTAAGAACATAAGAAATAAGAGCAGGAGTAGGCCATCTGGCCGGTCAAGCCTGATCTGCCATTCAATAAGATTGTGGTTGATTTCCAGCATCAGGTACCCCATTGAGAAGGTACCCTATGCAAGGCTTATTGAGAAAGTAAGGAGGCACGGGATCCAAGGGGACGTTGCCTTGTGGATCCAGAGCTGGCTTGCCCACAGAAGGCAAAGAGTAGTTGTATACAGGTCATATTCTGCATGGAGGTTGGTGACCAGTGGTGTGCCTCAGGGATCTGTTCTGGGACCCCTTTCCTTCGTGATTTTTATAAATGACCTGGATGAGGAAGTGGAGGGATGGGTTAGTAAATTTGCTGATGACACAAAGGTTAGAGGTGTTGTGGATAGTGTAGAGGGCTGTCAGAGATTACAGCAGGACATTGATAGGATACAAAACTGGGCTGAGAAGATGGAGTTCAACCCAGATAAATGTGAAGAGGTTCATTTTGATATGATGCAGGATATAGTATTAATGGTAAGACTCTTGACAGTGTGGAGGATCAGACTGATCTTGGGGTCCAAGTCCTTCGGACAATCAAAGCTGTTGCGCAGCTTGACTCTGTGGTTAAGAAGGCACACGGTACATTGGCCTTCATCAATTATGTGATTGAGTTTAGGTGCAGAAAGGTAATGTTGCAGCCATATAGGACCCTGGGCAGAACCCACTTGGAGTCCTGTGCTCAGTTCTGGTTGCCTCACTACAGGAAAGATGTGGAAACCATAGAAAGGGTACAGAGGAGATTTACAAGGATGTTGCCTTGACTGGGGAGCATGCCTCATGAGAGGCATTGATCATGTGTACAGTCAGAGGCTGTTTCCCGGGGCTGAAATGACTAACATGAGAGGGCACAGTTTTAATGTGCTTAGAGGGGCTATGTCAGGGGTAAGTTTTTTATGCACAGAGTGGTGAGTGCGTGGAATGGGCTGCTGGCAATAGTGGTAGAGGCTGATACAATAGGGTCTTTTAAGAGAATCCTGGGTAGGTACAAGGAGCTTAGAAAAATAGAGGGCTATGGGTAACCCTAGGTCATTTCTAAGGTAAGGACATGTTCGGTGCAGCTTTGGGGCTGAGGGGCCTGTATTCTGCTGTAGGTTTTCTATGTTTCTAAGTTTCTATCAGCAGAACTTCTTGTGTTAATGAACACCACTTCACTATTTTTGCTGTCTTTTTGCACTACCTATCTCATTTACGTATATATATAAATATATTATATATTTCCTATTATATTTGATAGTGTATTTTATGCATTGCACTCTACTGCTGCCAGAAAACAACAGATTTCACAACATACAATATATCAGTGATAATAATCCTGACTGATTCTGATCCTGAAATGTATTATGTGATTAGCTGATGGTCTTATTCAACCTTCCTGGTCTTTGACTCTGCATTCTAAGATTATAACAACATATAAATGAAGAACAAAAGACATTTGACATCTCGAGTCTGATCCACTCTTCCACAGTTCATCTCCAACCTCACTGAACTGCAGCAAGAAGCGACCTGCTGGAGGAACCAGCAGATCAACCAGCATCTGTGGAAGCAAAGAAAATATAATACTTTAATCACATTAACATTAGTTTTCATACAAATGATATCGTCCACAATGCTTTACAATGGGATAAATTGCAAACTTGAAAATGATAAACAAAACTATGCTAAATAAATGCAGGTTAAATAAATAGGTCTCGAGCTGTCCCTTAAAAGTGTCAGCAGAGTTTGCATCCCTTATAGTTTTATGTATTGAATTCCACAGTTCGGGAGCGTGGTTAAAAAAAAAGCTGACCTGCCAATTATCTTTTGCGGGAGATTGTTTAAATTTAAGAGACCGTTGAAGAAGGCTTGAGAACTTGAGCAGGGTTATAAAATGGAAATGATTCTGAGATGTACTCCCATTCCAGACCATTGAGAGTTTTAAAAACAAGTAAGAGAATTTTAAAATCAATACTAAAACATCCAGGAAGCCAATGCAGAGAGGCTAGGACAGGCATCATATGCTCCTTCATCCTGATTTTAGCTAAAGGTCGAGCAATGGCATCCTGAATAAGTTGAAATGGTCGATGTTTTGGCTTGGGACCCTATACCAGGGCTCTTAATTCTTCCTTTCCTGTATATCCTGTGGCTCAGCACATCACAAAAACCAGCCTTCCCTCTCAGGACTCTGTTGATACTTCTCACTGGCTCAGTAAAGTAGCCAGCATAATCAAAGATCCCACCACCCTGTACATTCTCTTTTCTACTCTCTCCCATCATGGAGAAGATAAAAGTCTGAAAGTGCGTAACATCAGGCTTAATGACAGCTTCGATACCATTGCCATCAGAGTCTTGATTGGTCTACAAAAACAATATGATGGATTTTCACAATCTACTTCTCCGTGATTTTGCACCCTATCATTTACCTGCACTGCTCTTTCTCTGTAGCTGTTGGATTTTATTCTGCATTCTGTTGTTATTTTACCTTGTGCACTGTGTAATGATTTGATCTGTACAAACGTTATGCAAAGCAAGCTTTTCACGGTATCTTGGTACAAGTAACCATAATAAACCAATACCAATTCACACTTTAAAGGACTTTACTTCTCATGTTCCCTATAGTTATTGATAATTTATTTGCTGTTACTATTATTATTATTTTATTCCCTTTTGCACATTGACTGTTTGTTCATCTTGTTGGGTGGGGTCTTTCATTGATTCCTTGAATTTCCTGTGAATGCCTGCAAGAAAATGAATCTCAGGGTTGTATATGGTGTACTTTGATAATAAATTTACTTTGAACATTGAATTTTAACCCATGATCTCTAGTTCTAGACCCAACCTCAGTGGGAAAAGCCTCATTTCATTTACCCTGTCTATACCTCTCATAATTTTGTATCAAATCTCTCTAGTCCTCCTACACTCCAGGGAATAAAGTCCTAACTATTCAACCCTTCCTTACATCTCAGGTCCTCAAGTTCTGGCAACATCCTTGTAAATTTTCTCTGCACTCTTTCAATCTTACTTAGATCTTTCCTGTAGGTAGGGGAACAGAACTACTCACAGTTCTCCAAATTAGGCCTCACCAATGCCTTATACAACTTCAACATAATATCCCATCTCCTGTACTCAATTCTCTGATTTATGAAGGCCCATGTGCCAAAAGCTCTCTTTGTGTTCCTATATACGTTAGCCCAAGGTCAGTTACTACTCTTCAACCATCAGGCTCCTGAATCAGAGTGGATAATTTCATTCACCCCAACTCAATTTCAAGGACTCTACAACTCTTATTCTCAATATTATTTATTACTTATTTGTCTGTTAATATTATTTCATTCTTCTTTTTTGCTCTTGCACAACTTGTCTTTTGCACATTGGTTGTCAGTCTTTCTGTGTAGTTTTTTATTGAATCTATTATGTTTCTTTGTACTTACTGTCAACGCTCACAAGAAAACTAATGTCCGGATTGTTCATGGTAATGTACATACTTGATAATAAATTATTTGAAGAGACATCCAGAATCTATTGATCTCTGTTTTAGCAGACTGAATGACTGATTCTCTGCAGGAGGAGAATTCCAAAAGCTCCCCGTCCTCTTTGTGACACGATTCCCCCTCGTCTGTGCTCTAAATGATCAAGTTTGAGACTGCTTTTTGGTTCTCAGTTACGGGAAACATCTCTCTCCAGTCTTTATAATCTACAAAAACTCTATAAGATTCAATAATATCTCTTCCCACTGGTTAGTAAGTTTGAAGCTGACACCAATTTTAGTGGTGAACTGGACATGCAGGAGGTCATTTAAGATTATGGGAGGATCAGAATGAAGTGGGGAAATTGTTCAAGGAATGGCGAATGGAATTTAACATGGTCAAGTCTGAGGTGTTGCATTTTCGTCTGCTAAACCAAGGCATATCAAAACTTCTGCTTATGCAACCACTGATGCCAGGCAGACAGTCTCTGAAGAGTATTGACAATAGCTGGGGTCACCCACCTTGGAGAAAACACTGCCCAGAAGTAGGCAATGGCAAACCACTTCTATAGAAACATTTGCCAAGAACAATCATGGTCAAGACAATAATTGCCCACATCATATGGCATGGCACATAATGTTAATGATGATGATGCTTTATAATGCAGAGGGTGGAGGGTATACGGAATAAGTTGCCAGAGGAAGCTGCAGGGTGGGTACATTTGAAATTTTCAAAGACATTTAGACAGGTACATGGATAAAAAAGGGGTAGAGAGATCGGTGTCAAATGCAGGATCACAGGAATGTTGCCAGCACTTGGCATCATTAAGGACCCCCATCACCCAAGACATGCTATCTTCTTATTGCTACCATCAGGGAGGTGGTACAGAAGGTTGAAGAAACACGCTCAACATTTTAGGTACAGCATCTTCCCCATCACCATCAGATTTCTGAATGGACAATGAATCCATGAACACTACCTCAATATTTTTTATTATACCTACCATTTCCACTGGTCAGTGTGGAATTAATTGGGTTAAAAGGCCTGACTCCATAATGTATATTTCTATGACCATGAATCTAAATTGTACACATTATCTTTATGATTAAATTGATAGTTTGAATAAATTAATGCATATGGATCAAATACCTTTCATGGGACATTGAAAAACATGGTCAAAATTATCTTGGCAATAACTTTAGTATATATATTTATTTCTTTCTCCAAATAACCAATTATTTCATCTTCGGAGCACCTATATATTTAATCCTGTCTTTTGTAAATAAGGGCACCAAATTTTCAAAAATGTTTCATATTTATCTCTTAAATTATAAGTAATTTTTTCAAGTGGAATACAGCCATAAATTTCTTTCTTCCAATGATCTATACTTAAGTATGTATCCGATTTCCAAGTAACTGCAATAGCCTTTTTGGCTACTGCCAGTGCAATTTTTATAAATTCTTTCTGATATTTATTCAATTTGGGTTTCGGTTTTATCCCTTCAATATCGCCTAGTAAAAGTAATATTGGATTATGTGGAAGTTGTGTTCTCCATGGAGCATGTGGGGATCTTCCAATATCCAGGCACTCTTTCTTTTTTTTCTTTCTTTCTTTCTTTTTTTTCTATAGGGATGTTAGGGGGAGGGGTTAAGGGGGGGGAAGGGTTAAGGGGAGGGGGAAAGGGTAATATACTTTTTTTCATATACTCTTATTCTGTAATTACTTGAAAACGCAATAAAAAAAAGTAAAAAAAATTATCTTGGCAGTCTTGTTAAAAGTATTGTGAGAAGTTTTGGGCCCTTTATCTAAGAAAGGGTGTACTGGCATTGTGGAGGGTCCAGAGGAGTTTTGCAAAAATGATCCCGGGAACGTAATGGTTAACATATGGGGAGCATTGGATGGCTCTGGGCCTATTCTCGCTGGAGTTTAGAACAATGAGGTGGGGAGGGAGGGGATCTCAATGAAGCTTATGGAAACTTGAAATACCTAAATAGAGTGGATCTGAAGATGGTGTTTCCTATAGTGGGGGAGTCTAGGACCAGAGGGCACACTTTCAGAATAGAAGGATGTTCTTTTAGAACAGAGAAGAAATTTCTTTAGCCAGAGGGAGGAGGAATTTATTGGCACAGACAACTGTGGAGGCTAAGTCACTGGGTATATTTAAAGCAGAGGTTGACAGGTTCTTGATTAGTAAAGGTGTTAAAGGTTATGTGGAGAAGGCAGGAGAATGGTGTTGAGGGAGATAATAAATCAGCCATAATGGAATGATGGAGCAGACGTGATGGGCCAAATGGCCTAATTGCTCCTATCTCTAATGGTCTTATGATCAGTCAATTCAGGGTTGAAAGATCGCACCATGTGAAAATTTGCTGATTACTGAGTATGAAATTTCCTGAGCTCATAGTTGTTTGACTTGGAGCATACTGATTTTGAAAGTGCATCATTTGCTAAGGCAGATAGTGACCCAATGGAATGGGCTCACTGGAGATCTTACCTCAAGGCCAATTGATAATCGTGTGAATATTCCTCCATCTATACCAACAGACTGGCTGAGTGAGATATTGATTGAGTATTTGTTGTTGCATTAGTAAAATGATTAGGAATGCATTTTTGAAAGCCTTTTTTTTCCAAGAGTATCGGGTTCCTTTCTAAGTCGTTAAATGGATGTTAACACTTCTGGCAAACCCTTTGATTTGTCTTCTACTAATTGCCAATTTTCATGGGTTCTTTATTATCATCGGCTTTTTGTTGTCTCCTGTGCATTAATGATCTTAACCATCCATCAGCCAATAAAGTCCACATCCTTCACCTCAACCAGAATAAATCGGCCGCTCAGTGTAGCTCCTCTCAGTAATATTGGCAAAGCAGCGGGGAGGAGCCTGGTTCCAATGAAGAGAACGGGAAGAAGTCAGAGGAAAATAGACAAAGCAAACTGAGAAGCAATCATTAAGTGATGTCTCATCTGCGGGTGGAAATTACTGAAGCATTCTCAGACTCTCTGACATGTGGGTTCTGAGAAGGATTGACAGGGTAGACAGCAAAAGGCTGCATACATATAGTGACCAATTTATTAGCTACCTCCTGTATGTAATGAAGTGGCCACTGAGTGTATGTTTGTGGTTTTCTGCTGCTATAGCCCATCCACTTCAAGGTTCAACATGGTGTGTTTAGAGACGCTCTTCTGCACACCATTCTTATAACACATGGGTACTTAAGTTACTGTGACCTTCCTGTCAGCTTGAATCAGTTTGGCCATTATCCTCTGACCTCTCTCATTAACCGGGCATTTTTGCCCATAGAACTGCAGGTTACGGGATATTTTATTTGCTTTTTGCACCATTCTCTGTAAATTCTAGAGCAGGGGCTCCCAATTTTGGGTCCATGGACCCCTTGCCTAATGGTTCATAGTATAAAGGAGGTTAGGAACCCCTGCTCCAGAGATTGTTGTGTGTGAAAACCTTAGGAGATCAGCGGTTTCTGAGATATTCAAACCACCCCATATGCACCAACAATCATTCCACGGTCAGTCACTTAAATCACACTACAGGAAGGATGGGGAAACTATAGAAAGGGTGCAGAGGAGATTTACAAGGATTTTGCCTGGATTGGGGAGCATGCCTTATGAGAATAGGTTGAGTGAACTTGGCCTTTTTTCCTTGGAGCAACAGAGGATGAGAGGTGACCTGATAGAGGTGTATAAGATGATGAGAGGCATTGATCATGTGGATAGTCAGAGGCTTTTTCCCAGAGCTGAAGTGGCTAACATGAGAGGGCAAAGGTTTAAGGTGCTGGGGAGTAGGTACAGAGGAGATGTCAGGGATAAGTTTTTTACGCAGAGAGTGGTGAGTGCATGGAATGGGCTGCCGGCAACAGTGGTGGAGGCAGATACAATAGGGTCTTTTAAAAGGCTCCTGGACAGGTACAGAGCATGGGTATTCAGCGAAACGGTTTCCCAGACGCAGACTGGGAAGCCGTTACGCTGAACACCTACGCACGGTCCGCCAGAGAAAGCAGGATCTCCCAGTGACCACACATTTTAATTCCACGTCCCATTCCCATTCTGATATGTCTATCCATGGCTTCCTCTACTGTCAAGATGAAACCACACTCAGGTTGGAGGAACAACACCTGATATTCTGTCCGGGTAGTCTCCAACCTGATGGCATGAACATTGACTTCTCTAACTTCTGTTAATGCCACTCCTTCCCTTTTCACCCCATCCTTGATTTATTTATTTTTTCCCTCCCTCCCCCTTTTTCCCCCTCTGTCTCTGCCCCTCTCACTATCACTCTGCCTGCTCTCCATCTCCCCCTGGTGCTCCCGTACCCCTTTCTTTCTCCCTAGGCCTCTCATCCCATGATCCTTTCCCTTCCCTAGCTCTGTATCCCTTTTGCTAATCACCTTTCCAGCGCTCAGCTTCACCCCACCCCCTCAGGTCTTCTCCTATCATTTCAGATCTCCCCCTCCCCGTCCTACTTTCAAATCTCTTTTCTTTCAGTTAGTCCTGACGAAGGGTCTCGGCCGGAAACATCGACAGTGCTTCTCCCTATAGATGTTGCCTGGCCTGCTGCATTCCACCAGCATTTTGTGTGTGTTGCTTGAATTTCCAGCATCTGCAGATTTCCTCGTGTATAGCACTGTACAAGTGCCTTTGGCCAATGATGTTGTACCAACCTTTTGACCCATTTCACGATCAATCTAAAAATTCCTGCCCACACAGCCCTGCATTTCTCTTTTATCCTCATGACTGTCTCAGTCTCTTAAATATCCCTGATGTACATTTGATCATTTATAAAGACAGGTGTGTAAAAAGGGCCTGAATGATCATTGGGGCACCGAGCCACCCCAACCACAAACTGTTCCAGCTTCTACCATCTGGGAAACGGTACCGCAGCATAAAAGCCAGGACCAACAGGCTCTGGGACAGCTTCTTCCACCAGGCCACCAGGCTGATTAGTTCATGCTGATAACAACTGTATTTCTATGTTATATTGACTGTCCTGGTGTACATACTATTTATTGTACATTGCACGTTTGAACGGAGACGTAACTTAAAGATTTTTACTCCTCATGTATATGAAGGATGTAAGTAATAAAGTCACTTCAATTCAATTCTATTCGACTTCTGTTTCTATCACCACCTCTGACAGTGAGTCCCATACACTCATCACTCTCTATGTAGAAGAAAAAACAACCTCTGACATACTCTGCAAAACTTTCCCCAATCACCTTAAAATGTGCCTCATATATTAGGCATTTACACCCTGGGAAAAAAATGCTGGCTGTCCACTCAATCTATGCCTCTTATCATCTTATACATCTCTATCAAGTCATCTCTCATCCTCCTTCACTCTGAAGAGGAAAGCCCTAATTCACTCAATCTATCTTCATAAGGGGTGAGCTCTAAACCAGGCAGAATCCTGGTGAATCTCGTTTGCACCCTCTAGAGAAGGGTTTCCTAACCATTTTCATGCCATGAACCCCTACCATTAGCCATGGGGTCTGTTGACCTCAGCTAGGGAACTTCTGCTCTGGAGCTTCAACAACCTTCTTATAATGAGGTAACCGGAACTGAAAACAATACTCTATATTCTTATGTTAATCTTCTAGTGCCTACCTCACAGCCTCTCAAATGCCACTGTTGTATCTGCTTCACAATTACCTCTGGCAACCCACCCCAGGCCCCCTGTTATGGTGATCCACAGATAGACTGAGCTGTCTATCATAGCAGTTACATTCATATTTAAAATGCATGTAGCCAGATACATGGAAAGGAAATGTCGAGAGGCCAAATTCAAGCAAATGGGACTAACTTCAATGGGAATCTGGGTTGTCAAGGACCACAGTGTGTGATGTCTGATGCTATTGTCCCTTGAGATCTGACCTCAGTATGTGTTCTCTTACTCCATTACACCCTGAGATTTGACCCCATTGTGTGATGTCTCACCCCATTACACCCTGAGATCTAATCCCAGTGTGTGATGTCTCACCCCATTACACCCTGAGATCTAATCCCAGTGTGTGATGTCTCACCCCATTACGCCCTGAGGTCTGACTCCAGTGTGTGACCTCTAACCCCCAGTGCACTCTGAGATCTGGCCCCAGTGTGTGATCTCAGATGCCATTTTACCCAGAAGATGATACTTCCAATATTGCAGGCCTCTGTCTGTAGAACTTGGGATGTATATCTGTGGATTGGGTTGAATCTAATCACCTTTTGACTAAGAAAAGGAAAACTCCCACATGGGGGAGCTGGATCAGAACATTAGGGCTCATGAAATCAAGAGCAAACTGGCAAACTTGATCCAAAATTGACTTGACAACAAGAAGCATGGTAAAGGACACGCAATGCAAGAACTCAGTAGGCCAGGCATCATCTATAGAAGTGAATAAACATTTGAAATTTCAGTCTGAGACCCCCTCTTCAGCTTAACGTCTGTTCATTTGTTTATTCATTTCCATAGATGCTGCCTGATCTGCTGAGTTCCTCCAGCATTGTGTGTGTGTTGCTCTGGGTCTCCAGAGTCTGGGTCTGGGTGGTGTCACATTTTGTGAGGCTCCAGGCAAACTGTGAATATTCATTAATGGCAAAGCCTGGCTGTCTCCGGAGGTGACAAACGTAAGAGATTCTGCAGGTGCTAACTCTGCCAACAGTCATGTGACTCAGTGGTGAGAAGACCACCTTTCATAAGCAATATACCTCTAGAGCTGGTATGACCTGGGGTTCAACCAAATAGTGATGTTAGGATGTTGCGATTAAAGCAACCTCGAATTGAGAAAATGCTGCCCATTCACAGTTATCGGTAGCCCAGACATGACAGACTGTACACCAGCATTAATTTACAAAGTAAGTATATTTATCAGTTTTCAACTTTATCAAACAGATAACAGCGAAAGAAAAAAAATAAAAGGACCCATTACAGTTAAACCAGATGAGAAATTCTTCCTCATCTCCATTCTAAATGGACATCCTTCTGCTCTGAAGTTGTGCCATCTGGTCCTAGAATCCCCCACTATAGGAACCATCTTTTCCACATCCACTCTCTCTAGGCCTTTCAAGATTTAATAGGTTTCAATGAGATCACCACTTGTTCTAAATTCCAGTGTGTGCAGGGCATCATATGATCATCAAGCAATTCTCATATGATAAGCTTTTCAATCACGGAATCATTTTCGTGAACCTCCTTTAAAATCCTCTCCATTGTCAGTACATCCTTTCTTAGGTGATATGGCCCAAAACTGCTCACAATACTCCAAGTGAGGCCTCACAAGTGCCTCAGCCCCAGCATTATACCCTTGCTTTTCAAAATGAATGTGATGGATAGGAACATATGGAGGGATAGTTACACCCGAGGTACAGAACACAGGAAAATGGGTGACAGTCAGGAAGGGGAATGGTGTTAAGGAGCCAGTGCAGATTACCCCTGTGGCCATCCCCCTCAACATCAGGTATACCACTTTGAATACTATTGGGGGTATGACCTTACAGAGGAAAGTCACAGTTAATGTTAGCCTAATCACAGGACAAGTTACGATGACCAATTAACCTACCAACTGGTATATATTTGGACTGTGGGACAAAACCAGGGTACTTGGAGGGAAGCCACACATTTACAGGGAATATGTAAAAATTCCTTATAGGCAGTGGCGGGAATTGAACCTGGGCTATGATAACCACTAAACTACTATGCCATCCCATTAATGTCACATGTACTGAAATACAGTGAAAAGCTTGTCTTGCATACTGTTCAATAGACAATAGACAATAGACAGTAGGTGCAGGAGTAGGCCATTCGGCCCTTCTAGCCAGCACCGCCATTCACTGTGATCATGGCTGATCATACACAATCAGTACCCCGTTCCTGCCCTCTCCCCATATCCCTTGACCCCACTATCTATAAGAGCTCTATCTAACTCTCTCTTGAATGCATCCAGAGACTTGGCCTCCACTGCCTTCTGGGGCAGAGCATTCCACATATCCACCCCTCTCTGGGTGAAAAAGTCTTTCCACATCTCTGTTCTAAATGGCCTACCCCTTATTCTTAAACTGTGGCCTCTAGTTCTGGACTCACCCATCAGCGGGAACATGCTTCCTGCCTCCAGTGTGTCCAATCCCTTAATAATCTTATATGTTTCAATCAGATCCCCTCTCATCCTTCTAAATTCCAGTGTATACTGTTCATACAGATCAAATCATTGCACAGCAGGCTAAGGTAGAGTAATAATAGAATGCAAAATAAAGTATGACAGCTATAAAGTTCAGAGCAGGTAAGCAATAAATTGTAAGATCATAATGAGGTAGAACTGTGAGCCGGAGAGTCCATCTTATTGTACTAGGGATCCATTTAATCATCTGATAACCGTAGGACGGGAGCTGTCCTTGAGCCTGGTGGTATGTGAATTCAGGCTTTTGCGCAGCACTGTAATTGTTAACATGGAACGGAGAGCAAGTTTGTAAATCTGGGGGGAGTAAAAGATGTTGGAGCACCATGGGAGGGGTGTGGGACAGATGGCAAAGCAAGAGTGCCAGGGGTGGCATTGGCTAAGATGCAGACACACCCAACCCTGAAGCACCAGGCAAGGTCTTCTGATCCCAAACAATTAGTTTATTGATTGTTATAGAATTCGGATAGTAGCCTAATTAGTCATTGTAAATTGTCCCGTGTTTAGAGTAGAGCTAAATCGGGGGCTAAAGGGGAAAAACAAATTCTCTCACTCTCCCTGACGGGGGTGGATAGTGGAATGGTGTGTTTTGGTACAGTCCCTCACTTCCATTTGCTGAAGCTTTGAAAATTCACCGGTGAATTCATTCCTGGTAAATTATGCAATCTTCCTGATTTATGGAATTACTGATCTGCACTGCATGGCTTCCATGTATCACACTCCAGGGCTTCGGGCTACAGAGAAATGGAAATTACTTGTGTGCAATGACTGCCCTGCCTTTAATGTAAAGTAATGTGACAGCAGCCATTAAAATGATTTACAAAAATTGCAAAATTATAAAAACACAGCCATTTAGTCTCCTATTTGTTACAAGTGATTATCACCAACCTCAATTTAGCAAGTATGGAAATTAAGCAAGCCCTTTAAACGTCAGGTGACTGATGGAATGAATCCAATGAAGATTGATATTGACAGACTCCAAAAGAGAAAGTAAAGGGGTGGAAGAAAGAAAGAATGAGCAGGTCGGAAAATGAAGGACAGAAGAAGTGTGCACGGGGTTGATCAGGTAGAATGCCAGCTGAAGATTTTCCACATGGAAAGAGATTTTCTCTGTGGATTGTGCACAACCAAATCAGCCTATTGGGATTGAGGATGACAGGTTGGTAAATTCTAGGATTGGAAACCTGAGCGTGCATGAGACACAAGGCCTGAAGGCCAGTGACTACCCCCTCCCGAAGTTTCAGAATTTGGAGGTCCAAGCGAGTCTGGAGGCTGAGTTCCAGAGGTCAAAGCCTCACGATCTGCAAATCTCAGGGTCAATATGCAGAGGTTGGCAATGTCCAGAGGTTGAAGACAGAGGTCAAAGATCAAAGGTCAGAGGTTGAGGTCCCTGGTTTGGCATGTTGGGAGGTAGGATGTCTGTAAGTCAGGGCAGGGACTGGAGATTAGTGGCCAGCTGTCTGTGATTCTGAAAGTTCAGAGCCAAGGACTGGAGGTCAGAGACACAGAGACTGCATTTCCTTGGGTTGGAGGCCTTTCTGTTGGGTGGGTGGGTGTGAGTTGGGTAGATGCGTGAGTGTGAGTAAGTTTGGTGTGAGTTGCATGGGGTGAGTTGGATGGGTGGGTGGGTGTGGTTAGTTAGTGTGGTTGGGTGGAATCAGTAGACTCTGGCACGGTTCCAGAGGACTGGAAGGTCGCAAATGTAGTTCTGTTGTTTAAGAAAGGGGGGAGGCAGCAAAAAGAAAATTAAAGACCTATTAGTCTGACATTGGTAGTTGGAAAGCTATTGGAGTCGATCCTCAAGGATTGAGATTATGAATTACCTTGAGATGCATGACAAAATTGGCCCAAGCCAGCATGGTTTCATGAAGGGAAGATCCTGCCTCACTAACCTATTGGAACTTTTTGAAGTAATCTCAAATACGATTGACAAGGGAAAGGCTGAGGATGTTGTGTATTTGGATTTTCAAAAGGCCGTTGATAAGGTGCCGCATAAGAGGCTGCTTAATAAGATGAGGGCCCATGGAATTACAGGAAGGATATTGGAATGGGTGGAGCATTGGCTGATAGGCAGAAAGCAAAGAGTGGGAATACAGGGATCTTATTCTGGTTGGTTGCTGGTTACAATGTTGAGAAGTATACAGTTGTACATTTTGGAAGAAGAAACAATCAGGCAGATTATTATTTAGATGGGGAGAAAATTCAAAAATCGGATGTGCAAAGGGACTTGGGGGTCCTCGTGCAAGATACCCTAAAGGTTAACCACTAGGTTGGATCGGCAGTGAGGAAAGCGAATGCTATGTTGTCATTCATTTCAAGAGTAGTGTATAAGAGTAAGAAGGTGTTAATAAGGCTCTATGGGGCACTGGTGAGATCCCATTTGGAATACTGTGTGCAGTTTTGGGCCCCCTTTCTTAGAAAGGATGTGCTGATGTTGGAGAGAGTTCAGAGAAGATTCAAGAGGATGATTCCTGGAATGCAAGAACTAACATATGAGGAGCATTTGTCGACTCTTGGATTGTATTCATTAGAGTATAGAAGAATGAGAGGGGATCTCATAGAAACATTTCGAATGTTGAAAGGGTTGGACAGAGTTGATGTGGAAAGGCTGTTTCCCTTGGTGGGTGAGTCCAGGACAAGAGGTCACAGTCTTAGAATTAGAGGGTACCCATTTAAAACAGAGATGAGGAGAAATTGTTTTTGCCAGAGGGTTGTGGATTTATGGAATTCGTTGCCACATGCAGCTGTGGAGGCCCAATCATTGAGGGTTTTTAAGGAGGAGATTGACATGTATCTAATTAGTCAGGGTATCAAAGGATATGGGAAAAAAGCCGGAAATTGGAACTAGACAGGAGAATAGTTTAGCTCATGGTGGAGGGGCGGAGCAGACTTGATGGGCCGAATGGACTACTTCTGCTCCTTTGTCTTGTGATCTTGTGTGAGTTGGAAGGATAGGTGCGTGTTGGCTGGGTGGGTGTGAGTTGGTTTGGAGTATTTGAGTTGTGTGCTTGGGTAAGAGGTGGATTTGAGTGTGGGGATGGGGTTTGTTTTACTGTTGTTCCGTTGTGTTGTTTTTGTTGCCTGTGTTGTTCTGATGAGCATCGTGGACATGGCATGCTGGCGCCAGAGTGTGTGGCGTTACTCGGAGGCTGGTACCAGTACAACCTTAGGTCGTGTTGGTTGTTACCACTAACAATGCATTTCACTGTAAGTTTCAATGTACACATGATCAGTAAATGAAGAAACGAACCTGAGTTGAACTTTCCCTCAGTTCTGGGAATCTCCACATACCACAGTGTCAACCTCAGCTGCCCCAAATTCACTGTTATCTATTGTACTGTATGTGAGTCTGTTTCCCATTGACTCTTTAGACCATTTCTGTCTGACTGCTGTTCAAAGAACCAGCCGCAGAGAGTTAACTGCTGAAAGCCTATTATATTTGTCACCTCCGTGCGTACAGTCCTATTCACTTTTAATGAGATCTACATGAATTACTAAATGCTAATACGCATCCAAAAGTTAGATTTTAATTTTTTTTATGGTATTCACCTTGGACCCTCTGGGGAGAACTCCATATTTGTTCCCAGAGAAACATTTGAACCTGATAGACTGTTAGCTGTGTATAAGGAATCTTATCCATTTCTAATTAAATATAAATGAATTTCGAACACACGCTTTTAATTGTGCTCTGTCATTATATTTGGTGAGATTTACCCTGCAGGAGTCAGTTCTGTCACAGGCGAGAGTATCCCTTCATTTACTGTGGATTAGTTCATTAAAAAATGCACTTGAAATTACTTTGGCAGAACCGGAGTTCTGTGCTGGAGGAAAAACAGAAGTAAATCTTGAATTGATTAAAAGATTAGCTTCATTTGTCACAAGTACATCGAAGCATACAGTAAAATACTTTATTTGCATCGCATCATATCAGTGAGGATTGTGCTGGCCAGCCTATAAGTGTCACCATGCTTCTAGCACCAACATAACATGCACGCAACTCACCAACCCTCACCCGGAAGACTTTGGAATGTGACAGGAAACCAGAGCAGCTGGAGGAAACCTACATGGTCATGGGGAGAACGTATAAACTCTTTTCAGCCGGCGGTGAATCTTACAATTCACACGGAAAAGTGCTGCACTAGCCACCACTCTACTGTGCTACCACATTTATTGCCCATCCTTTAATAATCAGCGAGAAGACAGCTGCTGAGTCGATTCTTGAAACAGAAATGTCTTATTGGTGATCGTATAGCATCAGCGTCACTGGGAGTTCCAAGATTTGGAGTTGTGCTGATGAAGACCGCTGATATATTAGCAAGTTAGGATGTTGTGCAGGTTAGAAGGGGAGCTACAGGTGGTGGTGTTTCTATGTTTCTGCTCCCAGTGTTAGGACTTTAGGAGTTGCCATCAGAGTAACCTGTACAAGTAACTCCGGCACAATTTATAGTTGGTGCTCACTGCAGCCATTATTTTACTTTAATTTTATTTCATTTCATTTTGTTTATTTATCTATTTATTTATTTATCGATAAAGCACAGTACTAGCACTTCCAGCCCTTTCAGCTGCACTGTCCTACAATCCCTGATTTAGCACTAGCCTACTCACGGGATAATTTACAATGACCAATTAACTACTATGTCTCTGTACTGTGGGAGGAAACCGGAGCTCCTAGACAAAACCCTCGCATTCCATGGAGAGGATATACAGACTCCTTACTGATGACATTGGAATCGAGGTTAGCATGAACATTTAGGTCTGCTGGATGGAGTAATAATCAAATGACATAAATCACTCCCAGATGAGCTCAATGCCTTTGGTGCTCACTTTGCCTGACTTAAAACCTTCATGAAGCCCCACAACCCCCAAAGACCCTGTGATTTAACTCTTGAGAGCACTGTCACAAGAAAACAACATCCATCATCAAGGACTCCAGCATCCAGATCATGCTCTCCTGCTGGTACTGCCATCAGGCAGGAGGTACTGGAGCTTCAGGTCTCACACCACCAGCTTCATCACCCAACAACCATCAGGCAGGAGGTACTGGAGCTCCAGGTCTCACACCACCAGCTTCATCACCCTACAAATATCAGGCAGGAGGTACTGGAGCTTCAGGTCTCACACCACCAGCTTCATCACCCTACAAATATCAGGCAGGAGGTACTGGAGCTTCAGGTCTCACACCACCAGCTTCATCACCCAACAACCATCAGGCAGGAGGTACTGGAGCTTCAGGTCTCACACCACCAGCTTCATCACCCAACAACCATCAGGCAGGAGGTACTGGAGCTTCAGGTCTCACACCACCAGCTTCATCACCCAACAACCATCAGGCAGGAGGTACTGGAGCTTCAGGTCTCACACCACCAGCTTCATCACCCAACAACCATCAGGCTCCTGAGCCAGTGTGGATAACTTCGCTCAGCTCAATAGTGAATTGTTTCCACACCTGCAGACCCATTTTCAAGGACTCTACAAATCGTGTTCTCAGTATTATGTTAAGTTCAAAGTACAACGTAGATTTTATTATGCAAGTATTTATGTCTCCATATACAACCCTGAGATTTATTTTCTTGTGGGCATACTGAACAAATCTATAGCTATATATAACAGGATCAATGAATAAACACCCAACTATGGCATTCAGTCAGAGTGCAAAAGTCAACAAACTGTGCAAATGCAAATACAAATATATAGCAATAAATAATGAGATCATGAGACAAAAAGTCCTTGAAAATGATTTCATTGGTTGTGGAAACATTTCAATGATGGGGCATGTGAAGTCTAGTGAAGTTGTTCCATTTTGTTCAAATGCCTGATGATTTAAGGGTAGTAAATGTTTCTGAACCTGGTGGTGTGAGTCCTGAGGCTCTTGTACCTTCTTCCTGATGGCAACAGTGTCCTGAATGGTGGAGGTCCCTGATGATGGTTGCTCCTTTCCTGCAAAAGTGTTTCTTTTAGATGTGCATCATGGTTGGGAGGGCTTTACCTGTGATGGACTGGGCTAAATCCACTACTTTTTGTAGGATTTTCCATTCAAGTGCGGTGGTGTATCCATACCAAACTGTGATGCAGTCAGTCAATATACTCTTCCACTACACATCTATACAGATGTTTGTATGTATGTATGTATGTACCTGTTATTTATTTCCACATTTGGTTTCTTTTTGCACATTGGTTGTTTGTCAGTCTCTGTATATATATAGTTTCATAAATTACATTGTATTACTTTTTTCCTGTAAATGCCTGCAAGAAAATTAATCTCAATGTAGTCTATGGTGACATATATGTACTTTATTAATAAATTGCTGTGGGAGAGGAGAAGCCGCCTTTTGATCGCTGGGGAATGGCTCTGCTGCTGGAGTCCGGAGATTGTCTTTAGATCGCTGGTGGGATCACCCTGCTGCTGGAAAGTGGAGAGGCTGCCGTTGTGCCTAGAGAATGTTATCCAGCTTTTCTGTGTTTTGGATGTGGATATGATATGTACTTGGACTATGGACTTTTTTCCATCTAATAGTTTTTAATTTTCTGTGTTTTTGATGGATCTTTATTGTGAGCCGTGGAAGGGTATTTGAGGTTGGATCGATGTGCTTGTTTCATTTTGTTAATTTTTTGTGTGGGGTGGGGGCATTTGGGGTTTGATAATCATGTTGCTGTTCTTTTCCTTCTTGGTTTTGTGGACACCTGGAGAAGAAGAATTTCAGAGATGTATACTTTGATAATAAATTAACCTTTGAACCTTAGAACTATGAATTTTACTTTAACATTAACTTTGATAATCAAGCAAGTAGCTTTATGCTGGATAGTTCCTGGGAGTTGCTGGGGCTTTGCTCACTGAGGCAAGTAAAGTCCCTTACATCATACTCCTGATCTATTGCTAAAAGTGTATCTCTGCCACTTAATGCACAGTTCAGGACAGATCTGTTGCTTTCTGTTTAGTTGTTTGTATGTTCATGGAGCCATCGTTCAACACTGTTAATTAGAAGCATAAATTTTAGGTGTCTGGAGTTTGTACTCTGAGGCTTTTGGAACAGATGCCAGTATGAAATATTCAAATGGGTTCTCTTGGTTAGGATGTGCTACCATTGTAAATAGGTAATTATGTAAATTTACCTGACTATATTCCAAATGTTAAAGTTATGTAGGATCTTAACAATTGAACATATAGTTAATAGTTTATAGTGATCTTTGTGTTTAAAAAGTATAAAACATTGTATCAGGAGAGCTGAGAGCTTAAAGTACATTTATTACCAAAATACATATACAGTATGCCATATACAGAGACTCATTTTCTTGCAGGCATTCACAGTAAATAGAAAGAAACTCAATAGAATCAGTGAAAGACTGTACATAACAAGATGGACAAACAACTAATGTGCAAAAGGCAATAATCTGCAAATAGAAAAATAAAAACTGTATAATAATAAATAAATGAGCAATAAATACCAAGAACATGAGATGAAGAGTCCTTGAAAGTGAGTCTATAGGTATAGGAACAGTTCATTGTTGGGGTGAGTGAAGTTATCCCCTCTGGTTCAAGAGCCTGACGGTTGAGGGGTAGTAACCATTCCTGAACCTGGTGTTGTGAGTCCTGAGGCTCCTGCACTTCCATTCTGATGGCAGCTTTGAGAAGAGAGCAAGGCCTGGAGGGTGGGGATCCCTGAAGATGGACACTGCTTTTCTGTAGGTGTGCTCAGTGGTGGGGAGGGCTTTAACCATGAAGGACTGGGCTGTATCCACTACTTTTTGTCGGCTTTTCCATTCAAGGGCATTGGTATTTCGATACCAGACTGTGATGCAATCAGTCAATATACTTTCCACGGCAAAACTTTAGAAGCTTGTCAAAGTTTTAGATGTCATGCCAAATCTTCACAAACTTTTAAGGAAGTGAAAGCACTACTGTGCTTTCTTTGTGATGGCATTTATGTGCTGGACCCAGGACAGATCGTCAAAAATGTTAACACCGAGAAATTTAAAGTTGCCGACACTCTCCACCTCTGATCCCCCAATGAGACTGGCTCATGGAACTTCAGTTTCCTCCTCCTCTAGTCAATAATCAGCTCCTAGGTCTTGTTGAAATTGAGTGAGAGGTTGTTGTTGTGGCATCACTCAGCCAAATTTTCAATCTCCCTCTTATATGCTGATTTGTCACCACCTTTGATTCAGCCCACAACAGTGGTATTGTCAACAAGCTTAAATATGGCATTGGTATTGTACTTAGCCACACAAGCATAAGTCTAAAGTGAAGATAGTGCTGCCAATCTGACTGATTAGGATCTGTAAATGAGGAAATCAAGGATCTATTGGCATAAGGAGGTGTTGAGGCCATTGGTTAGTTTTGAGGGGATGATAGTACTGAATGCCAAGCTGTAGTCAATGAAAGGCATTCTGATGTATGCATCTTTGCTGTCCAGAAGATCCACTGTTGAGTGAAGACCCAATGAAATGACTTCCGCTCGGGATCTGTTATGGCAGTAGAGAGAGATTCTCTTGGACCGTCTCTGTCTTCTGGAGGTTTGCCATGTGAATAAAGAATTTATGTTTCCCAGTCACATTTTCCGTGTGGCTTGGTCTTAGTTCAGTCACAACAGTTTTATTTCCAGAGTCATTGTGAATGGAAATAAACATTGAATGTCTTAAAATGTCTTACAACCCCTAAATTCATTCAGAGGTTCTACTAACATAGTAAAATTGTTCAACACACATGCGCAATTTGGCAGGGGTTATAGAACTCTAGTAATCCCAGATTACCAGGTTCAAGAATAGCTATTTCCCTTCAACCAACTTGCACAGCCATGATCATAACCTCAGTATAGCAACACTTTGGTTGGTTAAATAACTTGTATTAAATTGCAATAGACTTCTTTTACCTTCTATATCTTATCTTGTAAAAAAAGGTGTATAACTTGTTTAATTTACATTTTTATTGTAAATGCTACTTATCTGATTCTATGTGCTAGTGAATCTGCCACCAGTAGTTTCTTCATTCCACACGTGCTTATGACAATAAACTCAACATTTATTTAAAGTTGATGTACTCTTTTGTTTCCTTTATGCTACTTACCCGTATGAGGGATAACTTACAATGATCTATTGACCTTTTAACCCGCACATGAAATATTATTTATTTATTTATTCATTTAGTGATACCGCTTAGAGTAGGCCCCCCTGGCCCTTGCAGCAATGTTGCCCCAGTAAACCCCAACAACCCCGATTTAACCCTAACTTAATCACAGGACAATTTACAATGATCAGCTAATCTACTTAGTAAGTCTTTGGACTGTGGGAGGAAATCAGAGTACCTGGAAAAAACCAACACCTTCCACGAGGAGGACATACAGACTCCTTACAGATGACATCAGAGTTAAACTCTGAACTGTAATAGCGTTACGTTAACTGCTACGTTACTGCGGTGCCCATGTGCAGCTCTGATCACCATGTTACAGGAAGGAGGACATAAAGCTTGGGGTGATCAGAAAAGATAAAGCCTTAGAATTCTGCAGCACAACAACAGACCCATGAGCCATCTAGTCCATGCCAACCTGCATACAAACTATAGCCCTCTATACTCCTCCAGTCCATGCATCTATCCAAACTTCTCATAAATATTACAGTTGAACCCATATCTAAACACTTTGCACAACCCTTACGTTCTCCTTAAATTTTTCTTTTACTCTAAACATTTGACCTCTAGTTCTAGTCACACCCCTCCCCGAGGGGAAAAATCCTGCTTGCATTCATACAATCTATACTACTGATAATTTCATATACTATTATAAAATCCCTCCTCATTCTCCTGATCTCTGATCTCCAGGGAATAAAGTCTGAACTTATTTATCCTTTCCCTATAACTATGACTTTCCAGACCTAACAACATCCTTGTAATACTTTTCAGCACTCTCTCAAACTTACTGATATCTTTCCTGTGGGTCAGTGACCAAAACTGCAAACCATACTCCAAATCTGGCCTCACCAATGTCTTGTAGAACTTCAACATTACATTCTAACTCTGTACGTAATAGTCAGATTTATGGAGGTTAATGTGCCAAAAGTTCTTTTCACAACCCTATCTACCTGTGATGCCAGGTTCAAGAAATTATAGATCAGTATTTCCAGAGTCCTCTGTCCTACTGCATTCCCCAGTGCCCTATTGCTCATTGCCTTCCAATGTCAAATGGAATTTAACATTGCATACTTGTCTGTTAAAATTCCATATGATACTTTTCAGCCCACTTTTCCAGCTTGTCCAGATTCCACTGCAGCCAGAGTAAATCCCTGAGTGTCAGAGAACAAACAAACTCCACACAGACAGTTCTGTAAATCCAGATTGAATATGGATCCTTGGATCTGTGAGGGAGTTGCACTAACTCCTGTTCATTGAGAATGCTGGAGAAACTCAGCAGGTCAGGCAGCATCTATGGAAAGGAATAAACAGTCACTCTTTTGGGTGAGACCCTTCCTCAATCCTGATAAAAGGTCTTGATCTTAACTTGAGTTGGAAAAACAACAGTCCCAAAGTGTTTTTACACTCCCTCCAATACAAAGAACATACACTGCATACAGGCATCCACATGCACAAACTAAATGAATAGACCTGGATTCAAATTCAGATTTCAGATTCAATTATTTATCACTTGTACATTTATAAAGTATAGATTTAAAGCTGAGAGGTGTAAGCTCAAAGGAGATGTGCAGAGGCAAGTTTTTTTTTTACACAGACAATATTACCGTAAGATCATGAGATATAGGAGCAGAATTAGGCCATTTGGCCCATCAGGTCTGCTCTGCTAATTCATTGTAGCTGATCCATTTCCCTCTCAGCCCCAGTCTTCTGCCTTCTCCCTGAAACCCTTCATGCCCTGACTAATCAAGAATCAATCAACCTCTGCCTTAAGTATATTGAATGACTTGGCCTCCACAGCCGCCAGTGGCAATGAATTCCACAGATTCACCACGCTCTGGCTAAAGAAATTCCTCTTCATCTCCATTCTAAAAGGATGCCCCTCTATTTCGAGGCTGTGTCTTCCGGAATTAGACTCCCCCAACAAAATTCAAGGGGCGTATAGCCCGATGGGAGTTTGGGGAGCTGGGTTAAGCACAATAGGCAGCGATTTAAACAGAGAGAGGAGAAATGGGCTAAAAATTCTATATCTGAATGCGCGAAGTGTCAGAAATAAGGCAGATGAGCTTGAAGCCCAGGTGCGAATGGGCAACTATGATGTTGTTGGGATAACGGAGACATGGCTGCAGGGAGATCAGACCTGGGAAATGAATGTACAAGGGTACACGTGCTATCATAGGGACAGAAATGAGGGCAGAGGGGATGGGGTGGCCCTGTTGGTGAGGAATGAGATTCAGTCCTTTGCAAGGGGGAACATAGGATCACGAGAAGTAGAGTTTGTGTGGATAGAACTCAGGAACAGCAAGGGCAAAAAGACCCTAATGGGTGTTGTCTACAGGTCACCAAACAGTAGCATGGATATTGGGTGCAAGTTGAATAGGGAGTTAACATTGGCATGTGGCAAAGGTAATGTCACAGTAGTTATAGGGGATTTCAACATGCAGGTGAACTGGGAGAATCAGGTTGGTGCTGGACCACAGGATAGGGAATTTGTAGAGTGCCTACGGGATGCATTCTTGGAACAGCTTGTACGAGAGCTGACCAGGGACAAAGCTATTCTGGATTTAGTGTTACGTAATGAACAGGATTTGATAAGCGATCTTGAAGTAAAGGAGCCATTAGGACGTAGTGACCATAATATGATAAGTTTTTATCTGCAATTTGAGAAGGATAAGGGCAGCTCGGAAGTGTCAGTGTTGCAGTTGAACAGGGGAAACTATGGAGCCATGAGGGAGGAGCTGGCCAAAGTTAACTGGACAGATATCCTAGCAGAAAAGACAGTAGAACAGCAATGGCAGGTATTCTTGGGAATAATGCACAAGGTGCAAAATCAGTTCATCCCCCGGAGAAGGAAGGATTCAAAGGGGGGAAAGGGGCCACAGTAGTTGACAAAGGAAGTCAGAGATTGCATAGCATTAAAAAAAAGGAAATATGACAGAGCTAAGGTGAGTGGGAGGACAGATGATTGGAAATTTTTAAGGAACAACAGAACTTAACTAAAAAGGCAATACGGGGAGAAAAAATGAGGTACGAACGCAAGCTAGACAGGAATATAAAGGAGGATAGCACAAGCTTTTTTAGGTATGTGAAGAGAAAGAAGATAGTTAAGAACAATGTTGGGCCCTTGAAGAATGAATTGGGTGAAATTGTTATGGGAAACAGAGAAATGGCAGAAGAATTTAATAAGTACTTTAGATCTGTCTTCACTAGGGAAGACACAAGCAATCTCCCAGATGTATAGATGGGCCAAGGACATAAGGTAACAGAGGAAATGAAACAGATTGACATTAGGAAGGAAACGGTGATGAGTAGACTGTTGGGACTGAAGGCTGACAAATCCCCAGGTCCAGATGGTCTGCATCCTAGGGTACTAAAGGAGGTAGCCCTGGAAATTGTGGATGCATTGGTAATCATTTTCCAATGCTCCTGAGATTCAGGATCAGTTCCTGAAGATTGGAGAATGGTTAATGTTATCCCACTTTTTAAGAAAGGAGGGAGGGAGAAAACAGAGAACTATCGTCCTGTCAGCCTAACATCAGTAGTGGGGAAGATGCTAGAGTCCATTATTAAAGATGAAATAGTGGCTTATCTAGATAGCAGTGATAGGATTGGGCTGAGCCAGCATGGATTTACCAAGGGTAAATCATGCTTGACTAATCTATTGGAGTTTTTCAAGGATGTAACCAGGAAGTTAGATGGGGGAGATCCAGTGGATGTAGTGTACATTGATTTTCAGAAGGCATTTGATAAGGTCCCACATAGGAGATTGGTGGATAAAATCAGAGCTCATGGCATTGGGGGGAAGATATTGACATGGATAGAAAACTGGTTGGCAGATAGAAAGCAAAGGGTAGCGGTGAAGGGGTGTTTCTCAGAATGGCAGGTGGTGACTAGTGGGGTGCCACAGAGCTCGGTATTGGGACCACAGCTGTTTACGATTTACATCAACGATTTAGATAAAGGCATTGAGAATAACATCAGCAAGTTTGCTGATGATACTAAGCTGGGTGGCAGTGTGACATGTGATGAGGATGTTAGGAGAATTCAGGGTGACTTGGATAGGCTGAGTGAGTGGGCAGATACTTGGCAGATGACGTTTAATGTGAATAAGTGTGAGGTTATCCACTTTGGGAGTAAGAACAGGAAGGCAGATTATTATCTGAACGGTGTAGAGTTAGGTAAGGGAGAAATACAAAGAGATCTAGGAGTCCTTGTTCATCAGTCACTGAAGGTGAATGAGCAAGTGCAGCAGGCAGTGAAGAAGGCTAATGGAATGTTGGCCTTTATTACAAAGGGAATTGAGTACAAGAGCAAGGAAATCCTTTTGCATTTGTACAGGGCCCTGGTGAGACCACATCTGGAGTATTGTGTACAGTTTTGGTCTCCATGGTTAAGGAAGGACATCCTGACTATAGAGGAAGTGCAGCGTAGATTCACGAGGTTAATTCCTGGGAGGTCCGGACTGTCTTATGCAGAGAGGTTAGAGAGATTGGGCTTGTACAAGCTGGAATTAAGGAGATTGAGAGGGGATCTGATTGCAACATATAAGATTATTAAGGGATTGGACAAGATAGAGGCAGGAAATATGTTCCAGATGCTGGGAGAGTCCAGTACCAGAGGGCATGGTTTGAGAATAAGGGGTAGGTCATTTAGGACAGAGTGAAGGAAAAACTTCTTCTCCCAGAGGGTTGTGGGGGTCTGGAATGCACTGCCTCAGAAGGTAGTGGAGGCCAATTCTCTGGATGCTTTCAAGAAGGAGCTAGATAGGTATCTTATGGATAGGGGAATCAAGGGATATGGGGACAAGGCAGGAACCGGGTATTGATAGTAGATGATCAGCCATGATCTCAGAATGGCGGTGCAGGCTCGAAGGGCTGAATGGTCTACTTCTGCACCTATTGTCTATTGTCTATAGGAAACACCTTCCGCACATCCACTCTATTGAGGCCTTTCATTGAGGTCACTCTTCTTCCTTTTGAATTCCAGGGAGTAGAGGCCCAGAACCATCAAATGTTCCTCATATGACAAGCCTTTCAATCCTGGAATCATTTCTGTGAACCTCCTTTGAACTCACTCTAATGTCATCACATCCTTCCTTAGATTAGAGTCCCAAAACTGCTTACAATACTCCAACTGAGTCTTCATCGGTGCTTTATAAAGCCTCAACATTACATAGGTGTTGCAGCATTTTTTGTGTGTCGCTCTGAATTTCCTGCAGAATCTCTTGTGTTTATTATTACTAACTGTTGGTTTTGAAATCAGTGTTGGAGTTACTGAATAATAGGTTTTTTTTATCCAGCTATTGGGCAAAACTGGATGAGACCAAGGACCATCTGCCTGAGTCTGTTGGACAACCTGAAGCTGGAGCTACAGTAACAATCATTCATAAATTCAAACCCATTCAGAATAAGCAGATCCTGGAGAACCAATTACTCCCATGTTGATCAAGTTAACAGACACCTGTTTTTATGTGGTTCAAGAAGACATCCTTAACGAGGATGTAAGAGAGTTACTGATTACCGGTTCTCCATATGCAGCTTGAGTAAGAACAACAGTGTGCTGCAGACAGGAATACTAAAGGGTGCAACGTAAGAGAATCTTATCCAGGTGAACTTCTCTTCCTTTGCTCTTTTGTATCCTGCATCGGATTGTCATCTGTTCTTCAGGCAGAGACAAAAGTAAAGATGCAGAGGAGATTTACTATGACGCTGCCTGGATTAGAGAGCATGTCTTATGAGTAAAGGTTGAGCGCGGCAGGACTTTTATCTTTGGAGTGAAGGAGAATGCATTAGGAGTCTTGATAGAGATATATACAAGCCATAGATAGAGTGGACTGATTTTACTCAGGCAATGGGTAATACCAGATGACATAGAATGCACACAGTGGTTTTTTACCTAATATCAGATGGCATAATTTTAAGTTGATTAGAGGAAAGTATAGGGGAGTGTCAGAAGTAGGTTTTTTACATGAATGAAGTGTCCTGTTGAAGGGTCTAACCTCAAAGTGTCGACTGTTTATGCCCTCTATAGATGGTGTCAAACCTGCTGAGTTCTTCCAGCATTTTGTGTGCATTTGGGAGTAATCTTACAAGGAAAAATTGATGATGTCGGCATGCTCTGGGATCAGGCAAGAGGTATGAGAGCTGGTGACTCTCTGGGTACACAAATCAGTGAGATGATAGGAGTGTGAATGTTTCTGTTAGTGGTAGGGTCTGGACCAGAGGGCACAGCCTCAGAATAGAACAGAGATGGAACAGAGATGAGGATGACTTTCTTAAGCCAGAGGGTAGTGAATGGGCAGAATCCATTGCCACAGACAGCTGTGGAGGGCAAGTCATTCAGTACATTTAAAGTGGATGTTGATACAAATGTTTGTAGATCGGGACATCATAAATCACCTGTGACGGAATGGCGGAGCAGACTCGATGGGCTGAATGGTGTGAGACACTCATATCTCATGGCCTTATGGTCTTAACGCAAACAACACATTCACTGTATCTTTTGATGTACATGTGACAAATAAATTAATCCAAATCTGAATCTGATTCAAGATTCAAGATTGTTTAATGTCATTTCTACAGTTGTAAAGGAGAATTAAATAGTTGTTACTCCAGATCCAACACAGCACAAAAAACATAAAAGGTAAAGAACAAAATAATAATAATAAAACACAGTAAATATACATACATAACATAGCTTATTTGCATATATTAACTGCATGTGAATAAAGTGACGCTAGGCGCAAGAGTGTCTGTACATAAGGTGACTGACAGGAAATGATGAACTAGTGGTGGTGAGGGGTGTGGAGATTAGTGGGTGGAGGTGTTCATCAGACTTACTACTTGGGGAAAGTAACAGTTTTTGAGTCTGATGGTTCTGGTGTGGGTGTTATATTGCCTCCTCCTTGAACATTAATTTAGAACAGAGATGAGGAGGAATTTCTTTAGCTAAAGAGTGGTGAACCTGGGGAATTCATTGTCATGGATGCCTGAGGAGGCCAAGTCATTGGGTTGATAGGTTCTAGATTAGTAAGGTTGCAGAGTGAAGGCAAGGGAATGGGGCTGTGTGGGATAATGAACAAATAAATTAGCCATGATGGAATGGTCAAGCAGACTCAATGGGCCAAATGGTCTAATTCTGATCCTGTGTCTTATCATCTTATGATCTCATGTGACATCACTTTCAATGATCTATGGACCTGTACTCCCAGGTCCCTCTGTTTCCTCACTTTTCCTGTTGGTGACCATTTGTAGTGGAAGTTCTACGCTGGTTTGACTTTCCAAAAATGCATCACCTTGCATTGAAATCCCTTTGATACTCCTTGGTTCCTTTCCCTAACTGGCCAAGATTCACCTTGTAGTCTAGTGCATTTTAATTTATTCTGTATTTCATTTTAATGCATAATTTGCTACTCAATTTGTCTTTTTTATACCTATTTAACTGTTTCCATGAAATTCCAACTAATTAAGACAAGGTTGGATAGATTTTTGCATAGTAAGGGAATTAAGGGTTACGGGGAAAAGGCAGGTAGGTGGAGATGAGTCCATGGCCAGATCAGCCATGGTCTTATTGAATGGCTGAGCAGGCTCAGTGAGCCAGATGGCCTACTCCTCCTATTTCTTATGTTCTTATGTAATTGGACCAAAATGTACAGGTCCTGATGTGTCCCAATTAACCAGAATCCACTGAAAGCTCATTCATTTGTTCATTTGTTAACCCAGTATTGTACCTTGCAGTTTCAGGTATGTCCAGTAGAGGGTCCCTGATCTTGGAGACACATCTTTCATCCCTTTGGATGAACCATCTGAGAAGCGAGTCATTGGTACAGTGGACTTTTCATGTTGGTATGCAAGCTCCTGATAATTTTTCATGCTTAGCTAATTATCAGTTAAGCCGAATGCAAAAGTTTTGAGTTTAGAATTGTGTTCTGTTCCAACTGTGGCCTCACCCATCTTTGTAGAAGTCAAAGTAAATTTATTATCAAAGTGTGTATAGCCCTCAGATACTAGAATCTTTATCTATTTATTGATAAGTTGAGGCTATAAGTGGCAGCTTTGACTGTTATTATCCATCCTTCATGCTCCTAAGCTAGTGAAATACTCTGGAGCCCACCACAGTGGTGAGAGTAGAGACATAGACCAGTAAAGGAAGGCGGTTGCCTCTCGAGTATATTAGTCAAGCTGCACGTTCTTTACAATCCTGTGGACTGACTGTCACCATTACTGAGGCAAGAACTGAAAATGCTTTTAGGTCTAGAATCAGAAACAGAACCAGGTTTAATATCATTGACATCTGTCATGAAATTTGTTATTTTTCAGCAGCAGTATACTATACACATAATAATAAAAACTTTAAATTATAATAAGATGTGTGTGTGTGTGTAAAACAAAAAATAGGTAGTGCAAAAATAAGATAATAGGTAAATTTATTGTTGCTCACTGCATTGTTGTAAACATACAAACTCCTCACAGATAACGATGGGAATTGAACCCTACAATTCAGGAAATTTGGGTTATTCATGGTATGTGGCTGTAACTATTGATCTTACTGCAGCAGTCCTGAATGGAAATGTTCGAAGATTCAATGAGACGATATGACATAGGAGTAGAATTAGGCCTTTCGGCCTATTGAGTCTGCTTCACCATTCTATCACGGCTGATTTATTATCTCTCTTAACCCCATTCTCCTGCCTTTTGCAGTAACATTTGATTAATCAAGAACCTATCAACCTCTGCTTTAGCGACCTTTGGAACGGCACAAAAAGAATTTACAGTCTCGCGCACCATTTTAACAATCTAATTGCTTGAATTTAAATTATCTGGTGTGGCTCTAAATTAACTGTCTAGAATCGATGGTAGACCTCCTGGAGGCAAAGGCAATGGCTTGATCAGTCTAATTCCACACCTCTATGATAGCTGTTAATAACTCATCTGAGGGACAGCGTCCCCAGCTGTGTGGCACTCCCTCAGCACTGCACGACAGAATGGCGGTGTGCTTTCCCCAGCTGCGTGGCACTCCCTCAGCACTGTGTGGCGGAATGGCAGCGTGATTTCCTGTGGGCTTTCGAAAGGCCTTTCACAAACTCAGTTTGATAACATAAATTGGAGAGTGCGAATTGAAAAAGCACAGTAGCAGCATGGATTGAAAAAAAATTGACTGAGGAGTAGCAGAAGAGAGATGTGGTAAATAGGTGTTTCTCACAGACTGGGTGTGATCGTACAATGTAGCTCCCCGGGGTTCAGCTGAGGCAGCTCAGTCATTTCTGATATGTATTAATGCCCGCCCATCTTCTCTTCTGAATTAAAGTGTTTCTACAGGCAACTCTGCCCACAACGAAGTGAAAATGAATTGCATCACTCAAATTAAACCAAGTGTGTGACTCTTGTATCCGAGGGGATCGCTTGCTGGACAAACTAATCAACTTAATCTAAATGCAATCTATCAATCCGTGAATCTTCGAGTTAAAAACAATCTTGTTAACTGCAGAAGCCTGGAACTCAGAATGGCCTGCTGGTCGAAACTATTTCATGTCCACAGAGGCCAAGTTAATTCAGTTTTGTTTGCCGTTCTGTGCTAAATTAACTTTGGTTTTATTTTTCAAGATAAAGAGATTAGCTTTACTTGTCATGTGCACCGAAACATACAGTGAACTGTGTTGCTTGCGTCAGATCAAATCAGTGAGGCTGTGTTGGGGGCAGCCTGCAAGTGGTGCCATGCTTCCAGAGGCATAATCGCTAATTCTAACCTTAACCCATAGGCCTTTCAGATGTGTGAGGAAAATGAAGCACCCGCAGGAAACCCATGCTCCCACAGGGAGAACTTAAAGGCAGCGGCTATAAGAAATGTATTTGGGTGGTGGGCTGGAGATATGTCTCTACCAAAGGAGGTGTAAGCCACTCCTTCCCTCCACTAGCCTACAGGTCACTCTTGCCTCCCAATCAGGGTCATGTGAAGGCACGGGTGCAGGTGGTGGATGGTCGTATGAGCAGCTGGTGCACATCTTATTCCTGGTTATATGACTACTAACACCAGGCAGACAAAGAGTATTGATAATGGCTGGGGTCAACCGTCTTGTAAAGACACTGCCCAGAAGAAGGCAATGGCAAACCGCTTCTATAGAAAAATTTGCCAAGAACAATCCTGGCCATGGAGACCATGGTCGCCCACTTCATACGACACGGCACGTAATGATGATGATGAGTGGTGGGTGTCAGGAGCACCCTGCCAAGGTGGCACTTGAGTCTGAATCAGGCACACACAGATCAAAAGAAAAAAGCAACTATCATGCTTGAAGATATATTGCACCACTATTAGAACATGAGGACATTTAAGGAATACAGCCCATCCATGCTACTTACATCGTTTTGCAATCATCAAGCAAGGAATCGAACCTGGTACGCCACTTGGCTTTGTGGCTGCTTTCCCCACCAGCCATTGTCCCTCTTCAGTCCGCTGACCATCCACTGGCCCCTGTCTCGTCCCTCACCTTCCCCTCTTTATACCAGCTATCTCTCCTCTGCACTCTCAGCCCTGATTCAGGGTTTCAATCTGAAATGTTGATAATTTCTTCCTGTCCCTTCCCACTCCCCCTACTCCCAATGATGCAACCAAAGCTGCCCCACACATCACCAGCACCAGCCTAACTGCCATCAAGGACGGATATACAGAAAGGTGCCGGAAAAGGGCCAGTAACATTATAAAGGATCCCACCCACTTTGCTCATGGACTGCTTCTCCACTCCCATCATAAAACCATAAGATACAGGAGCAGAATTAGGCCACTTGGTCCACCAAATTCACTCCACCATTTCCTTCTCAGCCCCAATTTCCTGCCTTCTCCCCGTAACCTTTTATGTCCTGATTAATCATGACCCTATCAACCTCTTCCTCAAATACGCTCGATGACTTGGGCTTCATAGTAGGCTGTGGCAATAAATTCCACAGATCGACCACTCTCTGGCTAAAGAAATTCCTCCTCATCTCTGTTCTAAATGGATGTCCCTCTATTTTGAGGCTGTGTCCTCTGGTCTTAAAGCCCCCCCCCCCCCACCACAGAAAACATCCTCTCCATATCCACTTTATTATGACCTTTCAACATTCTGAAGATTTCAATGAGATCCCCCTTCATTCTTCATTCAGTGAGTAGCGCCCCAGAGACATCAAACACTCCTCATATGACAAGCCTTTCAATTCTGGTATCATTTTCACAAATCTCCTTTGAACCCTCTCTAATGTTAGCACATCCTTTCTTAGATAAGGTGCCCAAAACTCCATCAGGAAGGAGACTCCGTAGCATCCACGCCAGGAACATCAGACTCAAAACAGTTACTTTCCCCAAGCAGTAAGGCTGTTCAACACTCTCACCCACTACTCTGCCCCTCCACACCCCCCCACCACCACTACTTTATCATTTCCTGTCAGTCACCTTATGTACAGACACTCCTGTGCCCAGCGTCACTTTATGGACATATAATCATCTATCTATATAAGCTATCTTATATATTTATACGTAATGTGTTTTTAAAATTTTTGTTGCGTTCTTTATCTTACTGGATTTTTTCTTTGCTGCATCAGATCCGGAGTAATAATTATTTTGCTCTTCTTTACACTTGTGAACTGGAAATGACATTAAACAATCTTGCTTCTTGAATCTTGTGTTCCTCTGGCAGATTGTTTATTTGCTCCAGATCCAGCATCTGCATTCTTTTGAGCCTCTCTGTTAAGAGCCCTGATTGACACTGTTTCGAACAAACCCATGCGCAGCGATGGGAACTCTATCCTGTGTATAAAAGAATTTCCTCACCTCTCTGCACTCACTCCCACCAACCCCCACCGTATTAACGTTCATCACTTTAACTCTGCAGCCCTTGGTCCTACGGTGATCTCACCAGTGGGCACTGCTCCCTGTTCTCAACTGTTCATCATTGCAATGCCTGCATTTGAATTAATAGCACAAGCCCTGACATTGCCAGCTTGTCAGCTGTGATCAGCCCCAGACTCACTCTCAATGAACTGCAGTGAAAATCTCATCTTGCACCAGTCTCAGCTCAGGAAGAAGCCATCGGCCTCAGAATGTGCCTTGAATGCAGAACAGCGTCGACAACCTGACTCTGCAGTCCGTCCTGAATTCTCTTAAAGGGGAATCACTTTAGTCTTGAGATGGCGTCTTGTTGAGTGGGAGAGCAGCCACAAAGCCCAGAGGGTTCGCCAAGTCTGAGTCCTCGTTTGGTGATTGATAAACAAAGTAAATAGCGGCGATGGGCTGTGTCAGTGGAACGGAGTTCCATTATGGTATGGCCCCTGTCAAAACTTCTTCCTGCAGAACTCTATAGCCACATAGGATCACTGCTCATAACCTTAGTCCCTTACTGCTGAGACTTCAGGTTTATTATCACTGACAAATGCTATGACATTTATTCATTGCAGCAGTACAATGCAATACATAAAAATCATGATGTTGCTATCAATCATACAAATAAATAAATAGATAGACAGACACAGACAGACAGATAGATTGACAGACAGGCAGAAAGATAGATAGACAGCTAGATAGGCGGAAAGATAGACAGACGGACAGCTAAATAGGCAGATAGATTCACGATAGTTCTAATGTCATTTCCTGTACACAACTGTAAGGAGAAGAAATAATTGTTATCCAAGTCTGATGCAGCACAAAAACAACACTATAGATAAAGGACATACTAATAACAGCAACAACAATAATAATAATAACAATAATAATAAACACCACTATGAATACTTAAGATGGCTTATATACACAGATTCATTGTATGCTCATTAAATGAAGCTAAGCTGTATGTAAGGTGACTAATGTCTTATCTGCCATCAAGATATGTACAGAAAAGTGCCAGTAAAGGTCCAATAACATCATGAGAGATCCCACCCACCCTCCTCATGGACTGTTTGTCCCAATCGCATCAGGGATGAGGCTATGTAGCATCCACACCAGGACCACCAGACTCAAAAACAGTTACCTTACCTAAGCAGTAAATCTACCTGTTATCAAGGAGATGGAGAGATAGACAGATAGACTAATAGATAGATAGATAGACAGATAGACGGAGATATAGACAGCTAGATAGATAAACAGCTAGATGGATAGATAGGTACTTAGATTCTAATTTGTTTACTTGCCACATGTACATTGTAACATACAAGGAAATGTGTGATAAATGTGTGATTTCCAGTAACAAACAGCATACACACACACACACACACACACACAGTCACACACACACACACACACACACACACACACACACACACACAGTCACACACACACACACACACACACACACACACACACACACACACACACACACACACACACACACACACACACACACAGTGCAAAAGAGGAATAGAAGGGTAGTATTCATGGGTTCATGGACCATTCAGAAGCTTGAGGGTAGAGGGGAAGAGAGTGTTCCTGAATTGTTGAGTGTGGGTCTTCAGGCTCCTGTACCTCCTCACTGACGAAGCTGTCCTTGAGTCTGGGGGCATGTGCTTTCATGCTGTTTTATTGTCTGCCCAATAGGAGGGGGAAGAGAGAAAATATCTAGGGTAGCCCTCATCCAAACACTTGAACAGAATAATGGTGCCTTGAGAAAATACTCAGCCCCTGCAACTAATTTCAATTTTATTCTCTCATTCTCTAAATTCAAAATATATTGAAATGGGATTTTTGAGCTAATTTATAAAGCATTGTTCATCATGAAATTCAAAAGAAAAAATCCAAAGCCCGTCAACAATTTGCTAGAAGCTGAAAACCAAAATTGTGAGGCTGAAAAATATTCATCCCCTTTGTAATTACAGTGCTAACTTTCCTCAGGTGTAATATACAATATTACCATACCAGCTCACCCTATTTGTTGATGTACAGAAAATTGGAGGATCACCTGTTTTTTCTCTATAGAAAACAGTTTCCAACTATAGATTTTCAACACACCAAAGCAAAATGAAGACAAAAGAGCATTCAAGGCAAGTCAGAGAAATGATAATAGAGAAGTATAAAACTGGGGAAGGGTACGAGACCATCTGAAAGGTAGTCAACTTACCTCAGAGCTCAGTACAGTCTCATGAAAAAGTGGAAAATCTATAAAAGCACAGCCACACGTCCTCGGTCAGGCTGCCCCTCTAAATTTAGTCTCCAGAAAAGTATGGCACTTGTAAGAGAGGCTATTGTGATGCCAGCAGTTACTCCGAAGTCAGTGGCTGCAATGGAGATTAAGTTCATGGCTGCACAATGTCTAAGGCCTTTCACAAAAAGAGTAATTATGGAAGAGTGCAAAGACAAAGCTTGGCTAAAAAAAATGCACATTCTAGCTTGTAAAGACTTTGCAAAGTGTCACTTAGAAGATACTGTAAAGATGTAGAAGCTCTTGTGGTCAGATGAGACAAAAGTGGAACTTTTTGGCCTCAACACTAAGCAGTATGTGTAGGTAACACCATCCCCACTGTAAAGCATGGTGGAGCCTGCATCACAATATGGGGATGCTTTTCAGCAGCAGGGACTGGAAATCTGGTCAGGATAGACAGGAAGTTGAATGCAGTTAAGTACAGAGAGATGCTGAATAAAAAAAAACTGCTAGCCTCTGCCAGAAAGACCATAGGAGCAGAATTAATCCATTTCACCCATTGAGTCTGCTCGGCAGTTTCATCATGACTGATCCTCTTTCCCTCTCAACCACAATCTCCTGCCTTCTCCCCATATCCCTTCATGCCCTGACTAATCAAGCATCTATCAACCTCTGTCTTAAATATGTATAAAGACTTGGCATCCACAAATGCCTGTGGTAAAGAATTCTGCAGATTCACCACTCTCTGGCTAAATAAATTCCATCTCATCTCCATTCTAAAAGAACACCACTCTATTCTGAGGCAGAGCCTTCTGGTCTTAGACTCTCCCACCATAGGAAACATCCTCTCCACATCCACTCTGTCAAGGCCTTTCACAATTTGATGGGCTTCAATTAGTTCAGCCCTCACTCTTCTGAATTCTAGTGAATACAGACCCAGCCTCATCAAACACTCTTCAAATGACAATCTGTTAAATACCAGAATAATTTTTGTGAACCACTTTTGAACCCTTTCCAGTTTAAGCACAACGGGCGTCAAGTTCTCCGTGCCAAAGATTAAAGCAACCATCCTGATTGCTATCAGCGAAAGGTGCAAAAGCCAGCATCTGTGATGGTATGGGGGTGCATCAGTGCCTACGGCATGGGTGAGTTGCATGTATGTGAAGGTACCATTTACTCTGAGGCGTATATTAGGATTTTAGAGAGACATATGTTGCCATCAAGGCGGCGTCTCTGCTTATTTCAGCAGGACAATGCCAGACCACATTCTGCACGGGCTACAACAGCGTGGCTTTGTAGACACAGAGTGCGTGTGCTTGACTGGCCTGCTGCCAGTCCAGATCTATCTCCTATTGAAAGTGTATGGCGCATCATGAAGAGGAGAATCAGGCATCGGAGACCACGGACTGTTGAGCAGCTGAAGTCTTATATCAAGCAAGAATGGACAAAATTTCCAATCACAAATCTACTACAATTAGTATCCTCAGTTCCAAAACGATTAAAAAGTGTTATTAAAAGGAAAGGTGATGTAACACAATGGTAAACATGCCTCTGTCCCAACTTTTGTTGAGTGTGTTACGACCATCAAATTCTAAATTTGTGTATATTTACAAAATACAATTAAGTTGGCCAGTAAAACTATTGAAAATCTTTTCTTTGTACTTTTGTCAGTTAAATAAAGGTTCACGTGAATTAACATATCACAGATTTTTGTTTTTATTGCATTTTGGAAAATATCCCAACTTTTCTGGAAATGGGGTTTGTACTTATCTATCCTCTTACCTTCTTGTCAGCAGCAAACTTTGCAACAAAGCCATCAATTCCATTATCCAAATCATTGACATATAATATAGAAAGAATTGGTCCCAATATAGACCACTGTGGAACACCACTAGTCACCAGCAGCCAAGCCTCCCTTTATTCCCACACTTTGCCTCCTGCCAAACAGCCATTGTTTTATCTATGCTAGAATCTTTCCTGTAATAACATCCTGGAATACCTTCTTTCCTGTAACTTGTTAAGTAGCCTTCAGCCTTAAGTGTGGCACCTTGTCAAAGGCCTTCTGAAAATCCAAGTACACAACACTGACTGATTCTCTTTTGTTTATCTTGCTTGTTATTTTTTCAAAGAATTCCAACAGGTTTGTCAGTAAGATTTTTCATTGAGGAAATCATGTTGACTACTGCCTATTTTATCATGTTCCTCCAAGTACCCTGAGACCTCATTCTTAATAATCAACTCCAACACCTTCCCAAACATGGAGGTCAGACTAACTGGCCTATAACTTTCTTTCTTCTGCCTCTCTCCCTTCTTGAAGTGTGGAGTGGCATTTGCAATTTTCCAGTCTTCCAGAACCTAGTGATTCTTGAAAGATCATTATTAATGCCTTCACAATAATTTTGGCCACATCTTTCAGAACCCTGCAGTGTACACCATCTGGTCCATGTGATGTGTCTACTTACAGACCTTTCAGTTTCTAAGGAACCTTTTCCCTAATAATGGCAACTTCACAAACTTCATGACCCCGATACCTGGAACTTCCATCAAATTGCTAGTGTCTTCCACAGTGAAGACTAATGCAAAATACTTATTCAGTTCATCTACCATTTCATTGTCTTCCATTACTACCTCTCCAGCATTGTTTTCCATTGGTCCAATGCCCACTCTTGCCTCTCTTTTACACCTTATGTATCTTAAGAAATTTTTAGTATTTTCTTTAATATTTCTGGCTAACTTACTTTCATACTCCATCTTTATCTTCTGAATGACTTTATTTGTTGTCATCTGTTGCTTTTTAAAAGCTTCCCAATCGTCTAACTTCCCATTCTTTTTTTGGTCTGTATATAAGCCCCTCTTTGGCTTTTATGTAGGGTTTTGGCTTCTCTTGTTAGCCACAGTTGTGTCATCTTTCCTTTAGAATACTTTTTCCTCTTTGGAATGTATATACTCTGTACCTTCCAAATTGCTTCCAGAAATTCCAGTCATGCTGCTCTGCCATCATCCCTGCCAGTGTTCTTTTCCAATCAATTCTGGCCAACTCCTCTCTCATGCCTCTGGAATTCCCTTTACACTACTGCAATACTGATGCATATGACTTTAGTTTCTCCTTCCCAGATTTCAAGGTGAATTTGATCATATTATGATCACCTCCCCTTATGGTTCTTTTACCTTAAGTTCTCCAATCAATTCCGGTTCATTGCACAGCTTAAACTGGAGAGGAAGTTCATCTTTCAGCAGATTATGACACAAAGCACACTGCCAGAACAGCCATGGAGCGCCTTCAAAGGAAGAAAATTGATATCCTTTTAGTGGTCCAGTCAGAATCCTGACCTTAACTTGATCAAACCTCTCTGAGAAGGCCTCAAGATTGCAATCCACTGCCACTCCCCAGATAAACTGGCACAGCTTGAGCAATTTTGCAAAGTGGAATGCCAAGTCTTGCTCAATCATGTTGTACAAAGCTAATAGTGAACTATCCAAAAATAATATTGGCTGTAATAGTTGTGAGAGGTGATTCAACTAAGGACTCAGCAATGAGAGGTGAATACTCTAAAATTACCGACAATTCCAGTTTTGAATTTTTTTAGTTTTTTATGCTCTACAAGTTTCTTTTTTTTGAGATCTACTTTGAAAAAAGGAGCATGTGATTCACAAATAAAATTTTTCAGTTAAATTGATCAAAATCCCTGGTTGTAATACTCATTTATGTGAACAAAAGGTTAAGTGCTGAATTTACAAGGCATTGTACTTCCTTAATGAAAGTAGATTGAATCACCAATTCATCCTATTCATGGACTCAAACAAACATTATAAAAAGAGTTGTGTTTGTAAAGATATGAAGAATCAGCCAATCTGCAGTAAACTGAAATTGTACTCAGTAGTGAAGTGGTAAGAGGGAAATAGTAAATATACTGATGCAAATAATGCTGATTTGCTATGGTTGTTGGCTGAATCTAAACTGGCGACGAATTGGCATATTGGAGGGAGACTGAAAAACTGGTTGAATGGTTCTATGACAGCAACCTCTAACTCAATGTCAGCAAAACCAAAGGACTGAATATTGACCACAGAAGAAAGAAACCAGAGTTTTCATCTAACTTCCTGGTACAAGGGGAGGCAATGTTGACAAGCAAGATTTGAAGCTTGTAACAGAGATGAAGACTTGTTCTATTCTTCCTACAGCGTCGGAAGTGGAGAGGAAACATGATAGAGGTTTTTAAAGTAATAAAGGGCTGTCAGAATCTTTTCCCCAGGGTAGAACTGTCAAACATAAGAGGACACGCTTTCAAGCTTACAGTGGGGAAAGTTTAAAGGCAATGTGAAAGGCAAGTTTTTCTGACATAGAGTGATAGGGCCCTGGAATGGTAGTGGTGGAAGTAGACAGTTTGGTAGGGTTTAAGAGGTTTTTAGATGTGTGAGTCTGAAGAGAATGTGGAGGGACATGGATGATGTATGGGAGAAGGATATTTAAAGTGAGCTAGCATCAAGATCAGTACAACATGTGGTCCAAATGGCCTATCCACTGCAGTATGGCTCTATACAAGATTCTTTAATGTCATTTCCAGTAAAGAAGAGTAAAGGAGAATGAAATAACTTACACTGGATCCAGTGCAGCACTAAAAATAACACAATAGTATAAAGGACACCATAATAACAAAAAGCACAATGAATATAAATCCATAAGATAGCTGATATACATAGATTGATATCTGTAAAGTGACATTAGGTGCCGTAGTGTCTTTACATAAGGAGACAGACAGGAAATGATAAAGTAGGGTGGTTGGGGAATAAAGGGGTGGGTTAGTAGGCGGAGGTGTTGATGAACCTTACTGCTTGGGGCAAATAACTGTTTTTGAGTCTGGACCTAAAAGGTATCTGACAGGTAGTGAGGAAATATTAAAATAATGCTCTAGGTGCCATGTAAAACTTAACCAGGAGAGTAAAAGGAAACTCTGAGATAGTGGTTTTGGTGTTGTTAATTTTTGCAATCTTCCATACAGTCGTAGAGAGCACTACATCACAGAAACAGGCCCTTCAGCCCATCAAGTGAGTTCTCAAATAAAGGTAACTTCTGGCCACTTGTTAGTCATTAAATCTGCAGGTCAAAGTCAAAGTTGGGTTTATTGTCATCTGCACAAGTGTGCATTGCAGAGTATCAGATAAGTAACATTTACATGAAATAAAAACTAAAGTTAAATGATTTGTCATTTTACAAGGAAATAAATCACACAGCTAGAACAAAAAACGAACAAAGTGCATTGTAGTGTGAAGTGATTAAAATTACAAAATTTGATTCTAAACCAACAAATATCAAGACGTACAAACAAGCTGGATGAACTCAGCAGGTCGGGCAGCATCCGTTGAAACGAATGGTCAACATTTCAATAGATGCTGCCCAACCTGCTGAGTTCATCCAGCTTGTTTGTACGTCTTGATTTGACCACAGCATCTGCAGTGTACTTTGTGTTTAAATATCACGACGTGCACGCTCACTTTATTAGCTACCCTGTAGACCTGCTCATTAATGCAAATATCTAATCAGCCAATCACGTGGCAGCAACTCATTGTATAAAAACATGCAGACATGGTCAAGAGGTTCAGTTGTTGTTCAGACCAAACATCAGAATGGGGAGGAAATGCGATCAAAGTGATTTTGAATGTTAGTTCCAGTCAAGGTGGTTCAAGCATCTCATTTCTGATCTCCTGGGATTTTCACGCTAACTGTTTCTAGAGTTTACAGAGACTACTGCAAAAAAAAACAAACAAAAAAAAAAATCCACTGAACTCTAGTTCTGTGGGTGAAAACACCTTGTTAGTGAGAGAGGTAAGAGGAGAATCTCCAGACTGTTTCAAGCTGACAGTAAGGCAACAGTAACTCAAATAAACATCCAAAAAGTGCTGGAGGAACTCAGAGCAGGTCTGACAACATCTATGGAAATGTTTCAGACCAAGACCATTCTTCAGGACTGAAAAGGAAGTGGGAAGATATCAAAATGGAAATATTGGGGGAGGGAAAGGAGGTTAGTTAGAAGGTGATAGGTGAAGCCTGGAGGGTGGGAAAGGTAAAGGGCTGGAGATAAAGGAATATGATAGGAGAGGAGAGTAGATCATAGGAGAAAAGAAAGGAGGAGGGGACCTAGGGTGAGGTAATACGCAGGTGAAAAAAGATAAAATGTCAGTGTGGGGAATAGAAGAAGAGAGGAGGAGGAAGGAATTATTTCTATTGGGAGGAGAAATTGATATTCATATCATCTCTTTGGAGGCTACCCAAAAGGAATATCAGGTGTTGTTCCTCCATACTGAGGGTGGCCTCGTCTTGGCACAAGAGGTGCCCATGGACCAACATGTTGGAACGGGAATGGGAATCGGAATTAAATTGGTTGGCCACCAGGATATTCTGGGAAGTTCAACTGGCAAGTAACTCAAGCACAACAGCGGTGTGCAGAAGAGCATCTCTAAATGCACAACACGTTGAACCTTGATGTGGAGGGGCTACAGCAGCAGAGCGCCGCAAACATACACCCGGTGGCCAGTGACTGCACGGCAGTGATAATAAACCTGATTCTGCTTCATGGTGTTGTTTAACTGCAGATGTGTTAGGTTTTTCCCAGTTGCTTTAAGAAATGAATGGTTGAAAGGAAGCAGCCTTTCTTGAACCCAGTAGTGTGGTATCCAACCCCTGTCCATTTCCAAGATGGAGAGGGAGAAGGGGTGATGCCTGCCTCACGTGGCTAAAGCAGATGTCCAGCATGCAAAGAAAGACATCCTAGCAATGAGTAGTGAGTACAATCAGTGAAAAATGACCCCGGCCCACCATAACACACACTTCCACCCTGTTATGAATATAAGTCAATCAAATTAAATTGTTATCAATGCAAAGACTGATTAACAACCAATGTGCAGAAGAAGACAAATTGTGCAAATAATAAATAAATAATACTGACAACATGAGTTGTATTCTTCCATTGGACGTCAATAATCCATGAGACTGCGATAGACTAGGACGAGGTGTGAGGTGCACCAGACAGTACAGAGATTTGAAACCAATGGTTCAAGGTCACACATCTCTCTCTGAGACCACAATGACAATCTCATCTTGCACTAGTCCCTGCTTGGGAAGAAGCCATCACCCTCAGTGTGTGCGTTGAATGCAAAACAGTTTCTCTGACCTGAATCTGCAGCCAGTCCAGAATTCTTTTAAAAGGGAATCATCTCTGTCCCTTGCTGTTCAGTGGCGAGAGCTACCACAAAGACCACGAGGTTCACCAAGTTAGATTTCTTGTTTTCTGATTGTTAAACTGGTAGAGAGGTGCTCAAACAGGCTGTGTCAATGGACAGGACTTCCATCAGATATCATTTTTATCAATGCACTATAGAAAGCATCCTATCTGTATGCGTCGCAGCTTGGTGTTACAACTGCTTGGCCCGCGACTGTAAAAAGCCGCAGAGCTGAGCTGCTCTGTGCATCACAGGAACCTGCTTACCCTCTGTCTACACTCCTCACTGCCTCAGTAGAGCAGCCAGCATGGTCAAAGCCTCCACCCAGCCCAGGCGTACTTTCTTCTCCCCCACCCATCATGCAGAAGGTACAAAAGCCTGAAATCAGGTATCACCAGGCTCAAGGACAGCTTCCCTCCTGGTGTTATCATATTCCTGTATGATAAGATGGCTTCTTGATCTCACAATCTAATTTGTTGTGATCTTACTCTTTGTCATTTACCTACACTGCACTTTCTCTGTAGCCTTTACACCTTATTCTAGCTCAGAGCACCGTGTAGTGATTTGATTTTGTATGAACAGTATGCAAGGCAATCTTTTCACTATATCTCAGCGCGTGTGACAATAGTAAGCCAATACCAAAAACCAAAGTGAAGTTGTCCTGGAGCCTGTGCTCTGTCCACTCTGTGCTCTGTCCACTCTGTGCTCTGTGCTCCGTCCACTCTGTGCTCTGTGCTCTGTCCACTCTGTGCTCCGTCCACTCTGTGCTCTGTGCTCTGTCCACTCTGTGCTCCGTCCACTCTGTGCTCTGTGCTCTGTCCACTCTGTTGTATGGATCAGAACGCTGGCGCACGACAGAGAGCAACTTTGCTCTGTGCTCTGTCCACTCTGTGCTCTGTCCACTCTGTTGTATGGGTCAGAATGTTGGCGCACTACAGACAGCAACTTCGCCAAGCTGTCGCCATTCCACACCATGAGCCTCCAGAAGACCCTCCGTATTTTCTGGCCAAGAAAGATCTCCAACCATGCCCTACTCCTTCAGTATCATCAACATGAGGAGACGATGGAGATAGATTGGGCACGTGATGAGAAGAGAGACCAGCTCTGTCATCAAGACAGTACTTTATTGGACCCCTGAAGGGCGGAGGAAATGTGGGAGACAAAAGACAACTTGGCACCATGGCATCAAGGCAGAAATCAGGACCCTGACCCACACCTGGGGTAAAATAGAGAAGATGGCCAAAGACAGACAGAGATAGAGGACCATCATTGCTGCCCTAAACACTTGTAGCATAACAGGCTAAGTAATACCAACAACGGTAAATCTCCCTAACAAACCCATGCACTACAGAATGTCTGCTGTCCAAGGCTGGGTGACAAAATGGTATTTTACAAAGAAAATCCATTTAATCTCCATTTGAATGACAACTACACAGACAGGAAAGCATTAGAGTAGTGGTTCCCAACCTTTTTATGCCATGGACCCTTAGTACTAACCAAGGAGTCTGTGGACCATTGGTTGGGAAAGATCAACCAGAGTGCAGTAGACAACAAACTGTGCAAATGTTCCTAAAATGTTGAGTCTTCTGAATCTCCACCCTAATGAGAAGAGGGTATGTCCTGGATAGCTAGGATGCTATATAATGGATAGCAACACATATAAAATGCTGCAGGAGCTCAGCAGGTCAGGCAGCATCTATGGAGAAGAACAAACAGTTGATGTTCTTCAGGACTAATAATGCATGCCAGCTTCTTGAGGCATCACCTCTAGAAGATGCCCTCTATGGTGGCAGTTAGAAAGACATATGGTTAGGCAGGGATCGGAGGGATGTTGACCAGACATCTATGATCTTCCTGACAAATTCTAGGGCCCAAATCTATTGTTACTCCATCGCTGAAACACCTGAGTACCCACAAAGTGAGCTCTGTTTACCAAAGATTCCCTGGAATTACTCCTCTCCATTCTTGGGTTTGGCACTGTTGACACACAGAGTCTAGAAAACTGACAGTTCGATATCTGCAGAGAAATGTAGTTATGTAACAGTGAGAAAAACAAGTTATATCATATCAAAAGCATGGGATTTGCATAGTTGTAATATTAATACTTTAAATATTATAATTAGAGTAAATAGTTAGCAAATGTTCACCTGTTAGGATTGTCAAGGAAAGGTTTGCTTTAGTTTCATATTCTTAATAATCTCTGTTTTTTTGCATTTAAATTAGTTTATCTGCAGAATGTGCTTGTCAATATTTAATGGTTTTTAATTGTTCTGAAACCTCAGACCAAGCATTCACATCTGATGGAGGTTTTTGATTTGGAACTGTGGTGAACTACACATACCTTTCTGGACACGCCCCCCTGCTGACTGCTCCTGTGGCTCCTCCCACAGACCCCTGTATAAAGGTGATTGGAGGCACTGCTCCTCCCTCAGTCTCCAGGATGTTGTGTGATGGTCTCTTGCTGCTGATAGTGCTCTCTTCCAGCTGATAAAAGCCTATCTCTCGCCTCACGTCTCCGAGAGTTATTGATGGTGCATCAGAAACACAGTACTGGGATGGGATTCTGCATCTGACATGTGTGTCTGTGTCTGTGTGTGAGATAGTGTGTGTGAGAGAAAGAGTGTGTGTGAGTGAGAGAGAGAGTGAGTGTGTGTGAATGAATGTGTGAGAGAGAATACATTGTGTGTGTGAGATAGTGTGTGTGTGAGGAAGTGTGTGTATGAGAGTGAGTCTGTGTGTGTGTGTGTGTGTGTGTGTGTGAGAGAGAGAGAGAGTGTGAGTGTGTCTGTAAATGTGTTAAGGCATCAGGTTCTCTCTTACATGAACCTGCCAATTGATGTTAAACTAGCCTTCTCTAAAGCTTCTCCATTTTTTCAATCCACAGTCTCGAAATCAATACTCATGTGTATTTACCTTTCTGTCTGCTCTTGTTAGATGTTAAATATGAATGTATATACAAACATAAAGATTTAGGAGCAGGGTTAGACCATTTGATCCATCATGTCTTCTCTGCTATTCTATCAATTCATGGGTGATGTGACTGTAACCACTCTCCTCTTTTCCCAGTAACCCTTCACCCCCTTGTTTATCAAGGACCTATCTCCTTCAGCCTTGAAAATCTTCAAAGATTCTATTTCTATTTCCTTTGAAGAAGAGATTTCCAAAGATTCACAGCAGTCTGAGAGTCAATAAGTAACAGTGTTTTCTTTGCTTACTTGCTTTTGGGTCAAACAGCATGGAAATTGGCATTTCGGCCCATTGAGTCTTTGCCAACCAAACCATTTTATCCAAGTCTTTTGTAAGTCACATGCTGCATTTTAAAGCTCTAAAATCTCTCAGCATTTCCAGGAATCCATAAGACATAGGAGAAGTATTTGGCAACTGGACCCATCAAGTCTGCTCCATCATCAATCATGGCTAATCTATTATTCCTCTCAATCCCATTTCCAAAATGTGCTTCCTTTTGAATGAATGTAAGCACATTTGCCAACATTTAACAGACTTTTACCTGCTCTTTCAACCTGTCTATATCTCTTAGTAGCCTCTTTATGTACCCTTTGCAATTTATTTTCCCCATTGTGTCAGAGGAGTTGATGGAATAAGGTACAAAAGCAACATAGAAGAGGAAATTAGGCAGTGATGTGAACTTGCAGGGAATGGATGGATATAGACCTTGTACAGGCAGTAGGGATTAGTTTAATATAGCTTTGTGGTTAGCACAGGCATGTTGGACTGAATGGCCTGTTCCTGTGCTGTACTGTTCGATTTCTATTGTGTGACTATGAAAAAGTTATCTTCAATGTCTGTTTATATCAGGTCAAAGCCTGCTCGTGATCTGTTTAATTTTATGCTCCTAACCTCTAGCCCAGAATCAGAATCAGATTTGGTTGGGTTGAGCTGTTCAATCTACTTGCAGACGTGTTTTCACCATGCGAGAAGACATCGTCAGTGCGCTGTTGATTGTGGCGTGTCCTCCAAATGTTTGGCGTTTATATACTTTTAAATCAGCTAGTTGGACGTCATTTCAGAAAGTCAATGGTGATATGGGGAGGAAATCCTGTCACTGATTGGTTGCATGGAGAACTGTGCGTTGTGGTATGGAGTTTTGCCCGTGTCGGATCATGAATAGCATCGAGGTCTGTATGTGTGTTTACAGAATTATGCATAGAAAACCATGCTTCTAGGAATTCTCTTGATGCTGTGAGTTTCTTTGCACCCTGACTTCCACTGATGCCTGGTAGAATTCGTGCCTCTCTCGATCTTCATGGGTAGAGACAAGGTTTGTTCCCCACATCTCCATTGAGTAATACATTGGTAATACAAAGTTCTGCAGGTCTAGTTCATTGGCTCATTCGCGAGAGAGACAGCGGGAGAGCTGCTGTTGCACGGGCCAGGCCCTCATGCTGCAGCGTTGCCTGTTGCAGCCACCAGGGGCAGTGTGGGAGAGAACAGAGGCATTGTGGGCAGGCTGGAAACATTATCCGTGGTGGATTGCAGGCTATTCTCTCCTGTCAGTGCTGCCCTCCTGTGTTCGCTCCCTGGAAGACAGACTGGATTGTCTGCAGCTGACCCAACGTGAGTTAGCTGATTAGCCTTCAGCTTCTGAACCAACTTCCATATGTTCTACCACTGTGAGATGAGGAATTGCTGCGTGCTTGTTCCTGCAGAAACATGGCTTCAAGCCAACAGCACATACACTATCCATCTTCAAGAATTTGTGCTAATATTAGTTGTTTATGACTGCAAGTGCTATCATGACAGTATGTGCCATATGTGACTGTATGTACTTGGCACGTTGTGTTGTTTGGCTGCTATACACGTTATGGTTGAAAGACAATTAAATCTGAACTTGAATTATGTTGTCTTGCACCAGCAGTGCAATGCAAGGGCATGAAAATCACAATATATTACAAAAATAAATAAATAATGAAAACAGAAGAAATGATGTGTAGTGCAACTGTCCAGAAATCTGATGGCGGAGGGGAAGAGGGATTATTCAGTGTGTGTATTCAAGCTTCTGTACTTCATCCCTGATGGCAATAATGAGAAGGGGGTCTGTTCCAAATGGTGAGAGCCCTAGTTTTATTGACGTGCAGCCGGACCATAACCCGCCATACCACTCCCATCTATGTACCTATTCAAATTCCTCTTAAATGTGGAAACTGAATCCACATCCACATTCACAAATTTGCTGATCCAGTTTACTACATTATCTGTCAATGTTTCGGGCCAAGTGAAGTGTTGCCTCTCCTGGAATGCCTCCACCATTCAGGGCCCCAAACAACCCTTCCAGGTGAGGCAACACTTCGCTTGTGAGTCTGTTGGGGTAATCTATTGCATCTGGTGCTCCCGGTGCGGCCTCCTCTACATCGGCGAGACCCGACGCAGATTGGGGGACCACATCGTTGAACACCTCTGCTCCATCCGCCGCAACAGACAGGATCTCTCGGTTGCCACCCACTTCAACTCTGCTTCACATTATCATTTGGATATGTCCATACATGGCCTCTTCTACTGCCATGATGAGGCCAAACTCAGGTTGGAGGAGCAACACCACATATACTGTCTGGGCAGTCTCCAGCCCCTTGGTATGAACATCGAATTCTCCAACTTCTGGTAATTCCCTCCCTCTCCCTTTCCCCATCCCACTTTCACTCTGTCTCCTCTTCTAGCTGCCTATCATCTCTCATGACTCTGTCTTCTTCTACTACACATAGTGCTTTCCCCTTAGATTCCTTCTTCACCTCTCCTGCCTATCCCCTCCCTGCTTCCCCTCCCCCACCCCTTGATCTTTCTTCTGATTGGTTTTCCACCCTCCCCCTCACCTTCTTTATGGGGCCCCTGCCCCCTCCTTCTTCAGTCCTGACGAAGGGTCTCGGCCCGAAACGTTGACTGCACATGTCAACAGATGCTGACCGACCCGCTGAGTTCACCCAGCTTGTTTGTACGTGTTGATTTGACCACAGCATCTGCAGTGTACTTTGTGTTTACTACATTATCATCCAGTTCATAGATATAGATGTCAAAGTACAGCAGGCACAACGTCTGTCCCTAACCTCCTCTACTGCAGGTGAGACTAGACACAGATCAGAGGAATGATGCCTCATATTCCACCTTGATAGACTCCAACCTGGAGTTGAGTTCCCTAACTTCTCTAACTCCTCTCTGCCACCCTACTCCTCCCATTTCTGTTTTCCCTCATTCCTCTGGCCCCTTCACCTCTTCTCTTTGATCCCCTCCACCTCTCCACCCTTCTGGTCCCCCAGTTCCTTCCCTTTACTCCATGGTTTGCTATCATTTTTCATGCTTCCATCCTTTGGCTCTTCCACCTATCACCTTCCAGCTCCTCACATCATCTCCGTTCCCTCACCCACCCACCTACCTTTCCCCTGTTACCTGGATTCACCCATCATCTGATCTCTTCCCACATTCCAAAGGTGTGCAAGTCGGCAGATTAGTTGCCCTGAGTCTGTGGATGAGTGGTACGATCTGAAGGAGAGCTTGAGCAGCAGAATTCATACAAATGAATGGTTAGTGGTCAGCATGGGTGTAGAGTCATACAGTGCAGAAAGAGGACCTTCTGCCCAACTGCTTCCTGCTGATCAAATTGCCCAAGAGAGGGCCAGTGTCATCTTTCCAAGCTGAATGACCCAGACTATGGGAGAGTGGGGAATAACTGCTCCAAATCACTGGCAGCCTCAGTACCACAAAGAGAAGATAATAATTGATACAAGTATTAACTTCAAGGATCAACTTCATTTCCCATATACAGTCAGTCATCAACATCATCATTATGTGCCGTGTCATATGATATGGCTGATCATGGCCTTATCCATGATCATGATTGTTCTTGGCAAACTTTTCTGCAAAGCTAGATTGTCATTGCCTTCTTCTGGGCTGTGTCTTTACAAGACAGGTGACCGCAGCCATTATCAATACTCTTCAGAGATTGTCTGCCTGGTGTCAATGGTCGCATAACCAGGATATGTGATATGCACCAGCTACTCATACAACCATCTGCCAGCTACTTGCATGGCTTCATGTGACCCTGAATGATTGGGGCTGGTTGGTAGCTAAGCAAGTGCTACACCTTGCCTAAGAGAAGGAGTATCTTACACCTCCTTTGGTAGAGACGCATCTTCACCCTGCCACTCAAATACACACACTGGCCACTTTATTAGCTATCTAATAAAGAGGTCATCGAGTGTATGTTTGTGGTCTTCTGCTGCTGTAGCCCATCCACTTGAAGTTTCAATGTGTTGTACATTCAGAGATGCGCTTCTCCATTTCAAGTTTAATTGTCATTCAGTCATACATGAATACAGACAAACAAAACTGCATTGCTCCAGGGCCAGGGAGCAAAACCCAGCACACAGCACATTATCAGTCTCGCCAATGAACCAGTGAACCAGACTTGCAGTATTCTACATTACTATTGTCCAACAGGGTCAATCAAAAGTATAACATCTAAGAATATGGATATGATAACAGAAAAAAGGTGCATTAATCAAAAGAATACATAGAGCAGCCCCTGGGTGGCATAGCCAGTGGATTGATGGTGCATGGGATGTTGTCCTGGTCCAGAGATCAGCAGAGGGCAGCAACAAGTGAGCACTGAAGCTCAGCACCAATGGGAGGGGCCAGTATGGATTGCAGGACACCCAAAGAGGCTTGTGCTCACTCCCACATCATCTCGGCACTTCCCCTCCTAGGCGGCTGCGGCAGGTGACATCACAGCATTAGGTCTTTGCTCAACAACTGAGGCAACGCAGCTCCCCCCATCGTCAGTCTCGCCAATGAACCAGTGAACCAGACTTGCAGTATTCTACATTACCATTGTCCAACAGGGTCAATCAAAAGTATAGCATCTAAGACAATAATATACACAGCACTGTTGTAATGCGCAGATATTGAATTTCTGTCTCCTTCCATTCAACTTGAACCCGGAAGTGTGGCGAAAATGGAAGGATATGGATATTGTGTAGAAAGAAGGGATTAGTTTAATTGGCTACTTAACATCTGTTTGGCTTGGCACACAATTGTGGGCTAAAGGGCCTGTTTCTGTGTTGTTCTATGTTCTATTGATCAATCTGGCCAATATCCTCTGAACTCTCTCATTAACGAGGCATTTTTGTCCAGAGAACTGCTGCTCACTGGATGAATTTTGTTTCCTTGCACCACTCTCTGCAAAATCTAGAGACTGTTGTGCATGATAATCTCAGGAGGTCATCAGTTTCTGAGATTCTCAAACCACCCCATGTGGCACCAACAATTATTCCACAGTCAAAGTCACTTAGATCACATGCCTTCCCCATTCTGATATTTGTTTTGAACAACAACAGAGCTACTTGAGCATGATTGCATGATTTTACACAATGAGTTGCTGCCATATGATTGGTTGATTAGATACCTGCATTAAATTCAAGATTCAGAAATTCAAAGTACATTTATTATGCAGCCCTGAGAGCTGCCTTTGAACGAGCTGGTGTATAGGTGTATCTAATAAAGTGGCTACTGAACGTAAATTTGCAAGTACAGTATTAGGGATTTGCTGTGGTGTGTTGGTGTGATAGGTATCAAAAAAAGAACATTCAACAATTATATTAGTAGGTAGTAGGCAGCTGTCGATCCCAGGGGATCATGGGTTTACGCATCTGGTGGATTGCGTCCTCTCCTGGGCACAAGCCTGCGTGGGAAGATTTGAAGAACCAACGTTGCTGATGCAGTGGGATCCTCCTCTCCACGTCACTGATGTAGTCCAAGGGAAGGGCAGTGTTGTCACAGAGGTTGCCAGAGTGAAGTCGTAAACAACAGCAAACTGCTTTAGGGACCCCGGCTCCAGATTTCTTCTTCTGGGTATACTCCCGAAGCCTCTCCCATGGGTGGGTATGGCCGCAAGGCAGCGGGGGTTTAAAATCAGCGCTTTCCTTCTCTTCGGTGAGCTGCTGTCCAGGTTGACGAGCCCACCTACCCAAAGCAACTGGTCTTGAGGCACCAGTGGTCCACCTTTGCCCCTTCTCTTGTCAGTAGAAACAGTTCCACCGGGCATGGTAGCTAAGCCACACGTGAAGGCCAAGAGTTGGACTTGGTTGTCAGAGACTGTTAGAGACACATGCCATTTGGAGCATTTTATAGGTAGTGGGAGCTTATCCCCTCTACCACCCCCAGCTATGACAACATTAGGAACCTCAACAATTATAAAGCATGAAGAATTATATAAAAATTCTGTTAGAGGTTAAAGTGCAGATATGGAATAAATAAATGTGTGCATAAATACAAAAATGCCAGCATGTATTTACAATGTAAGTAGCATTATAAATAATGGTTTACAGTATTTACAATGCAGTGCACTGCATTGTTTGGGGTAATAGATAGAGTGTCGGTGCTAACTGGAATGGTTGATCAGCTTAACTGACTAGGGGGAGAAACTTTCAAGGTGGCATGAATTTTCTGTTTTACTAGTCCGATAGTGCTATCAAAGGTAAGATTTTGTAAAAGGCATTTTGCTGGGTGAGCAGTGTCCGCAATGGTTTTCTCTGGCCGCATCTTGCAGATTGCTCTATATTCCTGACAAATTTTATCTGCAGATCACTGTTATTCCATGTAAGCAACTATCCTGCATTCTGAAAGAAGTGGAGAGACTATTGTGGGTCTTGTATTATGTCTTTGAGTTTGTACATTATGAAGTAGATCTCTCAGATAATCCATTTATAAACCATGCAGAACAATTATCTCCCTCCCTCCCTGTTAACTGTGAAGCTCCAGTGGTTTCCTGGCAACAATGTAGGATCTCAATAACAAGGAGACAGTTTGACTTTTCTCCCCTCTTCATCAGGAATGAACTGCCGTTGAGAAAGAGGATGGGACCACAGGAATTGCCATCATCAAAGTTTGCTTTGGTTTTTATACTCACTCCTGGAACTGGACACTAATGGAATCATTAAAATTTAGCAGAGTCCATCTCTAATTGCCCTTGGTTGCACATACAGAATACTAGAGTAACTCAGTAGTTCAGGAAAAACCTATGGAGAGGAATAAAAGAGTTGTGGTTTTATGCCGAGATGCTTTACAGTAACAGCGACCTGGGTTCAATTCCCACTGTTGTCTGTAAGGAGTTTATACATTCTCCCTGTGGTTTCCTTCAGGTGCATTGATTTACACACACAGTCCAAAGACATATGAGCTAGTAAGCTAAGTAGTTATTGTAAATTGTTCTGTGATTAGGTGAGGGTTAAATTGGGAGATTGATAGGTGGTACAGCTCGAAGTGTCGGAAGATTCTATTCCATGGTGTATCTCAATAAATAAAGCAATTAAATCATTCCAAGTGCCCTTGAACCAGGGTTGTTTCACTACTGAAAGGTTTCCAGGGTCTGGAGTCATATGTAGCCCTCACTAGGTTCAGAGTCATAAAGCATAGTAACTGAACTTTCCAGTCCGAACAGGGTGCCATTTGCCTGAGTTCCCCTGCATTTGACCCAAATCCCATTAAATCATGGATTCCCGACCTTGCTTAATGGTATTCATCCATGGCATACAAAATGGGATCCCTGCTCTAAACCCTTCTTATCCATGTACCTGTCCCCATATCCTTTAAATATTGTACTTGTATTGTTACAATACGGCAACAATGAATATACAATTGAGTCAAGTTTTATAAACGAATAAACATTTATTAAACACTGCTCAATAAAAAATGAAAAGTAAACAAATGATTAACTTAACCGGAAGTTAACTGCTATACGGCAACTCAAACAGTTTTTAAAGCGATAAATGCAAACACAATTCTTAAAGTGGTAAATATGAAAGTCCAAATGATTTATACAGTCAATCAGGAGAGACTTTCCTGAAGTAACGAATTCCTCAACGATGTGACGTTACTGCTGATCCCAGCCGAAATATGCCTTGCCCGAAGGATTCACTATGAAGGAAGTAAAAACGGCTTGAAGGAACTGACCTTTTCTTGGCGAATAACGCTATCCTAACTCTTTCTGCCCTTACAAGACAGGGGTTATCTCGGATGAAGGCTACTAATTCCGGAACAAAGATCCAATAAGGTCGATCCTGTATTACTGCTGACGACACCAACCTTACTCGATCCTTTGGGTTCCCGTACTTCGGTAAATCTTCACTCTCCAATAATTAGACTTTAAAAGTAAATCGAAGATACATCAAACATAACTGGCAGTGATTTAAAAAACTGCCGGCACAACTTACGGTAGAAAGTAAATCTCCACTTTAAGACAAAACTACGTCATGAGACGGATACACAGCATAACGGAGTAACTGACAAATTAAACAACGAACTAAACTGCGTCACAGCAAAGTTTTCCTGTTTTACACCTGTTGGAACAGGCCATCACATGACCTCCCACTGGCGGGAAAATTACATCATGTGACCTCACACTGGTGGAAAATTACATCACCCCAATATCACAAGACCATTACATCATGCTCACCAGATACTCAATTACATCATGATCATAAGACAGTCACAAGATACCCACGGGGAATGTAACAGTATCCATTTCTACCACTTCCTTTGGTAACTTGTTCTATTTACTCACCCTTTAGGTGCCCTTCAGATATTTCCTTTCTGACTTTAAAACTATCCTTTTGGTTATAGACTCCCCCACACAGGGAACTGGGTGGGGGTGGAGAATCATCTCTACCAAAAGAGGTATAAGGTACTCCATCCCTTCCATTAGCCTGTAGGTCATCATTGGGCAAGGTGTAGCACCTGCTTAGCCCCAAATCAGTGTTAAGTAAAGCCACGGGAGCAGGTGATGAATGGTTGTATGTGCAAATTTCAAGTCTTTCTTATTGACCACTGACGTCAGGCGGACAATCTCTGAAGGGTATTGATAATGGCTGGGATCACCTATCTCTTTACAAAAGACACTGCCCAGAAGTGTCTTGCTAACTGCTACGCTACAGAGCCACACAGTTGGCTATTTTTGTTTCAGATATCCAGCATCTACAGTCTTCTACTTCAGTTTCCAATACTGACATTGCTTGTGGTATCCAAGGACACCATGGTAGTGGTTAGCATGATGCTATTATAGTCGGGGTGTTCTGGAGTTTGGAGTTCAATTCCGAGCCATTCTATAAGAAGTTTTTGTGTGTCCTCCCCATGTAATATGTGTTTTTTCTCCTGATCCTCCAGTTTGCAAGTCAAAAGCTGTACCACGTAGGTTAATTGGTTATTGTAAATTGTCCCGTGAGTAGGTTAAGGTTATTGCAATTCTCAGGGGTGGTGTGGCTCAAAGGGCTGGAAGGACCTATTTCATAATATGTTGATAAAAAAAAAACATGAAAAGAAATATTATATTTAACTATATACAATATAGAACATTACTGCACAATACAGGCCCCTCAGCTCACAATATTGTGCTGACATTTTAACTTTCTCCAAAATCAAACTAACCCTTCCCTCCTACTCACCACTCCAATTTTCTTTCATCCCTGTGCCTGTCTAAGAGTTCCTTAAATGTCCCTAATGTATCTGCCTCTACCACCACCCCTGGCAGGGCATTTCAAACACCCGCCACTCTCCGTGTAAAAAACTATTCTGACCTAATTAATTCTAACTAATTAGCATTAATTTGAACTAAGATCATTGCCAAGGATACATATCACTCTGGCCTTTCCATTTTTCACTTTTCTACTTTCTGGGAGAAGGTACAAAGGCTTGAGTGCCCAAATGACCAGCTCAAGAATGATGTCTTCTTCACTTCTCTCAGACTTTACAACCAATTACCTCTTTCATATCCCGATCCCAGTGGTCCTTCTAAATTCTCAAACCCTGAATTCCACACCTTCTATTGTCAATTTCGCATTTCATCCTGACTATCTCAATTTCCATTCCTGCTTGCTGTAATAGTATGATCACTCGGGTTCTCCTGAGGGGTTGTCTATTGGTGGGTCCTCAGGTAGATGTAGAGGCCGATCCAGGATCCACATGTTCTGCCACTTGCTGATTGCCGTTGGACTTAATCCAGGATGGTAGGGTGGATCCTCTTAGTGACTTTGTTAAATTAAGGAGGCTGATGGACAGGCAGCCACCGCACAGTCCTTGACAGACCGGGGTCAGGTCCAGTGCCATGGAGAGCAAGACAACTGGGGACCCTTCACTGCTGCAGCCATCCTCTACCTTCAAGGCCATTGTGATATGTCATTAACTTCCACCAGCTCCATTGCTGAGCTCTTGTTTGGATTGCTGTATGTCTGGAACCTTCTCCTTGACCTTACCACCATGGGTGACCCTACCAGAAGCTAGGCCACTGATGGCTAAGCCTATGAAAGCATCACTATCAGGATCTCAGAAACTCACAAACTTCTCCATTATGATAAGGTGACAATCATTCTTCTGGAAATAATTCAGAAGATGTGTAGCTCGGGTGATTGATGGTAGGGTTGAATTGTTGTCCATTCTTTGCAATTTACTTGCAAATGTTTTGTCATCATGAGAGGATATTGTCAGTGTGCTGATTGATTGTGGTATGTCCTCCAAATGCTTGGCCTTTATATACTTTAAAATCAGCTGATGATGCCTCATCACAAGATGATGACACGTTTGCAAGTGAATTGCTAAAATTGAAGAACAGCTCACCCCAACCAATCCCTTTTCTTCTTCTTAAGCCCCTCATCCCATCTGGGTTATAGGCCACCACCAGCAGCTCGGTGGAGTCCCCAGTCCTGGGAGAGGCGTGTCTTTTAACTTGTTCCCAAGTGAGCTCATCTTCAAAGACCCTTCTTCTTCAAGCGTTCAGGTCTTTAGAGCTTCTTTTGGTGTTTTCGTAGATCTGGATTTTTACAGGATGGGCTTGATAGCCCTATGCCCAACAGTGCTTTTGCAGCCAGGACCAGGACTGTTCATGGCAGATTTGTAATAATCCTTGAAGAGGAATAATACTACCATACTTTGCAACATTCAGTCTCTTTGTGCCCTCATCGCTGTATTCATTGTATTTACTATTACAAGGTATACTGTTTATTCTGTGAGCAAGGAAAGTCAGTGTCTTGGTGCATATGACAATAAACTAACCTGATCTTGAATATCTGAATCTGAACTCACATCTCCAGACCATCCTTCTTGACATCTGAAACACAAATTCAGCAACATAATCACTATTCCATTGCAGCTCCTTACAGGGGTCCAGATAACCTGAAATGAATCATATCAACTGGAATACTTTTAAGTATCATGAAGAGGCAGAGCCTCAAGAAGGCAGCATCCATCACTAAGGACCTTCACTATCTGGTATATGCCCGCCTCTCCTTCCTATAATGAAGGAGGAGATACAGGAGCCTAAAGACTGCACACACTAGAGTTTTGCAGAATAAGAGAGGATCTCATTGAAACCCATTGAATATTGAAAGGCCTAGAGGGAGTGGACATGGAGAGGATGCTTCTGATAATGTGGGAGTTTAGGACCAGAGGGCACAGCCTCAGATTATAAAGACGTCCTTTTAGAATAGAGGTGAATCTGTGGATTCATTGCTACATATGAGAGCCAAGTCATCGGTGTACTTAAAGTGGAATTGATAGGTTCTTGATTAGTGAAGGCATCAAAAGTTATAGATTGACAACAGGAGAACGGGCTTAAGAAAGATGATAAATTAGCCATGATGGGATGGCGCACCAGATTTGATAGGCTAAATGGCCTAATTCTACCCCTATTTCTTATGGTCTGATTGTCTCAATAATTCACTAAATGGCAATGTGGACGCCATCATCTGACTAAAGAAATTCATCCTCATTTCTGTTTTAAATGGAAATCCCTCTGTTTTTAGGCTGTGTCCTCTGGTCCTAGATTCCCCCAACAAAGGAAACATCCTCTTCACATCCACTCTATCTAGGCCTTTCATCATTCGATAGGTATCAACAAGATTCTCCCTCATTCTTCTAATCTCCAGCGAGTACAGGCCTAGAGCCTTCAATCGCTGCTCATTTGATAACCCTTTCATTTCCGGAATCACTTTCATGAACCTCCTATGAACCCTCTCCAATGTTAGCACAGCCTTCCTAAAATAAGCAGCCCCAAACTGTTCACAATACATCAAGTAAGGCCTCACCAGTGCTTATACAGCTTTAGCATTACATCCTTGCATTTATATTCTAATCCTCTTGAAATGAATGCCAACATCACATTCACTTTCCTCACCACTGAATCAGCCTGCAAAGTAAGTTCCCAGGACCTCAAGACTGAAATGAATCCTCCAGGAATTAAGGATTAATCCACCAGAAACTGCACAGATCAACAACCCTTGAGACAACTTATTACAACTTGGGAAAAAAGTCAGTTTACTTCTCCATGTCCTTTCAGCTCGTCTGTTTGGTTGTTATAAAAACGTTGGAGGTGGAAGAGGAGTTTGTTTAACTGGGTTTGAATCCATAGGTCAAAACAAGGAAAGCCTCCAGGAATGCATTAAAAGAAATTGACAACTGTAATGATCCACTACATTTATATTTCCCTAATACAAAATGTGTTGTCACTTGTCCATTGTCTCCTTCATATCCCGCTTACAGCACAGCTGAAATATCCCAGGAGGCTTCAAGGTAGCATTCTCAAATAATGAAGAGACTTTGAATTCTACAGAACATTTCACAACTGCAGAATGTCCTAAGTTCCTTTTCAGCCAATTAAATAGTTGTGAAAAGCAAAAGAAAAAAGGGATTTCTGCAGATGCCGAAAACTTGAGGTAGAAATGGAAACGCTTAAAATACTTAAGTAATTTAAAAACTTATCTTTCATGCTCCAGCCACTGCTGGTAAAGACAAATTTATTCAAAGTTTGAAGTAACTTTATTATCAAACTACACATATGTCACCATATACAACTCTGAGATTCATTTTCTAGCAGGCATTCACAATAGAACAAGAAATACAATAGAATCAATGAAAAACTACAAGCATCCACACCACCAGGTTCAGGAACAGTTACTAGGCTCCTGAACAAATGTGGATAACTTCATTCACCACAGCTTTGAAATGATTCCACAACCTATAGACTCATTCTCAGGGATTCTACAACTCATGTTCTCAATAATATTATTTTTTTTGTAGTTGCAATGTTAGTCTTCTTTTGCACAATGGTTGCTTGTCAATCTTTGTGTGTAGTTTTGCATTGATTCTGTTGTATTTCTTTGTTCTCGGAATGAAAATTAATTTCAGGGTAGTAAATGGTGACGTATCTGTACTTGGAAAATGAATTTACTTTGAAATTTGAATAATGTGCAAAAGAAAACAAATTGTGCAAGTACAAAAAGAGTTAATAATAATAATGAAAACAGGAGTCAGCACTGCACACCAACATATAAGGCCATAAGATACAGGACCCATGGAGTCAGCTCTATCATTTCTTCATGACTGATCCATTTCCCTCTCAGCCTCAATTACCTGATTTCTCCCCATATCCCTTCATGCCTTGACTAATCAAGAATCTATTGTCCCCTTCCTTAATTATCCCCAATGACTTGGCTTCCACACCCAGCTGCGGCAATGCATTCCAGAAATTCACCACTCTCTGGCTAAAGAAATTTCTCCTCACCTCCATTCTAAATGAACGTCCCTCTACTTTGAGGCTGTCTCCTCTGTTATTAAACTTCCCCAGCATAGGAAACATCCTCTCCACATCCACTCTATCAAGGCCTTTGACATTCGATAATTTTCAATGAGATGTTCCCTCATTCTTCTAAAATCTAGCAAGTACAGGCCGAGAGCCATCAAATGTTCCTCAAACGATAAAGCTTTCATTCTTGGAATCATTCTCGTGAACATCCTTTTAACCCTTTCCAGTTTCAGCACATTCTTTCTAAGATAAGGGGCCCAAACCTGCTCACAATACTTTATGTGAGGCCTCACCAGTGGCTTATAAAGCCTCAATATTACATCCTTGTTTTTATATTCTAGTCCTCTTGAAATGAATGCTAACATTGCATTTGCCTTCCTCACTACAGACTCAGTCTGTAAATTTAGCTTCGGGAATTCTGCACAAGGACTTCCACATCCCTCTGCACCTCAGGTTTTCTCCATTTACAAAATAGTCTGTGCTTTTATTTCTTCCACTAAAGTGCATGACCATACACTTCCCCACACTGTATGCCATTTGCCACTTCTTTGCCCATTCTCCTAACCTGTCTAAGTCCTTCTGTACCCTCTGTGCTTGCTCAACACTCTCTGCCCATCTAGTTGTTGTTGGACTATCTACGAACTTGGCCACAAAGCTATCAATTTTGTCATCCGGAACATTGACATGTAACAGAAAAAGAATCAATGGCAACACGGATCCCCGTGGAACACCACTAGACACCAGCAGCCAACCAGAAAAAGCTCCTTTTATTCCCACTCTTTGCCTCCTGCCAATCAGCCAATGCTCTATCTATGCCAGTATCTTTTCTCTAATACCCTGGGCTCTTAACTTGTTAAGCAGCTTCATGTATGGCACCTTGTCAAAGGCCTTCTGAAAATCCAAGTACACATCATCCATTGATTCTCCTTTATCTATCCTGCTTGTTATTTTTTTCAAAGAATTCAAACAGATTTTTTCAGGCAAGATTTTCCCTTGAGGAAACCATGCTGACTATGGCCCATTTTATCATGAGGCACCAAATACCCCAAAATCACATCCTCAACTCCAAGATCTTCCCAACCACCGAGTTCAGACTAACTGGCTGATAATTTCCTTTCTTCTGCCTCTCTCCTTCCTTGAAGAGTGGAGTGACATTTGCAATTTTCCAGTTTTCCAGAACCATGCCAGAATCTATTGATTCTTGAAAGATTATTATATTAAACCTCTGCAATCTCTTCAGAGCCATCTCGTCCAGCTCTACAGACCTTCAGACCTTTCCATCTCCCAAGCACCTTCTCCCTAGTAATGACAACTTCACTCACTTCCGCCTCCCGAGACTCTCAAACTTCTCACATACTGCTAGTGCTTGCCAAAGTGAAGACTGTTGAAAAATACTTATAAGCCCACCCCCCCCCTTTTGCTTTTATGCTGTTTCTGACTTTCCTTGTCTACCATGGTTGCCTCATTCTCCCTTTAGGATATTTCTTCATCTTTCAGATATATCTTCCCTGCACCTTCCGAATTGCTCCCAGAAACTGCAGCCATTGATGATCTACCATCATCCCTGCCCATCAGCCTTGGTCAGCAACCCCACTCCCCTCCCCCATGTCTCTATAAAGTCTCTTTACTTCCGCTGTAATACTGATACATCTGACTTCAGCTTCTCCTTCTCAAATTGCAGGGTGAATTCTATCATATTGTGATCACTGTCCTTTACCAAAGAGTTCCTCTACCCTAAGCTCTCTAATCAATTCCAGTTCATTGCACAACACCCAATCCAGAATAGCTGATCCCCTCATGAGCTCAAAGTCTCTAAAAAGCCTTATTGTAGGCATTCTATAAATATTCTCTCTTGAGATTCAGCATCAACCTGATTTTCCCAATCCACCCACATACTGAAATCCCCCATGACTATCATCACATTGCCTTTTGATCTGCAGTTTCTATCTCCCGTTGTAACTTCTAGACCATATCTTTGCTACTGTTCAGAGATCTGTATATGATTTCCATCAGGGTCTTTTTTCCTTTGCAGTTTCTTAGCTCGACTTACAATGGTTTTACACCTTCTGATCTTATACCAGCTCTTTCTAATGATTTGATTTCAATTTTTATCAACAGAGGCACCCCCCCCCCCCCCCCACCTACCTGACCTGCCAGTCCTTTCGATGCAATGTGCGTCTTTGGTCATGAAGCTCCCAGCTCTAATCTTCTTTCAACCATGATTCATTGATGCACACAATATCATACATGCCAATCTGTAATTGTGTTACAAGTTCATCTATCTTATTCCATATACCTCGGTCATTCAAACACAACATTTTCAGCCCTGTATCCATCTCCCTTTTCAATTTTCAGAATGATAGTTATTATCAGAGTACAGACATGTCACTACATAAAACCCTGAGATTCTTTTTCTGTGGACATACTTAGCAAATTTATAGAACAGTAACTGTAAACAGGATCAATGGACAACTGTGCAAATGCAAATATAAATAAATAGTAATAAATAATGAGCACAAAATAAAAAGATAAAGTTTCCTTAGTGTAACACCATCAGTGTGGGAACACTAGAAGTAGAATGAGTGTCGTTATCTCCTTTTGTTCAAGAGCCTGATGGTTGATGGCTAGTAACCATTCTTGAATCTGGTGGTGTGAGTCCTGAGGCATCTGTACCTTCTACCTGATGGCAACAGTGAGAAAAGAGTATGGCCTGGGTGGTTAGGATCTTTGATGATGGATGTTGCTTTTCTATGGCTGCGTTTCATGTAGATATGCCTAGTGGTTGGGAGGGTTTTACCCGTGATGTACTGGGCCAAATCCAATGCCTTTGTTTTCTTCTCAAGGGCATTGGTGTTCCCCTTCCAGTTGAATCGCTGCCAGTCAGTGCACTTTCCACCACAGACATTTGGCAGGGTTTTTGATATCATGCCAAATCTCTGCAGACTCCTGAGGAAGTAAAGATGCTGTTGTGCTTTCTTTGCAATTATATTTATATAATGGGTGCAGTACAGGTCCTCTGAGATGGTGACACCCAGGAATTTAAAGTCATTGACCCTCTCCACTTCTGATCCTCAGATGATTATAGGCTCAAGGACCTCTGTCTTATTGACATTTAGTGAGAGGTTGTTGTTTTAACAATGCTCGGCTAAACTTTCAATTTCTCTCCCGTATGCTGATTTATCACCTTTGATACACCCCACAACTTGAATATGGTGTTAGAGCTATGCTTAGCCACACGGTTATAGGTATAAATCATGTGGAGCAGGGGATTAAGCACACATCTCTGTGGTGCTCCTGTGCTGATGGAGATTGTGGAGGAGACGTTTTTGCAAATTCAGACTGACTGGGTCTACAAGTGAGAAGATACAGGACCCAATTGCACAAGGGAGTATTAAGGCCCAGAACTTGGAGTTTACTGATTAGTTTTGAGGGGATGATGGTATTAAATGCAAGCTATAGTTGATAAAGAGCATCCTGATGAAAGTATCTTTGCTGTCCAGGTGTTCCAGGGTTGTGTGAAGAGCCCATGAGGTGACATCTGCTGTAGACATGTTGCTTCGGAAGGTTGTCTGGAGTGGATCAAAGTCATCACTCGGACAGGAGCTGATATGCTTCAACCCCAGCCCCTTAAAGCACTTCATCACTGTGGATGTAAGTGCAACTGGGCAATAGTCATTTAGACAGGTTACCACACTCTTCTTGGGGACTGCTACAATTGAAACCTGCTTGAAGCAGGTGGGTACTAAACACTGCGGGAGTGAGAGGTTGAGGATATCTGTGATTACACCAGCCAGTTGGTCAGCACAGGTCTTCAGGTACTCTCTCCAGATCAGATGCTTTCCTTGGATTCACTCTCTTGGAAGCAGCCCACATGTCTTCTTCAGATACTGAGACCAATAGTTCATTGAGAGGCATGGGGGTGCGCGATGGTTCCTCCCTGTTCTGGTGATCAGAGACAGCGTAGAAAACACTGAGCTCATCTGGAAGCAAAGCTCTGCTGTCCTCTGTGTCGCAAGATTTAACTTTGTAGGAGGTTATGGCATTTAAGTCTTGGCGCAGCTGTGGAGAATCCCTCATTGATTCCAGTCTAGCCTGTAATCTCCACTTTGCCGGTGTGATGGCTTTTCGGAGATCATACCTGCACAGATCATACTTGTAGCATTCTTCATCTCCAGACTTGAATGCCTCTGATCTGTCTCTCAGCAGATTCTGGATTTCATTGTTCATCTAGGGCTTCAGATGGGGGTAAATCCTGAATGATTTTGCGGGGACACACTCATCCTCAGCTTTTCAATAAAGTCTGCTATGCCCTTGGTGCAGTCATTCAGGCCCTCAGATGATTTCTTGAACACGGCCTACTCCACTGACTCGAGGCAACCATTCCTCTGCCTCCTGCGACCACCTCTTAGTTGTTTTGGTCTCTGGAGCCTTGCTCTTTAGGCTCTGTCTGTATGTAGGTTGTAGTAGTGCATCCAAAATGATCTGACTTGCATTGCAACTCATCCCACTGACTGCAATTTTGCCCTGTCGTCAGCCTCTCCTTGCCGACAGTCTCACTACATACTGCCTTTGTTTGTAACCAACCACCCCATCCTCAGCTCTATCACCTCTGTTCCCACCCCCCTGCCAAATTAGTCTAAACTCTCCCAAGCAGCTCCGGCAAACCTGCCCGCAAGGATATTGTTCTCCCTCAAGTTCAGGTGTAACCTGTTCCTTTTATACAGGTTGTACTTTCCCTCGAAGAGATCCCAATTATCGAGAAATCTGCCCCAAGCATCAGTTCTGCAGCCATGCATTCACCTACCAGATCATCCTATTCTTACCCTCTCTGGTGTATGGTACAGGCAGCAATCCAGAGCTTACTACCCTGGAGGTCCTGCTTTTCAGCTTTCCACACAGCTCCCTGAAATCTCTCCGAGGGGCCTCCTCACCTTTCCTACCTATCTCATTTATGCTAAAATGTATCAAGACCTCTGGCTGGTCACCCTCCCCCTTTAGAATGCTGTGGAGCCAATTCGCAACATCCCTGACCCTGGCACCTGGGAAGCACCGTACCATCCAGCTGTCTCTATTGCATCTACAGAATGCTGTCTTTACTCTTCTGCTGATGGGATCTCCTATCAACACTGCAGTCCTCTTCACCTCTCTTCTCTTCTGAGCCACAGCACCAGACTCAGTGACAGTAACCTGGCTGCCCCCAGAGGTTGTTCCCGTCAAAGCTTTCCAAAGTTGCATACCTACGACTGGGGTGGATGACCATAGTGGTACTCTCAAATGACTGCCTGTTTCCTGACAGCCACTCAGTTTCCTGCTTGCTGTAACCAACGGGTACCTCCCTCCGTGTAGCTCCAATCGTTCACTTCCTCAGCATCACAACTAGAGATTCAGCAGCGCAGTAGATACGGCAATTGTGCTTGTGAATTTGCACATGCTAGCAAATGATTATCTAATCGCGATAGTATTTAACTCCATACTTGTTGTGCTGGTGCTTATCGAGACTTGGACAGAGCACAGCTATGCTTCGCTTTTGTTTTACATCGGCCTCGCCTAAGAAATTGGACAGTGGAGTCAACTGACCCTGAAGACTCGTGGTATTCGTTTAATAATTAGATGTTCTTTTCAGCCGCAGTGTAGGCTTCGGTTGAGAGTTTTAGCTAACGGCCCTGTTTGGCCCAGCGTCTATTGTTTTATTTTCCTTTGAACACTGTTCGTATTAAAGTTTTGTGAACTATCAACCCACTTCGGTGTCTCTCACTCCACACTTGGGCCACGTCTGAGCCATGGTGACACAGTCTCCTGTATGAGCTGAAGGTCATCCAGATGCAGCTCCAGATGTTTAGCACGTTCTTTGAAGAGCTTTTACTCAGTGTATCTGCCGCAGATATGGTTATCTGGGAGGCTGGAGGTCACATCTCACACACTGAATAAAACTTTGCCCTGGAGCCACTCACATTGCCCTAACAGATGAGGAATGAAGAATACAGAAGAAGAAGAAGAAACTTGACAGATACCTACCTTGCCCAGCTCTGATCTTACCGAAGCCAGATGAGCCACTCTGCTAGTCCCTGCCTTTTAAAGTTTGCCATTCCTAATGAATCCCGTTCACTGATTGGGTGCAATCCAACTCTGAAAAATGCTACGAAGTGCTGTTTTTTAAAATCTTCAACCACGGACGTAAGTGAAATCGCTGCTTCTGCTCGTGTTCCCATTCACTGATTGGGCTCAGTCCAACTCCAAATGAAAGGAAAGCACAGCACAGAAAATAATGATGAAATTATCACTACAGAAGAAAAAAATCACCAATGGAAGAGCATGACCCTCCATGGAAGACATTCCCATGATCTGAGCAGATTAGATGTTGACAAGGAAGCATCAAACACTTGGATCAGAGTTGGAGACTTCTTCCCAGAAACAGAAGGTTTTCTTGTGGCAATACAGGGCCAGGTGTTTAACACAAACAATTATCAAAAGTACATAATAGAAAACCAACAAATTCTAGACGATAAATGCAGAAATTGCCAAGACAAACCTGGAAGAATCCAACATATTACAGGATCCTGCAGCAGTTTAGCTCAAAATTTCAAAAGTAAATTTCAAAGTTCAAAAAGTAACTCAATCTGATCACTTAAAAATGCACTATCAAGTGGCAAACATCATTCACCAAAATTTGCTTTAAAATACAAACCCATAAGACACCATCCTTTACAAGCCTGATCCAGTTTTAGAGTTAGAGTCCTACATATTATATTATCGATTATTACAGATAGGACAGTCCATAATAACCATCCGGATATAATATTACAGGATAAACAAGCAAGAACAACTTGCTTAATGGATATAGTCATTCCTAACACGTGTAACATACAGAAATCAATGTGTAAAATGATAGAAGTATGCTGAAATAAAAGAGGAAGTTGAAAGACTATGGAACATGAACAGGATATACATTGTCCCAATAGTACTATTTATAACTGGTATCATCCTCAAGTTACTATACAATAGCATTAAATAAATTATGCCTACACAGTAAAATGTATGTAAATCTCCAGAAAGTCACAATACTGGACTAAGCCACAAATGGGATTGAGATGGAAAGTAAAACAGCCACAATGGAATGGCAGAGCAGACTCAATGGGCCAAATGGCCTAATTCTGCTGCTATGCTTTTAGGTCTTATGAATTGGTTGGGCCAACAGGCCTGTATATGTGCTATATTGCTCTATGGCTCTGCGATGAAGGACTGATGATAAATCATTATGATGTGCAGTTTGTAGGAGTCCTCCCATCACCTCAACCTTTGTTTTCTACCCTTGTTGGTAGAAAAAGCTGTTGGAGATGTCGAGGCAAGTATTTGCAACACACTTTGGTGGTCATTCTTCTTCTTGGGCCCTTAGCTCCCAGAAGAGCATAGACCACTGATGACCTCTTATCTCCATCGTCCAAAGTTGATGGTATGGTTGGAGTTCATCAACGTTTCTGTAATCCACTGTACAGAGGATTGGCCTATACACCTTCACCAAAGCTCTGTTGGCTGACCTTACCCATTTCTACCTTTCACAATGGGTTGGACTTTGAGAGGTTTTGGTGGTCATTACCTGGTACATTTCTGGCACAGGTGTTACTCACCACATGCTCGATTGTTGACCTGGTCTTCATACAGACACAGAGTAGTTCACCTGCTGAGGAACTGGATGGAATTGAGCATTGTCTAATCAGCAAAGAACACTCTCACTTCAGAAGTTACGATGGAAGTAAAGACGTTGATGATGGACATTGGTGGTTGAGTCTGGAACACTATCCTGAGGAATTCCAAACTCTTGAGGAAACAATCCATGTTTGTCTAACCTCTCCTTCTATGAAATACTCTCCAACCCAGACAATCTTGTGCAGCATAATAGTGTATCAGTTAGCGTAACACTTTACAGCTACAACTGGAAATTCAGAATTCAATTCTGCCACTCTCTGTAAAGAGTTTCTATATTCCTCGTAGGACTGCATGAGTTTCCTTGGGGTGCTCCAGTTTGCTCCGCATGGTTAGGGTTAGGAAGCTGCATGTATGTTATGCTGCTGCTGGAAGTATTGTGACACTTTTAGGCTGCTGAGCACAACACTCACTAATTTGATATGATGCAAGTGACACATTTCACTGTATGACAAATAGAGTGAATCACTATGGTGAACCACTTCTGCACCCTCTCCAAAGCCTCCATGTCCTTTCTGTAATGGGGCGGCCAGACAGTTCAGATTATAATGACTTGGAGAAATAATTTTTTCTCTACCATTACTCTGGATCATAAGTTACCAAAGTTCTGCCATTGGGACAAATATATACTTACTTATTTTATGGCAATTGGCTAAAAAACCTGCTTAATCCCTCTTTAAATTTCAATGTTCCTTATGATCAAACCAATAAGACCATGAGTGAAATTAGGCCATGCGTCTCTGCCATTCCATCATGGACAATTTATTATCCCACTCAACCCTATTCTCCTGCCTCCTTCCAGTGACTTTTGACACCCTTTCAATCAGGAACCTATCAACCTTCACTTTAAATATACCCAATGTCTTGTCCTCCACAGCTGTCTGTGGCAATAAATTCCACAGATCCACTACCTTCTGGCTAAAAAAATTCCTCTTCATCTCTGTTCTAAAGGGACTTCTTTTTATTGTGACGCTACCCCATTTGGTCCCAGACACCCCAACTATATCCTCTCCACATCCACTCTATCTAAGTAAGGTTAGGATTACAGATGCATAAATCCATAAAACCTGGCAAATACTTTCACCGGTACAAAACATCAAATGGGTCATCATATTAAGAGAGATTTGAGCTAAAAGTGAGTGTGGAATTAGGGACTTAATGTTAAGAGGTTTCTACATCTTTATTTGCTAGGCTATATAGATTAGAGCTTAAGTACTCCTCGATGTTTTGTGCTCCTAACATGTACTCCTGACCTGTATACAATTAGTAAAGACAGGAAAGGAAAACAACTTAAACTTTGATCAAATAAGAACAGGAAAGTGATGATGTAATTGAGGAATCAAAGCCCAAAATTGATTTGGCCAGAATAAAGGAGCAAAGTTCTGTTGAGCACAAAGTACTCAGCAAGGATAAAGTAACGGACTCCAGAAAAGATCATAAAATGTAGGAGCAGAATTAGGCCATTCGGCCCATTGAGAGTGCTCCACCATTCCATCACGTCTGATTCATTATCCGTCACAACCCCATTCTTCTTCTTGTAACCTTTGACATCCTGACTAATCAAGAACCTATAAACCTCTACTTTAAATATACCCAATGACTTGCTCTTCACAGCTATCTGTGGCAATGAATTCCGCAGATTCACCACTTTCTGGCTAAAGAAATCCTCCTTATCTCTGCTCTAAAGGGATGTTTTCTACTCTGAGGCTGTGCGCTCTAGTCCTAGATTACATCTATGATGGGAAACATCCTCTCTACACCCTCTTTCTAAGCCTTTCAATTTTCAATAAGTTTCAATGTGATCCTCCCCTCCATTCCTCTGAACTTCAGTGAGTACAGGTTCAGGTCTATATATACCACAAAAGCATAGGACACAGGAGCTGAATTAATCCATTTGGCCCAACAAGTTTTTTTCCCTCAGTTCATCCTGTCTGAGTTATTACCCTTCTCAACCCAATTCTCTTGCCTTCTCCCCATAACATTTCATGTCCTGACTGATGTGGAAGATTGGAATTGTTGCTGTAGGAATGAGCTGGCAGAGGACGTGGCTCAGGTAAGAACATTCTCAAAATTTAAGACATTTGGACAAGTACATGGTTTGGAAGAATTAGAGGGATATAGAATAATCGGACTGGCTCTGATAGACAACTTGGTCAGTATGGAAAATTTGGACCAGAGGGCTTGCTGGAGGACTCTAGGACTCTATGGCTGTAACCCCTGCAGTGTCAGTATTACAGAAAGGTGCTGGAAAAGGACCAGTAATATCATGAAGTATTCACCCACCCAGATCATGGACATTTTGTCTCACTTTCATCAGGAAGGAGCCACGTAGCATCCACGCCAGGGCCACCAGAGTCAAAAATAGTTACTTTCCCCCAGCAGTAAGGATGATCAATACCTCCACCCATAAGCCACCCCTTCACAGCCCCAACCACCACTACCTCATCATTTCCTGTCAGAGTCACCTAATGTACAGGCATTATGTTGTCTTGGGGTTGAGGTGACTGACTTCCAACAACCATCTTCAGTTGCACAAGATGTTACAACAATCATTGGAGTACTCTCACTTAGCGGTTTGCTGATTTCCATTTTACTGGTGTGTCTTGGAGCCACATTCAGTCAAATACTGTCTCACTGTCAAGTGAAGTCACTCGCACCTCATCCCTCCCCACCATTGAGCACGGAAAGTAGTTGCACGAAAACAACACCCGTCATCAAAGATTCCCACCATCCAGCCAATCAAGAAGGAGACAGGAGCCTCAGGACCCACACCACTAGATTCAGGAACAGTTATTATCCCTCAATCATCAGGCTCTTGAACTGGAGGGGATAATTTTACTCGCCCCATCACCGAACCATTCCCACAACTCACTTTCAAGTACTCTTTATCCCATGTTCTCGACATCCATTGTTTATTAATTTATTACTGTTAATAATTGTTTTTTAAAATTTGTATTACTGCTGGGATTTTTGCAGTCTATTGTCTTTTGTTGTTTGTTGAATTTACATTGGTTGTTTGTCCATCTTTGTCATGTGCGGTCTTTCATTGATTCTATTGTGCTGCTTTGTATTTACTGCGAATACCTGCAAGAAAATAAATCTCAGGGTTGTTTATGGTGACATGCATGTTCTTTGATAATAAACTTACTTTGAAATTCCTGAATTTTGAACCTCAGCTCCATGGTCCATGCCCAAGGCTGTAATAGTGTCTGGAGCAAAAGTGCTCTGGGTAAAACTCTGCATGTTATTGCTAAGCTATTGTCACTCAATAGCACTGATAGTGACAGCTTCTATTAATTACTAATAATTGGCATGAGTGATTCATCTCAGATAGCCTCTGACTACCAAATCCAGCTCTTGTCTTTCACATGTGGTTCAGCAACTAAGTCTGGTGGTTCCACTTCTACTGACAGGAAAAGGGGCAAAGGTGAGTTATTGATGCCTTAAAACCGGTCACTTCGGGCAGGTGGGGCTTGTCAGGCATGATTGGTATCCCATCGAAGAAAAGGAAAATTCTGCAGCCAAGCCTCTGCTGCCTTGCTGCTACATACACTCCTGGGGAAAAATTTGGGAGTAAACCCTGAGGAAAAGTCTGGAGCTGAGGTCCCCAAGGCAGGCCTACATTGAGTTCAGCGCTGACTGGCAGCTCCTGCGATTCTGCTAGTATCAAACTGCGTCAGTCTCTGTCGTTCCTTTGAATTCATCAGCTGTGTGGAGAGGGGGAGTCTGCTGCATTGGCAACAACTTGCTCTCCATATCGTACTGCCCTGGCCTGCATACCACATAGACAGCTGGGACACGACGTCCATGGTCAACCCCGACCAATGGTGGGCCTTAAATGGCACGAGCCTAACTGGGTTGTAATTAGCCAAACTGGTTTTTCCTGCTTTTTATGACCAGAACACACCTGGGTAATTTTCCACATTTTTCAATGAGATGTGAACAATTGTCAGGATGAAGGGTCTCGGCACGAAACATCGACAGCGCTTCTCCCTATAGATGTTGTCTAACCTGTTGCGTTCCACCAACATTTTGTGTGTGTTGCTTGGATTTCCAGCATCTGCAGATTTCCTCGTGTTTGTCTTCTAGACAACCACTGGGATATTGGCTCGTCTCACAGCCTTTTCTGCATCCAAAGCTCTCAGCCATTTCCTGATAACTCATGGAATGAATCCAGTTGGCTGGAGGCTGGTCTTTGTGGTGGTGAAAGTCTCAGGAGAAAGCCTTTTTATTTCATCCTCTGACCACTTCTGACCAAGCTTGGCTATGAATGCTTCACTGATGTCTTTGGCATGAGCATACTGGTTCTGCAATCTTACAGGGAGTTCCCTACTCCCACTAACGTTTTAAGTCTCCAACACAGATCTGGCAAAAATACAGAGCATTGATTTTCAAAATCAAAATCAAGTCTATTGTTGCATGCACAAGTGATTTGCAAGTACAGTGAAAAACTTACTCACAGCAAATTCACAGGCACGTAGCATTTGGAATACATTCTAAGTGTGATTGACTGGCCACGTCACAGCCTGGTATGGAAACACCAATTCCTTTGAATAGAAAATCCTACAAAAGGTAGTAGATTCAGCCCAGTACATCACGGGTAAAGCCCTCCCAACCATTGAGCACATCTTTATGGAATGCTCTCTTAGGAAAGCAGCATCTATCATCAAGAACCCTCACTGTCCAGGCTGTGCTCTCTTCTCACAATCAGGTAGAAGGTACAGGAGCCTCAGGACTTGCACCACCAGGTTCAAGAACAGTTACTACCCCTTAGCCATCAGCCTTTTGAATAGGAGGGGATAACTACACGCACAAGAGAAAATCTGCAAATGCTGGAAATCTGAGGAACACACACAAAATGCTGGAGGAGCTCAGCAGGCCAGGCAGCATCTATGGAAAAAAGTACAGTTGCCATTTCTGGCTGAAATCTTTTGGCAGGACTACACTCAACTGCCCTGTCATACAAATGTTCCTACAGCCAACTATCTCACCTTAAGGACTCTTCATTTCATTGCTTCATGTTTTCATTGTTTATTGCTATTTATTTATATTTGCATTTGCACAGTTTGTTGTCTTCTCTGCCTTAGCTGATCTTTCATTGATCCTGCTATAGTTACTATTCCATAGATTTTCTGAGTGTGCGGGGAAATGAATATCAGGTTTAGATACGGTGACATATATGTACTTTATTGAAGCAATTCACTTTGAAATTTGATATAAGTTGAAGCCGTGTTGAATTTACAGGCCCACAATATTGATCTTAATATTATGCATAATATTATGTATATACAGCCACACTCAGTTTCTATACATTGTGTTTATAGCATTGCTCTTATGTTTATATTGATTGTGTTTTTATGCTAATTTTTATGTCTGTTTTATGTTGCATTGGATCTGAAGTAATAATCATTTTGTTCTCCTTTACGCTTTTGCACCCTCCAAGAGGACCACAATCTTGTCAGGGTTTGGAGACTTGTGTGCCTCAATGATGCAGAGTACTATGCTAGCTGGAGTCAGGTCCTCCAAGCATGGGGACCCAGCTCAGGGCTAACAACCCCAACCGGAGAAAAACAAAATTGTTAAGGAAACAGAAATGAAGAATCCTTCTACATCAGAGAGCAACGGTATTCCTGAACATCGAACTTCTATGACTGAGAGTATATGAAAACTGAGAGGAAACTGTTAACATATTTTGAGTCCTGTTGGTGGAGGATGATCTACCTGAGGGAAGCAACAGCGCTCGTGCCTCTGGCTCTGAGTTTGTCCCTGTGGCTCAGAGGGTAGGGAACTGGAGAAGATGGCAGCACTAATAGGGGACTCTATAGGTGATTCTGTGGATGCGGAAAAGAAACCCAGCTGGTAGTTTGCCTCCCAGATGCATGGGTCCATTATGTTTCTGAATGCGTCCACAACGTCCTGAAAAGGGAGGCTGAGTAGCCAGAAGTTGTGGTACATATTGGTACTAATGACATAGGTAGAAAAAAGAATACAGGGAGTTAGGAAGGAAGTTGAGAAGCAGACCTTAAAGGCAGCGATCTTGGGATTATTGCCTACGCCACACAACAGTGAGTATAGGAATAGAATGAGGTGACAGATAAATGAGCGCCTGAAGAATTGGGGCAGGGGCAGGGATTCAAATTTCTGGATAATTGGGACCTCTTCTGGGCAGGTGTGACCTGCACAAAAGAGACAGGTTGCTCTAGAATCCGAGGGGGACCAATATCCTTGTGGGCAGTTTTACTACAGCAGCTGGGAGTGCTTTAAACTAATATGGCATGGGAACAGGAACCAATACGATAGAGCTGAGGATAAGCCAGCAGGTTTACAAGTAGCTGATGGGTGTAACATGAATGTAAAGAAGGACAAGCCAAAGATTGGGTGCAAATTTAGACAAAGCAAAGAGCTGAATTGTACCACAGATGCAAAATTCAAGACGGTAAAGAATGTAGGACTGAAGATGCTGTATTTAAATGCGTGCAGCATTCAGAATAAAGTGGACAAACTTGTGGCACAATTAGAGATTGGTCGGTATGACACTGTGGGCTTCATTGAGTCATGACTGAAAGAAGGCCATAGTTGGGAGCTTAACATCACAGGATATACTTGTTATCAAAAGAACAGGCAGGAGGGAATAAGAGGTGGTGTAACTCTGTTGGTAAGAGATGGAATTACATCTTTAGAAAGAGGGGACATAGGGTCAGAGAATGTCGAATATTTGTGGGTGAAGATAAGAAACCGCAAGGGTAAGAAACCATATGGGAATCAAATATACACCTTCAAATAGTAAACAAAATGTGGGGCTAAGATTGCAAAGGGAGCTTGAAAGGACATGTAATAAGGGTAACGTCAAAATTATAATGGGGTCTTCAATATGCAAGGGGATTGGAAAATCAGATTGGTGTCAGATCACAAGAGAAGTAATTTGTTGAATGCCCACGAAATGGCTTTTTTAGAGCAGCTTGTGCCTACTCGGGGAAAAGCTATCTTAGATTGGGTGTTGTGTAATAGATCTTATTAGGGAGCTTAATATGAAGGAACCCTAAAGAGGCAGTAATCATAATATGATCAAATTCATACTGCAACTTGAAAGGGAGAAGCATAAGTCACATGTATCAGTATCACAATGGAATAAAGGGAATTACGGAGGCATGAGAGAGGAGCTTGCCCAGGTGGACTGGAAGAGGATACTGGCAGAGATGATGCAGATGATTGCTGAAGATTCTGGGAATAGTTCACAAGACAAAGGATAGATACGTCCAACAGAAGAAGAAGTTCTCAAATGTCAGGGATAGGCAACCGTGGCTGACAAAGGAAGTTAAGATTTGCATAAAAGCCAAGGAAAGGGCATATAAGTTAGCAAAAGTGAATGGGAAGTTGGTTGATTAGGAGGCTTTTAAAATCCAAGAAAAAGCAATTAAAAATATAAGAAGGAAAATAATGAAATATTAGGGCAAAGCCAATAATAAAAAACAGATTACTAAAAGCTTTTTCAGTCATATAAATAGTAAACAGGAGGTGACAGTTGATTTTGGACCACTGGAAAATGATACAGGTGAGGGAGTAATGGGGGACAAAGAAATGGCAAGTGAAGGTAATGAGTACTTTGCATCTGTTTTTTTCTGAGGAAGACGCTAGCATTATGCAAGAGGTCCGTGAGTGTCGGGGAGCAGATTTGATGGGCTGAATGGCCTAATTCTGCTCCTATGTCTTATGGCCTTATGGGCATGATGAAGAAACCCCTGAACACCAGCAGTGATGGAGGATCTTCATTGCTTCCCTTAACATCAGTGGCATAACGGGCTGTAAGTAAGTACACAAGTACAAAGAATGCCCATAAACAATCTTGAATCTTTTATAAGCAATTGTTAACATGATTCAGCTTACATTCCCCAAGCTCAAACCATTTCTAAACCTTTATATCACTTAATCCATTATGACCATTTCTTTAATCCTGAAGTTCAGTGTAACTGTTCAGTTAAAAACGGAGGAAGGCTGTAATTGTGAGAAATCAATGTTCAGCTATCAGGTTGGAGGCTAACCAGATGGAATATAAGGTGTTGTTCCTCCAACCTAAGTGTGGCCTCATCACAACAGTGGGGGAGGCCATGGATGGACATATGGGAATGGGAAGGAGAAGTAGAATTAAAATGGGTAGCTACTGGGAGATCCCACTTGTTCTGGCGGATGGGAGAGCAGATGCTCAGTGAAGTGGTCTCCCAATCTATGTCGAGTCTCACCAATATACAAGAGGCCACAGCAGGAGCACTGAACACAGTAGATGACCCCAACAGACACACAGGTGAAGTGTCACTTCACCTGGAAGGATTGTTTGTGGTCCTGAATGGTAGTGAGGAAGGAGGTGTAGGGGCAAGTGATCCACTTGTTCCACTTGCAAGGATAAGTGCCAGGAGGGAGATCAGTGGGAAGGGATGAATGGACAAGGGAGTTGCAGAGGGAGCGATCCCTGCAGAAAGCAGGAAGTTGGGGGGAGGGAAAGATGTGTTTGGTGGTGGGATTCATTTGGAGGTGGCAGAAGTTACAGAGAATTATGTGCTGGACATGGAAGCCGGTGGGGTGGTAGGAGAGGACAAGAGGAACCATAGCCCTGATAACGTGGTGGGAAGATGCGGTAAGAGCAGACGTGTGTGAAATGGAAGAGATGCAGTTCAGGGCAGTGTTGATAGTGGAGGAAGGGAAGCCCCTTTCTTTGAAAAAGGAGGACATCTCCTTCGTTCTAGAATGAAAAGCCTCTTCCTGAGAGCAGATGCGGCAGAGATGGAGGAATTGAGAGAAGGGGATGGCGTTTTTACATATAACAAGTAACAATGTCATAGAAATATAGAAACATAGAAAACCTACAGCACAATACAGGCCCTTCGGCCCACAAAGCTGTGCCAAATATGTCCTTAGCTAAGAAATTACCTAGGGTCACCCAGAGCCCTCTGCTTTTCTAAGCTCCATATACCTGTCATATCCACCTCCACCACCGTTGCTGGCAGCCCATTCCACATACTCACCACTCTCTATGTACAAAACCTACCCCTGATATCTCCTCTGTACCTTCTTCCAAACACCTTAAAACTATGCCTCTCACGCTAGCCATTTCAGCCCTGGGGAAAAGCCTCTGACAATCCACATGATCGATGCCTCTCATCATCTTATACACCCCTACCAGGTCACCTCACATCCTCTGTCGCTCCAAGGAAAAAAGGCCAAGTTTACTCAACCTATTCTCATAAGGCATGCTCCCTTATCCAGGAAACATCCTTGTAAATCTCCTCTGCACCCTTTCTATAGTTTCCATATCCTTCCTATAGTGAGGCGACCAGAACTGAGAACTGAGAACTGGGTTTGACCAGAGTCCTATATAGCTGCAACATTATCTCTCAGATCCTAAACTCAATCCCACGATTGATGAAGGCCAATTCACCGTATGGTTTCTTAACCACAGAGTCAACCTGCGCAGCATCTTTGAGTGTCCTATGGACTCAGACCAAGATCCCTCTAATCCTCCACAATGCCAAGAGTCTTACCATTAACACTGTATTCTGTCATCGTATTTGACCTACCAAAATGAACCACCTCACATTTATCTGGGTTGAACTCCATCTGTCACTGTCCTGTTGTAAACTTTGACAGCTCACCACGCTTTCCACAACACTTCCAGCCTTTGTGTCATCAGCAAATTTACTAACCCATCCCTCCACTTCCTCATCCAGGTCATTTATAAAGATCACAAAGATAAGGGGTCCCAGAACAGATCCCTGAGGCACACCACTGGTGACCGACCTCCATGCAGAATATGACCTGTCTACAACCACTCTTTGACTTCTGTGGGCAAGCCAGTTCTTGGTCCACAAAGCAATTTCCCCTTGGATCTCATGCCTCCTTACTTTCTTAATTAGCTTTGCATGGGGTACCTTGTTAAATGCCTTGCTGAAATCTATATACACTATATCTACTGCTCTACAAACTGTACCATCATCAATGTTTTCAGTCACATCCTCGAAAAATTCAATCAGGCTCATAAGACCTGCCTTTCACAAAGCCATGCTGACTATTCCTTATCATATTATGCCTCTCCAAATGTTCATAAATTCTGCCTCTAAGGATCTTCTCCAATAACTTACCAGCCACTGAAGTAAGACTCACTGGTCTATAATTTCCTAGGCTATCTCTACTTCCTTTCTTAAATAATAGAACAATATCCACAACCCTCCAATCCTCCGGGAATCTCTCCTGTCCCCATTGATGATACAAAGATGCTCAGAGGCTCAGCAATCTCCTCCTTTGCCTCCCACTGTAGCCTGGGGTACATCACGTCTGGTCCCGGTGACTTATCCAACTTGATGCTTTCCAAAAGCTCCAGCATATCGTCTTCCTTAATATCAACATGTTCAAGCTTATCAGTCCACTGTAAGTCATCCCTACAATCGCCAAGATCCTTTTCCATAGTGAATACTGAAGCAAAGTACTCATTAAGTAGCTCTGCTATCTCCTCTGGTTCCATACACACTTTTCCACTGTCTCAGTTGATTGGTCCTGTTCTCTCACAACTTATCCTCTTGCTCTTAACATACTTGTAGAATGCCTTGGGGTTTTCCTTAATTCTGTCCACCAAGGCCTTCTCCTGGCCCCTTCTGGCTCTCCTAATTTCTTTCTTGAGCTCCTTCCTGCTAACCTTATAATCTTCTAGCTCTCTATCATAACCTAGCTTTCTGAACCTTTTGTAAGCTCTTCTTTTCTTCTTGACTAGATTTACAACAGCCTTTGTACACCACAGTTCCTGTACCCTACCATCCAAAGACTCATTGGAACATACCTACGCAGAACTACACACAACTATCTCCTGAACATTTGCCACATTTATTCCATACATTTTGCTGAGAACATCTGTTTCCAATTTATGTTTCCAAGTTCTTGCCTGATAGCCTCATATTTCCCCTTACTCCAATTGAATGCTTTCCTAACTTATCTGCTCCTACCTCTCTCCAATGCTATGGTAAAGGAGATAGGTGATAGAGATAGAATGTCCTGGCATCTTCCTCCTTCTTTCTCAGTCCTAAAGAGTCTCAGCCTAAAATGTCGATTGTTTATTTATTTCCGTAGATGCTGCCTGGCCTGCTGAGTTCCTGCAGCATTTTGTGTGTGTTCCCCATCTAAGCTAGTCACATTTACACACATTTGATCCACATCACTCTGCATCTCTTCTATCCCTGTACCAAATACCTTCTAAATGTTGTGATTGAACCTGCCTCAACCCCTTCCTGCAGCAGCTCGCTCTACATACTCACCACCCTTTATGTGAAACTGTTACCCCTCAGTCTCCGATTGAAACTTTAACCCTCTTCCCACCCCCAGTCCACAATAGAGACCCATATCAGAATCAGGTTTATCATCACTCACATAAGTCATTAAATTTGTTTTGTATTATTTTGTCGCAGCAGTGCAATGTAATACATAAAATTACTGCAGAAATGTGCAAAAGTCTTAGGCACCTTAACTATATACGGGGAGAAAATTCAACCATCAGAGGTGCAGAGGGGCTTGGGAGTCCTTGAACAAGACTCCCAAAAGGTTAATTCACATGTTGAATCTCTGGTAAAGAAGGCAAATGCAATGTTGGAATTTATTTCAAGGGGAATAGAATATAGAAGCAAGAAGATAATGCTGAGCCTTTATAGGACACTAGCCAGACCACACTTGGAGTATTGTCAACAGTTCATATCCTCGAAAAGATGTGTTGTCTTTGGGGAGAATCTAGAGGAAGTTCATGAAGATAATTCTGGGAATGTAGTGGTTAACATATGAGGAGCGTTTAGCAGCTTTGGGCCTGTACTCACTGGAATATAGAACTATGCGGGGAGATCTCATTAAAACGTACTGAATGTTGAAAGGACTAGATAAGGTGGATGTAGAGAGGATGTTTCCTATGGTGGGGGTATTCGGATCTAGAGGGCAGAACTTCAAGTTTAGGGGCAACCTTTTAGAAGAGAGGTAAGGAGGATTTTTTTTTTAGCCAGAGAGTAGTGGACCTGTGGAATGTTCTGTCACAGACTGTGATGGAGGCCAAGCTTGTGGGAATACTTAAAGCAGAATTTGATGGGTTTCTTGGTTGGTCTGGGCATCAAAGGATATGACGAAAAAGCAGGGATACGGGGTTGAATGAGATCTGGGATCAGCCATGATGAACTGGTGGAGCAGACTCGATGGGCAGAGTGGCCTAATTCTGCTCCTATATCATATGGTCTTATATACATGAGCCTTAGAATTTTGTACAGTATACTGTATACAAGGTTCTAAAGGTTGTCATAGCCGGAGTGGTAGAGAGGATATGCTCCCACTATCTATAAAGTGCTCCAAATGGCGTGCGTCTCCAACAACCAAGTCCAACTCTTGGCCTTTACGTGTGGGTTAGCTACTAGGCCTGGTGGAACTGTTTCTACTGAGAAGAGAAGGGGCAAGGGCGGACCACTGGCGCCTCAAAACCAGTTGCTTTGGGCAGGTGGGGCTCATCAGCCTTGGATGGCGGCCCGCCTAGGAGAAGGAAGACTGATTTCAAACCTCCGTTGCCTTGAGGCCATACGCACCCATGGGAAAGGCCTTGGGAGGTTACCCTGAGGAAGAAATTGGAGATGGCGTCCCTAAGGCAGTTTGATGTTGTTTACAGCTTCACTCTGGCAACCTCTGCAATGATATCGGTGCTTGCCCTTCCCTTGGACTACATCAGTGACGTGGAGCGGGGGACTCACTGCATGGGCCACAGCCGGTTCTTCAAACCTTCCCGCCCAGGAGAGGACACAGTCCACCTGAGGCGCAAACCCATGATACCCTGGGATCGAAGGCTGCCTACTACTGTAAACAATCCATTAAGTGTTAACTAAAGCACTTTCTAAGTTATAGAAATGGACAGAAGTTGCACTTATTTATATATATAAAAACACGGAGCATTTTACATCAAAGGCAGGCCAATCAACATTGTAACTTATTTTACATTTTCATATGTGGGCTTTACTTGGGTGAGACCAGATACCACTAGTATGTAAATGTTCCCACACTCCACATCTTGAAAAATCAAGGAGGATTTTAATTGAAAAATTAACACTAAAACCTATGCTCTCTAGTTCTTGAGCCCCAGCCCTGGGAATAAACACTGTGCACATTGATTCTCTCAATACTTCTGATGATTTCTACACTTCTGTAAGGTTAGAATAGAATAGAACTTTATTGCCATTGCTCAAGACAATGAGATTACAGTGCAGAACAGATTTTATAATGCATACAGTATGGAAACTAATATATTAAAAATACCATATTCACATGCAAGAAGTGACTTTGATAGTTCATGACACCCATTAGCATTATTTAGCTCCACAATAGTCCTCAGGAAGAAACTGTTATTCAGTCTTACTGTCTTGGTTAAGATGTTTCTGCATCTCCTACTGGATGGCAGGGGATTGAAGAAAGAGTACCCTAATGTTGTTACAAGAGTGCAATACGCATCAAGAGTTGAAGATTGTCTCCAGGTCCGCTAGCTGAGTCCTAATCATCCATTGGAGTGCTTTGTGATCTGTCTTGTTACACCTAGAGCACCACACTGTCATTTCTTATGTCAGTATGCTCTATCACACATCGATATAAGTTGGTCAGCAATTCTGGGGGCAGATTAGCTCTCCTTAAGCACGTCAGGTAGTGTAGTTGCTGTTGTATGTTCCCTACTATAGAGGTTGTGTTGATGGACCAAATGAGTTCCTCAGTGATGTTCATCCATAAAAACTGAAACAGGAGACCCTTCCCTTTTTTCTCACGTTTATGAATATTGAGGCTTGCCTTCCTGAAGTTCATTATCATTGATGTTGAGTGATAGATTGTGGTTCTTGCACCAATTGGACAGTTTCAGCACCTGCTCTCTACATGCAGATTTGTTAGTGTTTGCGATTAGGCCAATCACACATATGTCATCTGCAAATTTGATGATTGAGTTTGCAGCACGAGCGAGAGTTCAGTCGTAGGTGAATAGCGAACAGAGAAGTCGGCTCAGTCTACACGCCTGCGGGGAACCGATGTTCAGGTTCGGGAGGGGGGTGTTGATGTGTCCTTGCCTGCTTTCACCATCTGGGTATGATTAGTGATCCAATTTCAGGTTGACATGCTGAGACATAGATGGTGGACCTTGACAGTCAACTTGTTTGGTAGTCAGGTGTTGAAGGTTGCCCTTCATTCTCCTACAGTCCAGTGAGAAAATCCATAACCTGCCCATCCCTTCTTCGTAACTTAGTCCCTCAGATCCTGGCAGTACGTCACTAATCCTTTCCAGCTTAATCACGTCTTTCCACGAGCAAAGTGATCCAAATTTAACACAATATCACGAATGTGGCCTCACCAACATCTTGTACAATTCCATCAACATACCAGTCCTATACTCGGTACCCAGACTGAAGACTTCTTCATCATCCTGTCAACCTGCAATGTCACATTCAGGGAACCATGCCCCTATGTCTCTAGGCACCTCTGTTATGCAACAGTCCCCAGAACCTTCTGCACCTATTGTCTATTGTCTATTGTCTAATTATTGTGAAAACCCTCCCCTCATTTGTCTTCTAAAAATGCAACTGCTTACAGTACTCTGAATTAAACCCCATTTGCCAATCCTTGGCCTAGTTACCCAGCTGATTGAGAACCATCTGTGAATTCTGATAGCCGTCTGCACTGTTTGCACCATCAACTCAGGTCAGTGAGTATTGGATTTGGTTTATTTATGTCAAATGTACCAATAGGGAGTGAAAAGCTTGTCTTGTGGACTGAAACAATCATTACAGATTAAATCACTACATGGTGCAATGAGCTAGAATAATACAAAGCAATAACAATGCAGAATAAACTGTATAGGCTACAAAAATGCAGTGCAGGTAAAAGATAAAGTGAAGATCATAACAAAGTAGATCGTGAGGCCAAGAGTCCATCTTATTGTATAAGAGATCCATTCAAGAGTCTAATAACAGTGGAGTAGAAGCTGTTCTTGAGCCTGGTGGTAGGTGCTTTCAGGCTTTTGAATTAATTATATGTGTCCTGGACAATGTAAACAGCATTAAAAACGTACAAAGAAACAGGCAGGAAGAATCATTGTAGACACCACACACCTAGCAAACTTCCTTTTCCAAATACTCCCTCCTCGAAAGCACTTTTTCCCCTCAGGCAGTTAATCTGATCAACTATTCTAAAGAGACACACCTCCCTATCTACTGTATCACCCTAGTCACTGCACTATAAACAGTTGTTTAAACCAATTTTTATAATGCTGTTTTACATGCTTGCATTTATGTATTTATTAAGGTATATTCATACTTTAACTTCTAACTTTATTTTTTGAGTAATTCGTTATTCCTTATAATTGTCGAATGTTGTTTTTTTGCTGCACGTTGTACCTGGAACAATGCACCACAGCAAATACTTCATGGAGGCCCTCTGTTAGTTTGGGTCAACCATGGAAGTTGTGTTCTAGCTGTCTACGTCTAAGTGAATACGCAAGCCAGGACAGTATGACCTTGACAGCAAGATATTGCCTGTACAGCAACCTCTCCTTCTCTGCGCTGCTAAGGAATCCAAAGGAATGGACGACATCCATACACTTTAGTGGAAGTTTGACACCAGAGTATTCTTTTTCTTAGATGAGCTGCCAACCATTGCTGATGAGTCCCATCTGCCCGAAGCAACTGGTTTTAAGGCACCAGTAACTTGCATTTTCCCCTTTTCCTGTCAGTGGAAACAGTTCCACTAGACTTAATAGCTAAACCACATGTGAAGGCCAGGAGCTGGACTTGGTTGTCAGAGATGCACGTCATTGGGAACATTTAATACATACTCTGGGTAGTATGAGCTCATTCCCACTACTCTCCCCCAGCTATGAAAATCTTAAGGAACCACAGCAAAATCCAAGTACGTGTAAATGTATGTGGTGAATAAAGTTGATCCTTGATGCTCTGCCAAAGAGGAGAGAGAAGAAGAGAGTATGTCTGGGGTGGGCATGAACTCTCCCGTTGAGTTCTTTACTAAACTCATACTTCAGGAAGAAAAATTTCCCCACCATCCAGGCCATGCTTCTTTCTTGCTGCTGCCATTAAGAAGGAGGTAGAGGAGCCTTATATGTCATTCCACCAGGTTCAGGAACAGTTATTGCCCTACAATCATCAGCCCTCTGAACTAGCATGGATAACTTCACTCACCACTGCCCTGAACTGATTCCACAACCTATGGCCTCACTTTCAAGACTCTATGATCATAGCAATTACTTCATTCTCCTTTACCCTTATGTACTGGAAATGACGTTAAACAAACTTGAATATTCTTGAACTTTTGGAGCTTGTCTTTAGTGGGTGTCAGTCTTTTTTGTGTGTAGCTTTTCTTTGATTCTTTTGCATTTTTCTGTTCTTGAGTGAATGCCTGCAAGAAACTAAATCTCAAGGTAGTATATGGTGACATAGACATACTTTGATAATAAAATTGTTTTTAACTATTAATTTTATTTAGAGATACAGCGTGGAATAAGCCTTACTGGTCCTTCAAGCTGCACTGTCCAGCAACCCCTGATTTAAACCCAACTGAATCAAAGGACAATTTGTAATGATCAACTGACCTAATAAGCGGTAGGTCTTCAGACTGTGGGAGGAAACTGGAGCATCCAGTGAAACACGCATTCCACACGAGGACGTACAGACTCTTTACAGTTGACATCGGAATTAAACTCTGAACTCTGACTCCACGAGCTACCACAGCGAACTTGAATTTTAAACTTTGATTCTTGTCAGCTGGTTCTCAAATATTGTGTAAATAAATAACAAAACCAGATAAAAATAAACAGCACTGCTTGTAGAAAACTACTCAGCCCCTTGAGTATGTTCCAACAATGTGTTCATTCATGCCTGATCTGTATCAAGTCCTTTTACCCATCTTGGCTCTGTAATCCTTAATACTCAGTTCGAACAAATCATCATCATGTCTTGGATTTGAAATTTTAAACTGATTTGTAGCCTCAGGAGCATTTCTTCAGCAAGAGAATCCCAGATTTCAGAACATCAACCCTGAATGATTTGGATCTAATTTTAAGGTTATGCCTCCCTTGTTAAGTTACTTACTGACATCGCCTTTTATTCCCAGTAGGTGACAAATGTCTCGCTGATACAATGTAGTTGCAGATTGCTTTTCCATCAATTCACTTTCACTGCAAAAAAAAAGATAAATCCATTCTGATGCAGTGACTGTGAAACTGATTCCTCGGAAATTTCACTGAGGTATTCCAAGGCAAAGAAGGCAGGACCGAGCTCACTGAGTGACCTATTTTCTCAGAGATCAAAAAGCCCACAGTCCTGGCATGAAGTTGCACACATATTTCAATATCTTGTATTTGATTCTTCTCTCTTTCTCCCACTCTCTCTCTCTCTCTCTCTCTTTCTCTCTCGCTCTCTCTGTTCCCCAAAATTAAAAAAGCCTGATAATATTGACTTTTATCTGACAGAGCCAAAGGGTTTCACCGTACAGGAGGAGGCTGTTACATCATCAAGTCAATGTCAGAGCCTTGCAGTGCCCTAAACTCTTTCCATTGCCCTGGGCTATTTTCCTATCAAGAACTTCTTCACTTCTGAAAGGATCAAAGCTGTAGATGCTGGAAATCTGAAGCAAAATGAGAATATACACAAGAGATTGTAAATGTAACTGTTCCATTATTGTCAAACATATCAAAAAAAGTGAAAAGCATTTTATTGTATGCCATCCTGACATATCATTCCATATGTTGAACTGGAAGTGGAATTAGAATTGGTTTATCACACACAAAATTCTGGATGAACTCAGCAGGTCAGGCAGTCCTGATAAAGGTTATTGTCCCAAAACATTGTCTCTTTATTCTTCTCCATAGATGCTGCCTGACCAGCTGAGTATCTCCAGCATGTATTGTGTGTGTTGTTCTGGATTTCCAGCAACCACAGAATTCTGTGGTTGTTTATGGAATTGGTTTATTATTATCACATGTATAGTACATGTACATAGATTCGGTGGGTGAGAAAGAGACACACGGATGGTATGTTGTCTCCCAGGTGTCAGGGTCATTTTGATGTCTTGGATTGGGTCCACAGAATTCTGAAGGGGGAGGGTGCACAACCAGAAGCCATGGTACAAATCTGTAGGAATGTGACATAGGTAGGAAAAGAGAGGAGATCCTGAAGAAAGGACAGAGGAAGCTGAAAAACAGTATCGTCAGGGTTGTAATCTCTAGATTGCTGCCAGTTCCATGCACCAGTGAGGGTGAGAATAGGATGACTTGGCAGATGATTGTTTGGCTGAAGAATTAGTGCAGGGGGCAGCGTTTCACATTTCTGGATCAGTGGGTTCTCTTCAGGCCGAGTTATGACTTGTACAAAAAGGATGCATTACACCTGAACCCGATGGGGAACAACATCCTTGTGGGCAGGTTTGTTAGAGCTGTTAAAGAGGATTTAAACTAAGATGTAGGGGAATAGGAAATCGAGTGATAGGGCTAAGAATGGGGGAGTTAGTATACAAAAAGATGCAGTGTGTAGTGAGACTATGAGGAAGGACAGGCAGCTGATAGGGAAATATTGCAGTCAGTGAGATGAGTTAAAGTGTAACGGGGGGCCAAAATTGAAAAAGGTGATCAATACAGGACTGAAGGTGTTATATTTGAATGCACATAGCATGCAGAATAAGGTATATAATCTTGTAGTGCAGTTGGAGATTGGCAGGTATGAAGTTGTGAGCATCACTGAGACGTGACTGAAAGATCACGGTCAGGAGTTTAATATCCAAGGACACCCATTGTCTCAAAAGGACAGGCAAGTAGGCAGAGGGGGTGGGTAGCCCTGTTGGTAAAAAATTGAAATCAAATCTTTAGAAGGAGGTGACAGATGTTTGGAAGATGCAGAATCCTTGTGGGTAGAGTTAAGTAACTGCAAGGGTAAAAAGACCCTGATAGGAGTTACTGTAGGTACAAATCTCCAAACAGTAACCTGGATGTGGAATACAAATTATATCAGGAGATAGGAAAGGCATGTAAAAAGGGCAATGTTGCGATCATCAAGGGGAATATTAATATGCAGGTGGATTGGGAAAATTAGGTTGGTGCTGGATCCCAAAAGAGGAAATTTGTAAAATGCCTATGAGATGGCATTTCAGAGCAGCTTGTGGTAGAGCCCACTAGGGGAAGGCACTTCTGGATTGGCTGTTACGTAATGACCAGTTTGGATTAGGAAGCTGAAGGAGACAGAAAAACAGGAAACAGTGATCATAATATGATAAAGTTCACCCTGCAGCTTGGAAGGAGAAGCTAAAACCAGATGCATCAGTATTACAGTGGAATATAGGGATACACAGAGGCATGAGAAAGGAGCTGACCAAAGTTGATTGGAAGGAGATACTAGCAGGGATGATGGCAAAGCAGCAATGGCTGGAGTTTCTGGGAGCAATTTGGAAGGCGGAGAATAGATGGCTAGATACATGCCAAAGATGAAGAAATATTCTAAAGGGAGGATGAGGCAACCATGGCTGACAAGGGAAGTCAAATACAGCATAAAAGCTAAAGAGACAACATATATTCTAGCAAAAATATTGTGGAAAGTTAAAGGATTGGGAAGATTTTAAAAAGAACAGACAACTAAAAATAAAAGCCATAAAAAGGAAAGATGAATTATGATGGTAAGCTAACCAAAAATATAAAAGAAGATACTATTTATTTCACATATATAGAGTATAAGAGAGACAAGAATGAATATCAGACCACTGTAAAATGACACTGGAAAGGTAGTACTGGAAGTAAAGAAATGGTGTGGACAAACTGAAGTGAATGTCATTGCTATCACTGAGGAGAAGGGAAGCTGAACTGTCTGAAGATAGATTAGTCACTGGGACAAGATGGACCACACCACAGGGTTTTGAAAGAGGTAGCTGAAAAGATTGCAGAGGCATTAGTAATGGTTTTTCATGAATCACTAGATGGTTCCTGAAGAATGGAAAATTGTGAATGTCACTCCACTCTTTAAGTTATTATTTTTCAATGATTTGGCTGAAGGAATTGATGACTTTGTGGCCAACTTTGTGAATGATCTGAAGATAGGTGGAGGGGCAGGTGGTGTTGAGGGAGAAGGGTATCTGCAGAAGGCAGATTAGGGAGATTGGGGAAGAGCAGATGGAATATAGTGTAGAGAAGTGCAGAGTCATGCAGTTTGGCGGAAGGAATAAGGGATGTACTATTTCCTAAATTGGTAGAAAACTCAAAAGTCAGAAGTACAAAGGGACTTGGATGTCCTTGTGCATGATTTCCTAAAAGTTAATTGCAGGTTGAGTCATTGGTAAGGAAGACAAATGCAATATTAGCATTCATTTCTAGAGGACTAGAATACAAAAGCAAGGATGTAATGCTGAGGCTTTATAAAGCACTGGTGTGGCCTTACTTGGAGTATTGTGAGCAGTTTTGGGCCCATTGTCTAAGACAAGATGTGCTGGCATTGGAGAGGGTGGAGAGGAGGTTCACAAGAATTATTCAAGGAATGAAAGGGTTAACATATGAGGAGCATTTGATGGCTCTAGGCCTGTACTCACTGGAATTCAACAGAATGAGCGGAGATCTCATTGAAACCTATCAAATATTGTAAAGTTTAGATAGAGTGGATGGGAAGAATATGTTTCCTATGGTGGGGGATTCTCAGACCAGAGAGTGCAATCTCAGAATTGAGGGATATCTATTTAGAACCAAAGTGAGGAAAAATTTCTTTAGCTAAAAAGTTGTGAATATGTGCAAGCCAAGTCATTGTGTATACTCAAGGCAGAGCTTGATCTTTTCTTGATCAATCACAGCATCAAAGCTTGTAAGGACAAGGCAGGAGAATGTGGTTGAGAGGGTTAATAAATCAGCCATGATGGAAGAGTGGTCTAGAAGCAATGAGCAGAGTGGCTTAATTCTGCTCCTATGTCTTATGTCTTAATAACTTATAATTTATGTTAATGTATGTTAAATTATGTTTGGCCTCACCATGTAACGTGCTATATTTTGCTGCCAAAAAAGTTCATTTCCATGACATCTATACCCTGGGTATGAGTGCCTATGGCAACAAGAACATGAACTCTATTTGAGGGCAGAATGGCTTTTCTCTGCCCAGTTTTTTTTCTCATCAACAGATCATTGTGGAGTTAAATTAAAATTTACTTAGGTCAAAACCTACTGTTGTTTTGTTTTTTTTCTCATACAGAATTCTCTTCATTATAAATGGTGTTTTTTAAAGTGATAATTGACTCTTTGGAAAAGTGTTGTAGTTACTCAGAGATGAATGGAGCATTTAGTGAGGTTTGGGTAACAAGACAATGGTGCTTCATTTCATTCCCATGAAAACACACTCTCACTATTAGCTCGATAAAACAAAATCTCAGTGATGTTTCTAAAAGAAAGGACAATACCCTTCAAACTGTGTTATTTTTTCTGTCAGTTTGGACAGACAATTTCTGAATACTTAAATAAAAACTCAAGTAATTTCATCAAACTATTGATCCAGAGATATGCTGCTGGCTTCAGTAGAATGTCTTAACTCTTTGGGTTCTTTAACTCTATCCTGCCCCAGATGATGATTGCTTGTTATGTCTTTGTCTTTCACAAAGATGCTCAAAAGTTTCTACAGATGTGCTGTGGAGAGCATTCTAACTGGCTGCATCACTGTCTGGTATGGAGGGGAAGGGGGGCTACTGCTCTGGGCTGAAGTAAATTGCAGAGAGTGGATGATCAGTCGTCTCCATCATGGGAACGAGCCTCCGTAGTATCCGAGACATCTTCAAAGAGCGATGCCTCAAAAATGGCAGCATCTATCGTGGAGGATCCCCATCATCCAGAACATACCCTGGTCTCATTTCTACAGAGGCCTGAAGGCACACACTCAGTGATTCAGGAACGGCTTCTTCCCCTCTGCCATCCAATTTCTGAATGGACATTGAACCCATGAACACTTCTATTTATTCTTCTTTTTATTTCTATTCTTGCACTACTTATTTAAATTAACTACTTAATATACATACACTTACTGTAATTCACAGCTTTTTTTCCTATTAGTATGTATTTCATTGTACTGTTGCCATGGACAACACATTTCATGATATATGCCAGTGTTGGAACACTGAGGTATATGCACAGAGGTATGGGGACCAGAGTGATAGGTCTGAGGAAGGAGAAAGCAGAAATAAATCAAAGATAGCATGCTACAAAGATGATAGAAAGGACAGGCAGGAGATGAGGAATAATCACAGCCAGTAGGATGAGTTAAAGGGCAATAGAGGCATGGTACAGTTAAAATAAAAAGCAACAAATACTGGACTGAAAGTGTTGTATTTGAATGCACGCAGCATGAGAAATAAAATGGTTGAAATTCAGCTACATATTGGCGAGTATGATGTTGTGGCCATCTCTGAAACTTGGCTAAAAGATGGCTGCCTTTGGGAGCTGAACGTCCAAGGATATATGGTGTATTGGAAAGATAGGTTAGCAGGCAGAGAGGGTGGTGTGGTTCTGTGTATAAGAAATAATATTAAATCATTGGAAGGGGATGACATAGGATCAAAAGGTGCAGAGTCTCCATGGGTTGAGTTAAGAAGTGGCAAAGGTAAAAGGACCCTAATGACAGTTGTATACAGGCCTCCAAACAGCAGCCAGGATGTGGATTACAAATTACAATAGGAGATAGAAAAGGCATGTCAGAAGGGCAAAGCCATGATATTCATTGGAGATTTTAACATGAAAGTGGATTGAGAAAAACAGGTCAGTACTGGACCTCAAGAGAGAGAATTTGTAGAATGTCTAAGGGATGGCTTTTCAGAACAGCTTGTTGTTGGGGATCGGCTGTGCTGGATTGGGTGCTGTACAATGATCTGGAGGTGATAAGAGAGCTTAAGGTTAAGGAACCCTTAGAGAACAGTGATCATAATATGATCGAATTCACTTTGAAATTTGAGAGGGAAAAAATAAAATCTAATCTGCCGGTATATCAGTGGAATAGAGGAAATTACAATGGCATGAGAGGGGAACTGGCCAAAGTTGACTTGACTGGAAAGGGACACGAGCAGGAAGGACAGCAGAGCAGCAATGGCTGGAGTTTCTGTGAAAAATGAGGGAAGTGCAAGACAAATATACTCTAAATAAGAAGAAGTTTTTGAATGGAAGAAGGACACTACTGTGGCTGACAAGTGAAGTCAGAGTCAAAGTAAAAGCAAAAGAGAGGCCATACAAGGAAGCCAGAGTTAGTGGGAAGATAGAGGACTGGGAAGCTTTTAAAAACTTGCAGAAGGAAACTAAGAAGATCATTAGGAAGGAAATGATGAATTATGAAAGGAAGCTGGCAACTAATATCAAAGAAGATACTAAAAGCTTTTTTAAGTATATAAAGGGTAAACGAGAGTTGAGGGTAGATATAGGACCAATAGAAAATGACGCTGTAGATATTGTAATGAGAGACAGAGATGGCAGAGGAACTGAATGCGTATTTTGCATCAGTCTCCACAGTGGAAGATGTCATCAGTATACCGGACATTCAGGAGTGTCAGGGAAGTGAAGTATGTGCAGTGAAAGTTACAACTGAGAAAGTGCTCAGGAAGCTTAATGGTCTGAGGGTGGATATATCTCCTGGACCTGATGGAATGTACCCTTGGGCTCTGAAGGAAGTAGCTGAAGAGACTGCAGAGACATTAATAATGATCTTTCAGGAATCAATAGATTCTGGCATTGTACCGGATGACTGGAAAATTGCAAATGTTACTCCGCTATTTAAGAAGGGTGGGAGGCAGCAGAAAAGAAACTATAGACCTGTTAGCCTGACATCAATGGTTGGGCAGTTGTTGGAATCTACTGTTAGGGATGTGATTACTGACAAGATAGGCCAAAGCCAGCATGGTTTCCTGAAAGAAAAATCCTGCCTGACAAACCTACTGCAATTTTTTGAGGAAATTGCAAACAGGATAGACAAAGGAGATGCAGTAGATGTGGTGTACTTGGATTTTCAGAAGGCCTTTGACAAGATGTGGCACATGAGGCTGCTTAGCAAGACAAGAGCCCATGGAATTACAGGGAAGTTACTAGCATGGGTGGAGCATTGGCTGATCGGCAGAAAATAGAGAGTGGGAATAAAGGGATCCTATTCTGGCTGGCTGCCGGTTACCAGTGGAGTTCCACAGGTGTCAGTGTTGGGACCACTGCTTTTTACGATGTATGTCAATGATTTGGACTTTGGGATTATTGGATTTGTGGCTCAATTTGCCGATGATACAAAGATAGGTGAAGGAGCAGGTAGTGTTGAGGAAACAGAGAGCCTGCAGAGAGACTTAAATAGTTTAGGGGAATGGGCAAAGAAGTGACAAATGAAATACAATTTTGGAAAGTGTATGGTCATGCACTTTGGTGGAAGAAATAAATAGGTAGACAATTATTTAGATGGGGAGAGAATTCAAAATGCAGAGATGCAAAGAGACTTGGGAGTCCTTGTGCAGGATACCCTTAACGGTAACCTTCAGGTTGAGTCAGTGTTGAAGAAGGTGAATGCAATGTTGGTATTCATTTCTAGAGGCATAGAGTATAAGAGCAGGGTTGTGATTTTGAGGCTCTATCAGGCACTTGTGAGACCACACTTGGAGTACTGCGTGCAGTTTGGAACTCTTTAGTTTAGAAAGGATTTACTGACATTGGAGAAGGTTCAGAAAAGATTCACAAGAATGATTCCAGGAATGAAAGGGTTAGCATATGAGGAACATCTGGTAGCTCTTGGGCTGTATTCCCTGGAGTTCAGGAGAATGAGGGGGGGGGGGGGGATCTCATAGAAACATTCCGAATGTTATAAGGCCTGAACAGATTAGATATGGCAAAGTTATTTCCCATAGTAGGGGAGTCTAAGATAAGAGGGCACAACTTCAGTATTGAAGGATGTCCATTTAGAGCAGAGATGCAGAGAAATTACTTTAGTCAGAGGGTGGTAAATCTGTGGAATTTGTTGCCACGAGTGGCTGTGGAGGCCGTCACTGGGTGTATTTAAGGCAGAGATAGATAGGTTCTTGATTAGACAGGGCATCAAAGGGTGTGGAGAGAAGGCAGGGGAGTGGGAATGACTGGAAAAAATGGATCAGCCCATGATTGAATAGCAGAGCGGACTCGATGGGTCGAACGGCCTATTTCTGCTCCTATATTGTATGGTCTTACGGTCTTTCGATCTTGTGCAGTTGACCACCCTGCATACCAGTGATGCAGCCTGTCAGAATGCTCTCCATGGTACATCTGTGGAACTTCTCAAGTGTTTTAGGTGACAAACCAACTTTCCTCAAACTCCTGAAGAAATATAACCGCTGACTTGACTTCTTTATAACTGCGTCAATATGTCGGGTCCAGGTTAGGTCCTCAGACATATTGACACACAAGAACTTGAAATCGCTCACTCTCCGCGGAAAGGGTTGTGTTCCCTCGTCTTACCCTTTCTGAAGTCCGCATTCTTCGTCGAGGCAGATGTAAATCCCAGTGGAGAGGAGAGCACCTATTCCCTGCCAGTTTTTATTCCTCTTCCACCCCCGCCTTCTTAATCTGGCTTCTTCCCACCTCCTTTCCAGTCCTGATGAAAGGCCTCAGGCCAGAATGCCAACTGTTTTATTCCTCTCCACAGACGGTGCCTGACTTGCTGATTTTCTAGTGCACCAGCCGCTGAAGATGAAGTTGCCTGTTCCCTTGGTTTCATCATCAGATATTTGCCTGTGCATTGTGCTCTGTGCTTACCTGTGTTTCTGTAATCGCATTCATTAAATATGTTTATGTGGGACCTACAAGCTTAACTCTGAAGTCTGTTTGGAACTGGATTGTTATCCGGGGCAGCTCACAGATACACCGTTGTGCTGAATGCATCATAGATGATAAAATACTTCCGGCGGATGGTTCATTGAGTGACCTTAGTGCCATCTCAATACAGAGCCTTGCCTTCTGCTTACAAGCTCCCCTCCCTACCTTATACTGGAAGTTCCTCGTGAACCCTCCCAGACTCAAAGTACACAACATTTTTTACCATTTTAGACAATATAACTTGTGATATCCCACCCTGGTGATTAAAGGTTGAGGTCCGGATCTCAGCAAGTCTGGATGTACAAACTCCGAAGTACAAAAACTGAAGTCAGCACGTCGAGGGGAAGAGGCCCAAAGGTTGAACCCTGCAGATTGGTTTGTCTAGAGGTCAGAGACCCAACGTCTGCAAGTCCAGGTCATGGACAGGAACCTTGAAGGACTGTTGTCTGAGAGTCTGAGAGTCTGGCCCCAGGACATGAGGTGTGGAGGCAGCCTGTCTGTATGCTCGAATGGATGGGCGTGTGGGAATATGGGGAAGAGTTGTATTTTTGTTGTTATTGCTACTGTTTGTGTTGCTCTGCTGAACGTAGTAGTCACACTGTGTGTATCAATGTACATGTGATTAATAAATCTGAATCTGAATTTGAGGGGATGCCGAAGGTCAGATTTTTACACAGAGGGTGGTGGATACATGGAATGCCCTGCCAGGGCTGATGGCAGAGGCAAATACATTAGGAACATCTAAGTCACTTTTAAAGTGCAAACATGAGGAAATCTGCAGATGCTGGAAATTCAAACAACACACACAAAATGCTGGTGGAACACAGCAGGCCAGGCAGCATCTATAAGGAGAAGCACTGTCGACGTTTCGGGCCGAGACCCTTCGTCAGGACTAACGAAGCCCGAAACGTTGACAGTGCTTCTCCTTATAGATGCTGCCTGGCCTGCTGTGTTCCACCAGCATTTTGTGTGTGTTGTAAGACACTTTTAGATAGGTATATGGTTGACAGAAAAATGAAGGTCGATGTGGAAGGGAAGGGTTAGTTTGATCTTAGAGTAAGTAAAAAGATCGGCCCAATATCTTAGGCCAAAGAGCCTGTACATATAAAATTGTACATAAAACAGCACAGCAGAGTAACAAGCCATTCAGCCCACAAAGTTATGCTAAATAAGAACTGTGATGCAACGATCTAGAAGACCATAAGATATACGACATAGAACATAGGATCTGGATGGCAGAATTAGGCCATTCAATCCATTGAGTCTGCTTGGCCATTCCATCATGGCTGATCCCGGATCCCCATACACCTGCCTTCTCTCCGTATCCTTTGGTGTCCTGTCCGATCAGGAACCTATCAACTTCCACTTTAAATATACCCACAGACTTGGCCTCCATTGCAGTCTGTGGTGGAGCATTCCACAGGTTCACTACTCTCTGCTTAAAAAAATTCCTCCTTACCTCTGTTCTAAAAGGTTGCTCCTCAATTTGAAGCTGTGCCCTCTAGTTCTGGATATTTTCACATAGGAAACATCCTCTCCACATCCACCCTGTCTAGCCCTTTCAACATTTGCTAGATTCTATGTTCTCTCTGTTCTATGAATCTGAACTGGAGTATATCTCTTCCTTAGTTCTCAGAATCAGAATTAATGTCATGTTCACTGTCACTCTCTTATGGAACAAGTACAGTGACAATAAGTGGTAAGTAACAGCAGTAGTGTGATCACTCGAATGGAGTCTGATGTTGTCCCAAGGGCTGATTCTGTTACTGGAGAATGCCTGTGCGTGACTTTGTATAATGTGGGGAGGCTGATTCATGGGCAGCACCACACAGTCCTTGACAGATCAGGATCAGGGGTCAGTGTCATGGAATACAAGATGACTGGGGACCCTTCACTGCTGCAGACTTCCTCTGCCTTCACTGCCATTGTGATGTATCACCATCAGCTCCACCACGAAGACAAAACAACACCCCAAGCAATTCATTGAAAAGATTAGTGTAAAGCATAAGTCAGGAGATAGATATAAGAAAGTTTCCAAGTCACTGAATATCCCTTGGAGTGCAGTTAAGACGATAATCAAGAAATGGAAAGAATATGGCACAGCTATAAATCTGTCTAGAGCAGGCTGTTCTTAAAAACTGAGAGACCATGCAAGAAGGGGACTAGAGGGTGGCCACCAAGAGACTTACGACAACTCTGGAGGAGTTATAAGCTTCAGTGGCAGAGACGGGAGAGACTGCATATAATAACTGTTGCCTGGGTGCGTCACCAGTCACAAGTTTATGGATGAGTGGCAAAGAGAAAGCCACTGTTGAAAAAAACACTCATATGAAATTTCAGCTAGACCTTGCCAGAAGACATGTGGGATATTCTGAAGTCAGCTGGAAGAAGATTCTATGGTCTGATGAAACCAATATTGAGCTTTTTGGCCTTCGGGCTAATCGCTATGTTTGGCAGAAGTCAAACATCACACATAATCAAAAACTCACCATCCCTACTGTGAAGCATGGTGGTGGCTGCATCATGCTGTGGGGATGCTTCATTGAAGCAGGCCCTGGAAGGCTTGTGAAGGTACAGCGTAAATTTAATGCAGCAAAATACAGGGAAATCCTGGAGGAAAACCTGCTGCAGTCTAGAAAAGATCCGTGACTTGGGAGATTCGTTTTCCAGCAAGACAATGACCTCAAGCATAAAGCCAAAGCAATGTAGGAATGGCTTAAAAACAACAAAGTTAGTGTCCTGGAGTGGCCAAGTCAGAGTCCAGACTGCAATCCAACTGAGGATTTGTGGCTGGACTTGAAAAGGGCTGTTCACTCACAATCCCCATGCAATCTGACAGAGCTTGAGCAGTTTTGTAAAGAAGAATGGAGAAAAGTTGCAGTGTCCAGATTTGCAAAGCTGGTAGAGACCTATCCACACAGACTGAAGGCTGTAATTGCTGCAAAGCTGCGTCTACTAAATACTAACTTGAATTGGGTGAATACTTATGCAATCAATTGTTCTACATTTTATATTTGTAATTAATTTGGATCACTTTGTAGAGAACTGTTTTCACTTTGACAAAAGAGTCTTTTTTTGTTGATCAGTGTCAAAAAAGCCAAATCTAATCCATTGTGATTCAATGTTGTAAAACAGTACATTATGAAAACTTCAGGCGGGGGGGGGGGGATATTTTTATAGGCGCTGTACTTTCCCTCAGCAGTTAAGGCTGATGAACACCTCCACCTATTTACCCGCTGCTCCACACCCCTCACCACCACTACTTCATCAGACACCTTATGTACAGCCACTCCTGTGCCGAGCTTCACTTTATAGACATACTATCAATTTACGTACATAAGCTATCTAATGTAGTTATAATTATTGTGATCTGTTTTATTCTATAGTGTTCTTATTGTGCTTTCTTTGTACTACATTAGATCTGAAGTAACAATTACTTTGTTCTCCTTTACGCTTGTGTATTGATAAGACCATAAGAGGTATGAGCAGAATTAGGCCATTTGGCCCATCAAGTCTGCTCTGCTTGCCTATCATGCCTGATCCATTATCCCTCTCTACTTCATTCTTCTGCCTTCTCCCCGTAACTTTTGACACCACGATTAATCAAGAAACTATCAACCTCCTCCTTAAATATACCGACTGATTTGGTCTGCACAGCAGTCTGCAGCAATAAATTTCCCAGATTCATCACCCTCATCTCTGTTGTAAATAAACGTCCCTCAATTCAGAGGCTATATCGTCTGGTCCTAGAGACCTCCACAGTGGGAAACAATTCTCTCCACATCCACTCTAGCTAGACCTTTCAATACTTGATAGGTATCAATGAGATCCGCACCCCATTCTTCTGCACTCCAGTGAGCAGAGGCCCAGAGCCATCAAGTGCTCCTCGTATGTTAACCTTTTCATTCCTGCGATCATTCTCATGAACCTCCTCTGGACCCTCTCCAATGCCAGCACACCCTTTCTTAGATAAGGGCCAAAAACTGCTCACAATAATCCAAGTGTAGTCTGAGCAATGCCTTATAAAGCCTCAGCTTTACATTCTTGCTTTCTTGCAAAGTCCTCTCGAAATGAATGCACACCATGAATTTGCCTTCCTTCCTGCCAACTCAACCTGCAAGCTACTGGAGATTTCATTAAACAATCTTGAATTTGAACTTCAATGGATTCCAGATTCACAAGAACACAAGGAAATAAGATGAGGAGGATTTCACTAACCCCTCTAGCCTGCCCTACCATTTCAGATCAATATGGTGGATCTATTCTGAATTCTGTTACTGGACACTGACGTGATGAAATGGTCCATGTGGGAGTCGTGCTTTTCATTGTACCTCACCACATGTGAAAATCATAAAGCATTGTAATGATTTAATGCAGTGTTTTAAAGCAGGAAAATACATGGAAGTTGTAATGAAAAACCATATTTGAAAAGAACAGACTATTAGGTGGCAGTTTAAAATGGCACTACTGAACATGGGCAACAGCTTACTGGTGGATCTAAAAACAAGAAATTTGACTAAATGCTCCATTAGTAACACTTCTTACTTAAGAAATTTTGGTAAACAGTCACCACAAACAATGAAGAGGTGAGTGAAGGCAAGGCTGGTCTGAGGGGCGAGGTGTGCGAGTGTGAGGCAGAGCTGAATCGGTGTCGGGACACGTTCCCGGAGAAGATGGAGTTGGAGTTGGATTTGGAGAAATGTAGTTGGAGCGAGTGAAGTGGGGAACAATTGGAGATGTTTCAGAGCCCATCCACCTAAACCAGGAGAGAGGTTTGATCCATCGAAACGCCACACCGATTTGAAAAAGTTGAGAATGGGCCAGTGGTTGGGCCTGAGTTCGAGGGATGGCCAAGTGCTTGGACAATTTAAAAGCCAGGCTAGGTGGAATGAAAAGGCAGGATGTTGGGACTGGATGTGAGAGTCGAGCCGGTTCTGCTCTGCCACGTTTTACTCCACACTCCACACTCGGCACTGAGGCTGAGGCTGTGCCATGATGTCATGATCTCTCTGCTCCAGGCTTACTGACTGCGTGCTTCGTGGAGATTTGCCTCCGTGTGATGGATAAGTCTGAGACTACGGGCCGACTTCCGCTGCTCTGGTCTTCAGGTTTATGGACTCAATTTCATTCTGACTGCTGATGTTTGCCTTATTGTTTGCATGGTTTGTTTTGACTTCTCTCTCTCTCTCTCTCTCTTTCTCCACATTGGGTGTTGAGTGTTGGTCTTTTTCTAATTTGGATTCTTTCAGGTTTCTTGTTTTGCAGCTTCCTGTTAAGCAGAAGAATCTCAAGCTTGTATAATTTATACATAGTTTGATAATAAAATGTACTTTGAACTTTGAACAGAGGAATAGGGTTAAGGTGATAGTGATCAGCTGGCTTGCTCAAAGTTCAAAGTAGATTTACTATCAAGGTACCCTGACATTCATTTCCTTGTGGGCATACTCAATAAATCCAATAAACTTATTAGAATTAATGAAAGGCTACAATAAATAAATAAAAACAACTGTAATAATAACGAAGCCGGTCGGGATATCGGAGGAGTTGGTTTTGGTACGGAGGAGCCTGTTGGAATATTGGAGAGCCTCACGAGATATCGGAGGAGCCTGTCAGGGTATCCAAGGAGCCCGCTGGGAGGTCAGAGGAGCTGGTTTGGTTATGGGGGAGCTGACCTGGCTGCAGAACGTTTTGCTGCCTGCTACTCAGAAGCATCAAAGTTGGTGCAGTATAACCGGAGAGATTATCTCAGACATTTCACTTGCAAGACTCTGTTGGACAGTGATAATGTAAGTTGCTGTGGGCCTGCTACCCTTATCGCCTTGGAGTGGCAGTTGACATGGGAGCTCTGTGGCATCAGTTGTAGCGAGAACTAGGCCTCAAGCCTTGGGCTTGCCTACTGCTGTAGAACAGGTGAGAGAAGTGGAAGTGCCGGAGCATGGTTGAGCTCGGCTGGGGCTTGGCCTCTCCCATTGGTGTTGCCCTCCTGTGTTCCAGTGGGGGAATAACAGGCTAGATTGCGTAGACCTGTACACTGCCAGAAGACTACACCATCAATTGTTGGACATGGTCACTTGGGGTCTTGATGCACCATCAATAACTCACTCTGAGACGTAAGAGATGAGGTACCGGCTTTTATTGACTGGAAGAATGAACAACACTACATCCTGGAGAATGAGGCTGGGCATCAGGCCTCAATCGCCTTTATACAGGGGTCTGTGGGAGGAGCCACAGGAGGAGTCAGCAGGGGGTCTGTGGGAGGAGCCACAGGAGCAGTCAGCGGGGGTCTGTGGGAGGGGCCACAGGAGCAGTCAGCAGGGGTCTGTGGGAGGAGCCACAGGAGCAGTCAGCAGGGGGTCTGTGGGCGGGGCCACAGGAGCAGTCAGCAGGGGGTCTGTGGGAGGAGCCACAGGAGCAGTCAGCGGGGGTCTGTGGGAGGAGCCACAGGAGCAGTCAGCAGGGGTCTGTGGGAGGAGCCACAGGAGCAGTCAGCAGGGGTCTGTGGGAGGAGCCACAGGAGCAGTCAGCGGGGGTCTGTGGGAGGAGCCACAGGAGCAGTCAGCGGGGGTCTGTGGGAGGAGCCACAGGAGCTGTGGGTCTGTGGGAGGAGCCACAGGAGCAGTCAGCAGGGGTCTGTGGGAGGAGCCACAGGAGCAGTCAGCAGGGGTCTGTGGGAGGAGCCACAGGAGCAGTCAGCAGGGGTCTGTGGGAGGAGCCACAGGAGCAGTCAGCAGGGGTCTGTGGGAGGAGCCACAGGAGCAGTCAGCAGGGGTCTGTGGGAGGGGCCACAGGAGCAGTCAGCAGGGGTCTGTGGGAGGAGCCACAGGAGCAGTCAGCAGGGGGTCTGTGGGAGGAGCCACAGGAGCAGTGGGTCTGTGAGAGGAGCCACAGGAGCAGTCAGCAGGGGGTCTGTGGGAGGAGCCACTGGATCAGTCAGCAGGGGGGGTCTGTGGGAGGAGCCACAGGAGCAGTCAGCAGGGGGTCTGTGGGAGGAGCCACAGGAGCAGTCAGCAGGGGTCTGTGGGAGGGGCCACAGGAGCAGTCAGCAGGGGGTCTGTGGGAGGAGCCACAGGAGCAGTCAGCGGGGGTCTGTGGGAGGAGCCACAGGAGCAGTCAGCAGGGTCTGTGGGAGGAGCCACAGGAGCAGTCAGCGGGGGTCTGTGGGAGGAGCCACAGGAGCAGTCAGCAGGGGTCTGTGGGAGGAGCCACAGGAGCAGTCAGCGGGGGGTCTGTGGGAGGAGCCACAGGAGCAGTCAGCAGGGGTCTGTGGGAGGAGCCACAGGAGCAGTCAGCAGGGGTCTGTGGGAGGAGTCAGCAGGGGTCTGTGGGAGGAGTCAGCAGGGGTCTGTGGGAGGAGCCACAGGAGCAGTCAGCGGGGGTCTGTGGGAGGAGCCACAGGAGCAGTCAGCAGGGATCTGTGGGAGGAGCCACAGGAGCAGTCAGCAGTGGGTCTGTGGGAGGAGCCACAGGAGCAGTCAGCAGGGGGTCTGTGGGAGGAGCCACAGGAGCAGTCAGCAGGGGTCAGTGGGAGGAGCCACAGGAGCAGTCAGCAGGGGGTCTGTGGGAGGAGCCACAGGAGCAGTCAGCGGGGGTCTGTGGGAGGAGTCACAGGAGCAGTCAGTAGGGGTCTGTGGGAGGAGCCACAGGAGCAGTCAGCAGGGATCTGTGGGAGGAGCCACAGGAGCAGTCAGCAGGGGGTCTGTGGGAGGAGCCACAGGAGCAGTCAGCGGGGGGTCTGTGGGAGGAGCCACAGGAGCAGTCAGCAGGGGGTCTGTGGGAGGAGCCACAGGAGCAGTCAGCGGGGGGTCTGTGGGAGGAGCCACAGGAGCAGTCAGCAGGGGGTCTGTGGGAGGAGCCACAGGAGCAGTCAGCAGGGGGTCTGTGGGAGGAGCCACAGGAGCAGTCAGCAGGGGTCAGTGGGAGGAGCCACAGGAGCAGTCAGCAGGGGGTCTGTGGGAGGAGCCACAGGAGCAGTCAGCGGGGGTCAGTGGGAGGAGCCACAGGAGCTGTCAGCAGGGGGGGGTCTGTGGGAGGAGCCACAGGAGCAGTCAGCAGGGGGTCTGTGGGAGGAGCCACAGGATCAGTCAGCAGGGGTCTGTGGGAGGAGCCACAGGAGCAGTCAGCAGGGGGCGTGTCCAGACAGGTATATGTAGTTCACCACAGGTCTTGGCCTATATATGTTTTCTTTGAGTGAATATACTTCTTTACTCGATAGTTTGAATTATGTTACTCGATATTTGAGAATGTTTGCTTGCTATTCTGAATGTTTTGCACCTTGGCCTCAGAGGAATGCTGTCTCGTTCAGCTGTACCAATGTATGGGTTTAAATAATAATTAAACTTGACTTGATTTTATTTGGGTTTGATTTGAAATAAATAATAAATATTGAGAACATGTGATGAAGAGTCCTTGAAAGTGAGCCATAGGTTGTGGGAACAGCTCAGTGATGGGGCAAGTGATTTTGAGTGAAGTTCTGTTGTCTTCTGCGTTGTTCTGACACATTGACACCGGAATGTGTGGCGATACTTGTGGGCTGCTGTCTAAACATCATTAAATCGTGTTAATGCAAACAATGCATTTCACTGCAGGTTTTGATATACATGTGGTAAAAATACTGTCAGAATCAGATTCACTGGCAACAAGTTGAACAGGGCCCTTTTGAGTTGATAACAATATGACACAGTGACAAGTCACACAGAAGTGAGAGCATGCTTCCCATCTGATGGCAGAAATGCAGGAAGAGCCTCATGATACGATACTCCTGAGAATAACTTAGTTAACATTTCCAATTCGCGATGTTGAAAAAATAAAGCACTTTCATTCAACTTTTGAACTCCTAATTAGATTTTGATCCACTCCCTTGGTCCACGAAGCCTAGAGAACACGGAAGTGTGGCAGAAGGAGCGAAATAGAGCTTTGAACTATTTCAATGAAGCAAGCAGTCTTAATCTCACTGGAGATGAAATGCTGGTCGAGATCAGTGCTGCTACTTCATTCCTGTCCCAGGGCTCAGAAGGATTGAACTAAGTAATCCAGTGTCAGCTAACCAGAATCCTTTCCACAGCTCGCTGTCAGCAGCTGATCTTACCGGCAGCTTGATGGACGCTGATGGCCTGGAGACTTCCGATGGTACTTGAGCTAAAGGTATGAAAGATTATACAATCTATGCATCAATGAACAAAATTTGTGTAGAGATCTCAGATGCATTAACATGGCTCAAGAGCTTAAAGACCAGTCTGTAACCGCTGCTTATCACCAGTACAATGAAGAAACAAAACTTCAACCGCCGTTCCACCATTCATGGATACTTCTTCCATCTGCTTCATCGACACGGTGGCTTTTGACGGTCTGTCTTAAGTCTTATCCTTATGACTCTTCTTTTATTATACCCTGTCCTGATTCAGTAATGTCAGATAACAGTTCCATGTTACCGCCTTTTCCCCGAAAGTAATTTCTTCTCTTCATTCACCTTTGCTCTATAAGCAAATTTGTCATTATCTCTCTGCTGACTTTCATCTGTCCACATGCTTTCTCTATATTCTCTCCTCCTCCTTTCTCTTCATCAGACTCTAACAGTTCCTGTTCACTAACTATGCTTGCCTACCCGACTGCATCATGTGCATGACAGGAGCCTGGCATGCAAAGCTGCCCACCACTATTTAATGACTTTCTACAGGAGCACCATTGAGTAGCGCATGGCCAAGTAGTTGGACTAGCGATCTGAAGGTCATGAGTTCGAGTCCCAGCCCAGGCAGCGTGTTGTGTCCTTGAGCAAGGCACTTAACCACACCTTGCTCCAGTCCACCCAGCTGAAATGGGTACCGGCAAAATGCTGCGGTTAAACTTGCGTCCTATCCAGGGGTGGGGGGTAAGTCTTGTACTCTCAGTCGCTTCACACCATAGGCACTGGTCTGACATTAACTTTAACTTTAACCATTGAGAGTGTCCTGTCTGTCTGGATCATTGTGTGGAATGGAAGCGGCAAAACATCAGACCGTAATACCCTACGGAGGATAGTGAAAACCGCCAAGAGGATCACCAGGGTCTCCCTCCCACTGACAAAGGGACTGAAGTATTGTTGAGGATCCCTACCAGCCATCCCACTACTGTTAGGAAGGAGGCACAGGGGCATCAGGACCAGGATTGTCAGACTGGGTAACAGCTTCTTTCCTCAGGCTGTGAGACTAATGAATATCCTGCCATCACCGAGATCTCGTCACTAGGGTAGTGAGTGTTTACTATACTATTTATTGTTCACCTGTGCTGAGCACTACATACATTTTGAATGATATTTTATTCACTTATGTAAGGTAAAATTTAGTTTTATGTGCTGTCTGTGATATATGTATTGTGGCTGCACCGTGGTTCAAAGACTGTCTACCGGGTGTCAGTGGTCACATAACCAGGCCCCAGCTGCTCATACAACCACCCACCACCTGATCATGTGATCCTGATTAGGGGGGCTGCCTAAGTATGTGTTACACCTTGCCCAAGGGTGACCTGCCAGTTAGCGGAGGGAAAGAGCGCCTTACACCTCCTTTGGTAGAGACATCTCTCCACTCCACCACCCAACCTGTATGTACAGGCTGTCCATAAGTCAGCCATTTGCAACCTTGAGTTTCAGAGTTGTAGTTAGAATCACAATCACAATGGGCTTTCCGAAGTCTAGCTCCTTATTATTCATCCTGAACTTCCTGTTCTTCTTTACAGGATAACTGTGTAAAGAATGTAACTTCATAAACAATAATGAATACCTTGCCACCACTGCGGTTTTGGCAATAGGACAGCGAGCTATTTACTGTTTACCTGAGCTATGCACTACATGAATTTTGAAATATATTTTAGTAACTTATTTATGGTAATACTTTGTTTTATTTTGTGTGTGTGTGTGTGTATGCGTGCGTGTGTGCGTGTGCGTGTGCGTGTGTGTATGTGTGTGTGTGTTTGTGTGTGTGTGTGTGTGTGTATGCGTGCGTGTGTGCGTGTGCGTGTGTGTGTGTGTGTATGCGTGCGTGTGTGCGTGTGTGCGTGTGTGCGTGTGTGTGTGTGTGTTTGTGTGTGTGTGTGATACGTTGTGTGGATGCACCACGGGCCAGAGGAATATTACTTTGTTTGGTTGTAGATTTGTACAGTCAGGTGGCAATAAAGTAGAACCTGAACTTCAAGTTCAAAATTCAGGTTGTTGTCATCTGCACAAGTACGCGCCTACAAGTACAGCTGAAATGAAAGTCTTACCTGCAGCAGCATCACACAGATCATGAGAGACATATTGTTAAGAAAAATATTGCACGTTGGTTTATAATGGTCACAATTTGGTTATAGTCTCATTTGCATTAACAACCAACACATCTAAGGATGAGCCGGGGTCACCACTGGGGTCATAGCAGGCCCAGTTTGAAAGAGGGTTAGAGAATTCACTGTGGGCCATGGTCTGCATGCATCTCCCAAGTTGCATGATTAAAATGAATGATCTGTCTACATTAATACACCACACTTAAACATCTGAAGTAACCCATTGGGTATGAAGCACTTTGGACCTTTCATTCTGCCTTTCCAACGTACAGAAGTGGATTGCTTCAATAACATTAGCAGCAGGATCACTCGTGAAGCCAGTTTCCAATTATTTCTCAATTTGTCTACTTTCCCTTTGAATTTGCTTCCCTTGATCCTGAGCCACTGAAGTGCTTTTGAAGAATTGTCTCTGAAATGATGTTGGGTCGGCAGCAGCCAATTGGCACACAGCAACTCTCAAACACTAATCAAATAAAGAGCAGATAATTCTTCAGTTATGAATATTGGTAGAGATTTAAATGTTGGCCAGAGGCACATGGTGGAACACTGGCCAATGTTGAATCACAGGGGAAATCGCTCGCTCTCCTAAAATACACCGCGGTGAGATATTTTACATCCATTTGAGGGGCAGTTACAATCTTGGCTTCTGTTCCATTACCAGTCTGGAATACGGGAGACTAACCCTCCATTCTAGTTCCAAGTCAAGAATGAAGTGATTTTAATCCAGCTTTCATTGGCTTAATAGACAACCACTATTAGGAAGTCAGGGCTGGCAATGAAATATGGAAAATGCAGAGGGTTGCAAACTCTGCCAGCTCCATCATGGGCACTAGCCTCTCCAGCATTGAGATCTTCTTCAAAAGCTGATGACTCAAAAAGGTGACAACTATCGTTAAGGACCCACATCATTGAGGACATGCCCTCTTCTCATTAAACCATCAAGGAGGTGGTATAGGAGGCTGAAAACACACACTCAGCATTTTAAGAACAGTTTTTTTCCCCTCTACCTAGGGTGCCTAAGACTTTTGCATCGTACTGTATTTGTTAATGTCGACCATGGAGCGAGTTTGTAAATCTGGTAGGAGCAAAGGATATTGGGAATGGTGAAGGTAGAGAGCTACAGGAGGTTTATGGGACAAGTGACAGAGAAGGAGTGTGAAAGTCAGGGAATGGCGCGGGTGCAGACACGCCCAGCCCGGAGACACCAGGTAAGATCATTTCGTTCCAAACAATTGGTTTATTGATAATTACAGAATGTGTCTGTGGTGCTTCCAGCTCCTTCCCCTCTCCCTTCCCATTTTTCCAACTATTATTCCCCTATCCCTGCCCACTTTCCTCTCTCAGTCCAGAAAAGAGTCCCATATCAGAATCAGATTTATCATCACTCACATACGTCATGAAATTTGCTTTTTTGCAGCAGTACAGTGCAATACATAAAATTACTACAGTACTGTACAAAGGTCTTAGCTATATACAGTGCATATGCTTAAGAATTTTGCACAGTACTGTATTTCTTATTATAGTTTATAATTTTATGTATTGCATAACAGCAAATTTTACACCATAAGTCAGTGATATTAAACCTGATTCTAATTCTGATTATCCACTGGGACCATTCTGTTACAGTATCAGCAATCATCGATTGGGGTTTGATTCCTACCCCGGTCTGTAAGGAGTCTGTACAATCTTTCCGTGACCACGTGCGTTTCCTTTGGGTGCTCCAGTATCTCCCCCCCCCCCCCCCCCCCAGTCGAAAGGTTCAATTAGCAGTTCATCCCAAGCATTACACATCAAGTCTTTGCTCTCCAGTCCTGGAGATCAGCAGCTGAGCAGCTCACTGATTTCCAGCCTGAAAACCCTGCAACTGCTCATGGGATGGCATGCTGAGATGAGCGGTAAACAAAGTCCAAAGTAAATTTATTATCAAAGTATGTATTTGTCACAATATACTAACTTGTGATTCATTTTCTTGCGGGCATTCACAGTGGAATCAGAATCAGTTTTAATATCAGCCAGCGTATGACCTGAAATTTGTTAACTTAGTGGCAGTAGAACAGTGCTATACAAAAAATAAATAAATGAATTGAAGTATGTACGTGTATATTAAATATTAACTTAAAAATAATAGTGTAAAAACAGAAATAATTAAAAAAGTGAGATAGTTTTCATGGGTTCAATGTCCATTTAGAAATCAGATGGCAGAGGGGAAGAAGCTGTTCCTGAATCGCTGAGTGTGTGCCTTCCTGACGGTATAAATGAGAAAAGGGCATGTACTGGGTGATGGGAGTCCTTAATAATAGATGCCGCAAACACTGATGTACTGCACCTCGACGACGTCTTGGATACTATGGAGAAGGAAAAAATACAGCGGAATCAATGAGAATCTGCACACAGACAAACAACCAATGTTCAAAAGACAAGAAGTTGTGGAAATACAATAAATAAATAAATAAATAAATGATGCACATTGAGAACATGAGTTGTAGAGTCAGTGAAAGTGAATCCAAAGGTTATGGAATCAGTTCAGACAGCCGGACAGACAGATAGAAATACTTTATTGATCCCGAGGGTGTCACGAGGTGGGGACAAGGGTTCTGGGAGAGGACCCACACGCAGGACACAAACACGTCTTTCTTAGGTATAATAAAATAGCGTTTATTACTCACTACACAGAAGATCGGGAAATTGAGGACAAAGAGGAACATGAACCTTGGACTAGGGGACTAGGGACTTGGATCGCCACGGACCTGGGACCTGGAAACAAGGAACTGGGACAGCCGCGGACCTTAGACTTGGACAGTGGGAGCATGGACAGCCGCGGACCTTGGACTTGGACGGGGGAGCACGGACAACCGCGGACCTTGGACTTGGACCCTGGGACCTTGATTCACCGCTGCCAGACACTTGGATACCATGGATCGCTGCAGCCAGAAACGTGGACACCAAAACACAGGACAAAGAATCTTGAACCAGGACTCCTCCTCCAGATCAGGCATCGAGCCGGGACTCTTCGAGGGGTAGACACGGACAACGGGCAGGAACATCGAGCCAGGACTCCACCTTCAGCTCAGGCACTGAGCCAGGGCTCTTCTTCGGGGGTAGATACAGACAAGCGGCATAAACGTCAAGTCAGGACTCCGCCTTCAACTCACCCCTGGTAGATTAACCTTGCCCGGACCCACTCTGGTGACAGAAGGCGAATTGCTGGTACTCCGATGCGGGCTGGATCACTCCGGTGACGGAAGGTGAATTGCTGGTACTCCGATGTGGGCTGGATCACTCTGGTGATGGAAGGTGAATTGCTGGTACTCCGATGTGGGCTGGATCACTCTGGTGACGGAAGGTGAATCGCTGGTACTCCGATGCGGGCTGGATCACTCTGGTGACGGAAGGTGAATTGCTGGTACTCCGATGCGGGCTGGATCACTCTGGTGACGGAAGGTGAATTGCTGGTACTCCGATGCGGGCTGGATCACTCTGGTGACGGAAGGTGAATTGCTGGTATCCGATGCGGGCTGGATCACTCTGGTGACGGAAGGTGAATTGCTGGTACTCCGATGTGGGCTGGATCACTCTGGTGACGGAAGGTGAATTGCTGGTACTCCGATGTGGGCTGGATCACTCTGGTGACGGAAGGTGAATTGCTGGTACTCCGATGCGGGCTGGATCACTCTGGTGACGGAAGGTGAATTGCTGGTATCCGATGCGGGCTGGATCACTCTGGTGACGGAAGGTGAATTGCTGGTACTCCGATGCGGGCTGGATCACTCTGGTGATGGAAGGTGAATTGCTGGTACTCCGATGCGGGCTGGATCACTCTGGTGACGGAAGGTGAATTGCTGGTATTCCGATGCGGGCTGGATCACTCTGGTGACGGAAGGTGAATTGCTGGTACTCCGATGCGGGCTGGATCACTCTGGTGACGGAAGGTGAATTGCTGGTACTCCGATGCGGGCTGGATCACTCTGGCGACGGAAGGTGAATTGCTGGTACTCCGATGCGGGCTGGATCACTCTGGTGACGGAAGGTGAATTGCTGGTACTCAGACGCGGGCTGGATCACTCTGGCTTGTCGTAGTGGCGGCTTCTTAACACTCTTCTTAACACTCTCACCCCGAACGGCTAAAACCAAGGGCTTATAAACTGCCGGTTTGGGTCGAGGGTAGATTACCTTGATTGCCAAGCTCAAGGGACACATGAAACAGAATTAAAAGGGAACAAAGCGTCAATGGTCCGGATCGCAACCTAACTAAATTTAAAAGGGAACCGATCCGGACCATGACAGAGGGAAATTGGGTAATACAGTATTGGAGGAGAGTGTATTAAGTAAACTGTGAAAAAATGCAATCAAGAACCGTGAAATACTGGAGGAACTCAGCAGGTCAGGCAGCATAGGTATAGCATGGAATGGCATAATAGCAGAGCAGATAGTGCCATTGTGTTACAGCCTCAGCAATCACCGACTGGGGTTTGATTCCTCCCCCAGTCTGTAAGACATTTGTATGTTCTTTCTGTGACCACGTGCATTTCCTTTGGCTGCTCCAGTTTCCGCCCACAGCCGAAAGACATACAGGTTCGGGTTAGCAAGTTGTACGTATGTACAAAGTAAGTTGGCGATGACACTTTCCCCCAGCACAATCCTCACTGATTTGATTTGATGCAAATGATGTTTCGATGCTTCGATATACCTGTGCAAATAAAGCTGATCTTGATCTTTTATTTTAGGAGGGAAATGGGCAGTTGACATTTTAGGCCACAATGTTAATCGGCACTGGAAAGGAAGAGGGCAGAAGTCAGAATAGAAGGTTGGGGTTGGGGAGGAGCATGCGCTGGTGGGTAATAGGTGAGTCAAGGTGAGGGGTACGGACATTTGATAGGAGGGTGGTGGGAGAAGGGAATAATATGAGAATCTGGGAGGTGATTGGTCAGACAGGTAAAGGGCTGAGGAAGGTGGAATCTGATAGAAGAGGTCAGTAGACCATGGGATAAAGGGAGGGAGGTGGGGAAACAGGTGGTGGGAGGTGTTGGGGTGGGGGAGAAGAGAGAGAAGTGATAACAGGACAACTCTCTAAAGCCAAAGGCTCAGCTTGTCTCAGCTTTATATAGATACAGTCATAAATTGGACATATAGTGGAGATCAGATGCCAGCACATCTGCCCTTATCCTGTGCCAATACACTCTTGGCACAACTCAGTCCTGGGGCAGTTCCAAGTTCTTCTGAAGATCTATCCTGCGCACATTATATTGATGAGTTTACAAAGAAGCCATGCCAGGAACTATGTTTCATTAGGAGCGCGAGAAGATTTGGTCTGCCACCGAAGACAGATGTACCGTGGAGAATATTCTGACTGGTCGCCTGAGAGCATGCTGATTGGTATAAGGGAGCCACTGCACAGGACTGGGAACATTTGCAGAATGTTGTAAACTCAGCCAGCTCCATTACGGGTACTAGCCTCCCCAGCAACGTGGACATCTTCAAAAGGCGATGCTTCAAGAAGGCAGCATCCATCGATAGGGAGCTCCACCACCCAGGACGTGCTTCAAATTGCTACCGTCAAGGAGGAGAAACAGGAGCCTAAAGTTTTAGGAACAGTTTTGTCCTTACACCATCAGATTTCAGAAAGGTCCATGAACACATGTACACTATTTCAGTATTTTGCTCCCTTTTTGCACTAACTATTTATTTTTTCTGCTCATTAGTGTGGCTTATAGACATATGTTTATGTATTGCTCTGTACTGCTGATGCAAAACAACAAATTTCGTGGTATGTCAGTGATAATAAACCTGACTCTGATTCTAACTTTCCTTTAAGAAGACCACAACCTTGTCATGGTTTGAATTCTTGTGTGCCTCAGTGACCCAGAGAGCTATGTTGGCTGGAATCAGGGCTTTCTACTTTGGCTCTTGGTTGGGTCACCAAAGCCTAACAGGTCAAAGGGTAGAGGCCAGACTAAAAGTGGTTCACCAGTCTTCCAGGGTCGGAGTTCAGCTCAGGGCTAACAACCCTGACTGGTCAAAAAACACTTGTATGGAAACAGCAATGAACAATCCTTCTATACAGATGGAGATGGAGAGCCGCCATTGCTGGCCCTAATTGCCAAGGGTAGCAATGATGTGACTCTGACTCACACATGGCTCCTCAGTGTAATACCAGGAGACATGTCAGCAGCCGACCTTTTGCTTCCCCTGTGGTCAAATCAATTAGGCTTATTTTAAAATCTACATTTTATCTTTCATATATGGTTAATTACAGCATCACAAAATGAAGAGAATAAAGGGATTAACATATGAGGAGCCTTTGGCAGTTGGAACTTAGAAGAATGCTAGTGGATTTCACTGAAACCTACCAAATGTTGAAAGGACTAGATAGGGTGGATGTGGAGAGGATATTTCCTCTGGTGGAGGTATCCAGAACTAGAGGGCACAGCTTCAAAATTGAGGGGTGACCCTTTAGAACAGAGGTAAAGAGGAATTTTTTAGCCAGAGAGTAGTGAATTTGTGGAATGCTCTGCTACTGACAGCTGTGGAGGCTAAGACTGTGGGTATATCTAAAGCGAAAATTGATCGTATCCTGATTGGTCAGGGCATCAAAGATTATGGTGAGAAGGCAGGTGTATGGGGTTGAATGGGATTTGGGATCAGCCATGATTGAATGGTGAAGCAGATTTGATGGGCTGAATGGCCTAATTCTGCTCCTATGTGTTATGATCTTCTGGTCTAATGAAGCTATCCATGGGTCAGGGTCGACCATGGATATTGCATCCGGGGTGTCTCAGTGATACGCAATTCAGGGCAGTTTGATATGAAGAGCAAGCTGTTGCCCATGCATCTGGCTCCCCCTCTCCACGCAGCTGATGAACCTAAAGGAACGGCAGAGACCAATACAGCTTGACACCAGCAGCATCGCAGGAGTTGCCAGTGAGCATTGAACTCAACGCAGGACTTAAGGAATTTTCCTACAAGGTTTACTTCTGAAGCCTTTCCCAAGAATGGGTATAGACACAAGACAGTGGTGGCTTGAATTCTCCTACTCCTAACTGAGCTGCCACCCATAGCTATCCACCCCTTCTACCCAGAGTGACTGGCTTTAAGGCACCAGTAACCCACTTTTGCTCCTTCTCCTGTCAATAGAAACAGTTTAACCCAGCATAGTAGCTAAGTTACATGTGAAGGCTAGGAGCTGCATTTGGTTGTCAGAGTCTATTTGAGACACATCCCATTGGGGGCATTTAATAAGTAGTGGGAGCTTATCTCTACTACCCAATTCCCCTGGCTATGATAACCTTATGGAACCATCACAGAATGATAACAGTTAAAGCAGAGAAACTTGTGCCCATAGAACCCATCTGACTGCATTCCAATTGCTTCCACTCCCCATCCTTGCCCTGGAGCCCTGAGAATTATTTACTTTAGCTAAAGGGTGGTGATTTCATTGCCAGAGGCAGTTGTGGAGGCCAAGTCATTGGGTGTACTTAAGGCAGAGATTGATAGGTTCTTGATTATTCAGGGCATGAAAGGTTATGGGGAGAAGGCAGGATATTGGGATTGAGGGGGATAATAAATCAGCCATGGTGAAATGATAGAGCAGACTCAATGGGCTGAATGGCCTAATTCTGCTGCTATATCTTATGGTCTTTCTGAGAATTAAACTGCTCCATTCAAAAGCATTAAATTGAATAGAATATTCCTCCACTACTATCAGACAGTACAATTCAGGCACTAAAATGGTTTTCCTTCATTTGGTTTGTCTTTTTATTTTACGTTCCAGCGTCTGGATATTTGAGTGGGTTTATTACTGTCACATGTACCAAGATGCAGTGAAAAGCCCGTCTTGCAATGTGAATCAGAATCTGGTTTATTATTACTGAGATATGTCATGAAATCTGTTGTTTTGCATCAGCAGTACAGTGGAATGCATAAGAAATTGATATAAAAATACACAAGCAGGGCAAAAAGAGGTAGTGTTCATGGGTTCATTGTCCATTTAGAAATCTGATCACAAAGGGGAAGAGGGTGTTCCTGAAACATTCAGTGTGTGTCTTCAGACTCCTGTACCTCGTCCCTGATGGTAGTAATGAGGAGAGGGCGTGTTCTGGGTGATGGGGGTCCTTAATGAGCATCTTGTGTTAAGGATATCCTCAATGTTGGGGAGGCTAGTGCCTATAATGGAGCTGGCTGAATTTGCTACCCTCTATCACCCCTCTGATTCTGAAAGGAAGACGTCAGGATCTCACACAAGGCCTGCATACATCCCACTCCACTTCACTGCATCCCCCTTGCGTACTGAGTGATATTTCAGATACTCCTCCACATGTAGAATGGACAAGCAGACTGTAGACAGAAAGAATTCACACGGAATCTATGGAGTTTACCTTCAGAACAAACTTCCTCGGTATTACGTGAAATGTGTTGTACTGTGATGTACTGCTGCTGCAAAACAACAAATTTCACGACATTTGTTAGTGATATTAAGCCTGATTCTGTTTCTGATACAAGCCAATGTCAAGACAGGAGTCACTCATCCCGGAATGAATCCTCTCTGATTTCATTATTTTTAAATGATTTTCTTATCTACTCTACCCTTCACTATCTCTACCAAGCATATGCTATGTACACATAGAGCAAGGTCAGTCTTTCACACAGTTAGTCTTCAGTACCTACGCACGAGATGCTTAGTGTGCAGTTCCACTTTTACCTCATAGATGCAATGGCAAGCTTCCATCCTGGAGTTTTATGAAACTGTTGCTAGGCTGGTAACCAAGCATGAGCCTACTGTTTATCACATTAACGTACATCTGTGGCTCAGGCCACTTGCAATTTTTACAGATCTTTTACCGCCTAGTACCTGTTCCATATGCATGGAGCAAGAACAACAAGGGAACAGTAGAATTAAACATTTTTACTGACTCATATTAGACACTCAACATGCTGGGCAACTTACAGTGTCAAAGCAAACAACTGACGGAATATATGCACACTTGAAAGCCCACACGAGAAGAGAGTGTCTTCTGAGCACAGGAGAACCATTTGGTTCACCGTGCGATCAATCAACTGTATGTGTACTTTCCATGTCTAATGTTTCAATACCAATGCCTGTATCTCACTACTACATGTTTATCTCCCTCAGTTCTCTCTCTCTCTCTCTCTCTCCCCGCTGTGCTACAGAACCAAGAATTCACCACTCCCTATGAGACAGACCATCACTTTTGTCAGAATAAGACCATAAAGCATAAGAGCAGAATTAGGCCATTTGGCCCATGGAGTCTGCTCCACCATTTCATCATGGCTGATCCATTTTCTCTCCCAACCCCAATCTCTTGCCTTCTTCATATTCCCTTTCATGCCCTGACTAATCAGGAATCTGCCAATCACTGCCTTATATATACACAATAACTTGGCCTCCACAGAAACATGTGGCAACAAATTTCATAGATTCAACACTCTCTAGCTCAGGGAATTCCTCCTCAACTCCCATTGGGTCTGATGATTCAAGAAATTAATTTCTTGAATGATCAGACCCAATGGGAAGGATCTGTCTGAGTCTTAGGAAAAGGAAGGATTAATCAGGTGAATCAAAGAACCAGCAATGGGCTGTTGGGGCGAGAGAAGGAGAGCATGTGCATACAGAGTTAAGTCGTTGAACTTCTTGGTATGTATGAACAACACTTAGAGCACCAGGGAGAAATTTCTGTTAGAGATATCAAATCTGAAACAAAGCTAAAGCCTTGAGTTCAGAACTAATTGACATTAAATTGGCAATCTTACTCAGTCAGATCTGGGGAAAACCGGTGTAAAAAACTGAAAAATACCAGACACCTGAAGCAAGACTGCTTCTTGGAAGCTGGGAAATGATGTAGTCAGAAAAGATAAAAACCCTATTTCATCAAGTGTTTTCCCCATGCATTATATTTTGCACTTTGTATGACCTCAATGTCCTTATGTTTTGAAATAATCTGTATGGGTGGCATGCAAAATAAAGTTTTTCACTGAATCGGAATCAGAATCAAAATCAGGTTTATTATGACTGACGTAGAAGATGGAACGGTACAGCGCAGGAACAGGCCCTTCAGACTACAATATTGTACCAAACCAAATAAATTAGTAACCCAACGGCCTATTAAAGTATTTCCCTCTGCCTACACAATGTCCATATCCTTCCATTTTCCTCACAGTCCTAAAGGTCCCTAACATATCTGCCTCTACCACCACTCCAGGCACCCAACACTCTCTGCATGAAAAAAACTTGCCCCACCCATCTTCTTAGAAATTATCCTGCTCACTTTAAATGCATGCCCTCTCATATCAGGCATTTCAATCTGGGGAAAAATATACTGTCTGTTTACTCTGTCTATGCCTCTCGATCTTATAAACCTCTATCAGATCTCCCCTCAGCTTTGCTGCTCTGGAGAAGACAACACATACGTTGTGAAATTTTCTGTTTTGCCGGAGCAGTACAGTGAATAAAAAATACTGTAAATTACAGCAAGTATATTAAAAAGTAGTGCATAGAGAAAGCCAGAGTGAGTTAGTGTTCGAGGGCTCTTTGTCCATTCAGAAATCTTATGGTGGAGTGGAGGAAGAAGAATAGAATAGAAGATGCCTTTAACTCCTGGTGGAGTCATTAGGGTGCCATCATGACGAGCTTTTTGCACCAGTCTTTTTTGGTGATTGATCATCATGTGGTGTTTCTTTAGCATCTTTTTTTTTACGAGGTCGAGTTGCTAGCTTGACGCTCAACCCAGCACGGATGGAAAACTTGCAAGGGAGCCTGCTGGATTTGAACTCAGGACATGTTGCCCCGAAGTCAAGTCTGATGCCACTACGCCACCAGCTGGCCTGGAGGGGAAGATGCTGTATCAAAAATGTTGAGTGTGTGTCTTCAGGATCCTGTACGACCTTCCTGCTTGATGTTGGTAATGAGAAGAGGGCACGTCCTGGAAGGTCTTGGTACGTCTACAATAATATGCAGAGATAGACAATAATACACCAATATCAAGACCAAACCCCTCGGTCATTTCCAAAAACTTTGTGTTTGGCTAACCCATTGCTGTATGGAAAATGGGAAGAAACATTTGATTCTTTATTCATTTCCATAGATGCTGCCTGACCTCCTGAGTTCTTCCAGCATTTTGTGTATGTTACTTTGGATTTTCAACAACTGCAGAAACTCTGTTTAAGAAAGTATTTTATTTGCTATATCTACAGAGGGCTAAAATTACCAATTAGATTATCCACAATGAAGAAGCCAATGTGGTGCAATTGTGATATCTGCCAGCTACACCCTAATTCACAAGTCCTGTTTGCCCACCTCTAGAACCACCAATGCCTCAACATCCCTCATCCTGGGATCTCCTCTCATCTCTTCCCCCAATATGATGACAGTTCAGAAACCAATTCTGGTCTCTTGTGCCTCTCTTCTTTCCACTGTTCCACAATTACATCAGTGCTTTCAAATTTCACAGACCCCAATGCTTGAAACTCCACCCAACATCTTTCCACATCTCCCTCTGAAGCTCACTTCTGCGTACAAATGTTGGCCATGAGGAATTAAAATATGAAAGAAAACAACACCCTCAAATGGGTTAAGGACAGTGGAAGTAGGCAATCCAATTGTCTTTGCGTTTGCCATGTGACTGAAGGAATGGAGGCTACCATTTTGCCATTTTGTGAAACTGCTCTGTAATTTCCATTTTGGTAGCTGTTTTGTCAACTGGCTTTGCTCAGGAATAACTCTATCAATGTGCTTTAATGTTACCACAGCGATGCTCCTGAAAATCTGTTAAACTGGAGATCATTTCCAAATAAGAAGTTATTTGTGAGGTTTTCTTTGGTATGATAGAACATGCAGGTTTATGTATAGGGGTGTCTGTGTCTGATCTGAGTAACTGGCTGGTCTGCTCTGATTCAGAACAAAAAGACATTAATTACAAGTTGTCACTTGCAAGAAGAACAATAAAATGATGCCAACTTGGACCAGAGCCAATGGGAAGCTGAAGCACATTAGCCAGATAGGCCAGAGCCAATGAGATTGAAACACAACATTTGAATTGATAACGAGTATAAAAATGAGAGGCTTTGAATGCAAAGCGGTGACAACTCCAGAGACTAACTATCACAAGGAAGACTCCCTTGTCAGGGGCTGGGAGAAGAAGGAGCAATTGTTTGGCCAATGGGAGATTGTCTATTTCAGTGTTATAAATTGAAGAAATGGCCTGAGTGAATATTGGTACAAAGGGAACAGTAGAACTCATGGTTTAAGTTATTGGCCTGGTAAACACAATCAAGTACAAACTTTGATTAACTAAGAGTTGTGTAGTGAATTACCTAACCTAGATCAATTGATAATCATCAACAAAAATCAATCTCTCAAGGCAACATAGTAGCATAGAGGTACTGCATTCACCTTACAGTGCCAACGATCACTGATTGGGGTTCAATTCCTGCCACAGTCTGTAAGGAGTTTGTACATTCTCTTTGTGAATGCATGGGTTTCTTCCAGGTGCTCTGCTTTCTTCCAGATTCCAAAGATGTACGGTTAGTAGTAGTGAGTTGTGGGCTTGTGTTGTTGGTGCTGGAAGTGCAATGACACTTATGGGCTGCCCCCAGCAGAATTCTCAGACTGTGTTGGTCGCTGACGCATAAAAAAACACATTTCAATGTACAGTCCATTGCTTCAATTAACATGTGACAAATAAAGCTAATCTTTATCTAGGCATTATTTTTAAACTAAGATTTCCCAAAGGACTCCTTATTGTTATTTTCAACAGCATTTATGTGGCGCATCTCAAGATCTTCAGCTAGGTATGATTCCAATGTCTCTGAAGAGGAAAAAAAGCTTGCTGGATTTAAATAAATTATTTTCTGTTCTTCAACAAAAAAAGCACTCATGTTCAGAAACAATAGTCGATGGAAATGACAAAGAAATAAATGTACGGAGATTAGCAATTTTGCAATGTGACTGTCTTACCGGATTAATTAAATATCCCAGTCATCGGCCAAGAGTGAAGACATTAATTCCTGCCATGTAGCATATAGACAACAAATTAGATGCTGCTATTTACTAATGGCTTATTGAAAAGATCACTATCAGTTTCCTTTATGCTTTCAAAATCAGAAATGTCAAACAAAATCACAGCTACAAACTCTCCCCTTATTAATATGCACCATTGGAAAGTAAAGACTTAAAGATTTTTGGCATTACCTTTTGTAAAAGGGCATTGAAATTCATTGCCAAATAATGCTTTTGATAAAGAAACTAATTACCAGAAAATGGATGTAGCTGACATAGAATGATCGATGTTGCTTGTAATAGCTCATATTTATTTTATTTTTTATTGAGATACAGCGCAGAATAGGCCCTTCTGGCCCTTTGAGCTGTGCCTCCCTGTAGTCCCCTGATTTAACCCCAGCCTAATCATGCGATAATTTACAATCACCAGTTAATCCCACACCTTTGCACTGTGGGAGGAAACCAAAGCACCCCGAGGAAACCCATGTTTGTACAAACTCCTTACAGACAGTGGTGGGAATTGAACCCAGGTTACTGGTATTGTAAAGCGTTGTGCTAACCACTACACTAAAATGCCACCCCCTTCTCAGTATTTATACAATAACATTCCTTGCGATACAAACTTGGAAAATTGGATGATTCAATCAATGATTGAAGAAAATATATCAATCTTTGTACAATCGAATGCAGGTGCTTTTTGCTCAGCATTTTTCCTGTCATTAATGTGGTACCTCAAGGAGGTTCAGGTGCCTCCTGACTTGTCATGTCTATATTGCTGCTTCTTCTTCTGTGCCAATGGCAGCTCACTCCTATCAGGAAGATGCATTACTGCCACCGACTGTAATAGAGTATGAAAGAATCCATGATGGAATCGGATCCTGCCTCCCAAACCTGTTTTAATTTTAAAAGTTCAGTAGAGTCCAATGCAACTTAACAGTTCCTGCTTCTGGTGCCAAAACTATGCACCCCAGATCTACCCAATAATTTACCTAAACACCAACAAATATCTGTGGCACACCATGATCCGTCTCTGGGACCTTACAAAAAATCACACTGCCCACTCACACACTCACCACCAAGTGTCAAACTGGAGAGCAAACCCATATGTCCAAACCTCAGTCTCGTCAACCACACATCTGCCCTCCTATTCCTTCCTAAAAGGAGCCTCTCCTGGACTAATGTAAACAAATTGTAATACCATCTCCTTGTCCCACTGCTATCCCACAATTTTTACCATGTCCCATTCCCAGCAAACCTAATACGATAATTGGCTTCATACTTTATTAGGTATACCTATAAACTAGCTTGTTAATGCAAATATCTAATCAACTCAATACATAAATGCATGCAGACATGGTCAAGAGGTTTAGTTGTTGCTCAGACCAAACATCAGAATGGGGAAGAAATGTAATCTAAGTGACTTTGACTGTAGAGTGATTGTTGGTGCCAGACGGGGTGGTTTGAGTATCTCAGAAACTGTTGATCTCCTGGGATTTTCACATACAACAGTCTCTAGAGTTTACAGGGAATGGTGTGAAAAACAAACAAAAAAAAAACATCAAGTGAGTGGCAGTTTTGTCGGCAAAAATACTTTATTAATGTGAGAGATCAGCGGAAAATGGCCAGCCTGTTTCAAGCTGTCGAAGGGCAACAGTAACTTGAATAACCATGCATTACAGCAGTGGTGTGCAGAAGAGCATCTCCGAACGAACAACATGTCGAACCTTGAAGTGGACAGGCTACAGCAGCTGAAAACCATGACATACACACAGTGGCCACTTCATTAGGTTCAGGAGGTACATAACCAGGTGGCCACTGATTGTAGTTTATGGCTTTGATGTCTTGCTGGCAGTATTTGTAATCATTCGCCCACTGATCTACACTAGTGGTAATGGCCCACACGTCTTCCATTCCCAATTTTTTTCATCAGTTGTTCAGCCAGCATCTATTAATCATTGTATCGATGGTGGTGTTCCTTAACCAGCAAACTCTCTGTAGTGACGATTTTGTAATTGTTTGGCAGTATTTTTAATATCCTCTCAAGGTCATTTCTGAGGGAAGCTATAAGTCAGCAATATTGTCATGGACTGATATCACAACAACCCAGAATGATTATGGAGTCATAGAGCACTACAGCATGGAAAAAGGCTCTTTGTTTATCTAGTCCATGCCAAACCAGTCCCATCAATCCCCACCTGCACCATAGCCTTCCATACCGCTTCCATCCATATACCTATGCAAACTTCTCCCAACTATTGCAATCAACTCTGCAGCTCATTCCATACTGTCATCACTCTCTGAGTGAAAATGTTCCCTCTCAGGTTCCCATTAAATATTTCACCTTTCACCATAAACCTCTGACTTCCAGTTTTTGTCTCACACAACCTCAGTGGAAAAAGCCTACTTGCATTTATGCTATCTATATCCCTCTTAAATTTGTAAACCTCTATCAACTCTCATTCTCCTATATGTCAGGGAGTAAAGTCATATCCTATTCAACCTTTCCCTATGATTTAGTTTCTCAAGTCCCAGCAACACCCTTGTAGACTTTCGTTGTACTCTTTCCATCTTATTGATATCTTTCCTGGAGGTAGCTGACCAGAACTGCACACAATATTCCAAAAACAAGACAAACGAGATGGTTCTCGACTTCAGGAGAACTCGCAGCACTCACACCTCCCTTTACATCCATGGCACAGCTGTGAAAACTGTGAGCAGTTTTCAACTGTTTTTCCTCCCCCCCAGTTTTAAACCTTGAGAGTGCACATTTTGCACAACCTCTCACGATCCCAGAACACATCCTACGCAATCAAGGAAACTCACCAACACCTCTGCTTTCTGAAGAGGTTGAAGAGAGCTGGACTAAGCACATAAACACTCACATCCTGCAGTCGGGAACATCCTAACGTGCTGCTTCACTGCACGGTACAGAAACTGCATCGTGGTCTACAGGAAAGCTTCAGAAAGGATAGCTAAAATTGCCCACCACATCACTGGCACCAGCCTAACTGCCTTCAAAGACACATATACAGAAAGATGCAGAAAAAGACCAGTGATGTTGTGGGGATGGAACTGGACTCTCTGACGGTGGTGTCTGAAAAGAGGATGCTGTCCAAGTTGCTTGCCATCTTGGACAATGTCTCCCATCCACTCCATAATGTGCTGGTTAGGCACAGGAGTACATTCAGCCAGAGACTCATTCCACCGAGATGTAACACTGAGCGTCATAGGAAGTCATTCCTGTCTGTGGCCATCAAACTTTACAACTCCTCCCTCGGAGTGTCAGACACCCTGAGCCAATAGGCTGGTCCTGGACTTATTTCCACTTGGAATAATTTACTTATTATTATTTAATTATTCATGGTTTTATATTGCTATATTTCTACACTATTCTTGGTTGGTGCGAATGTAACGAAACCAATTTTCCCTCAGGATCAATAAAGTATGTCTGTCTGTCTGTCAGTATCATGAAGGATCCATCATCCTAATCATGAACAGATTATCCCACTCTCATCAGGAAGAGGTTACGTAGCATCCACGCCAGGTACACTAGACCCAAAAGCATTTACTTTCCCCAAGCAGTAAGGCTGTTCAACATGTCCACCCACTAATCCATCCCTCCACACCCCCAACCACCACTACTTTATCATTTCCTGTCTGTCTCCTTATGTACAGATTCTCCTGTGCCTAGCATCACTTTATGGACATACAATCTATCCGTGTACATAAACTATTTTATGTATTTATATTTCTTGTATTTTTTTATTAATTTTTTCTTTATCTTATTGTGTTTTTGTGCTGCAATTATTTTATTATCCTTTATACAAATGCAAAGGAGAAATGAGATAAAACAATATTGAACTTTGAATCTCAAAATTAGGCCTCACCAACATCTTACACAACTTCATCATAACATCCCAACTTCTATACTCAGTACTCTGATTTCTGAAGACCAATGTGCCTAAAGCTCTCATTACCACCCTATCTTCCTGTGACACAACCTTCAATGATTAAGGAAACCAAATGTTCTTCTCTAAAGAACACCAGTGAAAAGAGATTTGTCTCTACAAGCAATCCTCCAAGAAGACCACAACCTTGTTGTGGTTAGGAGGCTTACATGCCTTAATGACCCGGAGAACTATGCTGGCTGGAGTCAGGGCTTTATACTTTGGCTCTTTGTAGGGTCACCCATGCCAAACAGGTCAAAGGGTAGAGGCCAAACTAAGAGCTGTCCTCTGATCCTCCAGGTTTGGGGGTTCAGCTCAGGGCTATCACCCCTGAATGGTCAAATAAAATTGTAATGGAAACAGCAACGAAGAATCCTTCTACATCTTTGTGTGATGGTAACCCTGAGTCCTCATTCAGAACTTGCATGACTGACAGTATTGAAGACCATATATTTTGGATATATGCCTCAAGAATGGTTGAAAAGAGATAAATATTTAATGAATATACTGTTGGTGGCTGGTAAAAAGACTCTTACTAGGGAATGGTTATCACAGGAGAGCCCAGCTTTAAATACATGGATGGAAATTACAATGGACATTTACAAAATGGAGAAGATAACAGCATCTGTTAATCATAAGCTGGAACAATTTGATTCATACTGGAAAAAATGGTTTAACTACATAATGCCTCATAGGCCTGATTTTATTCTCACAAATCAATGAATCTGTTGTCAAACAAAAAGATCACTCCCTACTTGTACATAGTTCTTTCCTTTTGCTTGTTTTTTCTTTCCACTCTTTTCTATAAGTGTATACCTCAGATAAATACTTTGTGGAGATTTGTGATATATATGATATATATGTACAATGTCTGAAATACATCTTATGAAAATGTTTGTTTGATGATGAACTTCAATAAAAAATAAATTACAAAAAAAAGAAAACTGAGAGGAAGCTATTGACATGATGAAAATAACCTGAACACTGCTCGAGATGGAGGACCTTCACTGCTGCCCTATATGCCAGGGCTATAACAGGCACTCGGTATTTCAGTGTGTGACTATATAATTCACTCATGACTACAACCACTTGTTAAGTTATTTCAAAACTCAAGTTCAAAGGAAAATCTATTTTCTAAGTACATACAGTATATGTTACCATATACTACCTGGAGATTCAATTTCCTGCAGGCATTTTCAGGAAAAATAAAGAATTACAATAGAATCAACAAAAAAAAACATACATAATCAAACAACCAGTGTGCCAAGAAGACAAACTGTGCAAATAAAGATCAGTCATTTATCTGACAGGAAGTTGCTCTGGTGAGGCATTAGCTCCTGCCTCTATATTATTTTTCCAGGCATCTGATTACAAATTCACCTGCCACACTGTGCTACTAAGCTCCCATCAAATGTTCTGTCTAACTCCAGGCAGGAGAAGGGGTAATGGAAGGTTGCTGGCACTTTAAATAAGCCTGCTTCAGGCCATGGTGGCAGCTCACCTAGGAGAAGGAAAACTGGTCTCAAACCTTCACTGCCTTGTGGGTAAACCACTCATGGGGAAGGCTTTGAGAGTAAGCCCTGAGGGAAAAATCCAAGCTGGAGTTCCCAAGACAGTCCGACATTGAGTTCAACTCTGACTAGCAATGCCTGCGATGCTGCTGGTACCTAACTGTATTGGTCTCTGCTGTTCCTTTGGATTCCTTACCTGCACAGAGAGGAGATGCTTATTCTCCCTACTGTACTGCCCTGGCTTGTGTATCCAGACAGCAAGGATGCAACAACTTTTTTGAGTTTGATTGTCCTGACACAGATGTCAAGCAGCATCCTCCCTGATGGGATTTGGAAAAAACAGTCCATGAGCAGGGTGGGTGCATTTGTTCCACAATGAGGCTACATTAAATCCAGGGTTGCTGCGTGGTATGGCTCGAAGGGTGGGCAGGGTCTGTTCTGTGTTGTATCTCAATAAATCAAAAAAAAATAAAGAAATGTAAGCACATATGGCTGCAAGGAGAAGGTGAGAACTCCACATAGAAAGCACCCAAGGTCTAGATTGCACCTGTGTCTTCTGCACGGTGAGGCAGCGGCTCTACCAGTGAGTCACCTCTTACCGTATTTCTACAGCCGCAACCATCTGTCACAGCACCAGTTTACACTGTCACCTCCTGGACGGGAATGGTGAACTGGCTTCCTCACGCACTTCACTGATGCACAAACATAAATCTAAGATAATCCTGCATCAGCTGAACAACCTTTGCCATTTTATTGTGGAATATTTTAACTTGATGCTTCCTCTGTCAACCCTGCAGAGTACTTGGATTTTTAAATCCAAAATCTCTATAAAACATACTTATTAAACCACTAACTATCGATAAATTTATTATAAGTCTTCTCATCCTTTGGTTTTACAGTTTAATTAAATTCACTGAAACTTCAGTGATTTGTTGTTGAATACCCCCCTACACAATCAGTATTCATGAAATTTTATGCTGCCATTTGTTTTTAAAGAATGGATTTCTTCTTAAATTTATTATTTTAGGAGGAGGTGCTGCTGGGAGGGCCAATATTTATTTCCCAAGTGTTGTCCTGAAAAGTTTTATTATTGCCTGTAACACATCCAAAACTCTTCCACTTCTGCCCTAATAAGTCACTTCTGTCCATTGCCTTTCTGCTTCTAAAATGAAAACACAGAACTATTGGTAACACCCAGCAGGCTTGGAACATTAGCAGAGGAAAATAAATCTAGCATTTGCATTTTCTGAAGGAATAATTACTCTTGTTCCATTTCTGCACCTGTTGCATGGACTGCTGAGCACTGCTGATGCTTTCTGTTTTATCTCAGATTTCCTACTCCTGAAGCTTTTGCTTTTCTACATCTGTGATCTCAAACTGGAATCTAAATGCCTGGAGCCCTGTCCTGGAGTTCAGTGTTCAAGGAACATGGATCAAGATTAATTTATTTTCAAAGTATGTATGCAATATACAACTCTGAGAGTTGTCTTTTCCAGATAGCCATGAAGCCATGAAGGCAGTTCAAAGAAGATTATCACCATGCCCCATGCACAAAGATATAACAAATCACACAAATGGCAACAGGAACATCAAGCCCCACCCTCCATCATGTGCAGAAAAACCAAATTGTGCAATTGGCACCATTGTGAATTGGAGGAGTCTGCATATTTGTGTGCGAGGGTGGAGAGAAGATAAGGTCTTGTTTTGCTGTGTTGTTTGCTTGCCTGTTTCATTTTGTTTTGTTTTCTGCTGAGCATTGAAGACATGCTATGATGGCGCTGGAATGTGTGGTGACACTTGCAGGCTGGCTCCAGCACATCCATAATTGTGTTGATTATTAACACAAATGACTCATTTCACTTTATGTTTCAATGTACATATGACAAATGAATCTAAATCATTGCAGGTTTTTACTATAATAATAGAGAGGTGGCAAAGGCACCATTTAAGCAAGGCTACGACACACGAGATTCATCAGCCTTGTTCGTAACGATGGGTCTTGAGGAGTCTCAGTTGGAAATTTCAGCTCATTATTCCCCTCCATGGATGCTGCCTGACCTGCTAAGTTCCTCCAGTATTTTGAGTGTGTCATTCTGGCTTCTAGCATCTGCAGAGTGCCTTATGCCTCAAAGTGCCTTTATCTGCATTATTATTGCAACTGTAATGATGCAGGTGGGGCTGATCACAGCTGCAGACAGAGACAGTCACAGTGTTGGTCAAATGACTTCAAACTTTACTTTTACGGTCAGAAGTGCTCATTACAACTGCCTTACCATATTCACTTCTTCAGATTCAAACTAAAATACACAGGCATCTTAAGAGTTCTCAGAAAATATTACGAAAAGACTTCAGATAAACTGTCTCACAAGATCCAAGGCTTTAGGAGAAAATTAGGCAAGTCAGTCCACAAAAGGGTTTATTTCCACAGGCTAGATCCCAGGTAAGTCTTTTCACAGAACCAGCACAGGAGAATAACTAACTCTAGTAGATAATTCTAACCAACAGAGCAAGTATCAGAACTGAGCAACTGGTGGACACAGCCTCCAGCATTAAATACCTCTCAGTCAGTCTCTGATGTGTCTTGTAATCCAACTGAGATTTCTCCTAGTGATTAGGGTGAGGATTTCCACCCAGGAAGGTGACATCATTGCTCTTGGAAGTGTCAGCGCCACCTGTTGGGTGATGCAGGTGTTACAGTAACTGAAAACCTCCAAATCCACCTCATATCCTCCTGTGGTCTTAAATACTGATAAGCTAAGGAGATACTGGTCAAATTTACCCCCAACCCTCTCCATCTACCACTCTTTCCTTCTTTGGGAATTTTATAAAGTGTTGGTTAGCCACACCTGGAGTACTGAATAGGGTTCTGGTAAACACACTGTAAGAAAGAAGTTGTTGTATTGGAAAGAGTTTATCAGGATGCTATCTGCAACAAAGCGCTCAGTTATGAGAGACTGGATAGGCTAGCTTTGCTCACTTGGTGCAGAGAAGCCGATGGGTTGGGGGAGAGGTGGGAGCATAACGATGATCATCATCATTATGTGCCGAGTCTTTATCATATAGGCGATGATGGTTTCATGATCATGATTGTTCTTGGCAATCTTTTATACCAAAGTGGTTTGCCATTGCCTTCTTCTGGGCAGTGTCTTTGCAGGCTGGGTGACCCCCAGCCATTATCAATACTCTTCAGAGATTACCTGCCTGGCCGCAGTGGTTGCATAACCAGGACTTGTGATATGGACCAACTGCTCATACGACTGCTCCTAAGCCTTCAGGTAACCCTGATCAGCAGTGAGGGGGGGGGGGGGAGGCGGAATTGGGAGGTGGAGGGGGAGGGGGTTTGTGGGGGTTAAATAGGTGCTACATCTTACCCAAGGATGACCTGCAGGCTAGTGCAGGGAAGGAGCACCTTCCATCTCCTTTGGTAGAGACATATCTCACCTCGCCAACCTATGATCATGATAGAGTATACAAAAGTATGAGGACCATGGATAAGGTAGATAGCAGGAAACTTTCCCCCATGACAAGAGGCACTTAAAGCTGAAGTAGATAGGTCTGCACCTTTTGATAAGAGGTTCAGTATAATGAGAGACCTATGCAAGGAATGTGAGAACCCAAGTGCTCGAGTACCCGAGACTTGAATCAACTACATCTTGATTAGATATAGATGAGAACCTGACAAGATGAGATGAGAATATAAATAAGACAGAATTCATAGACACAATTGTAGACTGAACTAAAGTTGAGTTCAAACCTGAGTTTAGGTGCTCTTTAAATATCTAAATCTTGCCACCAAAACATGGCTGTCCAGTCTTACAAGGGGTCATGCCAGCTATCCATATTCCAGAGAATCAGAGTGTCTCAACCATGGAGGCTGGTATGGTCAAGTGCATACTGTAGCATTCAGAGGGATAAAAAAAAAAGATTTGTTTTTACCCAGAGAATGTCTGTAGTTAGGAATTCACTATTTTGGAACACAGTGGGAAGAAAGAAGTTTCCAGCATTTAAGAAGCATTAAAATGAGCGTCTGAATCTCCATGACGATAGCCAAATGCTGGTGAATGGAATCAATGTGGATGGGTAACTGGTATGTATGGGGTGTATGGGATTTCTAGGGAGAGGTAGCACCTCTGGCGAAGGGACTTGCATGCCCATTCCAGGGCAACTAACTCACCTTTAGTCTCCACCAGACACTCACCACACAGTTTGGCTCCAAGTAACTGTCTGCATACAACAGTGACCATACCCTGATGCACCAGTTTGACAGACAGGCTAAAATAGGAAAGGGTGGATGGCAGACCACATATTCTGGTGAAGTAGCGGCTTGCCTGTCCTAGCTTGTGAAGTCAGCTCTGGGGGACTGGAGGTATGAAATCTACAGTGGTATCCAACAGCCAGGATGATGGTGTGCAACACTGCAGAGAGTGAGGGGCAAGACGTGGCACAGATGATGTCAATGTTATCCACCATAACCAAGGAAGATCCCAGTTTTTGCAGCAGCTTTGCCACCTTAAAAACTCCCTCACACAGGTTTCTGGATAATTGTTGGACACAATGGACAACTGTCACTTGATGATTAACTTGGACATGATGGGCTGAAGGGCATATTTCTTTGCAGTCTGTACCTTGCAGGTGCTGTCTAGACAGTTAAACATTGCCAGTGTTTTCTGATTTTATCTCAGATTGCCGGCAGCTATTGTTTCTTTTTGGTTTTCTAAATTGGATCTTCCAAAGTGAATCTTCTAAATTGGATCCTGTGACTGGTTATGCTTCTCACGGTGATGAATCCTATGATTATCTGTTCAAATATCTCTCTAAGCAGCCCAAATGGTATTTGTAGATGTCATGTCATAGAGTCATAGTGTAAAACAGGACAGAAACTGGTCCTTAAGCCCAACACATCTATGCCAAAAATGGTGTCCACCAAGCTCGCACCACTTGTCCACTTTTGACCCAAGCCAATCTACTCATGGACTTATCCAAATGAATCGAGTTATTGTACCTGCCCCTTTCTCTGTCATCTCATTTTGTTTTTGTTTTATAAATATTTTGGACTAATACAATTCTTTTTTGTAAGGTTTGGATGGATGGATGGAGGGTAAAAATCTTGGCCCTGATGTCTCACCAGACAAGGTGTTAGGCTATTGAAGGGAATCATTAACTGGGTGGATGTCATAATAATAAAATCGCTCAGTCTGAAAGTGATCACTGTCTCAGGACAAGGGTAAGGAACATCCACTCAAGGAGAGATATTGTAAGGTTCCTGTCCGCTGATGAGATGCCAAAGTTCTGTGGGGATTATCGAACCATTTTTGACATTGAAATAGTTAATTATTTCTTCTGCAGAGAGCAGTACAATTTTCAATAGCATCTTGCCTCCTGAATGATTAACATTTGATATAAATAAATCTATAACTCCATCTGCCATTTCACAAAAGCCTTTTAATTAAATCACAACATTGGATGGTAGTCTTTTATTCTCACGAGGAACCGAGAGATATCAGAGCTGCTGATTGTGATTTTCCAAGCTCTTGAGCGTGAGATATTATGACTACAGAATGGTAGAGCGTTAATTATTCCGATTGATTTGATGTGAGAGAGGCAGCACGAAGCATTGTGAGGGCCTTTGGCAGAGATCTTGCAGTGGGAATCTTGACAATGCTCAGATTTACCTGATGAGGGCTGGTGACTGAGGAAGAGTTTTGATCACATCTGTTGTAGCAAAGCCCTGGAGAGGCACGATTTGCAATGGATAACTTGGTTTATCCAGCAAAATTACTGCACTTGCAGCTCCGTCAGTAGACAGCAACATTGTCATGGCTCTGACACAATTTCTTTTAAATATTAATCAGTCTGCCTCAGAAAAAGAGATTTTAGAAGGAGCCTGGTGAAACAGTTTGGGCAAACATACAATCCTGCTTTTTATTATCACTTAAAATATTATAAATTACCCCAATTTACTTTATGGTGGGTTATAAATAATTGGAAATATTATACTGTCATAGAGTAAGGAACTGTAGAGTCATAGAGTATTAGAGCACCGAACAGACCCTTTGGCCCATCTACTCTATGCCAAATGATTACTTTATCTAGTAAAGTAACGATCCACGTCTGGACCATAGCCCTCAATGCCCCTCCTATCTCTTGCACTTATCCAAACTGCTCTTAAACCCACATCTACCACTTCTGCTGGCAGCTTGTTCTACACTCGTACCACACTCCAAGTGAAGAAATTCCCCCTCAGGTTCCTCTTAAATATTTCACCTTTCATCCATAACCTATGACCTCTAGTCTAAGTCTCCCCAACCTCAAAGGAAAAGGCCTGCTTGCATTTACCCAATCTATAAACCACATGGACTATAACATCTACAGCCTATAACTAGAGGGCATAGCTTTAAGGTAAGGAGTAGGCAACTTAGAAGGGAAGTATCTCATGCAGAAGGGGGTTGGAGTTTGCCATGGACTTTGGCCTGTTTCTGTGCTCTAATGCCTTGATGATTCTATGACTCTCTGTTATGAAGCATCAATAAACTACTACATACTCTGGCCACAGCACACAATGGTCTCCTATGTTTTATGTTCTGAGTACACACTGTGTCACTATAGCATGGGACCTGCATAAATAAGCATCTACAGACATGCAGACTGCAAATCTACGCTACCAATGGTAGAGAGCATATAGGAAATAGGACATAGAACTGTACAGTAATGCAGGACCTTCAGCCAACAATGCTGTGCCAATCTAACCATTCAAGATCAATCTAACCATTCCTCCCCACATAGTCCTCCATTTTCACTTATTAGCAAAAAAAAAATTGCACAAGGATCCACTTCCCCTCATATCTACAGTTTTTTTTTAAAATTTCTAACTTTTGAAGCTTGGCTATTATGCACTTCCAATCTGATCTTCTAACCTTTTCAATGTACACTAGTTAGAACATAGGACTTGGAGCAGTACAGCGCAGGACCATGATATTGTACTCCACTATTTAAACTAGTAATTGAATAGCTACTGAACTAATCTTGTCTCACAATGCCATAGAGTTATAAGAGCTGTACAACATGGAAACCAACCCTTCGGCCAACTGGTCCAGGCCAGCCAAACTGCCCATCCAAGCTAGTCCCATCTGCCCGTCTTTGACTGATGTGACCATAGGATAGTGGTTAGCAAATGCTTTACAGTACCTGTGACCTGGGTTCAATTCCCATCGCTGCTTTTAAGGAGTCTGTACACTTTCCCTGTGACCACGTGGCTTTCCTCTGGGTGCTCCGATTTCCTCCCACAGTCCAAAAATGCACCAGTTGGTAAGTTAATCGGTCATTGTAAATTGTCCTATGATTAGGCAAGGATTAAATCATGGGTTACTGGGTGGTGCCGCTCGAAGGGCCAGAAGGGCCAATTCTGTGCTATATCTCCCTGAATAAATACATTATCTAAGTGTCTTTTAAATGTCTTTATTGTATTTGCCTCCACTGTCACCCCTGACAGCCTAGTTTATTTTATGGTCCAGCCACTGACCATAAAATAAACTTAGTCCCCCATATCTCCTTTGAACTTAACTCCTCCAACCCTCTGGAATATGATTACCCAATATGGTTACCCAACCTCAGGTCCACAAACTCCTTAGGTAATAGTAGTGGTCCATGGCAAAAAAAAAGATTGGGGCCCTTTGTTCTGGAATCAGACATATTAACCCTGGGAAGAAGATACTGGCAGATATCTGTGATATCTATGCCCCTCATAGTCTTACCAACTTTTCTCAGGTTTACCCTCGGTGTCTGATGCTTCAGACAGAACAGCACATATTTGCCCAACTTTTCTTTATAGTACATGCCCTTTAATCCAAATAGTATACCCTGGTAAACCTCTTCCACATTCTCTCCAAAGCCTTCACATCCTTCTTATAAATGGGCAACCAGAATTGAAAACAATGTTCCAGATGTGGCCTAACTAGAGATTTATTAAGCTGCAGCGTATCGTCCTGACTCAGTGCTCAGGAAAACACCAAGATGTAATAGTAGTATTATCAGACAAAGATTGACACTGAGGCTCAGAGAAGATGGACAAATAGTTGCTAAAGAGTGGGCTTTCAGGAGAGGAGGGTGAGAAGCAGAGAGGAAAGGGATTTAGGGAGGGAAATTTCAGAGTGATGACCTTGGCAAATGCGTTGGTAAAGGAAGGAATTTCAGGGATACCACAAAGGAGAACCACAAAGTAGCATGGAGATTTTCTTTGGGCGGTAGGGCTTTAGGAGTTACAGAGACATTTGCAAATATGGGTGAGTATTCTAAATATGAGCTACTGTTGGTCAGGCCAGTGGAGGTCATGGAGGTCAAGGTTGATGTGATCTGGGATGAAACAGGAACCATCAGACATGCTTTAGGTGACTCTTGGGATCAGATTGATTTTCAAGTAGGTTAAAAGGTTGGCACAAAACTGTAGGCTGAAAGAACTGTACAGTGATGCATTGTTCTATGTTCTGTGTTCTTTGTCTATATTTCTACCATTGAGGGCCATGAAGAACATAAGGGAAAGGATGGGGGAATAAGCCTTCCTGATCCCCAAGCTGGGTCTTCTACACAATGATTGTGGTTTACTCAAGTCTGGTCTAAGACTACAGTGCATTTCCCATACCCTCTACCTCCTGTAGAGCATAAATATCAATCATTCTCCTCTGTAAGACAATTCCAGATCTTATCAATCCTCTGAGAGATGACATTTGATGGGAGATACTTTATTCTGAAACTTTGCACTGTGGTTTCATTTATCTCACAAATAACTTTCAGTTTCTCTGTGTCAGTTCAGTTTTAGTTTCTCGTAGCTTTCTCCGTGTTGTTTTTTTACGTAGTTCTGTCTAGTTTTTGTACTGTGTCATGTAGCACCATGGTCCTGAAAATCATTGTCTCATTTTTACTATGTACTGTACCAGCAGTTATGGTCGAAATGACAATAAAAGTGACTTGACTTGAGTTTCTATGTCAATCAGCTTCTATTAAGGAAATGGACACTCAACATTTTGAGTCAAGACCCTTCATTGAGAATGGATGGATGCTCTCAACCCAAAACACCAATGGTTCATCACCTTCTATAGATTCTGCCTCATCTTTTGAATTCCTCCAGTATTTTGTGTGTTGTTCCAGACTCCAGCATCTGCTGTCTCTTGCATTTCTACCTATCAATCCCTTTCTAAATCTCAAAACTTTCAACATTTTCCAAAATCCCACTGATTATAAAAAGTTCAAAGTTCAAAGTAAACTTATCATCAAAGTGTGTATACATCACCATATATTAACTTGCAATTCATTTTCTTGCTGGCATTTACAGGAAAATAAAGAAATATAATAGAATTTATGAAAACTCTGTATAAGTAAAGACTGACAAATAACTAATGCACAAAAAGGGAAATTGTGCAAATAATACAAAAAATAAATAATATTGAGAACATGAGTTGTAGAGTCCTTACAAGTGAGACTAAAGGTACTCCTTATGCCTGATGGTAGCATCAAGAAGAGAGCCTGTCCTAGATGGTGGATGTTTTATTCTTGTGGTGATTCTGCTTGTAGATGTACTCAATGGTGAGGATGACATTGCCTGTAATGCACTGGGCATACCCACTTCTTTCTGTAGACTTTTATTCCTGGGAATTGGTGTTTCCACACTAGGCCACGATGCAACCAGTCAGGAAACTCTCCACTATATATCTATGGAAGTTTTTCGAAGTATTTGATGACATGCTAAATCTACACAATCTTAAGTAGAGGTGCTGTCGTGCCCAGCTTTCTCAACCTAATACCTTCCATCTTGGGAATCAACCTTGTGAGCTTTCTTTTCACTGATACCTTGTAAATGAGTACAAAAACTGTCTGTAGTTTGACAGGTACAGTCTCAGTATAGCCTTGTAAAGTTGCAACAAAACTTTTCTTGCTTTAAACTTCATATTCTTTGTAATAAAATATATTTCATTACTTTTCTTTGATGTACTTTCATGCTATTCTTTGATGTTTCATGCATTTCAAAATGTGTGTTGTATTGGTAATAATCCAGTTCAAAGTGCAAAGTATATCTATGTCAGCATATTCTACCTGAGATTCATTTTCTTGTGGGCATTCATAGTATAGAGAAAGAAATATAATCGAATCAATGAAAGACTCCCCAACAGGATGGCAAACAACCAATGTGCAAAAGACATCAAATGTGCAATTACAAAGATAAAAAAAAGAAATAGTAATAATAATAAATAAGCATTACATATCAAGAACATGCAATAAAGAATTCTTGGAAGTGAGTCCAGAGTTTTTGGAAACAGGTCAGTGATGGGGTGAGTGAAGTTGAGTGAAGTTAACCCCACTGAATCAACAGTCTGCTCGTGAGATGTAATAATTATTCCTGAACCTGGTGGTGTAAGTGCTGAGGCTCCTGTACTTTCTTCCTGATGGCAGCAATGGGAAAAGAGCAATACTACTACTACTACTACTAATAATAATAATAATAAACAGATAAGTAATACATATTGAGAAAATGAGTTTTTGAATCCTGAAAAGAGGGTCCATAAGTTGTGGAATCAGTTCAATGTTGGGGTGAGTGAAGTTATATGCGCTGGTTCAAGAGCCTGATAGTTGAGGGGTAATAATTCTTCCTGAACCTGGAGGTGGAACATACAGGAGTGGAAGAACTCAGTGGGACAGGCAGCATCTGTGGAGGGAAATGGACAGCTGATATCTTAGATCGAGAGCCATCATCACGACTGGAAGGGAGAAGTGGAGATAGCCAATATAAAGAGGTGGGAGGAGAGGGAGGAGAAGGAGCTGGTACGTGATAGCTGGATGCAAGGCAAGTGAGTGGGGTGATAGGCAGATGAAAGAGAAGAGAGAATAGGAATGGTGTAAGAAGCTGGGAGGTGAGAAGCAGAGGTGAAAAGAACTGAAGAAGATGGAATCTGATAGGAGAGGGCAGTGGACTATGGAATAAAGAGAAAGTGGTTGAGAGGGGAACCGGGGGAGGGGGGGGTGTGGATGATGGGCAGATCAAGAGAGTGAAGAAGTGGAAAGTGAGTGGGCTGCCACCAGCATATCTTTGGGTGTGTTGTGAATCCAAATGACATACTTTACTGTACATTTTGATGTATCTGTGATAAATAAATCTGAATCTGCTCTACACTTGTGACTTTGTGGCTTAGCACCTCTTCAAAGCCATATTCAAGTTTGCTCAAGTTCACAGTCATAGGTTATTTGAGTTACTGTTGCCTTCCTGTCATCTTGATCAGTCTGCCCATTCTCCTCTGACCTCTCTCACTAAGATGGCATTTATGTGCACAGAGCTACCACTCACTGGATTTTTTGGGGCTTTTCTTTGCACCAATCTTTGTAAATTCTAGAGACTGTTTTGCATTGAAATCCCAGGCTATCAGCAGTTTCTGAGATACTCAAACCACTCATCTGGCACCAATTATTACCCCATGGTCAAAGTCACTCAGATCACATTTCTTCCCCCTGCGGATGTTTGGTCTGAAAAACAACCAAACATCTTAACCATGTCTGCATGCTTTTATGCATTGAGTGCTGATTGGTTGATTAGATATTTGCATTAACAAGCAGACATGCAGTTGTACCTAACAAAGTGGCCACTGAAGGTAAATTATAAATAGTTGAGATTGATCACTGTGGCATCCTATGAGTCTGTAATTGGTCAATCTGAAAAGTATCTTCAGTCTTCATTCTCAATTTTAAATTAGTTGTGTAATTCAACATCCAGGTCAATATATTACTCACTCCTCTCTTGTGCAGTAACCTCTTATACATCAACTTATAGAAGGTTTTGATAAGTCCAGATACATTACATCTACTGACTCCCCCTTTATCAGCCTCTTTGTAAACCTTTAATAAATTTATCAAACATGATGTCCCTTTCAAGAAAACATGTTGACTCTGTTTGAATGTCTTATGGTTTGTCTAAGTACCTTGCTATTACCTCCTTCTACTATTCTCCGAATGAAAGTTGTTAGTCTAATTGGCCATTCATTTCCTGCTTTCTGCCTCCCTTCATTCTTGAACTGCAGTGTTACATCTGTAGTTTCCCAGTCTTAAACCATAAGACATTAAGACATAGAAGCAGAAATAGGCTATTCAGCCCATCAGGTCTGCTCTGCCATCCCATCATAACTGATCCCAGATCCCACTCAACCTCGTACACCTGCCATATCCTTTAGTGCCCTGACCGATCAGGAAATGATCAATTTCTGCCTTAAACACACGGCACAGCATTCCACAAATTTAATACTCTCTGGCTAAGAGAAAGCTCTTTACCTCTGTTCTAAAGGGTCACTCCTCAGTTTTAAGGCTGTGCCCTCTAGTTCTGGATACCCCCACCAGAGTAAACATTTTGTTCATATCCACCCTACCTAGATCTTTGAATTATCAGTAGATTTCAATGAGATCCCTCTGCATTCTTCTAAATTCCAGTGACTACAGGCCCAAAGCTGCCAAACGCTGCACATATGTTAACCCCTTCATTCCAAGAATCATTCTTGTGAACCTCCTCTGGACTCTCTCCAATGACAAGATATCCTTTCTGAGATATGGGTCCCCAAACCATTGACAATACTCCAACTATGGCCTGACTAGTGTCTTATAAAGGCTCAGCATTACCTCCTTGCTTTTATATTCTATTTCATTGAAATAAACGTCGGCATTGCATTTGCCTTCTTCACCACAGACTTAACTTGTAAATTTACCTTCTGGGAGTCTTGCACAAGGGCTCCTAAATCCCTCTGCACCTCTGATGTTTGAACCTTCTCCCCATTTAGATAATAGTCCGCACTATTGATCCTTTTACCAAAATGCATTATCATACATTTCTCAACACTGTATTCCATCTGCCACCTTTTTGCCCATTCTTCCAATTTGTCGAAGTCCTGCTGCAATTGCATTGCTTCCTCAGCACTACCTTCCCCTTCACTTATCTTCATATCATCCACAAACTTTGTCACAGAGGCATCAATTCCATTATCTAAATAATTGACAAACGATGTGAAAAGTAGGGGTCCCAATACTGACCCCTGAGGAACACCAGTAGTCACCAGCAGCCAACCAGTAAAGGCCCCTTTTATTCTCACATACTGTCTTCTGCCTGTCAGCCATTCTGCTATCCATGCCAGTATCATTCCTGTATCGCCATAGGATTTTATCCTATTATGCAGCCTTGTGTGTGGCACCTTTTCAAATGCCTTCTGAAAATCCAAGTAAATAACATCCACTGCCTTTCTTCCGTCCACCCTGCTTGTCTGCTTGTTACTTCCTCAAAGAACTCTAACAGATTTGTCAGGCAAAATTTTCCTTTACATAAACTGTGCTGGATTTGACTTCTTTTATCATTAGTCTCCAAGTACCTCAAAGCCTCATCCTTAATAGTAGACTTAAACCTTTCCCTACTACTGAGTAACTGGCCTATAATTACCTCTCTTTTTTCTTCCTCCCTTCTTAAAGAGTGGAGTGACATTTGCAATTTTCCAGTGCTCCAGGACCTTACCAGAATCAGGTGATTCTTGAAAGATCATGACCAATGCATTTGTTATCTCTTCAGCAACCTCCCTCAGGAGTAGTCCATCTGGTCCAGCTGACTTATCCACCTTAAGACCTTTGAGTTTGCCTCACACTTTTTTCTTTGTAACAGCAATGGCACTCACTCCTGCTCCCTGACACTCACTGACCTCTGGCACATTGCTATGTCTTCCACAGTGAAGACAGATGCAAAGTACCCATTTAATTTCTCTGCCATTTCTTTGTTCCCTATTACCACCTCACCAGCATCATTTACCAGTGGTCCAATATAAATTCTCATCTCTCTTTTACTCAGTATATAACCGAAAAAAAATGTTTGGTACTTTGCTTTATATAACTGGCTATCTGCCCTCATATTTCATCTTTTCCCTTTTTATAGCTTTTTTGTTGCCTTTTGTTGGATTTTAAAAGCTTCTCAATCATCCAACTTCCCACACAATTTTGCCACTTCATATACCCTTTCCTTGGCTTTTATGCAGTCCTTAACTTCCTTTGTCAGCCACGGTTGCCTACCCCTGCCATTTGAGAATTTCTTCCTCTGTGGCACGTATCTATCCTGCACCTTGTGAACTATTCCCAGAACCTTCAGCCATCTCTGCTCTGTTGTCATCCCTGCCAATATCCTCCTCCAATCCATCTGGTAAGCTCCTCTCTCATGCCTCTGTAATTCCCTTTATTCCATTGTGATACTGATACATGTGAGTTATGCTTCTCCTTCTTAAACTGCAGCATGAATTAAATCATATTATGATCACTGCCTCCTAAGGGTTCCTTTACATTAAGCTCCCTAATAAGATCTAGGTTAATACACAACACCCAATATCTTTCCCTTATTAGGGAGAAAGAGAGAGCCTATGGTATGTTGAATTACTGGGTGAACTATGGTCTTTGAGGTACTACTAGTCTGTGTCTTTATTGATGCTTTGCTGCTCACTTGAGTGCCCAGTGGGGGGTGCGGACACATTTTTCCTGGTGTAAATGGGGAAGTCATTGCCTGTTGCTGCTTGTGTGTGGGAGGGGAGAGCTGGACGGGGCTTTGGGGTTCTAACGTTTAACTGTCATTCATTCTTTGGGGCACTCCTCTGTTTTTGTGGGTGCTTGTGAAGATAACGAATTTCAGGATGTATATTGTATACATTTCTCTGACATTAAATGTACTGATTGAAACCTATTGATAGTCTTTCCCCGAGTAGGCTTCAGCACAAGCTGCTCTAAAAAGCCGTCTTGTAGGCATTCAACAAATTCTCTCTCTTGTGATCTGACACCAACCTGATTTTCCCAATCCCCTTGCATATTGAAGTCCCCCATTACAATTGTGTCATTACCCTTATTATATGCCTTTTCTGGATCCATTTGCAATCTCAACCTCACATCTTGACTACTATTTGGAGGCCTATATATAATTCCCATAATGTTTTTTTTTAAACTCTTGTAATTTCTTAACTCTGCACTCAAAAAGCAAACATTTATGACCCTATGGCACCTCTTTCTGTAGATGCAATTCTATCTCTTACCAATAGAGCCACACCACCCCCTATGCCTTTCTACCTGTCCTTTTGAAACCCAGTATACCCTTTGATGTTAAGCTCCCAACTATGACCTTCTTCTGGCATGACTCAATGATGCCCATTAAAATTATACCGACCAATTTCTGATTGCTTCACATTTACAGTCTTCTGGTAATTGTAGTGTGATCACTCAAATTCAGTATGATGTTCTCCTAAGGGGTTGTCTATTGGTGGGTTCTCAGATTGTGATCTGGGATCCATATATTCTGGTTCAGAGTGGGCAAAGGAGGCTGATCTGGGATTCACATATTCTGGTGCAGAGTGGGCAAAGGAGGCTGATCTGGGATTCACATATTCTGGTGCAGAGTGGGCAAAGGTGGCTGATCTGGGATTCACATATTCTGGTGCAGAGTGGGCAAAGGTGGCTGATCTGGGATCCACATACTCTGGTGCAGAGTGGGCAAAGGTGGCTGATCTGGGATTCACATATTCTGGTGCAGAGTGGGCAAAGGTAGCTGATCTGGGATCCACATACTCTGGTGCAGAGTGGACAAGAGTAGGTGGTGGCTGGAGTTAGTGGTTAGATATTTTGATTGTTCAGTTTTGCAGCTGCTGCTTATTCTCTGCATCACAATGAAGGTTGCTCTTAGGAAGCAAAGCTCCCTCTTCAACAGATTTCCTCCAGGTGTATCTATTGAGTGCAATGTCTGCCCAGGTTTTAGATGTAATGTTGAATTTCTTCAGGATGAATTTGATGTTATCCTTGAAACATTTCCTTTATTTCTTTTGCCCAACATGGACTCACTGACCTTCCTCCAACTGGGTGTAAAGGAGCTTTTTGGGCATCTGGATGACATGACCTATCGATTGGTGTTTGCGCTGCTTTATCATGATAGAGATGCTGTTCATGCTGGCTCCTCCAGTGCGCCAGTGTTCATGCATCTGACCTTCTAGCTGATCCTCAAAATCTTCCATGAGGCTCTTTGGTGTTGTTGTTTCCCAGTCCTCCAGACCAATCTTGCAAGATACCAAACAATCCATCAACTGTGTCTGCAGTCACTTCTTTCAAGACCATCAGATCCAAAGAGTTTGTTCACTTTTAAATCCATTGAAGATTAGTTTAATTGCCATGGAGCACTGATGCAGAAAAGCAACATCCATCATCGGGTACAGCCACCATCCAGGTCATGCTTTCTTCTTGCTCCTGCCTTCTTCAATGAGGTATAGGAACATCAGAATGTACACCTCCAGGTCCAGGAACAGGTATTGCCCCCAACCATCAGGCTTTTGACCCTGCAGGGATAACTTCACTCATCTCATCGATGAGCTGTTTCCAAAAGCTATGGAATCACTTTCAATGACAATTCATCTCATTTTCTCAATATTTATTGCTTACTTATTGTTATTTTTCTCTCTCACTTTCTATTTGCACTGTTTGTTGTTTTTTGCACATTAATTGTTTGTCCATCCTGTTGGGGACAGTCTTTCATTGGTTCTATTGTGTTTTTTTTTGTATTTACTGTGATTTGTCCTCAAGGGATCTCAGGGTATTATTTGATGACATATATGTACTTTGATTATAAATTTACTTTGGACTTTGAATATTCAAACATACAGTGGAATGCAATCATTTGTATTGAAGATGTGCTGAATTTATTATACAAGTACACACTGTACATACCCAGCTCAATAAAATATTTACTGGCAGAATCATCCTAGGCTGAGAATCAGATAAGCATCATTCACAAAAAAGAACACAGAAATTGAAAACCTTTTTACAAGAAAGAGCACAATTAGAACCAAAAGAAAACTCCATTGTGGTACAAAGCGATCAAAGTGGTCATACTCTAAATTATACTGAGGTAGGGAGTAGGGTTATACAGGTTAGTTCAAGAGCTGAATTGTTGAAGAGAAGTAGCTGTTCTTAAAGCTGGTGGTGTGGGACTTCAGGCTTCCATGCCGCAGGTCTGTTGGTAGCTGTGAGAAGATGCATGACACAAATTGTGAAAACTCCGATGACAGACATTGCTTTCTTGGGGCAGTAGATACTAAGGATAGTGGGAAGGAATGTGCCTGTGATGTGCTGAATCAAGTCCACTGCAATCTTACATTTGGAAAAAACTTCCTGTTCAGTCAGTGGGGTGAAGTGGCAGATGGAGTTCAATCCAGAATATTATGAAGTGATTGACTTTAGGAGGCCAAACTTGGTGGTAGAATACAAAGTTAATGGTAGGATTCTTAGAAGTATGGAGGTACAGAGGGATCTTGGGGTGCATGTCCATAGGTCTTGCAAAATTGCCACACAAGTTAATAGGGTGATTACGAAGGCGTATGGTGTATTGGCCTTTGATAGTCAAGAGATTGAGCTCAAGAGCCATAAATTAATGTTTCAGATCTATAAAACCTCAGCTAGACCACACTTGGAGTATTGTGTTCAATTCTGAAAGAACGTTTTCAGAAGTAGGAAAGAAGGAAAGTTGCTCTGCTGGGTAAGATGGTGGTACGTTCAGTCCCAGCAGCTTGTACAGGGCCAACCAAAAGTCCATTGCTTTTTTCTTAATGTATGTTTTTATGATCACAAGACCCTGCTGGACATTAAGATTTTAAAGTACTGCATGTCTTCCCATCAGCAGATTGCTTGTTGTGGAAAACTGAAGGAGCAGGACTTGGTGTGGATCATGCTGCTACTTGGGTCAGAGGGGTGTTGGAGGAGTTGGTGTGTGAAGGCAGTGTTCTGTCTAACAGAGAGTAATCATCGTAGTCACTTTTCTTCTGAGCTCAAGACCCTGTGGACATCGTTAACGCGGAATGCTGTAAATCTAATTTCCTGATTCATTGGTGAATAGTGGGGGAGCTGTAGCATGGATTTGGCTGTAGCACGGTCTAGACCTTGACCCACAGTGCCACCTGTTTATGGTTGCCCTGAAGAGAGAGGTTGGAATCGGGGTACTGGGGATGGTGTATGCTGGTGTCCAAGCTGGAGTTGGCGCTGCTCCCCAGAATTCGCTCGCCGGAAGACAAGACATATAGTGTTTGACTGCAGAATACTGTAATATTCATGGACTCAGGGTCTTGTACTGTATTTTTTTAATGTGACTGTATTTTACTGATATCTTATATGTGCCTACTAACTTAATGTGCTCTATGTGCCTTGTGCTGTGTTTTGTGTCTTGGCCCCAGAGTAACGCTGTTACATTTGGCTGTATTCATGGTACTCATGTACGGTTGAATGCCGATTAAATTTGAACTTGAAATTGAGTGGTAGAGGCAAATACATTAGGACATTTAAGAGACTTAGAGAGACACATGAATGATGGAAAAATGGAGAGCTATGTAGGAGAGAAGTGTTAGATTGATCTTGGAGTAGGTTAAAAATTTCTTCACTACATCGCGGGCAGAAAGGCATTGTGATATAATGTTCTATATTCTATTTATGTATGGTAGAGAGCATTCTGACTGGTGTGGAAGCTCTAGTGTACATTGGGCTGCAGAGTCAGTCAGCTCTATCATGGACACACAGTAGTGTAGCAGTTAGCACGGTGCTATTGCAGCTCCGGGCATCCTGGAGTTCAGAGTTTAATTCTGGTACCATTCTGTAAGGTATCTACGTATGTCCTTCCCGAAGAATTCATGGGTTTTCCCTGGATCTTCCGGTCGGTTTCTTCCACAGTCCAAAGATGTATCAGGATGGTTAATTGGTCATTGTAAATTGTCCAGTGATTAGGATAAGACTAGCTGAAGTTGTGGGGTTGCAAGGGTGATGTGGCCTATAGGGCCAGAAGGGCCTACTCCACACTGTATCGCCAAATAAATAACTAAATAAATAACACTGCTCACCATCAAGTACATCTTCAAGAAGCATTACCCATCATTAAAGACCCTGATCATCAGCTTGAGCCTTCATTATATAACTACCATCAGGGAGGAGGCACAGGAGCCTGAAGGCCTACATTCAGTGAATCAGGAAAATCATTCCTCCTCCATGAATACTACCTCAATATTTATCTTTTCCACTTGATTTGTTTTCTAACATAGTGATTTATATATCTTACAATGTACTGATGCTGCAAAATAATATATTTCCCTATGTGTTTCAATGATAATGAATCTGATTCTGATTCCAAACATTGCAGTAAATATGAGGTTAAATTCCCAGTACTGTCTGTATGGAGTTTGTATGACACCATGGGCTTCCTCTGGGTGATCCAGTTTCCTCCCACATCCCACAATTTATCTGCAATTTGAGAAGGATAAGGGCAGCTCGGAGGTGTCAGTGTTGCAGTTGAACAGGGGAAACTATGGAGCCATGAGGGAGGAGCTGGCCAAAGTTGACTGGACGGATAGCCTAGCAGAAAAGACAGTGGAACAGCTGTGGTGAACTACATATACCTGTCTGGACTGCTCCTGTGGCTCCTCCCACAGACCCCTGTATAAAGGTGATTGAGGCCTGAGCCCGGCCTCATTCTCCAGGATGTAGTGTTGTTCATTCTTCCAGTCAATAAAAGCCGATACCTCGCTTCTTACATCTCAGAGTGAGTTATTGATGGTGCATCAACAGCAATGGCAGGTATTCTTGGGAATAATGCACAAGGTGCAGAATCAGTTCATCCCCCAGAGAAGGAAGGATTCAAAGGGGGGAAAGGGGCCACAGTGGTTGACAAAGGAAGTCAGAGATTGCATAGCATTAAAAAAAAGGAAGTATGATAGAGCTAAGGTGAGTGGGAGGACAGATGATTGGGAAGTTTTTAAGGAACAACAGAATTTAACTAAAAAGACAATATGGGGAGAAAAAAATGAGGTACGAACGCAAGCTAGCCAGGAATATAAAGGAAGATAGCAAAAGCTTTTTTAGGTATGTGAAGAGAAAGAAGATAGTTAAGAACAATGTTGGGCCCTTGAAGAATGAATTGGGTGAAATTGTTATGGGAAACAGAGAAATGGCAGAAGAATTTAATGAGTACTTTAGATCTGTTTTCACTAAAGAAGACACAAGCAACCTCCCAGATGTATGGATGGGCCAAGGACATAGGGTAACAGAGGAAATGACATTAGGAAGGAAACGGTGATGAGAAGACTGATGGGACTGAAGGCTGACAAATCCCCAGGTCCAGATGGTCTGCATCCTAGGGTACTAAAGGAGGTGGCCCTGGAAATTGCGGATGCATTGGTAATCATTTTCCAATGTTCCTTAGATTCAGGATCAGTTCCTGAGGATTGGAGAATGGCTAATGTTATCCCACTTTTTAAGAAAGGAGGGAGGGAGAAAACAGAGAACTATCGACCTGTCAGCCTGACATCGGTGGTGGGGAAGATGCTAGAGTCCATTATTAGGGATGAAATAGTGGCATATCTAGATAGCAGTGATAGGACTGGGCCGAGCCATCATGGATTTACCAAGGGTAAATCATACTTGACTAATCTGTTGGAGTTTTTTGAGGATGTAACCAGGAAGTTAGACGGGGGAGATCCAGTGGATGTAGTGTACCTCGATTTTCAGAAGGCATTTGATAAGGTCCCACATAGGAGACTGGTGGGTAAAATCAAAGCTCAGGGCATCGGGGGGGAAGACATTGACATGGATAGAAAACTGGTTGGCAGATAGAATGCAAAGGGTAGCGGTGAATGGGTGTTTCTCGGAATGGCAGGTGGTGACTAGTGGGGTGCCACAGGGCTCGGTATTGGGACCACAGCTGTTTGCAATTTACGTCAATGATTTGGATGAAGGCATTGAAAATAACATCAGCAAATTTGCTGATGATACTAAGCTGGGTGGCAGTGTGACATGTGATGAGGATGTTAGGAGAATTCAGGGTGACTTGGATAGGCTGGGTGAGTGGGCAGATACTGGGCAGATGATGTTTAATGTGAATAAGTGTGAGGTTATCCACTTTGGGAGTAAGAACAGGAAGGCAGATTATTATCTGAACGGTGTAGAGTTAGGTAAGGGAGAAATACAAAGAGATCTAGGAGTCCTTGTTCATCAGTCACTGAAGGTGAATGAGCAAGTGCAGCAGGCAGTGAAGAAGGCTAATAGAATGTTGGCCTTTATTACAAAGGGAATTGAGTACAAGAGCAAGTAAATCCTCTTGCATTTGTACAGGGCCCTGGTGAGACCACACCTGGAGTATTGTGTACAGTTTTGGTCTCCAGGGTTAAGGAAGGACATCCTGGCTGTAGAGGAAGTGCAGCGTAGTTTCATGAGGTTAATTCCTGGGATGTCTGGACTGTCTTACGCAGAGAGGTTAGAGAGACTAGGCTTGTACACGCTGGAATTAAGGAGATTGAGAGGGGATCTGATTGAAACATATAAGATTATTAAGGGATTAGACAAGATAGAGGCAGGAAATATGTTCCAGATGCTGGGAGAGTCCAGTACCAGAGGGCATGGTTTGAGAATAAGGGGTTGGTCATTTAGGACAGAGTTAAGGAAAAACTTCTTCTCCCAGAGAGTTGTGGGGGTCTGGAATGCACTGCCTCGGAAGGTAGTGGAGGCCAGTTCTCTGGATGCTTTCAAGAAGGAGCTAGGTAGGTATCTTATGGATAGGGGAATCAAGGGATATGGGGACAAGGCAGGAACCGGGTATTGATAGTAGTTGATTAGCCATGATCTCAAAATGGCGGTGCAGGCTCGAAGGGCCGAATGGTCTACTTCTGCACCTATTGTTTATTGTCTATCTATATAGGGTTAGTGCGTTGTGGACATGCTATGTTGGCACCAGATTCTGACTAACCAGGAATTGCCAAAGTACAGGATCGCAAGAGGTTACAGACAATTTATAATTAAGAAGTCGCAACAGTTGTGGGCTGCCCAGCACAATTGTCACTAACATGAGAATATCTGCAGATGCTGGAAATCTAAGCAATGCACGCAAAGTACTGTAGGGACTCAGCAGACCAGGCAGCATCTATGGAAATGGATATACAGTTGACATTTTAGGCTGAGGCTCTTCTTCAGGACTGAGAAGGATGGGGTAAGAAGGCAGAATAAAAAGGTGGGGGGAGCAGGAGGATTAGTGGAGTGGATTGCCTATGATCTTGGTGAATGGAAGGACAGTCTCAAGGGGAACAAATTGCCTGCTTCTCTCTCTTACGTTCCTGAGATCATTTTTGGTGCATTGCTCCATCACACACTGCTCATCACTGCATTTCACTATTTCACTGTATGTTTCAATGTTTTGATATACATGTGTCAAATAAAACTAATCTAATCTTTAATCTTTTGATCAAGTACCTTTTCTTCCCTAAATCAAAAGCTGTGCTGGAGTTTGAAGGTGTCAATAATGGCTGGGACGAAAATGAATAACCGAGCACCTTTTCTAAGAGTCCTACCATAATGATTAGATCAAGCATTAACCTGAAAAGTACCTGGATTGAGGGCCTTTTTGTGTTTGCTAAAGAGGCAATTTGTAGGGGCTTTAACAGTTCTGAAAGGTCTCAAGATGGTCTCAAAGATTATTCCCCACTGTTAGTGCATTGAGGGGGTCATCAACTGAGGATTACCTACAGAAGAATGATGCAGCGATTTGGAGGGAATTCTCAACAGAGAAGGTTATTCGGTATGAGGTGCATTAATAAAAGCTGCTTATTGAGGTGGAAACGAGCATTTAGCACAGAGCTGGGTATTTGAAAAATACGAAGAATGTGAAAAGGCGAAGAAGTAGGATTAGCTGAGATAGATCTGATTGAATCACCTTGTGCAATGCTGCAATTTTGACCTTTAATTCCATTACAATGTGGACCACAGTCTGCATAGATGCAACAGAGAAGCCTTGAGCATTGCCGGGGACACCTGCAGTCTGTGAAGAGCTGGATTTGTTAAACAACACTGACTAAATTCATGGAAATGTGTGTGTGTGTGTGTGTGTGTGTGTGTGTGTGTGTGTGTGTGTGTGTGTGTGTGTGTGTGTGTGTGTGTGTGTGTGTGTGTGTGTGTGTGTGTGTGTGTGTGTGTGTGTGTGTGTGTGTGTGTGTGTGTGTGTGTGTGTGTGTGGCTATGACACTAGAGACACTAGAGGAGCATCATAGTTAAGCTGCAAAGATATCAACAGGAATTTAATTCTGAAATGTATTTAGAACTGCTTTGTGATCTCAGTCAGACTTGTCAAGTCTCAGAAAAATTAAAGCAAAGTGGTATTTCCTAAATGAGTAGAACTAACGATTTGATACCATTGCCCATTAATAATGTGTTTGATCTCTGCTGGTGACGATAATGGATTAGAATAAGTTGAAACAACATGCACAACACTTTGCTCCGCTATATAATTCCCACTGTCTCCTGACAGAGATACCCTTCAGACAATGTAGTGTAGTGGTTACTGTAACACTTGACAGCACTAATGGTTAATGTTCAATTCCCACCACTGCCTGTAAGGACTTTGACCATGCCCCTCGTGATCGTGAAGATGTCCTCTGGATATTCTGGTTTCCTTGCATATTCCAAAGACATATGGCTTTGGGTTAGTGAGTGTGGGCATGATACGTTGGCATCAAAACTTGCAGGCTGCCCCAACATAGCCTCGCACTATGTTGATGACTGACACAAATGATGCATTTCACTGTATATTTCAATGTATATGTAAGATATAAAGCTAAGCTTAAAACTTAATCTTCACCCTTCTTGGTCCTTGGAAAGGGTAGAGTCAAAGAGTGGCACAGAATGGAAGAAGGACCTTCAAACCACCATCTCCATTTGACCTTTTAGCATCTACGTTTGTCTGCAATAACCCAACATTTCTCTAATCCTTCCTTATTTAAGTGTCTGTCCAAATTCCTCATAAAAATAGTAACCAATTTCACAAACTTCTCTGTCAGTGAGTTTCAGATATTAGAATCAGAATCAGAATTAGAATCAGGTTTAATATCACCAGCATATGTCATGAAACTTGTTGTCTCTCTGACAGCAGCACAATCTAATACAGAATAATAGAGAAAACAATGTGATTTACAGTTGGTACATGTATATTAAATAGTTCAACTAAATAAGTAGTGCAAAAATAGAATTAAAATAAGTAGTGAAGCATTGTTCATGGGTTCAATGTCCATTGAGAAATCAGACAGTAGGGGGGTAAGAGCTGTTCCTGAATCATTGTGGGTGTGCCTTTAAGGCTCCTGTACCTTCTCCTTGATAGTAGCATTGAGAAGAGGGCATGCCCTGTGTGATAGGGGTACTTAATGATTGACGCCGCCTTTTTGAGGCATCGCTCCTTGAAGATATGCTGGATACTACAGAGGCAAGTGTCCATGATGGAGCTGACTGATCAAACACTTTGTGTAAAAAAAACTTTAAGATTCAAGATTGTTTAATGTCATTTCTAGCACACAAGCGTAAAGGAGAATGAAACAGTTGTGCTTCAGATCTGATGATCTGATGCACCCTATAAAAACACACTTAGGTAAAGAAAATAATAATAAAAAATGCTATATATAAAAAACACAACTTATATACACAGATTGATGTACGTACATAATGTGACACCAGACATAGGGGTGTCTGTATGTAAGGTGAGTGACAGGAAATGATATAGTAGTGGTGGTTCTGTGTGCAAGAACTGTAAAATGATTTGACCCATGTGAACAATATGCAAGACAAGTTCTTCTCTGAACCTCAGTAAATGTGACCAATTCCAGTTCCAAGCTAAAGTTCTCCAATCCAGGCAACATCTGGTGAACCTCCCTCTGCACTCTCTCCAGCACAAGAACGCCTTTTGTATTTGCAGTAGGACTTGCAGAGCTCTGGAAAGTTGTAGTCTCACAGAAAGATTGGATTGGCTGGGCTTGTTTCTTTGCAAGAACTAAAGGGAAAATCAATTGAATTGTATAGAATTATATTTCAAAAAAAATTAGTGGGGGTAAATAGGGAGGGACTGATTCCCTTAGTACAGTGGTCAAAAGCAGAAAGGAGATAGGCAGTATGATTAAAAGAGAAATTTCACCAAAAGGATACTGGGTGGGGGGTGGTTGTGTTGAACTCACATTCTGAATAGTGTAGGTGTAGAAAACCATAGGACATTTAAGTGTGGATGAGGCTTTAAGTGGATAGTTGGAGCGAAGATTCAGTTATGTTGGTGCTTTGTAACGAGTGTGGATCTGAGCATCAAAAAATTCCCGTATCATAAACTATCCATTGCTGTATGAATCTATTTGTTCACATAGTCCCATGCATAGATGACAGATCATTCAGGAATGGGAATGGGAAGCAATTCAAAGACTTTTAAAGAGTAGTTGCTGTTGTAATGTGGGGAATCAGAGCAACTAGTTTACACGCAACACATTCACAGAAATAGAGAAAATGATCCAACAATTACCAAGGAGGCTCTACCCAGCCAATGGCCCTAAAATTGCCATAGCACCACCAATGCAAAGCTCCACATTGTTCTTCTTTTACTTTAGTTATTTAGTTTTTTTCTTCAGTTGCTTCTGATGAGGTTGGCAGGTTTACCCCAGTGAGGAACTTGATTGAACAGGATAAGTTCTTTTCAGCCTGTCCTGTAGTTTTGTGTACATTTGAAAGTATCCTGACTCATTGCATCAAAGATTCAAAGTACATTTATCACTGAGGTATGTATGGAGTACATGCGATTGGTCTTCCATGCACAGTCACGAAACAGAGAAACACCAAGGAACCTGTTCAAAGAAAACATTGAACACCCAACGCACACAAAAAAAGAACTCAAAGGGCAAAAAACGAGCAATAAACACAGAATATAACACATCAAACCACTAAGTCTTTGGAACAGTCTAGGAATGTTAAGTTTAGTTCAGTTTAGTTTCACAGACTGTTATGGCAATTTGAATGTGCAGGAACATAAGAAGGGAGAATGGCAGAGAGTGTGTGGCTCGTGGCCAAGTGGTTAAGGCATTGGACTAGTGATCTGAAGGTCGTGAGTTTGAGCCCTAACTGAGGCACTTAAACATTGTTAAGTGTTCCAGTCCACCCAGTTGAAAATGGGTACCAGCAAAGTGCTGGAGGTTAACCTCACGATAGTCTGGTGTCCTACTTGTACTCTCGGTTGCTTCATGCCATGGAAACTGGTATAAGCACTGGCCTGATGAGCCTATAAGGCTCGGGACAGACTTTAACTTTTAATGGCAGAGAGTAGTGGACTTAGCTCAATATATCACAATTATGTTCTGTTACGCACCCCGTAACTGGGTCACTTACCAGCAAAGATAGAGAGGTCCATTGAAGTCTGATGGTACTATTTTTAACAGTATTTATTGATAGAAATACACAAAAATAATATCAATGCAAACACACAGATAATATACATCGTCAATACTAAATCTAAAAGCGCGGGTATAATAATAATCAATAAGAAATAGCTCTATCGTTGTCCAGGGGATAATGTATTGTCCGATGGAAATATAAAAGTCACTTTAGTTCAGTCAAGCTGTAGGCTGCAGCCGTTGGTTGGAGAGAGAGACGGGTTAAAACTTGCCCATTCCTTTTATGATGTCAATCCTTTGAGAGTCGTTGGGAGTTGAGTTCCCCGTTGTTAGCTAAAAACCGTTTTTCCGTGGCAAAGGCCAGCGATTCCGGGCAAATGGAAGTGGACGCACGTGGCCTTCCACCGGCTTTCGCTATTACGGGATCGCTAGCGTTTCTTCTGGTGCGTCTGCGGGGCTGTTCCCACAGACCCTCTTTTTATCCTAACTCACAGGGTCTCAGTTGTCAATCAGGTTGGGATGATGTAATCCCTCCACCAACCTCCTCCTTGGTTCATTGCCTGGGGCTTCGATGCATAGTACAGGATGCAATACACAAGTCCGTCTCCAAGAGACAATAGCCGGTATCAATGGGTCCGCCTTTCGGAGGCCAGGACACATTCCAACCCCTTTGTGGATTCTGCATGTCTTTCTCTCATTTCCTGTGTCCCCTGAACTGACTTAATAATGATCTTGCGATTCTCACAAAGGAGGGGGCTACCCCGCACCCTTCGGCCCCTCAGAGCTGTGGCACATTCGTAACAGTTCCTTCCCACCATTAGTAAAATTTACAAGAGGCGCTTCCTCAAGAGAGCAATGTCTATCATCAATGATCACAACCATCTGGCCTATGCATTCTTCTCAAAGTTACAATCAGACAGGAGGTACCAAAGCCTGAAGTCTCACACCACCCTTCCTTTCAACTACTCAGAATTTGAACTAACTTGTAAAAATCTAGTCCTAACCATTGAGGACATCTTCAACAAGCAGTGTCGAAATAAGACAGCATCCATCATTAAGGACCCTCACCATCTAGGACATCGTCTTTCCTCATTACTACCATCAGGAAGAAGGTAGAACAGACTGAAGGCACTCACTGAATACTTTAGGTATAGTTTCTTTCTTTTCACCATCATATTTCTAAATGGTCCCTGTAAATGCCTGCAAGAAAATTAATCTCAAGCTAATATATGGTAACATATATGTGTCATGACCTCAGCCCCCTCCTTCAAGAGAATCACAAGATCGCTATTAATTTGGGTCTTGGACCCAGGAAATGAGAGACAATGCCACGGAGTTGACCATTGTTCTTAGAGGCACTTGTGTGAATTGCAACTCTATAGTACGTGCCAGATATCAGGGACATGGACACCCTCGGGCAATGTGGTGTGGGGATGGCCTCACCCTACCTTGATTGACATTTACAAATCTGCCAGCCATGATAAAAAGGAGACTGCTGGAGGCGGTACTCCAGCAACGCACCAGACGGAGACACCATCGCTCATCGCTCCCGTAAGGACGGGAAGCTGTTCGGGAGCCACGTGTGTTCTGTTTCCCCTAGCTAGGGAATTGAGTGGCTGATTTCGGATTGACAACGAGGAACTCCCGTTCTCGATCTCACGCTTTGAGTCCAGAAGGCTGGCAAGTTTATTTTCTCTCTCCAACCCATGAACACGCAGCGGTCCCTCAAGCGGCAAAAAGCATCCATGAACTGGCGAGACTTTTATATTTCAATTGGACAAATAGTTCAACCCCTAGACAACGATAGAGCTCATTTTTGATTGATTATTACTACACCTATGCTTTAGATTGAGTTTTGACGATGTATATGATCTGAATGTTTTGTATTAACCATACGTTTGTGCCCCTTTATATTTGATAATAAATTTACTTTGACTTTGACTGTGGGAGGAATCCAGAGCACCTGGAGGAATTCCTTGTGGTCGTGGGGAAAACGTACAAACTCATTACAGACAGCAGTGGAATTGCACCCATGTCTGGCACTGTAATAGCATTAGCCAAACCACTGTTTCTGTGTCCCTCAGAGGGGCACGTTAAAACCAGTCCCTTTCCTTCCTTCCTTCCACCCACACACATTCACATGCTGTATATTCCAGTGGATTCAGATTTAGACTCAGACATACACACTGCGGGCCTTAAACTACACCAGTTCACTCGCACAGATTTGTAGGCCTCAGCTTCAGAACTTCCAATTTGATCCTCAGGCCTTGACCCTTGGCATTGACATCAGGACCTGCAGATCTCAACCACCAGGCGTCGAACTCCAGTCTCATCAATTCATGAATCCAGAGAGTCATTGAACCTCGTTCCTCCTGCCCAGGCGTAACACTGATTCTGACTCCGGAACCGACTGACAACCCGCATTTGTCCGTGCTGATCAGCCAATCTGATATCCAGCCGGCCATCCTGACTCAGCCCGCAGGTTCCCACATGTGTGTTACTAGCCTTTAAAACCAGTGCAGAGTCTTAAGACTCTGGCCTGTGTGGTGAACTACATATACCTGTCTGGACACGCCCCCCCGCTGACTGCTCCTGTGGCTCCTCCCACTGACCGTGGCTCCTCCCACGGACCCCGGTATAAAGGCGATTGGGGACTCCGCCCCGGTCTCAGTCTCCAGGATGCAGTGTGGTGGTCAATTGCTGCTTGTTCTTTCTTCCAGCCAATAAAAGCCGATATCTTGCCTCACGTCTCAGAGAGTTATTGATGGTGCATCAGCCTGTCCTCTAATTCCTCTACATTCCTGTCCCTAAATCCTAATCAGCTCTCTTATTCCCATCTCTGTCCCTAAAACCATCGTACACGAACCCAAAGATGCACCAAATAAAAACTGAGCCACGCCCTCAGGAGAGGTTGCTGATTGGCGCCGTCTTGAGATCCTGAAGGGATGTAAATAAGAATTCACAGTCTCAGTACTGCCAAGTGGAACACAGCACCGGCAGGTAACAGGGACTTGGCCTGAGCTGGAATCAGGTTAACTGCAGTTTGAATGAGCCAATGAGGGATTTGGAAAGTGGTATAACAAATATTCACTTATTGCTGTTCAGGGTAACATTGAGAATTCACAAACCACAGAACAGCCTTTTCAAGACAGCAGATTTGAGGTATCACATGTAAGATGAGAGTCGCAGAGCAAAGAATGTCCCTTCATAGAGGTAGCTAATGGCCTCCACTGAGCCATACATTTAACGATACCAACCTCAGGGGTTAAAACTAAGGAGCAAAGGCTGACCCCATTGATTTTCTTGAAGCCAGTCACATTAAGCTGAGCCAGAATGAGGAATACTGTATGCTGAGGGAGATCAGGTTTATAGCAGTGCAAACTAAAACTCATCTGAAGAGGTGAAGGAGCAGAATCCTGCTCTGAGATCTGCTCTGAGAACCCTGTGCTCCTGATCTGAGATGAGATCATCCAGAGCAGATTCCTACTCTGAAGGGAGTGGGCGAGGGGGAGAGTGGAAATGACAGAGAGTGAGAGAGTGAGAATGAGAGAGAAAGTATGAGAGAAAGAGAGAGAGGGGGGAAGAGAGAGGGGGAAGAGAGAGGGGAGAGAGAGGGGAGGGGAGGGGAGAGAGAGAGAGAGATTACCACACATTACCACTCTATGTAAATAACATATCTCCCTCACACCCCTACTCTTTTCCTCCAAACAGCTCCGAGGGACTGAGGCTGTGGCCTGTAACTAATAGGCTCTTGGGCCGGCTGCAGCAATGGACTAGTTTTCTCTCTGTGGACTCATTCGTTACTTGTTTACTTGTTTACTTTTTATAGCTTGCGCGATTTGTTCTTTTTTTTGCAGATAGGGTGTTTGATAGATTTTTTCAATTGGTTCTATTGTGTCTCTTTGTTTCTGAGGCTGCCTAAAAGAAGAAGAATTTCAAGATTAGAAATAGTATGCATACTTCAAAAACAAATGAACTTTCAACTTTGAAAAGTATGTACTCTCATATTCACCATTAGTTTGAGTTAAAGGGAGGGATTGGATTGGCTGAAACTATTTTTCCTGGAGTGAAGGAGGCGGAGGGGTGACCTCGAGAGCAGGTTGTTGCCAAACTTTTTCATGCCATGGACCAATACCATTAAGCAAGGCATTAGGAATCCCTTATCTGGAACTTTATGAAATCACGGAGGGCACAGATAGGGTAGGTAGTCTCTGTTATGTTTTGTAACTTCAAAACATTAAATTAATTCGAAAGAAGACATGGGAGTCTAGGAATATGGATCTAACCTTGTGCTTACTGTAAACAAGGTTTGATTGTATGCAAATATATGTAAATCACATATTTATACATATTACCCATAATTAATATTATGCATGGGTCCTAATGCCCTTCCCTTGGACAACATTGGTGGCGTGGAGAGGGGAGACTTGCAGCATGGGCAACTGCTGGTCTCCCATACAACCCTCCCCAGCCCTGCGCCCTGGAAACTTTCCAAGGTGCAAATCCAGGGTCTCATGAGACAATCGGATGCCTACAACTAATATTTAAATGAATGAGAATGCTTTATCAGACTATGCATGTGTATATATATATATATATACACACACACACACACACAAGATTCCTCAAACATTACTTAGATATTAAGTACATAAGAGTTACAGCCATTTTCCCCCAAACTAAATGGAGCATGAGTTTAAGGTGAGGGATAGAAAAGATTTGAATGGGAGCTAAGTGGCAGCTTCATGATTTGTACATGGAATAGACTGCCAGAGGGAGTTAAAATAGCAACTTCAAAAGGACACTTGGTTATTGATAGGAAAGGTTTAGATTGATATGGGAGAATCATGGGCAAATGGGACTAGCTTAAGTTTAGGTGGGCATCTTGGTCAACATGGCCTCAATGGGCCAAAAGGCATGTTTTCATCCTGAATACTAAGGGTGGTTGGGTGGAGATATATCTCTACCAAAGGTGGTGTAAGGCGGTCCTTCCCTTCGCTAGCCTGCAGGTCACCCTTGGGCAAGGCAGAGCACTGGCTTAGCCCTCTGATCAGGTCACGTGAACCTCAGTGGCTGGGGAAGTGCTGGAGTCTATTATTAAGGATGAGATTTAGGGATACTTGGAGACTAATGATAAAATAAATCATTATTGGGACTGCTACTTTTCACATTGTCAATGGTTTGGATAATGGAATTGATGGTATTGTGGCAAAGATTGTGGATGAGACAAAGATAGGTGGAGGAGTAGGTAGTGCTGAGGAAGCAATGCAATATCAGCTGGACTTAGACAAATTGGAAGAATGGGCAAAAAAGTGGCAGATGGAATACAGTGTTGGGAAATGTATGATAATGCATTTTGGTAAAAGCAACAATAGAGTGGATTATTATCTAAACGGGGAGAAGGTTCAAACATCAGAAGTAGAGGGGGATTTAGGAGTCATTGTGTAAGACTCCCAGAAGGTTAATTTACAGGTGGAGTCCATGGCAAAGAAGGCAAATGCAATGCTGGCAATTATTTCAAGAGGAATAGAATATAAAAGCAAGGAGATAATGCTGAGGTTTATAAGACACTAGTCAGGCTGCACTTGGAGATATTGTCAACAGTGTTGGGCCCCATATCTCAGAAAGGATGTGTTGTCATTGAAGAGAGTCCAGAGGAGGTTCACAAGGATGATTTCAGGAATGAAGGGATTAACATATGAGGAGCATTTTGCAGCTTTGGGCCTGTACTCACTGGAATTTTGAAGAATGTGGGGAAATCTCATTGAAACCTACCAAATATTGAGAGGACTAGATAGAGTGGATGTGGGGAACATGTTTCCTATGGTGCGGATATCCAGAACTAGAGGGCACAGCCTTAAAATTGAGGGTCAACCTTTTAGAATGGAGGTAAAGAAATTTTGTTTTTAGCCAGAGAGTGGTGAATCTGTGGAATACTCTGCCACAGACTTTGGTGGAGGCCAAGTCCGTAGGTATATTTAAGGCAGAAGTTGATAGTTTCCTGATCAATCAGGGCATCAAAGGATATGTTGACAAGGCAGGTTTATGGGGTTGAGTGGGATCTGGGATCAGCCAAGATGGAATGGAGGAGCAGACTCGATGGGCTGAATGGCCTAATTCTGCTCCTGTGTCTTATGTTCTTATAGTCTACGCCATGGGAGCAGTTGTTGGATGATTGTATGAGCAGCATATCACAAACCCTGGCCATGCGGCCACTGATGGCAGGCTGACAATCTCTGAAGGGTATTGATAATAGCTGAGGTCACACATCTTATAAAGACACTGCCCAGATGAAGGCAATGGCAATCCACTTCTGTAGAAAAATTTTCCAAGAACAATCGTGGTCACGGTGATTACGATCATCTATGTTATACGACACGGGACATAATGAACAATGAAACTACTCCATGACTCTGCAGAATATATCAATTCACAGAGTCACACAAAAAGAGGCAGCGACCCAGCCAACCAAAGAGAAATTAAGGATATGTCATTTGATGCTTGTTCAATGATACAGATTTATCATGATTTTATCATAAAAGAACAACATAGTAGCTATCCTGCTCCCTAGTCCTCTTCCTTTAGCTGTGTCATGTGTTTCTTGTAGATACTTATCAACTCTTAATTCTGAGTTAAAAGAGTGAGGACTGCTAAAAATGAGGCACAAGAGAGAAAACAGAAAGACCATAGTCCCTAAGAAATTGGTGTAGAATAGGGTCATTTGGCCCATCAGGTTCACTCTATGCTTGAATTATTAACCCTCTTGACCCCATTCCCTTCACTAATTAATAACCTATTAACTTCTATTAATAGGAGTAGAATTAAGCCATTTGGCCCATTGTGTCTGCTCCACCATTCAATCATGGCTGATCCTTTTTTTCCACTCCTCAGCCACACTCTCCACCCTCCTCCTCATAATCTTTGATGCCATGGTCAATCAAGGACCTATCAATCTCTGTCTTAAATATACCCAGCAACCTGGCCTCCACAGCTGCCTGAGGTAATAAATTCCACAAATTCTCCACCCTCTGGCTAAAGAATTTTTTCTGCATCTCTGTTTTAAAAGGATGCCCCTCTGTCCTGAGGCTGTGCCCCCTTGTCCTAGACTCCCTCACCATGGGAAACATCCTTTCCACATCTACTCTGTCTAGGCCTTTCAATCTTTGAAAGGTTTCAATGAGATCCACCCCTCATGCTTCTAAATTCCATTGAGTACAGACTCAGAGCCATTCAATGTTCCTCATATGATAACCCTTTCATTCCCGGAATCATCCTCGTGAACCTCTGAACCCTCTCCAATGCCAGCACACCTTTTTTTAGGTGAGGAGCCCAGAACTGTTCACAATACTCAAGGTGAAGCCACACCAGTGTCTTATAAAGCTTCAGCATCACATCACTGCTCTTGTATTCTAGACCTCTTGAAATAAATGCAAACATTGCATTTGCCTTCCTCACCACTGACTCTAACTGCAAGTTAACCTTTAGGGTGTTCTGCACAAGGACTCACAAGTCTCTTTGCATCTCAGATTTTTGGATTTTAGAGGTGACTTCTTCCCTGTAAATCTGACCGATTATCTCCTCACCTTCCCCATACAAGCTGCAAGTCATCCAATTGCTGCTCCAGATCCCTCACATGGTCTTCAAGAGCTGCAGCTGGATGCACTTTAAGTAGGTGTAGTTCCCCTGGACTCCAACATCCAGCATCCGTCATGAAGAACAGACCACAGCCATTTACTACACTTGGTACAGTAAGAGAAAAATAAAGGGAACTTTAACAGAAGTTTACCCAGAGCCAACACCTCTTTCGAGTTGAAGCCTCCTTTGAGCCAAAGCCTGACACTACCACTCCACCACTGGCTTAGTCCCGACAATGGCGGCCCTGCTTGTCCATTCTGTACTCTTAAACAAGTGTCGCCAACCTGCGAGGAACCTCATCGCTGTGACCTGTTCCTGCCACTGACTGGACTGCCGGACGATAGGGTAAATGCAAGCAGGCTGTGTGGAACTACAACCAGAGGTCATGTGTTGAGGGTGAAAGGTGACTGGCTTAAGGGGAACATAATGGGAAACCTCTTCACTCGGATGGTCATGAGAGTGTGCAGTGAGTTGCCAGCACAGGTGGTGCATGTGAGGTGCAGGTTGGTGGGAGTCAGCAGTTCAAATGGTTTCAGCATCGACTAGATGGGCCAACGGGCCTGATTCTGTGCTGTATTTCTCTATGACTCTATCCTCTATCCTCTCCACCCCTACTTTGTCTAGGCTTATCAATCTCCGATTACTAAACAGAATGACTCTTTCATTTCAAAGATTGTTTGTCAAGGCAAGGAGATTAATATGATGACTTCAAGCTGCAGAAGCAGAAACCACTCAGTAAATAAGGCAAAAAGGACAGGTGGAAATTCTGCTGGAGAACAGAAGAGGACATCTTCAAAGTAGATATTTTTGGAAGAGAAGTGGTAGCAAAAGTGACACAGCCAAAATTTAAAAAAATATTTCTGATGCTGGAAATTCAAATCAAAAACTTTAGAGATTCAGAATCTCTTTTCCAGGGTAGAAATGCTGATGAAGTGCATTTACTGTGAAGGTGGAAAGTTTAATGGAGATGTGAGAGGCTCTTAGTTTTAAACTGAGAGTCGTAGGTGCCCGGAGTGGACTGCTAGAGGAAGTGGTTGAAATAGATACAATAGAGACATGGAGTCATAAGGAAGTACAACACAGAAAAACACTATCCACCAGTCCTTTGGTACCTCTCCTGTTCCTAGGGATACTTTAAACTTCTCTGCTCAGGCCCCAGCAATTTCTGCACTTGCCTTTCCTAAGCTCCGAGAAAGAACCTTGTCAGGCCCTTGGGATTTATCCACTCTGATTTGCCTCAGGATAGCAAGCATTTTCTCCTCTATAATCTCTACAGGGTCTGTAAAGTTGATTCCACATTGCCTCAATTCTGTAGACTCTGTATCTGTCTCCCAAGTAAATACAGAGGAGGTATCTCTAAAAATAAATGTAACGCCCTGGTAAAGATTTTTACTGTTATGTAGGTATTTCATTTAGCAATTTGGTAAGAGCAGTCTGTTCTGCTTTTAGCATGTTCACATTTGAGCTAAAGATAAGGAGCTATATTGTTCAGCTCGGGAATGTGGTGTCAGCCAATCAGGATGGTAGAATTGGGAGTAGGTTCTAGAGAATGCTGGGCGGAGTCGTTTTTGTGACAGACACTTGTGTGGGTTGAGGTCTTTTTGGCAGGAGCTGGGAGAAGACAGGAGGGAAAATGACTGAGGATGCTGTCTCTGTTGCACAAGGTGCTTGGTGCAGATGAGTGGCTTCATGGAGGAAGGACCAATACACCCATGGGGGTGCTCGTTTTTATCAAGATGGACTTCAAGTGACATTCAGAAGGTGGCGTGTGTTTCACACAGACCATGAGTCTAACACATGAGTCAAAGACAACTTCAAGATGGGCTCTAACTTATGTGCATATTTGGAATGGCTTAACGACAATGGGCTCTTTTTATTCTTCTCCTTTTTCTTACTAACTATTCAATAAAGCTGATATTTGTAAATATACTTTACATATTGTATGCAGTGCATGGTCTGTTATTTCTTGCAGATGGGCAATTGCATGGGGGCAGTAATCACACAATAGTTACACAGATTGGGGTTCGGGTGGGTGAGTCATTCCAGCCTCTGGGGTTTGGTGGGACCCAAATCATATTGACCGTAGACTACATACAGAGTCTGAGAAAGGTGGCTTTCTCACTGCTGAGTCCTAGGGGCTAACAAGCCGCATTTCTGGAAATGCCCAGTAAAAAGAGGTAAGGAGAAAGTGACTAAGAGGCAAGAACCAGTCTCTGAGATATTATACCAGCTACATCTTCCCGGACCGAAAATGATCCATTTATTCCAACTCTATTGTGTCTTGTTCATTCAGTTTCAGACTCATTTATCACATGTACATCCATCCAAACATACAGTGAAATGTGTCATTTGCATTAACATCCAACACAACCTAAGGATGTGCTGGGGGCAATGTAACATGCCCATAATGCTTGGCAGAACAGCACGGAACAAAACAAAACAGAAGAAAACAAGCAACAGAGCAACAGCAGCAAAACAAGCTTTGTTCCTCCCTCCTTTCCACCCACACATATTGACAGTCCCCCAGCTCCAGGACTGGTCTGCAGCCTCCCAGTTTCAGCCCTTGGGTTTCCATTTCTGGATTTCCAATAGACCTTTGTGCTCCGATCATTGGTACTGACTCCCGGACTAGCTGATACCGGGACTCCAAACTCCATCGTGTGGGAGGTACAGTCGCATTGCGGTTAGTACAATGCTATTAGAGTGCCGGCAGCCCCAGTTCAAATTTGACACTGCCTGTAAGGTGTTTGTATGTCCTCCCTGTGACTGTATGGGTTTTCTCCAGGTGCTCCGGTTTCCTCCCACATTCTAACAACCTATGGGTTAGGGTTAGTAAGCTCTGGACATGCTCTGTTGGTGCTGAAAACATGGTAACACACGTGGACTGTTTGCAGCTTATCCTTGTAGCATGATCGTTATTGACGCAAACAATGAATTTCACTGGATGTGTCGCTGTTTTGATGTACATGTGACTAATAAAGCTAATTTTTAAACTTTAAACTCTTTTTCCTATGTGAGAGTCAGTTCTTAATCCATTCTAACATACCTTCTCCAATACCTGCGACCTCTAATTTTATGGACCAGCTTCTCACGTGGTACCTTGTCAGATACTTTATTCTAACATGTATTCCTTCACTCTTGTGATTCAGTACTTTTCCTCACGCTAACTGCTGGCCCAGCATCAGAAGATCATGCTCAGAGCTTGCAATCTGAATGAACAAACTGACGGCATGTGGCCAAGTTTGTAGACATTACCAAAGTAGCTGGAGGAACAGGTAGTGTTGGAGAGGCAAGAAGTTCACAGAACGACTTGTGGTTGGGAAGAGATCAGCAGTTTCTGAGGTACTCAAAACCACCCCCTCTGGCACCAACAATCATTCCATGGTCAAAGTCACTTACATCACATTTCTTCTCCATTCTGATGCTTGGTCTGCACAATAACGGAACCTCTTCACCATGTCTGCATGCTTTTACATATTGAGTTGTTGCCACATGATTAGCAGATTAGATTTTTGCATTAATGAGCAGGTGGGCAGATGTAACTAATAAAGCGGCCCCTGAGTGTACATTGTGGTTCTCATTTAATTTAATTAATTTATTTATTTGGAGATACAGCATGAAACAGGCCTCTCTGACCCAATGAGCCACACTTCCCAGCAACCCATTGATTTAACCCTAGCCTGATCCCAGGAAAATTTACAATGACCAATTAACTACCAAACAGTTTGTCTTTGGAGTGTGGGAGGAAACGGGAGAAAAGTTCAAAGTTCAAAAAACATTTATTATCAAAGTTTATGCATACCAGATACAATCTTGAGATTTGTCTCCTAACACCCAGAGGAAACCTACTCGCACATGGGAAGAACGTATAAACGTCCCTATAGAGGACACCGGAATTGAACTTTGAACTTGGACTCCCTGAGATGTAATAGTGTAACACTGATTGCTGTGCTACGATGCACAGTAGTCATGTAGTCAGCCATCTTCTCAATAATATAATAGTTTCACATTCATGCCAAGCTTAGGAGGTCAGAACTTAAACAGTGAACTAGCTTGTAAATTGGCCTATTACTCTTCAGAGACATATGCTGTGCCTCAGAAAGGTATCAGAGTTGTGAAGCTATCTGCTACAGTGGTTATTAGGCTCTTGAGATGCTCTGAGCCATTATGAAACATCCACTTTTTCTCACTCTCAGGTTGAAGGCACAGAATAAGCTGTGGCTTCATAACAAGAATTGTGGAATGTTGTGCGCCCTTTGGAACACCATTCTACAACACTTGCATTAATATTCTGAAGCTCTCAGAATGTTACTCCTGTAGAGTTTGTAAAGCAGTCAAAATCTGTTGGAGACATATTTTATAATCAGAATCAGCAGGAGCACTTACTTAACCTCAAAACTTGTGCGAGTGATAGACAGGGCCCACATTCATTGACCTCAACCCCCCCAAACCTCCGAAATGCTGTTAGGAGGCTGGTGAGATGTTGCCTTCTTGAAATCTACAATCCATGTAGAATGGGTGGTATGTTACCAAAGATTCTAGCAAATTTCTACAGATGTACCGTAGAGAGAATTCAGACTGGTTGCATCACCCTCTGTTACAGAGGCCCTAATGCACAGGGTCGGAAAAAAGCAGCAGAGGGTTATAAACTCAGCCAGCTCCATCATGGGAACTCACTTCCCCACCGTCAAGAGTCTCAAGAAGGGGGCATCCATCATGAATGACCCCCACCACCAAAGACATGCCTTCGTCTCATTACTTCCATCAAAGAGGAGGCACAGAAGCTTGCGATAGAGATTAGAAAAATAATGCTGATAAATGCGTAAATGGAAGTAAATTTTAACTGTGTACTCATAAACCTGTGGCAAAAACATATCACTTGATATCTCTTCAAATATTTTTAAACGATTCACTGAACTCAAATTGCTCATTCATTTTCCTTTATACTGGCACTTTATAACTCATTACAATGCATTTACACCTCTTTACTCTTTATAACTCATTTTCTCGGTATTACTTTTATTTTCACAGTTTGTCATTTTTTTTTGCACGTTGTTTGTTTTATCAGTCTTGTAACCAAGTGGTTAGCATAATGCAATTACAAAGCAAGCAATCAGGGTTCATTTCCCACTACTGTCAGTATGCAGATTGTACATTTTCCCCAAGACTGTGTGGGTTTCCTCCAGGTGCTCCAGTTTCCTCCCACAGTCCAAATATGAATGAGCAGGATTAGTAATTTGTGAGCCTGCTGTGTTGGCACACTGAAAGCATGATGTTTTCCAGCTGCCCAGAGCACATCCTTGAACTGTGTTGGTCATTGACACAAACAACACATTTCACTGTATGTTTCGATATTTCAATGTGACAAGTAAATCCCATTGTTAACTTTGTTTATTTATAGTTTCTTCATAAAGTTAAACATAGAAACACAGAAAACCTACAGCGCAATACAGGCCCTTCGGCCCACAAAGTTGTGCCAAGATGTTCCTACCTCAGAAATTACTAGGCTTCCCCATAGCCCTCTATTTTACTAAGCTCCATGTACCTATCCAAAAGTCTCTTAAAAGGCCCATTCCATGCACTCACCACTCTCTGAGTAAAAATCTTACCCCTGACATCTCCTCTGTACCTACTCTCCAGCACCTTAAACTGTTTCCTCTTGTGGCAACCATTTCAGCCCTGGGAAAAAGCCTCTGACTATCCATTCTATTTTATTTCTTTTTTCACCTGTAAATACCTACATGAAACTCAATCTCAAGGCATCTCATGGTAATGCATACTTCTTTGATAATAATTTTACTATGAAATTTGAACAACAAAATACAATTACGGGCTTTGCAGGACATAAATATTTGCTAACATTATGAAAATAGGAGAGAATGTGTAAAGTAACACACACAAAATTCTAGAGGAACTTGGCGGGTCAGGCAGCATCTATGGAGAGGAATAAACAGACAATATTTTGGGCTGAGAGTAATGAAAGGTCTCAGCTTGAAACATGAAGTTCCCCCTCAAGTTTCCTTTAAATATTTCACCTTTCACCCTAAGTCTATCACATTTAGTTCTAGTCTCACCCAACTTCAGTGGAAAAATTCTCCTTGCCTTTACCCTATCTATACCCCTCTTAATTGGGTATACCTCTCTCAAATTTCCTGTCATTCTCCTATGCCCCAAACAATAAAGTCATAACCTATCCAACACTTCCCCATAACTCAAGTCCTTAAGTCCCGGCAACATCCTTTTAAATTTTCTCTGTACTCTTTCATAAACACAAGAGAATCTATGGCTGCTGGAACTCCAGAGTAACACAGACAGAATGCTGAGGGAACACAGCAGGTCAGGCAACATCTATGGAGGAGAATTAACAGTCAGCATTTTGATCTGAGAGTGATGACTCTTTTCAGAGTGATGACTGTTTTAATTCCCTTCCGTAGATTCTGTCTGACCTGCTGAGATCCTCCAGCAATTTATGTGCATTGCGCTGGAACTACAACATCTGCAGAAGCTCTTGTTTATGGAAAATATGTAAATCTTTCTCTCAGTAACTCTATTTTGATCAGAACCATGGGAATACTTAGCATCTGATGAATACTTGCCCATGACAATTCCACAAGACGTTTTGCCTGGCTGAGTCAACATTAAAAAGTCAAAATATCAAATTATTCACTGCCCCTTTCAATTCCATTTATCTGTTCATTTAAATGTCGTTTGAACAGAATGAAATAAACATTTTAATTAAGTTTAATAGATATGTGAAGATAATTAAGTCCTTTATGCACATAAATACTTCAGATTGACTGGAGGGACTGTTTTTTTTTACTTTACTGTGAGTTGTTTGATCTGGAATGCTCTGCTTGAAGAAAAGAGGGATAAAAATAATTTCCATCATATCTCTGTTGATTTTTTTTGCAAGAGTCATAAATAAAACAACAATTCATATTTAGAATCAGAATCAGGTTTAATATCACCGGCACACATTGTGAAATTTGTTAACTTCGTGGCGGCAGTACGATGCAATACTTAATAAGTATATTATAAATAAATATAGAGGGAAAAAATGAATTGCACTAAGGATATATATATCTATTAAATAGTTAAGTTAAAAAAGTAATGCAAAAACAAATTACAGTAGAAATAAAAAAAAGAGAGGTAGAGTTCATGTGTTCAATGTTCATTCAGAAATCGGATGGCAGAGGGGAAGAAGTTATTCCTGAATCACTGAGTGTGTGCCTTCAGGCTTCTGTACCTCCTTCCCGATGGTAACAATGAAAAGAGGGCATGTCCTGGGTGGCAGGGGTTCTTAATAATAGATGCTATCTTCCTAAGGCAGCGCTGCTTGAATATGTCTTGGATACTACAGAGGCTAGTACCCATGATGGAGCTGACTAACTTTACAAGTTTCTGCAACTTACTTTGATCTTCTGCAGGAGTCCCCACACCAGACAGTGAGGCAGGCTGTAAGAATGCTCTCAAAGGTACTTTTGTAGAAGGTTTCGGGTGTTTTAGTTGACAAACCAATTCTCCTCAAACTCCTAGTGAAATATAGCAGCGGGCTTGCCTTCTTTATAGCTGCATCGATATATTGTGTCCAGGACAACCCAGAAACTTGAAATTGCTCACGCTGTCCACTTCTGCTCCCTCTATGAGGAGTGGCTTGTGTTCCCTCACCTTACCCTTTCGGAAGCCCACAATCAGCTCTTTGGTCTTGCTGACATTGGGTGCAAGGTTGTTGCTGCGACATCACTCAACTAAGTGGTACAGTATATCTCGCTCCTGTATACCTTTTCATCATCATCTGAAATTCTGCAAACAGTGGTTGCATCAACAGCAAACTTATTGATAGCATTCGAGCTGTGGTTAGCCACGTAGTCGTGAGTGTAGAGAAAGAAGAGCAGATAGCTGAGCACACACCACTGTGGTGCCACAGTGTTGGTTGCAATGAGCTGAAGATATTCAAGTCAAGTCACTTTTATTGTCATTTTGACCATAACTCATTTTAACCAGTACATAGTAAAAATGAGACAATGTTTTTCAGGACCATGGTGTTACATGACACAGTACAAAACTAGATTGAACTACGTAAAAAACACAGCGAAAAAAAAAACACACAACTACACTAGTCTACAGACTTACCAAGGATTGCATAAAGTGCACAAAACGGTGCAGGCATTACAGTAAATAATAAACAGGACAATAGGGCAGTAAGGTGTCAGTCCAGGCACTGGGTATTGAGGAGTCTGATAGCTTGGGGGAAGAAACTGTTACATAGTCTGGTCGTGAGAGCCCGAATGCTTCGGAGACTTTTCCCAGACGGCAGGAGGGAGAAGAGATTGTATGAGGGGTGCATGGGGTCCCTCATAATGCTGTTTGCTTTGCCGATGCAGTGTGTAGTGTAAATGTCCATGATGGTGGGAAGAGAGACCCGATGATCTTCTCAGCTGACCTCACTATCCGCTGCAGGGCCTTGCAATCCGAGATGGTGCAATTTATTTCCAATCCACACAGATTGCTGTCTTCTGGTTAGGAAGATAAAGATCTAGTTGCAGAGGGAGTTACTGAAGCTGGGTTGTGTAGCTTTCTGATCAGGACTGTAGGAATGATGGTGTAAAACTCTGAGCTATAGTCAATAGTGCTGAAGATAAGGTAGCTGGTTTACAAACAAAGAAAATGTGTAGTGAGGAGGGGCTGTTGATAGGGCAAAATTACAGTCAACAGGATGATTTGCAAGGTAAAAGGTGGACAAAATCGAAAAGGGTGAATACAGGACTGAAAGTGTTGTATTTGAGTGCATGCAGTATATGGAATAAGTTGGACGAACTAGCAGCACAGTTGCAGATTGGCAGATATGATGTTGCAGCCATCAGCAAATCATGGCTGATGGAAGATTATAACTGGGACCTTAATGTTCACGTATACACAATGTATCAAAAGGACAGGCAGGAAGGCAGAAGGGGCAGTGTTGCCCTGTTGGTAAAAAATGAAATCAAATCATTGGAAAGAGGTGACATAGGGTCAGAAGGTGTTGAATCATTGTGGATAGAGCTAAGGAACTGCAAGAGTAAAAGGGCCACAATGGGAGTTGTATACAGTCCCCCAAATAATAGTAAGAATGTGGTCTACAAATTACAACCAGCAATAGAAAGTGCACGCCAAAAGGGCAATGTTACAATAGTCATGGGGGATTTCAATATTGAGGTAGATTGGGAAAATCAGGTTGGTGCTGGATTACAGGAGGAAGAATTTCTCAGGTGCCAACAAGATGGCTTTTTAGAGAAGCTCATGATTGAGCCAACTAGATAGAGGATCAGCTGTTATGAATTGGGTGTTGTGCAATGAACCAGAATTGATTAGAAAGCTTAAGGGAAAAGAACCCTTCAAGATAAATGATCATAAGATGATCAGATTCTCCCTGGAAGCTGAGAAGGAGAAGCTAAACTCATACGTATCAGTATTACAGTGGAGTAAAGAGAATTACAGAGGCATGAGAGATGAATTGGCCAGCATTGATTGGAAAAGAATAGTGGCAGGGATGACAGTAGAGCAGCAATGGCAGGAAATTCTGGAATTAATTTGGAATACACAGGATATATACATCTCAAAGAGGAAGAAGTATTCTAAATGAAAGATAACACAACCTTGACTAACAAGAGAAGTGAGAGCCAACATAAAGGACAAAGAGAGGGCATACAACAGAGCAAAATTATTGGGAGATCAGAGGATTGGGAAGTATTGAAAAACCAACAGAAGGCAACTAAAAATTCATCAAGAAGGTAAAGATGGAATACAAAAGTAAATGAGTCAATAATATTAAAGAGGATACCAAAAGTTTCTTCAGAAAGTGTAAATGAGAGGCAAGAGTGGATATTAGACTACCAGAAAATGATGCTGGGGAGGTATTAATGAGGGACAATGAAATGGAGGATGAACTGAATAAGTATTTTGCATCAGTCTTCATTGTGGAAGACACTAGCAATATAGTGGAAATTCCAGGTGTCAGCGATCAAGAAGTGTGTGAAGTTACCATAACATGCCAGAGCAGATGATGGAGCAGGGGTGAAAATAAATGATGTTAAAAGTTCATGCAAAGTCACGAATAGAATGGTTGTGTGTGGTGGTAATAATCTTCTGAGGTGTGTCTATTTCGATGCAAGGAGTATTGTGGGGAAGGTTGACGAGCTGAGGGCGTGGATTGACACATGGAATTACGACATTATAGCCATTAGTGAAACTTGGCTCTAGGAGGGGCAGGACTGGTGGCTTAATGTTCCAGGGTTCCGATGTTTCAGACATGATAGAGGCAGAGGAATGAAGGGTGGTGGGGGGGAGGGGGGAATGGCATTGTTAGTCAGGGAAAATGTTACAGCAGTGCTCAGGCAGGACAGATTAGAGGGCTTGTCTACCGAGGCCATATAGGTGGAGCTGAGAAACAGGAAAGGTATGACCACATTAATGGGTTTGTGTTATAGACCACCCAATAGTCAGCGAGAATTGGAGGAGCAAATCTGCAGAGAGGTAGCAGACAACTGCAGGAAACATAAAGTTGTGATATAGTAGGGGTTTTTAATTTTCCACATATTGATTGGGACTCCCATACAGTTAAAGGCCTAGATGAGTTAGAGTTTGTAAAATGTGTACAGGAAAGTTTTCTAACTCAATATATAGAGGTACCAACTAGAGAGGATGCAATATTAGATCTCCTATTAGGAAACGAGTTAGGACAGGTGATGGAAGTGTGTGTAGGGGAACAGTTTGGTTCCAGTGATCATAACACCATTAGTTTCAACTTGATCATGGATAAAGATAGATCTGGTCCTCGGGTTGAGGTTCTAAACTGGAAAAAGGCCAAATTTGAAGAAATGAGAAAGGATCTAAAAAGCGTGGATTAGGACAGGTTGTTCTCTGGCAGGGATGTGATTGGTAAGTGGGAGGCCTTCAAAGGAGAAATTTTGAGAGCGCAGAGTTTGTACGTTCCTGTCAGGATTAAAGGCAAAGTGAATAAGAATAAGGAACCTTGGTTCTCTAGGGATATTGGAACTCTGATAAAGAAGAAGAGAGAGATGTATGACATGTATAGGAAACAGGGAGCAAATAAGGTGCTTGAGGAGTATAAAAAGTGCAAAAAAAAACTTAAGAAAGAAATCAGGAGGGCTAAAAGAAGACATGAGGTTGCTTTAGCAGTCAAGGTGAAGGATAATCCAAAGAGCTTCTACAGGTATATTAAGAGCAAAAGGTTAGTAAGGTATAAAATTGGTCCTCTTGCAGATCAAGTGGTCGGCTATAAAAGGAACCAAAAAAAATGGGGGAGATCTTAAATGGGATTTTTGCATCTGTATTTACTAAGGAAACTGGCAAGGAGTCAATGGAAATAAGGCAAACAAGTAGTGAGGTCATGGAACCTATACAGATTAAAGAGGAGGAGGTGCTTGCCGTCTTGAGGCAAATCAGAGTAGAGAAATCCCCAGGACCTGACAGAGTATTCCCTTGGACCTTGAAGGAAACTAGTGTTGAAATTGCAGGGGCCCTGGCTGATATATTTAAAATATCAGTATCCACGGGTGAGGTGCCGGAGGATTGGAGGATAGCTCATGTTGTTCCTTTGTTTAAAAAAGGCTCTAAAAGTAATCCGGGAAATTATAGGCTAGTAAGTTTGACGTCTGTAGTAGGTAAGTTATTGGAAGGAGTACTAAGAGATAGGATCTACAAGTATTTGAATAGACAGGGACCTATTAGGGAGAGTCAACATGGTTTTGCGTGTGGTAGGTCTTGTTTAACAAATCTATTAGAGTTCTTCAAGGAGGTTACCAGGAAAGTGGATGAAGGGAAAGCAGTGGATGTTGTCTACATGGACTTCAGTAAGGCCTTTGACAAGGTCCCACATGGGAGGTTAGTTAGGAAGATTCAGTTGCTAGGTATGCATGGTGAGGTAGTAAATGGATTAGACATTGGCTCAATGGGAGAAGCCAAAGAGTGGCAGTGAAGGATTGCTTCTCTGAGTGGAGGCCTGTGACTAATGGTGTGCCGCAGGATTCAGTGCTGGGTCCATTGTTATTTGTCATCTATATCAATGATCTGGATGATAATGTAGTGAATAGGATCAGCAAATTTGCTGATGATACAAAGATTGGAGGTGTAGTGGACAGTGAGGAAGGTTTTCAAAGCTCGCAGAGGGATCTGGACCAGCTGGAAAAATAGCAGATGGAGTTTTATACAGACAAGTGTGAGGTATTGCAAATGGTAGGGCACTGAGGAGTGCAGTAGAACAGAGGGATCTGGGAATACAGATACAAAATTCCCTGAAGTGGCATCATAGGTAGATAGGGTCATAAAGAGAGTTTTTGGTACATTGGCCTTTATAAATCAAAGTATTGAGTATAAGAGTAGGAATGTAATGGTGAGGTTGTATAAGACATTGGTGAGGCCGAATTTGGAGTATTGTGTGCAGTTTTGGACACCTAATTGCAAGGATGTTGTCGGGATTTGAGAAACTGAGTTACAGAGAAAGGTTGAATAGGTTAGGACTTTATTCCCTGGAGCGTAGAAGAATGAGGGGAGACTTGATAGAGGTATATAAAATTATGATAAGTATAGATAGAGTGAATGCAAGCAGGCTTTTTCCATTGAGGCTAGGGGAGAACAAACCAGAGGACATGGGTTAAGGGTAAAGGGGGAAAAGTTTAAAGGGAGCATTGGGGGGGGGGGGGCTTCTTCACACAGAGAGTGGTGGGAGTGTGGAATGAGCTGCCAGCTGAAGTGGTAAATACAGGCTCACTTTTAACATTTAAGTAAAACTTGGACAGGTACATGGAGGAGAGGTGTATGGAGGGTTATGGTCCAGGTGCAGGTCAGTGGGACTAGGCAGAAAAATGGTTCAGCACAGCCAAGAAGGGCCAAAAGGCCTGTTTCTGTGCTGTAATGTTCTATAGTTCTATGGTTCTATAACCTTAAAGGTTCTTGGAAAAGTGAAAGGTCTGAAGGTAGATAAGTCACCTGGACCAGAAGGTGTACACTGTAGAGTTCTGTATAAGGTGGCTGATGAGATTCTGAAGCATTAGTAATGAGCTTTCAAGAATCACTAGATTCTGGAATGTTTCCAAAAGACTGGAAATTTGCAAACGTCACTCCACTTTTCAAGAACAAAGAGAGGCAGAACAAAAGAAACTACTGGCCAGTTAGTCTGACTCCAATGCTTAGGAAAACATTGGAGTTGATGACTAAGGATGAGGTCTCAGGGTACTTGGAAGCACGTGAGAAAATAGGCCGTAGTCAGCATGGTTTCCTCAAAGGAAAATCTTACATGACAAATCTGTTGGAATTCTTTGAAAAATAACAAGTAGGATAGACAAAGGAGAATCACTTGAGATTGTGTACTTGGATTCTCAGAAGGCCTTTAACAAGCTACAATCCCATGGTATTAGAGTAGAAGATTCTCGCATGGATAAAGCAGTGAATGAATAGCGGGAGGCAGAGTGAGCATAAAGGGAGTCTTTCTGTTTGGGTGCCGGAGAGTAGTGGTGTTCTAAAGGGGTCTGGTTGGGACAAAATCATTTCATGTTATATGTCAATGATTTGGATAATGGAATTGATGGCTTTGTAGCAATGTTTGCAGGCAATTTGAAGATAGGTGGAGGGGCAGGGAGTTTTGAGGAAGTAGAGAGGCTACAGAAGGACTTGGGCAGATTAGGAGAATGGACAAAGAAACGGCAGATGGAATACAGTGCCAAGAAGTGTATGGTCATGAACCTGGGTCATTGGGGCTTGTGAGGCTGCAACTCTATGGTTCTGGCAAGGTACCGGGGCACTGGAAAATTGCAAATGTCATTCTGCTCTTCAATAAGGGCAGAAGAAAGAAAATTATAGGGCAGTTAGGCTGACCTCAGTGGTTGGAAAGATAATGGAGTTGATGGTTAAGGATGTGGTTTCTGGGTACTTGGAGGCACATGATAAAATAGGCCCTTTAGTTCCTTTGTTGTTCAGTTAAATTGATGGATAATTAACAATGGCCAATTATCTATCAGCATATCTTTGTGATTCATGTGGGCAGATACCAGACCACAGGTATGCACAGAGTCAGAGGGAGACTAGGTAATCTTTACACAAATATAGAGCAGGATCGAACATGCATTCCAGGATCAATGAGACAACAGATCCAACTAAATACAGAGACAGTATTTGTGATGTGAGTGCAAGAATGGCAACCAGCCTTCAATTTCCCTACAGGCAAATTCCTGTCAATTAAGCAATTTTTGAGGTCCATTTAACCCACTAAAAGTAGGTGATATCCAGTTTTCATACAGCTGCATCTCAAGCAAAGAGAAATGAAAATCTTGAAGAGGATTAGGCAGTGGTCGCAGCCCAGTCCATTGCAAATAAGGCTGTGCCCCAACATTGATCACATTTACAAGGAGCACTGTCGCAGGAAAGCAGCACCCACCTTCAAGGACCCTCACCACCCAGGCCACGCTCTCTTCTTGCTGCTGCCACCAGTAAGCACGTACAAGAGCTTCAGGATTTGCACCACCAGGTTCAGGAACAGTTATTGCCCCTCAACCATCAGGCTCCTGAACCAGAGGGAATAACTTCACTCAAGGACTCTACAACTTCTCAATATTTATTGCTTATTTAATTTTTTGTATTTGCACAGTCTCAAGTCAAGTCAATTGCCATTTAATTATACAAATGAGACATTTCTCCGGACCAGAATGCGAAACGCAGTGGTACATATAACACACAGTAGCTTAGGAAAGTAAAAATAAAACCTACAAATGAATTACACATAGGTAAGCAAAGTGAAGTGCATAAATTAAATATTGGTGGGTACAGTACAAAATATCTGGTAAATGCAATGCAGCAGGAAGCCTATTGGCCTTAGGGAAGAAATTGTTTCTCATCCTGACCTTTCTTGTTTTTTTCGCAGCGGAGTCTCATGCCTAATGGTAGAATGTCAAAGAGGATGCTGGATGGATGGGTGGGATCCTTAATAATACTAAGATTTCAGAATACACAGTGCACCTGATAGATGTCCTCAATGGATGGTAGGGAGAGATCTATGATTGTTTGCACAGTCCTTCGTATGGATTTCTGGTCAGATGCTCTGCTAGTTTGTTGTTTTTTGCACATCGGTTATTTGTTGGTCTTGTTGTGTGGGATTTTTCATTGATTCTATTGTGTTTCTTTCTATTTACTATGAATACCTGCAAGACAATGAATGTCAAGGTAATATATGGTGATATCTGCAGTATGTACTTTGATAATTGCTTTACTTTGGACTGGTTAAATTTAGGATGATGTTTTTTGTCTTGTTCACTTGGAGGAAGTCTTCAAGATAAAAGTACTAAGGAAAATGAAAATCCTAGTGAAGGTAATGTTGCTGTCAAGTAACCGGACTCTGAAAACTTACCCTCGTTCCTCATCACACTTCATTTACTTGTTCACAAGTAGAACACCAAACTGTTCTGAAGTTTGAACAGAGGATTGCCATTTTTATACAAAATTGATCAGCAGTTATGAATATTGATCGTTTGGTAAATTAGGCATGTTCAAATTTATTACTTGCAAGATCAATGTCATTCACAATATAGAGGTTAAAAGTCAATAGTATCTACAAGCTAAGAACTGATGGTACTTTGAAGTTAGTAATGTAATTTTTCTTTAGTTGGTGTGTTTTCCTTGAATCCTTTAGTTATATTCTTAACTTGAATCCAGTCCCCTCTGTGCAAAGGGAAGCTATGCTTTTCAAAGACCTTTCTTAGAAGATCTTTATTTTTTACCATGGCTGACTGCACAATATGTTTGCGTGGATATTATCCTAACCGTTTCTTTGCCACAGCTTCCACAGTGAAAAGATGACATTCCCAACTGTCACTGTGTATATAAAATTCTACTCTGAGTTGAATGAATTTTCAAGAGCAATGTACAATTTTTTTTTTCTCCGGAACTGTGTGAACAAACTTCATGACCAAGATCTCAAAAATTTTCTCTTTAGATAGTATCTGCGGTTTGGTGAGTAACAGCGGACAATTTTGCCCTCAAATTGACTCTTTTTTCTGAAACAGATCAAATAAAAGAGATGCATTCTCCCTTGAAGCGCTTGTTAAAAGCACTTCACTTCATTAACTTATACTGATGGAGATGTTATGGTGCTGTAACTTTTCTACTAACAGGATTTATAGAGGATTAATGAGATACAGACAAGAATATCAGTGTGATCTTGGCAACATCCAAAATCATTTGTTAATCAAAGCTCTAATTTTTTTCAGAGTGTTTTTATTATTATTATTATTATTATTATTATTATTATTATTATTATTATTATTATTATTATTATTATTATTATTATGTTTAAATACAGAAAATCTCTTTCCCAATTTTCCCTCCACTGTAGCTGTTTTCTGAGCAATGTGTGTTAAGAATGCTCACTATGGAAGGCCATGCTACTGGGCTCGGGCGATTGCTCTCCTTGGAAGGCCACTGCATTCGAGCGGTCACTGAAATTGGTTTATATTGCCATAAAGGGTCTCAGCCCAAAACATCAAGAGTTTATTCATTTCCAAAGATGTTGCCTGAGTTGCTGTATTCCTCCAGCATTTTGTGTCTGTTTCTCAGAGTAGAAGAAAGTCCCTTTAGAACAAAGATGAGGAAAAATGTATTTAGCCAGAAGGTGGTGAATCTGTGAAATTCAATACCACAGATAGCTGTGGATGTCAAGTCATTGGGTATATTCAATGCAAAAGTTGATAGGCTCTTAATTAATGAGGGGTGTCAAATGATACAGGGAGTTTGCTGGAGAATGAGGTTGAGAGGGTTGATAAATCAGCCTTAATGCAATGTCGGAGCAGACTTGATGGGCCAAATGCTTCTACAGTATGTCTAATGATCTTACATGGGATTGCAGATGCTGGAATCTGGAACAGATGCACAATCTGCTGGAGGTATTCAATGGGTTGAGCAGTATTTGTGTGAGGGTCAAAATGCTGAATTAGGATATCCCAATTTTGCCCCATCTGAGACATCCTGTCCTCCATCCTCTCTGCATACTTACAAGCTTCGCTTTTCTCCTCTCCCGTTCAGATAAAAAGGTAAAGGAGATGAGATTTATTTGTCGCGTGTACATTGAACTGTACAATGAAATATACAATGGGTGCCATGATAGCACTGCAGTTAGTGCAATGCTGTTACTACTCGGGACATTTCAGAATTCTATATGGAATCTCTATACATCCTGTGAAATGTGTGGGTTTGCTCTGGGTGCTCTAGTTTTATCCCACAGTTCAAACACATACTTGGTAGGTTACTTGGTCATTGTAAATTGCCCCATGATTGGTTTGTCAGGGGTTGCTGGGGCATCCTGGCTCAAGGTGCCAGAAGGACCTACTGTACACAGTATCACTAAACGTGTCACTTGTGTCAAATTAGATCAGCGAGGATTGTGCTGCCCACAAGAGTCAATATGCTTCCAACACCAATGTATCATGCCCACAGCTCACCAACCCTAACCTGTACATCTATGGCTCGAAGGAGGACACCTGAGTACTTAGAGGAAACCCACACAATCACAGAGAGAAGACACAGACTCCTTATATTCAGCAGCAAGAATTAAACCCTGCTTGTTTCAGCTGAGAAGCATCACACTAACTACTTCTCTTTTTCATTCCTTGATTATAATCAAGTTCTCCTGCACGAGGTTACCTGGCTGCTTTCTGCAGTGTGATCACAGATTGCACGGGGAAAAAAAAACATGATCTCATCAATATTGGTGCACCAGGTTCAACAGTTCCATAATTGTAGACATGGTGAGCATTCATAAATCAGTGGTAAACTAGCAGCAGTGAGAGGGCAGGACGGGATAGAAAATTAGTTCTGCATTTAATTCCACCATCTTTTTCCTTCAGAGTGCAGTTTAACATTGTGTTTTGTATGTAGAAATATTTAAAAGCTAAGGAGGCAAATGTTGCAATCCCTATATATCAGTGGGAAGATTATAGAGCACTACAGCACAGAAACAGGCCTTTCAGCCCATCTAGTCTATATCTGCCTGATTTTATGCCTAGTCCCATCTACCTCCATTCGGATCATAGGCCTCCATATCCCTCTCATCTATGTATCAATCTAAACTTCCCTTAAATAATTTTCAAATAATTTCATAAATTTACAATTATACAGTTAATGCCAAGAAGGATGACTATAAAGCTATGTAGTTCTTATAAAAATATATAACAGTTTACTAAGAAATTAATCACCTTTGTCTGGCCTCAACTATCCTTAACTCTTGAGCCACAGGTGTATCATTAACTGGTAAATGCAATCTGAAAAAAGCCAAAGCTCTGGACAGGAATAATCAGGGAAAAGTAAGTGTTTATAGCAAACATTATTCACATCTGTGATTCACAAGGACATGTCTCTTCTGTTTTCCCCATTCTGCCATTTTGGTATGTCACCGAATCTGCTTGTAAATGTCTCCTGTTGTACGGAGGAGCACATTATGAGTGGTTGCATCACAGCCTGGTGTGGAGACTCCAAGGAACAGGATCAGCAGAGGCTGCAGAGGTCTGTAGAGTCAGCCAGCTCCATCACGAGCACAACCCTCTCCACCACTGAGAAATTCTTCAAGATCTGATGTCTCATGAAGACAATAGCCATCATTTAGGACGCTCATCATCAGGGACATGCTCTCTTCTCATTACTACCAATGGGGAGGAGATACAGGAGCCTGAAAACTTAACTCAGTGAGTCAGGAACAGCATCTTCCCCAATATTATCAGTGTTCCTAATATTCCATGTACATGATCTCAGTATTTCACTACATATTTATTTTCGAACATCATAGCTATTTTATGTCCTGCACTGTGCTGCTGCCACAAAACAACACATTTCACAACTTACTGTATGCCAGTGATAGCACATCAAATTCTGATTCCTGACATGAGAGTGATCCTCATTTCTTTTCTAGTCAGTTGGTCCAAACCCCTTCTTCAGGGACGGAGGACAGATTTGCTACCAGGGGAGTAAGAGGTTCTAAATCATTTCCATCAGTGACTGAAAGTAAGGCTTCTGACAGTGTGGGATCTGGTAATATCACACCAACTGCTATTTGAATTGTCTCTGCCTATCTCAAAGTAATAAAAATTCAAAGAAGTCTTTCTGATAACTGTTGAGCATGAATCCGTATCATGTTTGATGTGAGAACTTACCTGCTGAGGTCCATTAAGCCACTTGATCCAGAAGGTAATGAAGAAGATTTATAAAAATGTGAAAGAGATTGAACCACCAGCCTTGAAAAGAATCACTTGTAACTCTTCCAATCTAGTGTAGTGCAGTTAGTGTTTATGATGTAGCCTCCTCAACATACATCATCGTCATTATATGCCATGGGCGATCACAGCCTTTTCATGACCGTGAATGAACTTGTAAATTCTTCTACAGAAGTGGCTTGCCATTGCCTTATTCTGAGCAGTGTCTTTACATGACGTGTGACCAAACCCACACCCCCCCACCAACCAGCAGCTGTTATTAATACCCTTCAGAGATTGTCTGCCTGACGTCAGTGGTCGCATAACCAGGATTGTAATCTGCAACATCTGCTTGTACAACCATCCACCACCTGCTCCCATGATTTCACATAACCCTGATTGGGGGCTAAGCGGGTGCTACACCTTGCCAAGTGTGATCAGCGGGCTAGTGGAGTGAAGGAACACCTTACACTTCCTTTGGTAGAGACGTATCTCCACACCTCCACTTTGGAGGCATTGAATGCATGGAGGGTGACCGTATTTTAGAACACTTCAGTGTGGAACGATGAAATTCTATTTGCTTGTCATTTTTGTTCACCATCCTGTTCCCACTTTGAACTTTGTATTCCAAGACATAGTGATACAGTATGAAAGCTGACACTTCACCCATTGAGTCGATGGAGACTATCAGCTACCCATTTACACTAATTTTACCTAAACGTTATTTCTAAACGTTATTTTTTGTTAATTAGACTTTAAGAGATAGGAGCAGAATTAGGCCACTTGGCGCTGTGAATCTGCTCCCAATTCCATCATGACTGATTTACTATCCTTCTCAAATCCATTCTCCAGCCTTATCCTTATAACCTTTGATGTCCGACACTCATCAAGAACCAATCAACCTTCACTTTAAATAAACCCAATAGCTTGGCCTCCACAGCCACCTATGGCAATGAATTCCTCAGATTCATCACCCTCTGGCTAAAGAAATTCCTCTTCATCTCTGATCTAAATGGTGTCTGTCTAAATGAGGCTGCACCCTCTGGTCGTACACTGGGCCACTATAGGAAACATCCTTTCCACATCCACATTCCTTGCATTTTATCATTTCTGTCTGGATTCAGGAATAAAAATTGAATGAAGTGTTGGATTAGGCTGTGGAATTATTTTTTTCTTGTAGTTAACTTTCCTAGGAGTCTTAGAGTCATATAGCATTACAGAACAGAAACTGTTCCTTGGGCCCATCTAGTCCGTGCTGAACTATTATTCTGCCTAATCCCATCAAGCTCCTCTTGGACCATAGTCTTCCATACAGCTTCATGTACTTATCCAAAAATCCATGTACAGATCTGCATGGTTTTTGTGAGGGACAGGTCATATATCACAAGCCTATGACAAGCCTAATTCTTTGAGGATATGACAAAGCACATTGAAGAAAGTAGAGCAGTGGATATCATCTATATGATTTTAATAAGGTGTTTAATACTGTTCCCAATAGTAGGTTAATTCAGAAAGTCAAGGGCATGAAATCCAGGGAAACTTGGCTGTGTGATACAGAATTGGCTTGCCCATAAAAGGCAACAGCTGGAAGTAACTGGACAATATTCTGCCTGGAGATTGGTGGCAAGTGGTATTCTGCAGGGATCTGTTCTGGGACCACTACTCTTTGTGTTTTTTATAAATGACAGATGTGGAAGTGGAAGGGTGGGTGAGTAAGTTTGCAGATGACATGTAGGTTGGTGGTAATCTGGTTAGTGTGGAGGGTCACAATGGGACACTGACAGGATGCAGAGAGGAGGTCTAGATCCCTCAAAGCTTTTGTGCAAGTTCATAGGGTAGTCAAGAAGGCATATGGTGAATTCACTTCAAGAGTCACGAGGTAATGTTGTACCCTGGTTAGACCAATATGAAATATTGTGTTCAGTGCCAGTTACCTCATTATAGGAAAGATGTAGAAGCTTTAGAGAGGGTGCAGAGGAGATTTGATCAGGATACTGCCTGGACAGGAGGGCATTTCTTATGAAAATAGGTTGAGCGAGCTTGGACTTTTCTCTTTGGGGCAAAGGAGGATGAGAGGTGACTTGATAGAGGTACATAGATGATAAGGCGAATAAACAGAGTAAACAGCCAAAATTGTTTTCCCTGGGCAGAAGTGGCTAATATAAGCAGGCATAATTTTAAAGAGATTAGTGGACTGTATGGGGGAGGTGGTCTTTGCACAGAGAGTGGTGAATGCTTGGAACGCCTCGCCAGGAATGGTGGCAGAGGCAGATACATTTGGGGCATTTAAGCAACTCTTAAATAGACATATGATAGAAAAATGGAAGGTTAGGAGGAAAGGGTTAAATTGATCTTAGAACAGATTAAGTGATTAAGTGGTCGGTACAACATTGTGGGCCGAAGGGCCTGTACTGAACTATTATGTTCTATGTTCTGTTTAATGAACACATATCTACCACTTCTGCTGTTGGCTCATAGCATTCTCTCACCACCCTGTGAGTGAAGAAAATTCTCCCTCAGGTTAATGTTAAATATTTCACCTTTCACCATGAACCTATGATCTCTGGTTTTAGTCTCAGAGAGTGGTAAGTGCATGGAAACCAAAGCCAAACATGGTGATAGAGTCAGATGTATTAGGAAACTTTTAAGAGACACTTTGATAGGCACATATGTGAATGACAAATGGAGAGTTATGAAAAGGGAACATTAGATTGATTATGGAGTAAGTTTATAAAGGTTAGCACAACACCGTTGGCCGAAGGGCTCGTGCTGTGCTGTAATATTTTATGTTCCAGGTACAGACCTGAAAGGAATGGTAAAAAGAAAATATCTATTATGGTAGAAGAGTTGATAAAAACCAGATAGAATGTTAAAGTTATAGACAACTCCTTTGAGGCAGCAAGGGGAATTTGGGTCTCTCGCCTCACAAACAACTATTGTCGAGCAATTGCAAATTCACATCTGGGATTGATGCATTAGTGTTGAGCAAAGGTAGCAAAATGATACAGAACTTCATGTTAATCCCGTTATGTTTGTTTTGTGAAGTTAAAAGCCGCATTGCAATCTCTTTCAAGCTCTGTGCATCAAATGAACATATTTAACCAAATTAAACTCAGCTCTATAGCCACTCCACAACCAATTTACTTTCTTATTAATCATATCTTGGCACCTTGTTCTACAAAATGAAATCTGATTCGATTGTACTTTCACACAGGTGTTTCTTCTCTGCTATCAAATTGACAAAAATCGATTCAGTTGTAAATGGTGCTCTCATTGTCTTCACAGAATTACTTAATAAAGACAGCATATTACGAGGAAGGTATTGGCTTCAGAGAAAATCTATGCAGGCACTGATGTGTTCGAACGACTGATGATTTACTTTTTATTTTGAACGATCATACAAGGAATTATAAAGTTGGGTTAAGAAATTGGTCTCCCTGCATTTCTCTTGTAATTTTGAGATTCACTTTCCTCTCCGCTAATGAGGACCAAGCAGAGAGCAATTCTCTCTCAATTTGTCATGCCGGCAATTAGTGAGCTGAGCTCAAACAACATATGCAACCACAGTGCAATTAATTAGTCAGTGATTAGATTGAGGGATTAGGCAATAATAAACAAAACAGAAAGCAAAATTACAAAAATGAGACAAAAGACTGGGGATTGTGGAAATCCAAAATCTATGGTCAGAAAATCTGGAAGTATTAGTGGTGATATTTCAGATCCCTGATATTCAACTGAAAGGCCACCAACCTGCAATGTTAAGTTTTCTTTATAATTGTTCCATTCACAAGAATGAAATTACCCTGTGGAGGAAGTTTCTCCCCTTCCCTCTATTCCCCACTCTGACCTTTTACTTCTTCTTACCTGCCTATTACCTCTCCTCCTTCGCTTTCTCTATGGTCCGCTCTCCTCTCAGATTCCTTCTTCTCCAGCCCTTGACCTTTCCCACCCACCTGGCTTCACCTCTATTAACTTCCAGCTATCCTCCTTCTCCTCCCTCCACCTTTTTATTCTGGCATCTCCCCTTTCCCTTCTTTCTCAGTCCTGGGAAAGGGTCTCGGCCCAAAATAGTTATTCATTTCCATAGATGTTGCGATGTTGCCTGTTCTGCTGAGTTCTGGGGGGGGGGGGGGGGGCAGTGTGTGTGTGTGTGTGTGTGTGTGTGTGTGTGTGTGTGTGTGTGTGTGTGTGTGTGTGTGTGTGTGTGTGTGTGTGTGTGTGTGTGTGTGTGTGTGTGTGTGTGTGTGTGTGTGTGTGTGTGTTGCATTGGATTTCCAGCATCTGCAGACTTTCTCATGTTTAGAAAGTTAAAAGTCTAACATTCTTGTTGCCCTGTTTACAGGAGGGATGTGGAGGCTCCAGAGAGGGTGCAGGAGCAGATCTCCAGGATGCTGCCTGGATTATTATGTATGACATACAAGGAGAGTCATGGAAGAGTCATAGAATACTGCAGTACATAAACAGGCCCTTTGGCCCCTCTCACTAAAGCCGATCTTTTATTCTCCCTTGTCCCATCAACCTCCACCCAAATCATAGCCATCCATACTCCTCACATCCATGTACCTACACAAATTTCCCTGAAATGTTGAAATCAAACCATTCCATCACTTCCACTGGCAGCTCGTTCTGCACTCTCATCACCCTCAGAGTGAAGAAGTTCTCTCTCATGTTCTCCTTAAAAAATTCACCGTTCACCCTTAACCTATGACCTCAAGTTCTTGTCTCACCCAAACTCAGGTTGAACAAACTTAGGTTGTTTTCCTTGGAGTGACAGAAACCTGATATAAGTTCATATAATTATCAGAGGTATAAATGGGATAGACAGAGAAAATCTATGCAGGCACTAATGTACTTGAACAAATGGAACAAAAAGCTACTTTATTTTTGTTTTGAATCACCATGATAATCTACCAAATACACTTAAACTGAGAGATAGAGGAAGTTTGAAGGACATGGATGGAGTAAACTTTTTAAGTAAAGTGGTGGGTGTCTGGAACCCACAGCCAGGTGGATGCAGATACAAGAGTGATGTTTGAGGGTTTGAAATGGATATGCAGGGAATAGGAAGATATGGATCATGGGCGGGCTCTGCTCTCTATATACCCTTGACTGTGTGGCTAGGCATAGCTCAAATACCGTCTATAAATTTGCTGATGATACAACCATTGTTGGCAGAATCTCAGGTGGTGACGAGAGGGCATACGGGAGTGAGGTATGCCAACTAGTGGAGTGGTGCTGCAGCAACAACGTCAGTAAGGCGAAAGAGCTGATTGTGGACTTCAGGAAGGGTAAGACGAAGGAACTTATACCAATCCTCATAGAAGGATCAGAAGTGGAGAGAGTGAGCAGCTTCAAGTTCCTGGGTGTCAAGATCTCTGAGCATCTAACCTGGTTCCCAACATATCGATGTGGTTATAAAGAAGGAAAGACAGTGGCTATACTTTATTAGGAGTTTGAAGAGATTTGGTATGTGAACAAATACACTCAAAAACTTCTATAGTTGTACCGTGGAGAGCATTCTGACAGGCTGCATCACTGTCTGGTATGGAGGGGCTATTGCACAGGACCAAAAGAAGCTGCAGAAGGTTGTAAATCTAGTCAGCTCCATCTTGGGTACTAGCCTACAAAGTACCCAGGACATCTTTAGGGAGCAGTGTCTCAGAAAGGCAGCGTCCATTATTAAGGACCTCCAGCACCCAGGGCATGCCATTTTCTCACTGTTACCATCAGGTAGGAGGTACAGAAGCCTGAAGGCATACACTCAGCGATTCAGGAACATCTTCTTCCCCTCTGCCATCCGATTCCTAAATGGACGTTGAATCTTTGGACACTAGCTCATTTTTAAAATATACAGTATTACTGTTTTTGCACATTTAAAAAAATCTAATCAATATATGTAATTGATTTAATTGTTTATTTATTATAATTACCATTTTTCTTTTTTTTTCTCTGCTAGATTATGTATTTCATTGAACTGCTGCTGCTAAGTTAACAAATTTCACATCACATGCCGGTGACAGTAAACCTGATTCTGATTTAGAAGGGCTTTGGGTTACTTTGGCAATATATTCAGCACAAACATCTAAACTAGGTAGCATCTTTTCTACATTCTCTCCAAAGACTCAACTTCCTTACTGTAATGGGGCAGGCAAGAATTACACACATGATAATTGAGTGTGTGGGTCTTGGGAAAAGTGGGCAATCGCTTTCCAATATCCCAATTCTGACCTTTTGATGGGAAGAAGGTCAATTAAACAATGGAGTTCTTCTTTGGAGTGGACAGCCAGCACCCTTCCCCAGACCAGAAATGGTTAATGCGAGGGCATGATTTTCAGATGATTGGAGGAAAATATGGGGGGATGTCAGAGATAGGATTTTTATTTAGAAAGCAGAGGGTAGATCTGAAATTGGCTTGGTTATAGAAGAGAGAGAGGGAAATGATAAGGGGGTCTTAGTTAGACTGGATGGTTGTTGTCAGTGGTGTTCCTCAAGTATGAGAACTGGGACTTGTGACTGTGAGCCACTGGAAAGACACTAAAGCTGCTAACATAAAAGTCTTTATTCATTATGACAACAAGTATTCTCCTAGATTCCCTCTTAGTAGAAACTCCCAAATTCAAAAGACAGCACATTTTTATATCATAAAAGATTATTGCTAACAGCAGGCGATTCAAATCAATTTCATTAGTTATAACAACATTGTTTACTTCAATATCTTGGGTTGACAATGATCCTTTCAATTGCATATCTGCAGTGGGAGACACTACTGAATATTCAAATACTTTCACTGGGACAAAGTAATTCATACAGATGGTATAAAAGCTTCTGGGATCAAAGAACTCAGACACCCAAAACTAATGTTATCAGGGCTGGCTCGGAGTACACAAATACCCCAACTATTGATTTATCTACTATGACTGAGACCATGTTTGATATGTCAATTGACATCATGAATGTGACCTGCAAGCTTCCTCAGTCAAAATGGTGCAAATAAATTACCTGATTGGGTGCAGGCCAATTAACCCCATTGTCTTACGTTTCATTCATGCAGATGTCAAGGTCTCATGGTCACCCTACTTTGGAAACTAGATCTCCTGAGCAATCAGACCCCCTCTGTGAGCCAGCAGTTATACTCTGTATATAGTGCTGTTTGTTTGTAAAGCTGTCCTTTTAATTTCAAACTGATTGCTGAATCGGAATCAAGTCTGTTATCAGGTCATGAAATTTGATGTTTTGCAGCAGCAGTACAGTGCAGTAAATAAACAAAACTATAAATTACAATAAAAATACATAAATATTATCATTATGTGCCTTGTCATATGACATGATTGTGACTGACCTTATCCATGATCAAGAATATACTTATACAGAAGTGGCTTGCTGCCTTCTGGGCAGTGTCTTTAAAAGATGGGTGCCTCCAGGCATTATCAATATCTTCAGAGATAGTTTGCCTTGCCAGAGTGGTTGCATAACCAGCACTTGTGATATCCACCACCTGCTCACATGGCTTCATGTGACTCTGATCGGCAGGAGGGGTGAGGGGGTTGTCCAAGCAGGCGCTACACCTTGTACAATTTGCTCACTTTTTTGAGTGAGTGTTGGTTTCGGGTTTGATGTACTCAATCCTGTTGGCATGGTTTGCTTCTTCTCTTTTTGTGTGTGTTGGGGGGGAGGGTTGATGTTCTTGTTGCCATTTGTGTGATTTGTCTAAGACAAACCCCAGAGTTGTATACTGCATTCATACTTCGATAATAAATGTATCTCCAACCTTGAACCCAACGGTGACCTACAGGCTAGTGGAGGGAGGGAGTGCCTTACATCACCTTTGGTAGAGATGTATCTCCACCCCGTCACACAGCATAAAGATAGTCAGAGCAAAATAGTGAGGTAGTGTTTATGGGTTCATGGGTTGTACAAAAATTGGATTATGCAGGGGAAGAAGCTGTTACTAAGACATTGAACATCTATCTTCAGGCTCTTGTACCTCCTCCTTGATGGTATTGATAAGTAGAAGGTATGCCCTGGATGGTGAGGAGAGGTGTCACCTTATAGAGGCATTGGCTTTTGAAGATGGTCTCAATATGAGTCACCATGGCAGAGCTGGCTGAGTATAAAACCCTCTGCAGATTTTTCCAATCCTTAGCATCGGAAACTCCATACCAGACATCAATGCAACTGGTCAGAATGCTTTCTATGTTACTTCTGAAGAAGTTGGTTCTTCTGAAGAGTTTATTGGTGACATACTAAATCTCCTCAGTCTTCTAATGAAATATAACTGCTGGCATGCTTTCTTCATAATAGCATCAATACATACTGTACATTGGGCCCAGACTAAATCTTCAGGGGTATTGGCTGCTTACCCTTTCTAATGCTGACCCCTTGACGAGGACCGGTGTGTGTTTTTCCTATTTCTCTTTCCTGAAGTCTACAATGAATTCCATGGTTTTACTGAGTGGAAGGTTGAAATCAGCACAAGAGTTCATTTGTTGGTGATGAAGTACAAATTTTAAAAAGAGCTTCTTTTCAGAAGGTGGTAATCAAAAGAAAGGAGGAGAAAAGTGGAGTGGCCACTGTGGGAGTGGACCATGTTAGAGTGGTCCGGTTTTGGCTCAACAGACTTAGACAAGAGCAAGCTTGGGCAATCACAGGCTGAGGTTCTAACTAAGTAAGAAACTTTCCAGTGAGTTATTTCTTCTGTATTTACAAATCTAGTACACTGAGAATGGGTCTGGAGGTAGTGGTATGTTCCTTATGTGAGATATGAGAAATTTGCGAGACCTCCAGACTTTCTGTTAACCACATCTGCATGTAGTGCATAGAGCTGCAGCTCCTTAGTGGCTGTGTTAAGGAGCTGGAGCTGCATCTGAATAACCTTCAGCTCAGAGGGAAAATAAGGAAGAGATAGACAGGGGCTATAGGGAAGTGATCAGGGAGGCAGATACCTGAGCGATTGTCAGGAGAGGGACAGAGAATAGGGAGCCAGTGCAGATAACCACTGTGATTATTCCTCTCAGTTATACCACTTTGGATATTGTTGGAGGGTAAAACTTACTAAAGCGAAGCCCCAGCGGCCAGGTCTCAGGCACTGTACCTGGCTCCATGGCTCAGAAGGGAAGGGGGGAGAAAAGGAGTGCAAAAGAGATAGGGAATTCCATAATTAGAGGATCAGAAAGAAGATTCTGTGGATGTGAAAGAAACACCTAGATGGTATGTTACCTCACAGGTGCCAGGGTCAAGGATGTCTCAGAGGGGAAGGATGATCAGCCAGAAGCAGTGATGCATAATTGTACCAACGACATAGGTAGGAAGAGGGAGGAGATCCTGAAGAGAGAATACAGGGAATTGGACAGAAAGTTGAAAATCAGGACCTCAGGGAAGTAATGTCCCAATTGCACCCTTTGCCAAGTGCCAGTGAGGGTAAGAATAGGATAGTTTGGCAGATGATTGCATGGTTGAGGAATAGGTTCAGGGTTTAGGGTTTCAGATTTCTGGAATATTGGGATCTCTTCTGGGGAATGCATGGCCTGTACAAAAAGGACGGGGTTATACTTGAACCTGAGAGGGACCAATATGCTTGCGAGCAAATTTGCTAGAGCTGTTGGGGAGGGCTTAAGCTAATTTGGCAGAGGGATGGGAATCAAAGTGATCGGGCTGAGGTTAGGGCAGTTAGCATACAAGTAAATTCAAGTAGTAAAGTCTATGAGGAAAGTCAAGCAAATGGTAGGGCAAAATTGCAGTCAGTTGGATGAGTTGAAGCGTAACACAAATCCAGAATCAGAAGGGGTGGTGAATACAAGATTGAAGGTGCTATATTTGAATGCACACAGTGTATGATCTGTGTCGATGTTAGAGTTGGGCAGGTATGATGTGGGCATCTCTCTGTTGTGGCTGAAAGATGATAGTTGGGAGCTTAACATTAAAAGATACACCATGTATGGAAAGGATAGGCAGTGGGTGAAGCATGTATCCTGAGATGCACCGGTGATGATTGTCAGCAAGAAGGAAATGGTATTTCTGACAACACACACAAAATGCTGTGGAACACAGCAGGCCAGGCAGCATCTATAGGGAGAAGCACTGTTGACGTTTTGGGCCGAGACCCTTCGTCAGGACTAACTGAAAGGAAAGATACTAAGAAATTTGAAAATAGTGGGAGGAGGGGGAAATGCGAAATGATAGGAGAAGACCGGAGGGGGTAGGATGAAGCTTAGAGCTGGAAAGGTGATTGGCGAAAGTGATACAGAGTTGGAGAAGGGAAAGGATCATGGGACGGGAGGCCTCGGGAGCAAGAAAGGGGGAGGGAGCACCAGAGGGAGATGGAGAACAGGCAGAGTGATGGGCAGAGAGAGAGAAAAAAAAAACAAACAACTAAATATGTCAGGGATGAGTTAAGAAGTGGAGGAGAGCATTAACGGAAGTTAGAGGAGTCAATGTTCATGCCATCAGGTTGGAGGCTACCCAGCCAGTATATAAGGTGTTGTTCCTCCAACCTGAGTGTGGCTTCATCTCGACAGTAGAGGAGACCATGGATAGACATATCAGAATGGGAATGGGACGTGGAATTAAAATGTGTGGCCACTGGGAGATCCTGCTTTCTCTGGCAGACTGACCGTTCAGTGAAATGGTCTCCCAGTCTGCGTTGGGTCTCACCAATATATAAAAGGCCACACCGGGAGCACCGGACGCAGTATACCACACCAGCCGACTCACAGGTGAAGTGTCGCCTCACCTGGAAGGACTGTCTGGGGCCCTGAATGGTGGTGAGGGAGGAAGTGTAAGGGCAGGTGTAGCACTTGTTCCGTTTACAAGGATAAGTGCCAGAAGGGAGATCGGTTGGGAAGGGATGGGGGGGGGACATGGACAAGGGAGTTGCATAGGGAGCAATCCCTGCGGAAAGCAGAAAGGGGGTGAGGGAAAGATATGCTTGGTAGTGGGATCCCATTGGAGGTGGTGGAAGTTACGGAGAATTATACGTTGGACCTGGAGGCTGGTGGGGTGGTAGGTGAGGACAGGGGGAACCCTATCCCGAGTGGGGTGGCTGGCGGATGAGGTGAGGGCAGATGTGCGGGAAATGGGAGAGATGCGCTTGAGAGCAGAGTTGATGGTGGAAGAAGGGAAGCCCCTTTGTTTAAAAAAGGAAGTCATCTCCTTCGTTCTGGAATGAAAAGCCTCATCCTGAGAGCAGATGCGGCGGAGACGGAGGAATTGTGAGAAGGGGATAGCATTTTTGCAAGAGACAGGGTGGGAAGAGGAATAGTCCAGGTAGCTGTGAAAGTCTGTAGGCTTATAGTAGATATCAGTAGATAAGCCGTCTCCAGAGACAGAGACAGAAAGACCAAGAAAGGGGAGGGAGGTGTCAGAAATGGACCAGGTAAATTTGAGGGCAGGGTGAAAGTTGGAGGCAAAATTAATGAAGTCAACGAGCTCAGCATACGTGCAGGAGACAGCGCCAATGCAGTCGTCGATGTAGCGAAGGAAAAGAGGGGGACGGATACCCGTATAGACTTGGAACATGGACTGTTCCACAAAGCCAACAAAAAGGCAGGCATAACTGGGACCCATGCGGGTGCCCATGGCTACACCCTTGGTTTGGAGGAAGTGGGAAGAGCCAAAGGAAAAATTATTGAGAGTAAGGACTAATTCCGCTAGACGGAGGAGAGTGGTGGTAGAGGGGAATTGGTTAGGTCTGGAATCCAAAAAAAAGTGAAGAACTTTGAGACCGTCCTGGTGGGTGATGGACTTATATAGGGACTGGACGTCCATGGTGAAAATAAGGCGGTGGTGAGACTCGACGCAGACTGGGAGACCGTTTCGCTAAACACCTACGCTCGGTCCGCCAGAGAAAGCAGGATCTCCTAGTGGCCTCACCTTTTAATTCCACATCCCATTCCCATTCTGAAATGTCTATCCATGGCCTCCTCTACTGTCAAGGTGAAGCCACACTCAGGTTGGAGGAACAACACCTTATATTCCGGCTGGGCAGCCTCCAACCTGATGGCATGAACATTGATGTCTCTAACTTCTGTTAATGCCCCTCCTCCCCTTCTTACCCCATCCCTGACATATTTAGTTGTTTTTTTTTCTCGCTCTCTGCCCATCACTCTGCCTGTTCTCCATCTCCTTCTGGTGCTCCCCTCCCGGTTTCTTTCTCCCAAGGCCTCCCGTCCTATGATCCTTTCCCTTCTCCAGCTCTGTATCACTTTTGCCAATCACTTTTCCAGCTCTTAGCTTCATCCCACCCCCTCCGGTCTTCTCCTATCATTTCACATCTCCCCCTCCCCCCACTACTTTCAAATCTCTTAGTATCTTTCCTTTCAGTTCGTCCTGACGAAGGGTCTCGGCCCAAAACGCCGACAGTGCTTCTCCTTATAGATGCTGTCTGGCCTGCTGTGTTCCACCAGCATTTTGTGTGTGTTGCTTGAATTTCCAGCATCTGCAGATTTCCTCGATGGTATTTCTGATCTGACTTGGGTTTCCTGATGAGGAAATCAAGGATCCAATTCCCAAAGCAGGTAAAGTGCTCAAGTTTTGAAGCTTATTGATTAGTTTTGAGGGTATGATGGTGTTAAATGCTGAGTTATAATCAATAAACAGCAGCCTGATGTATATACTGCTGTTGTTGAAGTGATCCAAGCCCTAGTGGAAAGCCCTTGGAATTGCATCCACTATAGACCTGTTGTGGTGAAAGGCAAATTGTAGTGGGTCCAGGTCCTTGCTCAGGCAAGAGTTGATTCTGTCCATAACCAACCTCTCAAAGCAGTTCATCACAGTTGATGTGAGTACAACCAGGTGATAGTTAATGAGACAGCTCAATCTGCTCTTCTTGGGCACTGGTAAGATTGATGTTCTTCAGAAGCAGGTGGAAAACTGATTACAGCAGAGTTTGAAGCTATCCTTAAAACATCCAGCCAGATTTTCAGTGCCCTACCAGGTACACCATTGGGGCCTGACACCTTTCAAAGGTTCAGCCTCTTGAAAGATATTCTGACGTCGGCCTCCAAGACAGAGATCACAGGGTCACCAGATACTGCGGGGTTTCACACAGTTTGATTTACGTAGAGCCATCAAGGTGGCAAAACGGAAACATAGGGACAAAATCCGGTCACAACTCTGTGACAATGTCACATGCAGCGTATGGTAAGGACTGCACACCATCGCGGACTTCAAGAGGATATGTAGCAGTACAGCCAACATTGCCGTCTCACACCTGGATGAGCTAAATGCTTTTTTTTAATACTCAATTCGAGATTGATAAGACTGAACCCCCAAGGAGAACCGCTGATGAGACCTACACTTTGGTCATCTCCGAGGCTACAGTAGGTAGAACATCCCAACTTGTCAACAGCCGCAAGGCAGTGGGGCTGAGCGGCATCCTAGGGCTGGTCCTCAAAGTGCATGCAGAACAGCTGGCTGGTGTGTTTACGGACATCTTTATTCTCTCCCTTTCCCAGTGTGTAGTGTCTCCTGTTTCTAATCGTCCATCATTATCCCTGTACCAAAGAAAACCAAGCTAGCATGTCTGAATGATTGGCGCCCTGTCGCACTCACCTCAATTATAAACAAATGCTTTGAGGTGTTGCTTAAAGACTACATCTGCAGCATGCTACCACTCACACTGGACCCCTACAATTTGACTACAGACGGAACTGGTCTACCAATGACACCATAACCACAGCACTGCACACCATCTTCACTCACCTGGAGAAGAGGGATGCATACATTAGAATGTTCTTCCTGGACTACAGTTCAGTATTCAACACCATAATTCCCTCCAGACTTGACAGGAAGCTCAGAGACCTCGGCCTGCACCTCGCCTTGTGTAGCCTGATCCTAGATTTCCTGTTGGAACGACAACAGATGATCAGATTTGTAGATGACATGACATAATTTCTTATTTCTTTATTTCAAGCAGTGATGAGACAGCCTACAGAGACACCCTGACATAATGGTGCCAAGATAACAGCCTTTCCCTCAATGTTCAAAAAACAAATGAGCTGATTGTGGATTACAGGAGGAATGGAGACAGGCTCACCCTGATCATCATCAATGGGTCTGCAGTCGAGAGGGTAAGCAGTTTCAAGTTTCTAGGTGTACACATCACCGAAGATCTCACCTGGATTGTACACACCGGTTGTGTAGCAAAAAAAAAGCACAACAGCATCTCTTCCACCTCAGGTGACTGAAGATGTTCGGCATGAGCCCCCAAATCCTAAAGACCTTCTACAGCGGCACCATTGAGAGTATACTGACTGGCTGTATCACTGTCTGGTATGGAAACTACACCAGCCTTGATTGCTGCAGAGAGTTGTATGGACAGCCCAGCTCATCTGAGGATGTGAACTTCCCTCTATTGAGGACATTTACAGCAGCAGGTGCAAAAGGAAGGCCTGGAAGATCATCGGGGACACCAGTCACCCCAAACATAAACCTTTGGCAAGCAGTACCACAGCATTAAGGTCAGGACAACAGGCAATGGGACAGCTTCTTTGTACAAAATTTTAGACTTATAAATTCATATGTCTGTACATTGCGACAGAGCCATAATGCAAAGTTTACTCTCTCATGTTATGGGATGGATGTAAATAAATAGTTGTTTTGGCTTATCTAGGAGTGAAATGTCTTAGCCATTTATGGCATTAGGTCTCACCCATCATCAGATTACATCAGATATAATGCACAGCCTCAATATAGAAGATTGTCCCTTTAGAACAGAGCTGAGCAAGTATTTCTTAGCCAGAACTTAGTGAATCTACAGAATTAATTGCCACAGATGCTGTGGAGATCAAGTTATTGAGTATATTTACAGCAGACTTGATAGGTTCTTGATCAGTCAGGGTATCAAAGATTACGGGGAAGGAACAGGAGAAGGGAATTGAGAGAGATAATAAATCAGCCATGATGGTATGGCAGAGGAAATTCAATGGGCTGAATGTCCATTTTCTGTACCTTTTTTCTTATGGCCTTATGGCCTTGTTGGAAATAATGGCATGCAAACCTTGCATGGCTGATGTGTGTCCGATTTTGTCTCCCACTTTACTCAGAATTGCTTTTATACTCTTAAGATAGCCTACTGTAGGTTTGTTGCATAGTTCTAGATCACTGATCGTGAATGCCATAGATCTAGCCCTCAGTGGACTGTGAATCTCCAGGTTCATCCACACATCAGGGTTTTGGTATGTCTGATATTTTCTTGAAGACACACAGGTCTTGATTAAGTTTATGACAACTGTGGTGTATTCATTCCAATCCAAAGATGGACCTCTGAATATAATCCAGTTCACCGATGCCAAGCAAAACACACAGGATGCTGGAGGAACTCACAAGTCAGGTAAGATCTATGCACAGGAGTGAATAGACAATGTTATGGGCCGAGACCCTTCATCAGGACTATAAACATCCCTCTGCCTCCATTGACCATAGTTTTGCAGTTCTCACTACTGCTGCTACATCCTCAGTTGCTGCCTGTACACCGGGACCAGAAGTATAGCCAGCTGATTAGATTTGCCAAAGTATGGGTGTGGAATGAGCATGTTTTTAATGGTGGTGTAACAGTGGTCAAATGTGTTGGATTCACAGCTAGTTAGTTGGAAACTTCTTCAAGCTGACCGGGTTGAAATCCCTCACAATTAACAGGAAGGCATCAGGGTGCATCTTCCATGACTACTTGCAATTTATTTCTCAAACTGTAGACTAGTTCTTGCAATATCTGCAATATTCATGTAATTCCATAACTCTGAAATATTCCCGAACAGGGATTGCTGTTGCTTCCAGATGTCTACACTCAGTGGCCACTTTATTAGATACCTCATGTGCCTAATAAGTGGCCACAGAGTGGGTGTTCATGGTCTTCTGTTGCTGTAGCCCATCCACTTCAAGGTTCAACATGTTGTGCATTCGGAGATGCTCTTCTGCACTCCATTATTGTAATACATGGATACTTTAGTCACTATCTCCTCCTTGTCAGCTTAAACCAATTTGGCCATTCTCCTCTGACCTCTCACAAGGTGTTGCTGCCCACAGAAATACCACTCACTGGATTTTTTTTTGTTTTTTGCCCCATTCTCTGTAAACTTTAGTGACTGTTGTGCATGAAATTCCCAGGATATCAGCAGGTTCTGAGATACTCAAACCACCCCATCTTGCTTCAATGGCCAAAGTCACTTAGATCACATTTCTGATGTTTGGTCTGAACAACAACTGAACCTCTTGACTGTGTCTGTATGTTTTTATGCATTGAGTTGCTGCCACGCGATTGGCTGATTTGATATCTGCAGGTGTACCTAACAAAGTGGCCACTGAGCTTGCATTTCTGTCTGTTGTTCTACTTTCCTTCTGCACGCTGAAGATATAGCATTGAATTAATGTTTCTGCATGTATAAATGATTTGGAGGAAAACGTTGGACCTTGTGATGAAGTCAAGAGCCATGTGCCCCTGGTGAAATGCAAACTAGGGAACGGGTTACTGGTGTGTAAGTACCACTCGATAACGCCATCAACGATTCATAATTACTGATAATTGAGAGTAGACTGATTGCACGGTAATTAACCAGACTGGATTTGTCCTGCTTTTTGTGAGCAGGTGTTTAGGTCAGTGAGAGGAGACTGCATTAAAATGTGTACGGTCAGGTAGCTGCCGTATCGCAGTGCTATTGCTCGACTAACTATCCAGATGCCTAGGGTAATGATCCATGATAAAGAAGTCAATTCCGATCATGGTAACAGGGGGATTTAAATCTAATTAAATGGACCTACAATATAAAAGAAGCAGCAGTAATGGTGATTATGAATCTACTGAATTATCATAAAAACCAACAAACATAGCACATCGAATAGTGCAGCAACAAGCCCTTCAGTCCACAGTGCTGTGTCGACTATTTAAACCAGCATCAGAATCAGGGTTATTATCACTGATGTACAGTGTGTTGTGAGATGTGTTGTTCTGTAGCAGCAGTGAATAAATTATACAATGAAGAGTAATCAGAAATTAAAAAAAAAATCTAAATAAGTAGTGCAAAAAGAGAGGAAAAATATAGGGTGAGTAACGTTCATTCCTCCAAGAGGACCATAACCTTGAGGGGTTTGGACGTTTGTATGCCTGAATGTCCCAAAGGGCTATGTTGGCCAGAGTCAGGGATTATGCTTTGGCTCTTGGTGGGGTCACCCATGCCAAACAGGTCAAAGGGGAGAGGCCAGACTGAGAGTGGTCCACTGTTCCTCTGGGTTTGGGAGTTCAGCTGAGGGCTAGCAACCATGACTGGTCAAAAAACAATTGTTACAAAACAGCAACAAAGAATCCTTCTATATAGACAGAGATGGAGAACCTTCATTGCTGCCCTAAACACCAATAAACGTAAGTAAGTAATTTCATTGAACATTCAGAGATCTGATAGCGGAGGAGAGGAAGCTGTTCCTAAGATGTTGGGTGTGTGTCTTCAGTTCCCCTGTACCTCTTCCATGATGGTAGTAATTCAACACTTAACTACACTAATCCCTTCTGCCTACACAATGTCCATATCCTTCATTTCTCCACACATTCATGTGCCTGTCTAAGAGCCTCTTCAATGTTTCATTCATATTTGCCTCCACCATCACCCCTGGCAAAGCATTCCGTGAACTCACCACTTTCTGCGTAATAAACCTTTCCTGTACATTTCCTTTGAACTGACCCCCTCTCACTTTAATGCACGCCCTCTAACATTAAACGTTTCATCCAAGGGAAAAAGATACCACGTTATAAAATGTCTCTCTCATAATCTTATAAAGAGATTAAAGGTTAGCTTTATTTGTCATACGTGCATCAAAACATCAAGGATGTGCTGGGAGCAGCCTGCAAGTATCACCTTGCTTCCAGCACCATCGCAGCATGCTTCGAAACTACTAACACTAACCCACTGGTCCTTTGGAATGTGGGAGGAAACCGAAGCACCCGGAGGAATCCCAAGGAACCACAGGGAGAATGTATGTACAAACTCCTTTCAGAAAGCCTTGGGAATTGAACCCCGACTTCCAATTGCTAGCACTGTAAAGTGTTACTCTAAATACATTGCTACCATTCTACCCTCTGTGCTACCACTCCACCCTCTCCTACAGCAAATCACCCTTCTAACTTCTCTTAGGTTTCCCCTTCAATGTGTCAAACTCCCCTTATAATAAATGTCCTCCAATCCAGGCAGCATCCTGAGTACTTCTGGCATTTTCTGGTTTTATTTTCTATTCATGTTCTGACCAAAACATGACCAGCAATTTATCACCTTCATCAGCTAAGAAGTTTAAACTGCCTTGCTCAAATGCTGTATAGATGAAGTTGCATTTGTTGCAGTCGGTAGGTGACCAGAAATGTGCACAATACTCCAAATTTGGCCTCACCAAACAACTCGGCAATGAGTCTTCAGAGTTTGGTCAATGCTGGGGTAATGGGGACATATTTATAATCACATCCCCCTTAACAAGTAGGGAGTTATCAAGTCAGTGAAGTCCAGGGGTCTGTTCACCTGCCTACAAGATAGATTGAAAGAATACAGAAAAAATTTACATGGATGTTGCCAGGAGTTGAGGACTTGAGTCATAGTTGAATTGGTTAGGACGTCATTTCCTGGAATGTAGAATAAAGGGAAATTCGATAGATGTATACAAAATTATGAGGTTTCTTTCTGTTCCTCCCCATGCCTTGTGGTACATTGGGTGGCAACGTTGACATTCCTTTAGCACTTGTCTGTTTTTTTATGAGGCCGAAGTGCTAGCTGATGCTCAGCCCAGCACAGGTGGAAAGACTGCAAAGAGCTGGCCGATTTGAACCTGAGACCACTCACCTTGAAGTCTGGACCCGGGAATAATGAGCGCTATAGATGTGTAAATGCCAGCTGAGGTTAGGTAAGACTAGAGACTAAGAGTGAAAGGCAAAATATTTAAGGGGAACCTCTCAGAGGGCGGTGCAAGTATGGAATCAACATGCTCTGGATGATCCAAAGGGTCTGTTTCTGTGTTGTAGTGCTCTATAACTCCCGACTCTAGGATTGGAGGGCACAGCCTGAGAATAAAATTGAGATGAGGAGATTTCTCCTCATCAAAATTGAGACTTCTTCAGCCAGATGGTATTAAATCTGTGAAATCTGTTGTCACAGAGGGGTGTGATGCTTATTTATTGAGTATATATAAGGCAGAGACTGATAGGTTCATGATTGTTAATGGGATTAAGGATTGTTGGGGGAAAGCAGGAGGACAGGATTGAAAATAAATCAGCCACGGTTGAATAGCAGCGCAGACTCGACGGGCCAAACAGTCTAATTTTGACTCTATATCCCATGGTACACTGATCTAATAGTTTCTGAACACCGAACTAAATGTGAGCCATTTATTTTGGCTCTCTGTTTCTGTCTCATCAGCATCAGCCTCTTATATCGTACAATAAGCTTTTATGTGGCTCCTTATCAAATGTTCTTTGGAAATTCAGACACACGACATGTATTCACTCTCCTTTATCCACCCTGCTTGTTATATTCTGAAGGAACTTCAGCACAATTGTCAAGCACAATTTCCCATTCATAATTATATTATGAAAGGGAAATTGTATTTGACAAATGTATTATCCTTCAACATATTATGACATTCTAAACATCCTGCTGACACCTCAGTAATAATGGATTCCAACATTTTCTCTGTAACAGATGTTAAACAACCTGGCCTATTGATTCCCATTTTCTACCTCACTCCTTTCTTGAATAAGATATTATATTTGGGCAATACACACAAAATGCTGGAGGTACTCAGCAGACCAGGGAGCATTATGGAAAAGAGTACAGTCGACGTGTGTGAAATAGAGAGATGCAGTTGAGGGCAGTGTTGATGGTGGAGGAAGGGAAGCCTCTTTCTTTGAAGAAGGAGGACATCTCCTTCGTTTCGCATGTACATTTTGCGCAGGTCTGTCCTCATCGCATCCTCCCGCCACCACACCAGGGATAGGGTTCCTCTGGTTCTCACCTACCACCCCACCAGTCTCTGTGTCCAGCACATAATTCTCTGTAACTTCCGCCATCTCCAATGGAATCCCACCACCAAGCATGTCTCCACACCCCCCTAACTTTCTGCTTTCCACGTGGATCACTCCCTATGTGACTCCCTGTCCAGTTGTCCCTCCCCACTGATCTCCCTCCTGGCACTTATTCTTGCAAGTGGAATAAGTGCTAAACCTGCCCCTACACCTCCTCCCTCACTACCCTTCAAGGCCCCTAACTGTCCTTCTAGGTGAGGTGACATTTCATCTATGAGTCTATTGGGGTCATCTATTGTATCCCATGCCCCTGGTGTGGCCTCTCGTGTATCGGCGAGACCTGCGAAGATTCACCGAGCACCTAAGCTCCATCTGCCAGAAAAAGTGGGATCTCCCAGTCGCCACCCCTTTTAATTGCATCTCCCATTCGCATTTTGACACGCCAGTCTATGGCCTTCTCTACTGTCACAAAGAGGCCACACTCAGATTGGAGAAGCAAGGCCTTATATTCTATTTGGGTAGCCTCCAACTGGATGGCATGAACATCGATTTCTCAAACTTCCAGTAATACTCCCCCAAACCTCTCTCTTCACCATCCCATTTTCCTTCTCTCAGCTTATCTCTTTGCCTGCCCATCACCTCCCTCTGGTGCTCCTCCCCCTTTTTTTCTTCCATGGCCTTCTGTCCCCTCCTATTAGATTCCACCTTCTCCAGCTCTGTAGCTCATTCACCAATCAACTTCCCAACTCTTTACAATCACCCCTCCCCCTTCCTAGTTTCACCTATCACCTTGTGTTTCTCCCTCCCCTCCCTTCTAATTCTGACTCCCCATCTTTTTTCCTCCAGACCTGCCGAAGGGTCTCGGCCCGAAACCTCGACTGTACTCCTTTCCATAGAAGCTGCCTGGCCTGCTGAGTTCCTCCAGCATTTTGTGTGTGTGCTTGTATTTCCAGCGTCAGCAGATTTTCTCATTTTATGTTATATTTATGGTTTACTGATCTCTTGGATCATCTCCAAAATTCATGAAATTTTGAAACACATTTGTAATAAATCCATCTATTGAATGTGTTCCATTTGGTATGACACCTGTTAGCAAGGCCAATGTAATGGGACTTTGGCAGAATGAATCTTTATCAGCCATTGCAGTATGCCATCATTGTATCCCTTCAATGATCTCCTCATGCTTTAGCCTATTACTGTGGCAAAACTTAGATGGTCAGTAACAAAGCTTCTTTTTGGGCAACACGGTAACACAGCAGTTAGCGTAACGCTATTACCATGTTAGTTGTATGATCGAGGTTCAATTTCTGCCCCTGTCAGTAAGGAATATGTATGTTCTCCCTGTGACTGTGTGTGTTTCCTCCAGGTAACCCAGTTCCTTCCCACATTCCAAAGATGTACGGGTAAGGTTTTGTGAGTTGTGGACATGCTACTTTGGCACTGGAAGCATGGCAACCCTCGCGTATTGCCCAGCACAATCCTCACTGATATGCCTTGATACAAATGATGTATTTCACTACATTTTTTGATGTACCTGTGAGATCTACTTAATTAATTTAATTTAATGTTTTAGCATTAGTTATTTAACTTAAATGATATATATTAATTACAATTTATAGTCTCTTTTAATATATTGCACTGCACTCCTGCTGCAGAACAACAATTTCATGACATATGTCAATTATTCTAATCTTTATCTTTGCTGCCTGTGTACCAGATTTTATACATTTCACTCACAGCTGGCCCACAGATATAAGCGACTTTATTTTTTCGGTTGGTGCAATGTGCTTTATTGCTTCTGGACCTTTAGACTACCTCTGCTACCTTGGGACAGGTTCCCCTGTCTTCTTTCACCCAGGAGACCACAGAGATACTTTTACACAGCTTTGTCCCCTTTAATTGCGAGTCCCTCTGTCTGACTCTGCAGTTCTGCCAAAAATTGCAAACCAGCAACATTCATCACCTGAAGATTGCAAGAAAATCAATGCTGCCAACGTTCTTTGTTGGATGAGATGTCTACGACTAGACAGCTGATTAAATCCTCTGGTATTACGAGGATGTTACCTTGAATAGTCAGTTGAAACCATTAGCTGTTCAACTTCACAAACAGCATTTTAATACAGTTAAGAATTTTTGCTCTTTCCTCAGTCCCTCTCTTGGATTTAAAGATTAGTTAAGGATAGGATTTACAGATGGTAGGATATACTCTTAGTGGCCACTTTATTAGGTACCTCATGTGCATTCAGTGATTCTCTTCTGTACACCACTGTTGAAACGTGATGCTATTTGAGTTGCTGTCGCCTTCCTGTCAGCTCAAACCAGTCTGCCTGTTCTCCACTGGCCTCTCTCAATAACAAGGTGTTTTCATGCACAGAACTGCTGATCGCTGTATTTCTTTTGTTTTTCGCACCATTCTCTGTAAACTCTAAAGACTTTTGTGCATGACAAATGTACATGATCAGCAGTTTCTGAGAAATGCAAAGCACCCCGTCTGGCACCAACAATCATTTCACAGCCAAGGGCTCTTAGATCCCATTTCTTCCCCATTCTGATGCTTGTCCTGAACAACAAATGAACCTTTTGAAAATGTCTGCATGTTTTTATGCATTGAGTTGAATGTCACACTGTAGCAGGGCAGTGTAGTGGTTAGCAAAACTCTTTGCAGTACCAGCAACCTGGGTTCAATTCCTGTCACTGCTTGTAAGGTGTTTGCATCTTCTCCCCAGGACTGTGTGGGTTTTATCTGGGCGCTTCAATTTCCTCTCATGTTCCAAAGATATATAAGTTGTTAGGTTAATTGGTCATTGAAAGTTGTCCCATGATTAGGATTCAATTGGGGGAATACCGGGTGGCGCGGTTCAAAGAGCCAGAAGGGCCCGCACCTCGCTGTAACTCAATAAATAAATAAATAAGCTCTATAGATTGTTGTGCGTGACAATTCCAGGAAATGAGCAGTTACTGAGATACCCAAATCACCCTGTCCAGCAGCAGCAATCATTACATGGTTAAAGTCGCTTGGATAACATTTCTTCCCTCTTCTGATGTTTGGTCTGAACTACAACTGAACCTCTTGACCATGTCTGCATGCTTTTATGCATTGCGTAGCTACTATGTGAATGGCTGATTAGATATTTGCATTAACAAGCAAGTGCCATTCCTAATAGAGCGGCAACTGAGGTAAATGTCATTATTTTACCATTAACTCTTAACTCCCAAGTTTCTGAACCGCGTATTGATGTCACTTTTATTTAGCTTGTTGCTTACGATTGGAGTTGGTAAATGGCATTATTATTGTCACATGTACTAAGGCACAGTAAAGAACTTTGTTCTGCATGCTATCCATACAGATCTCATCATTATATCAGTGCCTTGTGGCAATACGAGGGGAGACAATATAAAAATGTAGAATTAAATGTTAGATCTATGGAGAAAGTGCCGTCCAGACAATATGGTGCAAGGTCATGTTGGGGTGGATTGTGAACTCAAGAGGCCATCTTATTATACCAGGGAACTGTTTAATAGTCTTACAACAATGGGGTAGAAGTTGTCTTGAGCCTGCTGGTACAGCCTTTGTATCTGCTGCCCGATGGGAGGAGGGAGAAGAGAAAATGTCCAAGGTTGTGAGGGACATTGATTATACTGGCTGCTCAACTAAGCTAGAATATATAACAGATGGGTAGATAGATGGATGGAGTGATAGATAAATAGAGAGAGAGAGATGGATAAATAAATATTGCAAATTGAGAACAAAATAGTGAGGTAGTGTTCATTAGTTCATGGACCGTACAGAAACCTGAAGGTGCTGTTCTTAAAGCATTAGAAGTGTGTGTCTTCAGGCTCCTGTACCTCCTCCCTGATGGTCATAATGGGAAGAGGGCACATACTGGATGGTGAGGGTCTTTAATGAAGGATGTCACCTTCTTGAGACACCGTCTTTTAAAGATGCCCACAATGGTGGGGAGATTAGTGTCCATGATGGAGCTGGCTGAGTTTACATCCTTCTGCAGATTTTTTCCAATCCTGCCTTTTGGGAAATTGTAGAGTAAATTGTTAATATTGACAGTCCATCTGCTCCTCTGTTTCATAGCCCTTGTTTGTGTAACTTCTTCAAGTCACTTGCTTTATTGTGCCTTAATCTGCTCTATGTGTAGCATAGAGTCATGGAGTTGTACAACATAGAAACAGGCCATTCAGCTCATCTAATTGATGCAGGCCCTGATTTCTGCACACCACAAATATGGTTCTTGTTGCTGGGTTGATGTCTACAATGTCTGCATCCATTAGATACTGAATGAGTTAAGACTTTACGGTCTTTTTTACAATGTCCATTGGGTGGCAACTTTCAGTATACGGGTCCCAATGGTTTTGAGAAATTGTTGCCAGCTTGTGACAGCATCTCTCCTGTGCCAGACGTGGTGTCAAGGACATCAAGATCATCCTTCATTGCAGATTCAAGTACACAGTCATAGAGTCTATGAGCACTACAGCACCGAAACAGGCCCTTTTGCCCATGTTGTCCAGGCCAAATTCTTATTCTGCCAATTCCCATAGACCTGCACTGGGACCATAGCACTCCATCTCCCTCCCATCTTGTACTTAACCGAACTTCTCTTAAATGTTGAAATCAAGCCCGCTTCCACTGCTTCCATTGGCAGATCTGTCCACAATCCCTGCACCCTCTGAGTGAAGGAATCCCCCCCAAGTTCCCCTTAAACATTTCAGCTTTCACTCTTAACCTATTACCTCTTGTCTGAACCAACCTGTGGAAAAGCCTGCTTGATTTTACCCTCTCTATAGCACTCAATGGGTGATGGTGTGGAGGTACGTCTCTACCAAAGGTTGTGTAAGGTTCTCCTTCTGTCCATGAGCCTGCAAAGACTTGGGCAAGGAGTAACTCCTGATTAGTCCCCTTTCACCACCCCCACCCCCGATGCGTGTCACGTGAAGCCCTGGGAACAAATGAAGAATGGTCATATGAGCAGCTGGTTCATATCACAAGTTCTGGTTATGCCAGGCAGACAATCTCTGAAGATTATTGATTACCCGTTACCCGTCTTATAAAGGCACTGCCCAGAAGAAGGCAATGGCAAACCACCTCTGTAGAAAACTTTCCCAAAAACGATCACGGTCATGGAAAGATCATGATTGTTCTTGTCATTTGACAGAGCACATAATAAAAGAACAATACCCCTCATAATTTTGTATACAGTACCTCTGTCAAACATCCCCTCCTTCTCCTACACTCCAGGGTTGATAGAAGGATGATTGTAAGTATGTCAAATAATACATCCACGCCTCTAAAGATGTCTGACCTTTCTAGATGTCATCCAGATACCAGAGTAACACATTGCAAGTCTGTAATCTTCTGTCACATAAATATCTGCTCAGATTAGAACAAAATTCTTGCCCAAACTCTAGCTTTATTCACATATAAAACTTATTGATGAATTTAAAATATTGTTTCCATGGCCCTCAGTGTACAAATAGATCATGGACTCACCTGATCTGTGGATTTGAAAGATCTTGTTGACAGTACTTCCAACATTCTGTATGCCACAGTGTGTCTATGTTTTCATATAAAACTTCAATCCTGCACCTCTGGACCTCCCTCTGCACATGGATCTTTGACCTCTTCACCAGGAGATCACAGTCAGTGCTGATCACAAATAACATTCACTCTTTGCTGGCAATCACTTCAGGCTCACCTCAAGGATGCGTGCTTAGTCCACTGCTCTACTCACTCAACAATCATGAATGTGTGGTTGGGTACAGCTCAAGCACCATTTATAAATTCTCAAATGACACAACTGCTTTTGATAACATTTCAGCTGGCAATGAGGAGGCATACAGTAATAAGATAGTTTGGCTGGTTAAGTGGCATAGCTCGACCTCACAATCAATGTCAGAAAGACTGAAGAATTATTGTTGACTTCAGGAAGAAGATGGCCACGGGTCAGCAGAGGAAAGGGTGAGAAACCTTAAGTTCCTGGCATTAGCAACTCTGAGGATCTATCCCGCGCCCAACACGTTGACACAATCACACATAAATCACGCCAATTGCTCAATTTCATTAGGAATTTGAGAACATTTGATATCACCAAAGACGTGCAAATTTTGCTGGATGTACGATGGAGAGCATTCTGAACGGTTGCATCACAGCTCAACAGGATCAAAGAAAGCTGCAGAGGTTTGTAAACTCAGCCAGATCCATCACCTGCACAACCCACACCACCATTGAGGACATCTTCAAGGGACAGCACCTCAAGAAGGCAACATCCAGCACAAGCTGCCTTCTGATTGCTCCCATCAGGAGCTGAAGATCAAAATCGAACGTTTTAGGAACTGCTACTTCCCTTTCACCATAAACTTTCTGAATGGTCTGTAAACCCATGGACACAACCTTGTTATTTCTGTACTTGTACTGTTTATTACATTTTAAATGTATTTTGTGATTTTGCACTGTAGTGCTACCACAAAACAACAAATTGCACAACTGAAGTCGGTGATAATAAACCTGATTCTGAAAGTCGAAGCTATCAGAATGACTGAATATAAAAGGCATCATATTAGTGGGTCTGATTAGAGTATTCACTGTTTGTGACACTGCTTCTGTGTCAGGGCACTAGCCAATGAACTATTGCATGATGATGCCCTTTTGGGACACATATGCTGGGATCTGGAGTAACACAAAACATTCTGGCGGAACTCAGCATGTCGAGCAGCATCTGTGTGGGGGTAGTGGGGGAAAGAAATTGTTGATATTTTCAGGTTAGAATCCTGCATCAGGACAGAAGACATCTAGAACATAGAACACAGTACAGGCCATTCAGAAACAGCTTCTTCCCCTCTGCGAACCAATTTCTGAATGGACATTGAACCCATGAACACTACCTCACTACTATTTTAAATTTCTATTTTAACACTACTTATTTAATGTAGCTTTTTATACACACACACACACACACACACTTACTGTAAGTCACAGTTTTTTCTCTATTATTATGCATTACAATGTACTGCTGCCACAAAATCTGCAAATTTCATGACATACTGTATGCCAGTGATATTAAACCTGATTCTGATTCTGATGCTGTGTTGGTCTTTTAAACTACTTTAAGATAAATCTAATCTAACCCTCCTACATAACCCACCCTTCATCTTTGAATCATCCATTTGCCTATCTATGCTTTTCTTAAATATCCTCATTTTATCTGTCTCTATCGACACCCTAGGCAGTGTGTTCTATGCACTCATCACTCTCTATGTAAAAACCTACATCTGACAACCTCCTATACTTTCCTCCAATCCTGAAAGTTATGAGCCCTTGCGTTAGCCATTTTCGCCTGGGGAAAAAAAAACCTTTTGACCAAACTGTCAATGATTCCTTTCCTCCAACAGACACTTTTGGACCGTTTGAGTTCTTCCAGCACATTGTTTATCATTGATATTCTCCCCAGTGTAATTTCCAATAATAACTCTGCCATGGACAGTCCCAAGCCTGGATGCAAAAGGAGGAGGGTTGGGTATGGGGCTAGCAACCCCCTCCCATAAAAAGCCAGAGCTACAGAAATGCCTACAGAAGCTCTAAAGACCTCATCCCTGGGAGAAGAAGAATCTCCATCTAGAAGGGATATTAAGTCATCCAGTAAAAACAGAAGCCCCAGTACCCACAACAGAGGTCTCAGGCCCCAGTAAAAATGATGGGTTTAAGAAGCAGATGCCCTATGATCCTGTATGCATAACATCCACAAAGTGTTATGGCCTGTGGCATTCTAACGTTGACATCTGTGTTTAGTCTTTTTCAGTTGTTCTCATACATTCCTGATTTCCTTTATTGTTTTGTTCCTCTGTAAATTACTTGCATTGTTTTAATACAGAGGTCAGTTTAATTTAATTGTCTGTGTGTTTCAAACAAGTTTCAAGCTGAATAATGATGATGATACTACTGCTCTTATCTACCGGTTTCATAATGATGTCTGGGCTGCTTTTTAATTCCCCCAGTGTCTACCATTTCCTTTTGGTGACGTTGCTCAGTCGTCTTTGATTACTGAATCCATTTAAATTTCCTATTTTCTCATATGAGCATATCCAACCAAAGACCATAAGTTATAGGAGTAGAATTTGATTGTTTCAGTCATTTGCTAGGGGCATAGATTAACAGGCCCTTTGGACAAACATTCATGCTGACTGGGATTACACATTCAGATTTCACTTTATTTATCACAAAAATGTACAGTACTGTGCAAAATCATAGATATATATATATGTGTGTGTGTGTATATATATATATATTTTGCACAGTACTGTACATTGAAACAATCAGTGAAATGTGCCATTTGTGTCAACGACCAATGCGAACGAAGGATGTGCTGTGGCAGTCGGTAAGTGTTCCCACAAATTCTGGCACCAACATAGCATGACAACAATGCCTGGCAGAATAACACAGAACACAACAAACGACAACTGGTATGGTGTAATCAGTACAGCACCATAGTGTAGTGATTAGAGTAATGCTTTTAAACCACCAGTGACCTGGGTTCAAATCCACCTCTGTCAGTAAGGATTTTGTATGTCCTCCCCATGATTATATGCATTTGCTCCAGGTGCTCCAGTTTCCACTGACATTCCAAAGATGTGCGGGTTAGTGTGTTAATGAGTTACATGATGCTATTGGGCAGCATAGGATCGTTAGGACCGAAGAGCTTGCTATCATTCTGTATCTCTAATTAATCAATAAGCATAGCATGCTCACGATGTTCTGCAACAACAAAATGACAATATGACCTTTTCCTCCTGTGCCCATGCCCATTTGCACACATTGAGTCCATATTCCTCTCAACCTCTTCTGTTCATAGTTAGCTACTTCAAATGTAATTGACATTCAACCATACACATGAATATAGCCAAATGAAACAGCATTTCTCTGGGGCCAAGGTGCAAAGCGGAGTACCAACAGCCGCACACAGCATATATGATTATGACAGCAGAAAAACATAGTTACCAAAATAACATTAACAAAAATAATAATTTAGCCCAAGTCCCTGATTGTCATAGCCTGTAGATTGATGGTGCATGGATGTTGTCCTAGAGTCATATCTGTTGAAGAGCAGCCCACAGCAGTTCCTCATATTGTAGCAGTGCAATCACAGTTCAGCTTGTCTTCCACTGAGCAAATAGTGGAGGGCAGAACTGACAGGAGGAGCCTGCCCCAAATCCAGCATGGAATCCAATAGCAGCTCCAGCCTCTCTTTCCCTGGTGGCTGCAACATTTTCCCTGGATAAAAACTGTGCATTCTCCTAATCTGCAGTGTCTTCTTTTGAAGCCCATCACCTCTGCAGGGGCACAGGTCACTGACAGCCGCTCTGCCGAGTCCGCTGTCCTGGGCTGAAGGCTGATCAGCCCTGTGATTTCTGCTCTCACCACACAAATTCATACATCTTCTTGGCAAAGATCCTCCCTCTCCCAGGGATGAAGTCTCTGGAGTTTCTGGTGCTGTTTCTGTAGCTCTGAGTTTTTGTGGGATGGGGTTGCTAGCCTCACGACCAACACTTCTTTTGCAGCCGGTCTTGGGACTGTCTGTGGCAGAGTTTATTTACAGTATACCTCTCACTATTTTGGACATCTGTATAATGTCGTTTGAGGTGAATAAAGTCAGGAGGAGCATACCCCCTTATTCTTAGTCTGAGTCAGCTGGGCTCCTCCAGCATTTTGTGTGTGTCACTCTGTATATTTGGTTCCCTGTTTTAAGAGTTAATCACTGAAGTTCTAATTTAGTATTTTTATTGAACCTACAGAAGCTTATTTGGATTTTCTCCTTCTAAGGTACTGGTACACCTACAAACATGGAGATGTTTCCTAAGTTTCTTTAGAAGGAAAAAGATTCCTTCAGCAGATGAATTATGATTGACTTTGTGTATTCTACCCATTGGATGTGCCCTGCTTGGACTCCAGAGGTATTTAAATTTCCATTATTTATATATTGCTTCAGCATCCTTTTATGGGACAGCTTTGCTGAAATTGATTTTGGGAATCTCGATTGGTGCACTTAAAAAGTTAATTTTACCTATTCTGAATAGAGCCCATAGATATGGAATTGTAACCAGTGCATCCTGTGTGGAATTGTCTATGCCCTTTTGAAATGTTTTCTGGACAATATTCCAGTTTATCCAGAGTTGCATTGGCAGGGATCAATATGGCCCCTAGAAAGGTACATTTGTTTGAGTTAGTGAATTCTATTTTTAATCTTGAATAATTAAGTGAACTGAACACCAGCCTCCTCTCCATGGACTTTGTCTACATTTCTCTCTGCCTCAGGAAAGCTGCCATTAAATTCTCCTCATACATTAACACTTTCATTCTCGGAATCATCCTCTGCTGGATTCTCTTCAATGCCAGCTCATCTTTTCTCAGATAAGGGACCCACAATACTCCAAGTGTGGTTTGACCAATGTATTATAAGGTTCAAAGAAATCTTATCATCTGCTTTTATAAGGCTCGTGAATGGAACTCTTGTCTGATAAAGATGTACTATTGATCTCTCATTCCACCCCTTCAAGGCCCTTGCATCTTAAATCAAAGTTCAAAGTGAATTTGTGAGCAATATATGTCTCCCTGAGATTCACATCCTTGTGGGCATTCATGGTAAATACAAAGAAACAGAGTGGAATCACTGAAAAACTGCACTAAGATGGACACAAATGTAAAAAAGTCAACAAATTGTGCAAATACAAAAGTAAAAAAAAAATTAATAATAATAAATTAGTAAGTAAATAATAAGTGCTGGGAACATGAGGTGTAGAGTCCTGGAAGATGATGTTTCCCTCCACAGCACTTTACCTGTGATATAACACAATATTCTCTATTTTATTATCACTTTTCCCTTGTACTATTGAATGGTTCCCTAGTGCAATAAGTTGGACTCTTGACCTCACAATCCATCTTGCTATGACCTTGCACCTTATTATCCAACTCCATTGCATTTTCTCTGTAGCTGATACACTTTATCCTGCATTCTGTTATTGTTTTACCTTGTTCTAGCTCAATGCACTGTGTAAAGATTTAATTTGTATGAACAATGTGCAAGTGTTATTCAGGTCATCTTGGTACATGTAAACCAACTGCTGTTCCAATACTCCCTCAGGTACTTATGTATGAAATGATCTCTCTGTATGGCAGGCAAACAAAAGGCTTAGGAGTAGGCCAGTCCAGCCTTTTATGCCGCACAATCCCGGCAAACAATGACAACTCTGAATTAAGCTTAACCTAATCATGGGACAATTTACAATGATCAATTAACCCATCCGGTATACAAGGGAAACCGGAGCACCCAAGGAAAACCCAGGCAATTCATGGGGACGATGTTCTGGTTGTCTCACTGCAGGAAGGATGTGGAAATTATGGAAAGGGTGCAGAGGAGATTTACAAGGATGTTGCCTGGATTAGGGAGCATGCCTTATGAGAATAGGTTGAGCAAACTGGGGCTTTCTCCTTGGAGCGCCAGAGGATGAGAGGTGACCTGATAGAGGTGTAGAAGATGATGAGGGGCATTGATTGTGTGGATAGTTAGAGGCTTTTTCCCAGGGCTGAAATGGCTAGCACGAGAGGACACAGGTTTAAGGTGCTTGGAAACAGGTACAGAGGAGATGTCAGGGGTAAGTTTTTTCACTCAGAGAGTGGTGAGTGCGTGGAATGGGCTGCCGGTGACGATGGCGGAGGTGGATATGATAGGGTCTTTTAAGAGACTCCTGGACAGGTACATGGAGCTTAGAAAAATAGAGAGCTATGTGTAACCCTAGGCAATTTCTAAAGTAAGTACCGGTTCAGCACAGCTTTGTGGGCTGAAGGGCCTGTATTGTGCTGCAGGTTTTCTATGTTTTCTATGTACAGTGAAGCCTTATAGATGGCACCAGAATTAAATTCCAAACTCTGATGTCCCAAGCTGTAATAGTTTGGCACTAACTGCTACACGGCCATAATTCCCAAAATGTAGAACACATTCCATTGGCTTTTCTTGGAATAATTTGTTGATTTATGGTATGTCTCTCAGATAAATGCCGTGTGGTTTCCCTGCCACTTATTGTGAGAATTAGTTAGGTTCAAGTGTGGTTCAATCAACCATACATGAATATTCATGAACACAGCCAAACGAAACAGTGTTACTCGGGGGCCAAGGCGCAAAACAACATACCAACAGTCACATACAGCACAAGGCACATGTAGCACATATAAGACAGCAGTAAAAAATAGGCATACGGACAAAATCTAATCCAGGTCCCTGAGTCCATGAATGTTGCAGCAGTATGCAATTAGTTAACAGGGTAATTAACACTTTGATGTGGCACATTTCTTTCAGTCCAACTTGATGTTCGCTTAGCCACCCCAGGCTAAGGTTATATAAGGGCCGGAGGGGAGAGTGGTTTCAGGCTGCAGGAAGACAGTTCCTTTGCAGGGAGTGGGAAAAGGAAACCAGGTAATTTGCTAACAATTCACCATTCCTGTCAAAGTAAACTCAGCTGTTGCAATGCCCCACTGATCACACACTCATGTTCAAGTTTAGACACTGAAGATATCATCCAAGCCTGGTTTGTATATTCAAAGGACAACCATTCCATGCTCTCTGCAGTTTTTAGGTATTGCTCTGGTTTCTGATTGTACCATCCCAATGCCTCTATGTCCCTTGTCTCCTGCTCCTTGCCTTGGCTCTTTCTCTCCCTCTGTGTGTCTCTCTCCCTTTTTGCCATTCTCTTCCTTTCTTCTCCCCTCTCTCTCTCTTCCTCCCTCACTCTTTCATTTTCTCTCTCTCCCCTCTCTCTTTTCCTATTTCTCTCCCTTTTTCTCTTTCCTGCTTTCTCTATTTCTCTCCTCTCCCTTCCCTCTCTTTCTTTCTCTCTCTCTCTTCCTCCTTTCTTGCTCTCTCCTCTTTCTCCCTCTCTGTTTCTCTACCAGACCCTCCCCTTTCTCACTCCCCCTCTCCTCTCTCTCCCCTCTCTCTCCCCCCTCTCTCTCCCCCTCTCTCCCCCCCTCTCTCCCCCCTCTCTCCCCCCTCTCTCCCCCCTCTCTCCCCCCTCTCTCCCCCCCTCCCCCCCTCTCTCCCCCCCTCTCTCCCCCCTCTCCCCCCTCTCTCCTCCCCCCCTCTCTCTCTCTCCCCCCCCTTCTCTCTCTCTCCCCCCCCCCCCCTCCTGGGGTTGTGTTGTGCTCTTTGTGTGATATATGGGAATTCTAGGAGAATTTTCATATCTGCACCCGGTAACTGCGCTGCAGTAATTTAGAGAACATGTTAAGGAACTAGAGCTGCAGTTTGATAACCTTCATCTCATACAGAATACTGAGGAGGTGGTAGATAGGAGCTACAGGGAGGTAGTCACTCCTAAGTTGTAGGAGGCAAGTACTTGAAGCTTTTTGATTTGTTTTGAGGGGATGCTAGTAATTAATGCTGAGCTGTGGTCGATAAAGAGCATCTTGATGTATGAATCTTTGCTGTTCAGGTGTTCCAGGGTTGAGAAACCAGCCAATGAAATGGTTATTGTTTGGTACACAAATTGGAGAGGATGCAAGTCACTTCTCAGGCAGGATTTCATCACAAACCTCAAAGCATTTTGTTACTGTGGATGTAAATGCTACTAGGCTATCTATAGCCATTGAGGTAGGTTACCATGCTTTTCTTTGGCATCAGTATAATTGAAGACTGCTTAAAACAGGTGGGCATCACAGACTGCCAATGCAACAGGTTAAAGATCTCAGTGAACACTCCAGCCAGTTGATGAGAACAGGTCAGTAGTAACTGAGCAGATACTCCATCTGGGCTGAATGCTTTCCAAGGGTTCACTCCCTGAAGGATGCTCTTGCGTTGGCATCAGAGACTGAAATCACAGAATCATTTGGAGGCTGCGGGAGTGTGTGATGATTCCTCTGCTTTGATGGTCAAGAAAGAAGTGGAAAGTTAGCAAATAGTGAAGTTTTTAAAAATCAACAGAAAGCAACTGAACAAGTCATGAGGAGGGAAAAACGAAATATGACAGTAAGCAAGCCTGTAATATCAAAGAGGGTACAAAAGTTTTTTTTTCAGATATACAAAAAATAACAGTGAATTGAGAATAGATATCCGACTGCTGGAAAGTGATACCAGAGAAGTAGTAAGGGTGGACATGGAAATGGTGAACAAACTAAATAAGAATTTTCCATCCATCTTCACTGTGGAAGTTGCTTGCGGCATGCCAGCATGTCAGGGTCCAGATGTGAGTGTCGTTGCTATTAATAGGGAAAAGGTGCTTGTGAAGCTGAAAGGTCTCATGATAGATAAGTCACCTGGACCAGATGGACTACACTGCAGTGCTTTAAAAGTGTTAGCTGAAGAGATTGAGGAGGCTTCAAGAATCACTAGATTGTGCTATGGTTCCAGAGGACTAGAAAATTTCAAATGACACTCCGCTGTTCAAGAGGAGAGGGAGGCAGAAGAAAGAAAATTATAGGCCAGTTAGCCTGACCTCAGTGGTTCGGAGTCAATTGTTAAGGATGAGGTCTCATCTATTTGGAGGCACGTGATAAAATAAGCCAAATTGTCATTACGGTTTCCTTATGGGGAAATCTTACCTGACAAACCTGTAGGGATTCTTTGAGGAAATAATAAGCAAGATAGACAAAGCAGAATTGGAAGATGTGTACTTGGATTTTCAGGAGGCCTTTGACAAGGTGCCACGCAGGAGGCTGCTCAACAAGATAAGAGCCCATGGATTACAGGAAAGGTACAAGCATGGATAGAGAGCTGCTGATTGGCAGGAGGAAAAGAGTGAGGGTGGTGAACCTGGTTGGTTGTTGGTGAGTAGTGATGTTCCACATGGGTCGGAAGGCAAATACAATGTTAGCATTCATTTTGAGAGCAGTAGAACATGAAAGCAAGGATGTAATGCTGAGGCTTTAGCAAGTGCTGGTGAAGCCTTGCTTGGGGTATTGTGAGCAGTTTTGGTCACCTTATCTGGGAAAGGATGTGCTGTTATTAGATAGGGTTCAGGGAGAGGGGGTTCAGAAGAATAATTCCAGGAATGAAAGTGTTATCATATGAGGAGCATTTGATGTTTCTGGGCCTGTACTTGCCAGAACTTAGAAGAATGAGGGCATAACCTATTGAAACCTATTGAATGTAGAAAGGCCTGAATAGAGTGGATGTGGAGAGGATATTTCCTATAGTGAGGGAGGCCAGGACCAGAGGGCACAACCTTAGAATTGAGGGACGTCCATTTAAAATAGAGATGAGAAGGGATTTCTTCAGCCTGAGGGTGGTGAATCTGTGGAATTCATTACCACAGGTGCGGAGGCCAATCCATTTGGTGTATTTAAGGAAGAGATTGATGGGTCATTGCTTAGTCAGGGTATGAAAGGTTATGGGGAGAAGGCAGGAGAATGGGGTTGAGAGAGAAAATGGATCAGCTGTGATAGAATGGTGGAGCAGACTTAGTGGACTGGATGGCCTAATCCTGCTTTTGTGCTCTTATGGTCTACACACATATAAGCAAACATCCATACGCACACCTCTAAAAGGGTGGACAACCAAACTTAAGCACGTCCATTCAAACAAGTACACTATGATGTGTGCACCTGAGTGCATAAAGATAGAAGCACACTTAGTCACACAAAAACACATACCCATGTACAACTATCAACACACATATGTAGACACATACACACAGCCAAAGAAAAAAGTGTTTTTGTTACGGAGGATCTACATGAGGATCAGTTGCTCTTGTAGATGCTTTGCCTTCCTTACTTTCCATTCACGATCCTGGTCACCTTTTACTTCCATCTTCCCTCGTAAATTACAGATGAGACTTGACTTTCTATGTTTAAATCACATCAATCAGATTTGAGCATCACAGAGACGCAGCAGACAGAGATATTGTATTGACATCTTACAAAACTTAATATCTCGCTTCTGAACATCATTGTTATTATATTTAACTATCAGATGCATAAACCAACAAATTTAGCAATGCATTTTATCAAATCCTAATACTTCTGGGAAGCTGAAGGGATCAGACTTATCTTCTGTAAGCACATTGATTTCATGCTGAATTGAGTTTCCACCAATAGACAGAGCCATCTAACTCCAGACACTCCGATGAATCTCCTGTTCATCTTCTGATAATGCACATCTTATGGCCTTATAATCTAAGACCCCATCCACCTGGACATCTTCTCTTCTCCCTCCTCCCATCGAGCAGAACATATAAAAGCCTGAAAGCACTTACAACCAAGCTCAAAGACAGCCTCTGACTCACTCTTATAAGACTACTGAATAGTCCCCTAGTGTATAAGATGTACTGCTGACCTCACAATTTACCATATTGTGACCTTTCACCAATTTGCCCACCTGTACTGCACTTTCTCTGCAGCTGTTACTCTTTATTCTGCATTCTTTTATTGTTTTCCCTTTGTGCTACCTTCATGCACTGATCTGTGTAATGAAATGATCTGTATGGATTTTTATTCGAAGTCCAGCACAGAACAGGCCCTTCAGCACAATGAGCTGCAGAGCCCAGAAACCCATCAACTTAACCCTAGTCTAATCGCAGAACAATTTACAATGATCAATTAACCGACTACCCGGAATGTCTTTGGACTGTAGGAAGAAACCAGAGCACCCGCAGGAAAACCAAGTGTTCACGGGGAGAACGTACAAATTCCTTACAGACCGTGCCAAAACTGAACTCTTAAATCCAACGGCCCGAGCAGTAATGGTGTTACGCTAACTGCTTTGCTACTGTGACGCCCCAAAATCACATGCAAAGCGAAGCATTTTACTGTACGTGTGACAATAATGATTAAAAAAATTACCCATGTGAAAATGATGATATAATCGGTGATTAGGTTGTTAATATTAACCGGAATGCATGTGGTAGCGTCCCAATAGTTCTATGGGACATTATACATTAATCCAAGAGTGGGGAGTGTGGTGCTTTAAGGTCCTAACCTTTTTCTCTCATTCATTCTTTGGGCTTTTTACTCTCTGTTTCGTGGATGTCTGCAAAGAGTAAGGATTTCAGGTTGTACATTCTCTGATATTAAATTGAAGAGAGCAGACAGAACATCAGTTTAATGTCTCATCTGATAATTACTGCATTAAATTGATTTGAGTAACGTATATGGGTAGTTATCCTCCATTCACTGTGTATTACTGCAAAATTATTCTATTTGCCATCTCTGAGGCTCTATCCTGGACCAATACATGGATACAATCACAAGGATGCACAGCAGTTGCAGCAATTAGAGGTGATTTGATAGCTCACCAAAGACTAGCAACTTGCTGCAGAGGTTCTGTGGAGAGTGTTCTGACTGCTTGCATCACCGTCTGGTATTGAGGCTCCAAAGCACAGGATTGCGAGAATCTGCAGAGGGCTGGAAACTCAGCCACAGTATAACCTTCCCCATCATAAAGGACATCTTCAAAGGGTGGGGGCTCAAGAAGGTTGCATCCACTGTTAAGGACCTCACTATCCAGGATGTACCTTCTTCTCATTACTACCATGAGGGAGGAGGCACAAGGGCCTGAATACACACACTCTGCCATCAGATATCTGAATGGTCCATGAACACTACCCCACTATTCCTCTTTTGGACTATGCATTAATTTAATTGTTTATATTTTGCTTAAATAGTAATTTATCTATCTACTTATTTAATTTTTTTATCATGCATTCTTTCATTTGTTCCTTTATTCATCCACCTATCTAATATTTATCTACCTAGCTAATTTTTTTTGACTTATAACAAATTTTGGTCTGGCAAGTTGGAGATCCAAAGGAAGTGTAAGGCGCTCCTTCCCTCTGCTAGGCTACAGGTTAACCTTGAGCAAGGTGCAGCACCTGCTTAGCCCCCTGATCAGGAACACATGAAGCCATGGAATCAGATGGTGGATGGTCATATGAGCAGCTGGTGCAGATCACAAGTCCTGGTTATGCGACCACTTATGTCAGGCAGACGGTCTCTAAAGGGTATCGATAATGGCTGGTGTCACCCATCCTGTAAAGATACTGCCCAGAAGAAGGCAATGGCAAATCACTTTTGTGGAAAAATTTGCCAAGAACAATAATGGTCATGGATAGACCATAATCGCTAACATCATACAACAGGGCACATAATGATGACGATAATTAGTTGAACATTTTGAGGAGAGATATGAGTAAAGGGTGTCCCAGTAGCTGGGTAAACATTTGGAAGTAATCACCGAACTGGTTGGTATTGATTTAATACTGGATGTGACAATGTTGGCAACATCGATGGAAAGAATAAACAGTAAATGTTTTGAGCTGAGACCCTGATGAAGGGATCAAGTCAAGTTTAATGTCATTTATATGCATATATATATAACATATATAACCATATAATTTATATAGAAACAAGACAACATTTCATCGAACCAGGTGTACAGCACAGTAGTACACATAGCACACATTACACATGATAACTTATGAAGGCGAGGATGAAATTTATAGATGAATTACACATAAATAACAAACTAAAGTGCATTAATATTAAATATTGTACTGGAATATATCAAACAATGACACTTCAAATATGATGTGGCAGGGAGTTCAGAAGCCTAATGGCCTGGCGGAAGAAACTGTTTCTCATCCTAACTGTTCTTGTTTTTATGCAGTCTCCTGCTCGATGGTAGAAAGTCAAAGAGGATGCTGGATGGATGGGTGGGTGAGATCCTTAATAATACTAAGGATGATCCTCTCAGCTGTTCGCACAGACCTTTGTAGGAACTTCTGATCTGATGCTCATCTACTCCCACACCAGATGGAGATGCAATTTGTCAGGACTCTCTCAATGGTGCTCCTGTAAAACACAGTTAAGATGGTGGTCGGGGGGAGTCTTGCTTACCTCAGTCTTCTTAGCAATTGGGGGTGCTGCTGTGCCTTCTTGTTCAGGGAGGTGATATTAAGGGACCAGGTGGGATCATCCATGATGTGAACTCCCAGGAACTTGGTGCACTTAACTCTTTCTTCAGAGAAGCCCTGTAGCCATGTATTCACAGAGGGGGAAGGTTCATATGCAACTTCCTGAAGTCCACAATAATTTGATTTGTCTTCTCCACTTTCAGGCTTATGTTGTTCTGCTCATACCAATCCACCAGCGCTCTTTGTCATTTGGGGTTTTTAAGGGGTCCAATTATGTTTCTTATTTTTGTTGCTGTCTATAAGGAAACAAATCTCGTGGTTATTCTAGATACTTTGATAATAAATGCACTTTGATCTTCGAAATTTGAAAAATTGCACACAAAAGAAAATAAAAGATATACACTAGAATTTATGAAAAGCTATATATAAACAATAATTGACAAACAACCATTGTGCAAAAGAAGACAAATCATGCAAATGATAAAAATAATGTAAATACATAACACTGAGAGCTTGAGCTACAAAGGCCTTGAAAGTGAATCTAGAAGTTATGGAATTAGTTCAGAGTTAAGGTGAGTGAAGTTATCTATGTTGTTGTGTATTTAATATTTGAGTAACATTTGAGAAATATTGTAAACATGTAAGCATTCCTTGTTGTTACATAATGCATAGAGGGTAAAAGTATGTAAATGGCATTCACCACCTCACTACCATGCACATAAAAATAAAAATGAAGGACACACGTCTATCTCGTGGTTCCTTGCCTTTCTTGCAATTTTTAAAAATGTTTTGGAGTTACAAAACTTGGGGTCCAAGCAGACAGCTCCCTGAAAGTGACTACACAGGTTGATAGGGTGGTTAAGAAGGCATATGGCTTGCTTGCTGTTATTTGTCAAGACACTGAGTTCAAAAGTCAGGAAGTTTTGTTGCAGTTTTATAAAACATCAGATAGGCCACAACTGGAGCATTGTGTGCAGTTCTGGTCACCACATTATAGGAAGGATGTTGAAGCTTTGGAGAGGGTGCAGAGGGTTACTGCCTAGATTACAGGTCATGTGTTAGAATGAGAGGCTGGACAAACTTGGATTGTTTTCTCTGGAGCGGCTGAGGCTGAGGGAGATCTGATAGATAGATACTTTATTCATCCCCATGGGGAAATTCAACTTTTTTCCAATGTCCCATACACTTGTTGTAGCAAAACTAATTACATACAATACTTAACTCAGTAAAAAATATGATATGCATCTAAATCACTATCTCAAAAAGCATTAATAATAGCTTTTAAAAAGTTCTTAAGTCCTGGCGGTAGAATTGTAAAGCCTAATGGCATTGGGGAGTATTGACCTCTTCATCCTGTCTGAGGAGCATTGCATCGATAGTAACCTGTCGCTGAAACTGCTTCTCTGTCTCTGGATGGTGCTATGTAGAGGATGTTCAGAGTTATCCATAATTGACCGTAGCCTACTCAGCGCCCTTCGCTCAGCTACCGATGTTAAACTCTCCAGTACTTTGCCCACGACAGAGCCCGCCTTCCTTACCAGCTTATTAAGATGTGAGGCGTCCCTCTTCTTAATGCTTCCTCCCCAACACGCCACCACAAAGAAGAGGGCGCTCTCCACAACTGACCTATAGAACATCTTCAGCATCTCACTACAGACATTGAATGACGCCAACCTTCTCAGGAAGTACAGTCGACTCTGTGCCTTCCTGCACAAGGCATCTGTGTTGGCAGTCCAGTCTAGCTTCTCGTCTAACTGTACTCCCAGATACTTGTAGGTCTTAACCTGCTCCACACATTCTCCATTAATGATCACTGGCTCCATATGAGGCCTAGATCTCCTAAAGTCCACCACCATCTCCTTGGTCTTGGTGATATTGAGACGCAGGTAGTTTGAGTTGCACCATATCACAAAGTCCTGTATCAGTTTCCTATACTCCTCCTCCTGTCCATTCCTGACACACCCCACTATGGCCGTGTCATCAGCGAACTTCTGCACATGGCAGGACTCCGAGTTATATTGGAAGTCTGATGTGTACAGGGTGAACAGGACCGGAGAGAGTACGGTTCCCTGCGGCGCCCCTGTGCTGCTGACCACCGTGTCAGACCTACAGTCTCCCAACCGCACATACTGAGGTCTATCTGTCAAGTAGTCCACTATCCAATCCACCATGTGAGAGTCTACTCCCATCTCCGTTAGTTTGTGCCTTAAGATCGTGGGCGGTAATGGGAGGTGTAGATAGAATGGACAGAGAGTATCTTCTTTCCAAGGGTAGAAATATCAAATGCCAGAGGGCATGCTTTTAGGTGAGAGGGGATAATTTCAAAGGAGATATGAGGGGGAAGTTTTTACGCAAGGTGTGGTGGGTGCCTGGAATGTGCTGCCTGGGGTGATGGTAGAGACAGATGTATTAGACACTTTTAACAGATGTTTAGATTGGCACATGAATGGAAGGATATGGACATTGTGTAGGCAGAGGGCATTAATTTAGTTAACCATTTGATTACTAATTTCAGTTGGTTCAGCACAAAATTGTGGGCCAAGGGGCCTGTTCCTGGGCTGTACTGTTCTGTATTCTATGATAGAGTTCTGATGTTTTCACCATGGAGAATCCCATTTCTTGGGGAATGTTCTTCCAACTTTCAAAGGTGCATCCATTATTAAAGTATACAGCTCTGAAATTCTTCTTCTCCAGATAGCCATGAAACCAAGAGAGAAAAGAATAACAGCATGAGCATCAACCCCCAAATCCCCCCTTCCCACACAAAAAATGAACAAAAATGGAATGGGCACATCGACCCACAAATACCCCTCCCCAACACAAAATAAACGAGAAAGATCAGGTGAAAAACACAGACTAGAATAAACCATAAGGCTGAAAAAGTCTACAGTCCAAGTCCATAACCAAAACTCATAAAACCTGGGTATCATTCTCCAGCACAACAGCAGGCCTTTCCCTCAGCGAGTGATCCCACCAACAATCAAAAGGCAGTTTCCCCTCTTCGACAGCAGAGCAATCCCCAGCGATAAAAGGGAAAATTACTGTTCTTGTCTTTCAAACCAATGTTGGCATCCATTAGTAGGAAAATAAGAAAAATAAAAGATAAGTTTTGTTGTCATATGTAAGTTGAAATATCAAAGCATGCAGTGAACTGTATCATTTCTCGCGAGTGACCAACACAGTCTGGGAATGTGCTGCAGGCAGTCTGCAGGAGTTGTTACATTTCTCATGCCAACATCGCATACCCGTAACTTACTCGCCATAACCCACAGGACTTTGGAATGTGGGAGAAACCGGGGCACCTGGAGGAAATCCACGCGGTCATGGGCAGAATGTACAAAGTCCTTACAGACAGCTGTGGGGATCGAAGCCTGGCACTACTACACTAACTGTTGCACTGCCTTGTCACCAAGCAGGTGTAGAGACAACCCATGTCTGAAGCATTCCAAGTGCCATGGCAACTTTAATAACTCTTGTCTGTCAGCCCATAATTTCTATGACCTTGAAAATTCAAACAACACAGTGTGTGGTTTATCAAGCCTTCAGCAGATGGTCGTATATTAAGTTCAAGTTCAGTTTATTATCATTCAGCTGTATGCATGAAACAATGCTCAATGCAGAATATATAACTACACACATAACACAACTCATAAAGTAACACAGCACAGACAACTCGTAATCAGGAGCACTCACATCAACTGACTGTTGGAAATGCATACCGATTGTGTGCATGCACATCAATGTATACGTGCACACATGATAATGCATACAGTGAGATACAGGGAGAGTAGACGGGGACACAGAAGTCAGACGATGAGATACAGAGTCTGGGAAAATGGGGAGAGATGAGATGGTGATATACAGGGAGATTGGACAGAGAGGTCAGACAGTGAGACTGTGGGAAAATGGACAGAGATGGGATGATAAAACACAGGGAGATTTGACAGTTAGATTCAGAGAGGTCAAGATGGTGAGACTGGAAGATGGATAGAAATAAGTCCTGACGAAGGGTCTCGGCCCAAAACGTTGACTGCTCATTTCAACGGATGCTGTCCGACCTGCTGAGTTCATCCAGCTTTTTTGTACGTCTTGATTTAACCACAGCATCTGCAGGATACTTTGTGTTTAGAAATAAGAAAGTTTGACACAGCAAGACTACATTCCAGTAAATACATATAAGCACACTTACATACCTACATACAGTACACATACCACATAAACAACTATGCACAAAACTACATATAGAAATATTCATCTGCATAAATCTATAGAATTGCAACCGTGCATACAAATATACACGTATGTACCTATGTGTATATGAAGACATTCACACTTAGGCTACATATGAATTAACACACACACACACATACACACACACACTGTTCAATTGATGATGAACAACAATACTGTTGTGCTCAGACACACAGAGAATCCGTCCCTGATGACATAAAACTGAACAAAACAGAAATTGCACCAAAGTAGAGTAAGAGCACAAGGGAGCAGAGATGCATACAATTATCTGAATTGAGGGTCTCAGAGGAAAGACTAAAGACTGCACTGATTAATTATCATCTGGATCTCTGGGGCAGAACTCAGCTGGGCTCCTTCTATCCTTATTCTAAAATCTCTTGTAATTGTTATACTTGAGCATTGGAAAGCGTCTGTATGAAAAACAGAAGCCAGGCAATGTTTCAACCTTTTTTGCCTGCATTACTATCTATCTATCTATTAATTTTCTTTCTTTCTTTTTCTCTCCCTCCTCTATATCCATCTGTCCCTTTATCCTTCTCTCTTTTCTCTCTCCCCCTCTCTCTCTCTCTCTCTCTCTCTCTCTCTCTGTCTGCCTGTCTCCCTCACAGCCCCTCTCCTCCCACTCTTACCCTCTCTTTCCATCCCTCTCTGTCTTTTACTCCAATTCACGCAATTTTCTTTTCCCCTTTTATAATACTTTTTCTTCTCATTCCCTTTTAGCTTGCTGCCTCACTGTTATGTATAAAGTTAAGGCTTATTTGTCATGTAAATTTAAACATCAAAACATACAGTGAAATGCGTCCTTCATGTCAACGACCAACAGAGTCCGAGGATGAACTGGGGGCAGCCATATTTCTGTTGGCAACATCACATGCCTACAATTTACTAACCATAACAGTATGAGGTATAGGAGCAGAATTAGGTTATTCAACATTTCAAGTCTTTTCCGCCTCTCCACCATGGCTCATCCATCATCCCCCTCAAGCACATTCTCCTGCTTCTCCCTATAATCCTTGATGCTCTGATTAATCAAAAATCTATCAAATTCTGCCTTAAATATACCAATGTCACAGCCATCTGTGGCAATGAATTCCACAGATTCACCACCCTCTTATTAAAGAAATTCCTCCTCATTTCTGTTCTAAATGGGTGTCCTTCTATTATGAGGCTATACTTTCTGTTTCTTCCTCTATAGGAAACATATTTTCCACATCTACTCTATCCACACCATTCAATATTTGATAGGTTTCAGTGAGATCCCCTGTGGTCTTCTAAACAGGCCCAGAGCCATCAAACATGCCTCATGTGTTAAACCTCACATTCCTGGGATCATTCTCATGACCTCCTTTGGAATCTCTCCAATGGCAGCACATCTTTTTGTTAAATAAGGGGCCCAAAATTACTCACAATACTCCAAATGTAGCCTCACCAGTGCTTTATAAAGCTTCAACATTACACCTTTGCTTTTATTTTCTAGTTCTTTACCCTCTGGCTAAAGAAATTCCTCTTCATCTCTGTTCTAATTGGATGTCCCCCTTCTGAGACAGTGCCCTCTGGTGCTAGACTCAACCACCATAGAAAACATCCTGTCTACATTCTCTGTATCTAGGCCTTTCAAAATTTGATAGGTTCCATTGAAATCCCACTCGGTCTTCAAAATTTTAGTGGGTATAAGCACTTCTCATATGATAAGACTTTAATTCCTGGAATCATTTTTGTAAACCTCCTTTAAACACTCTCCAATGTTATCCGCCCAAGACTTTCTGCAGTCTCCCTGCTTCTTCAACATTACCTGCCCCTCCACTTACCTTCATATCATCCAGAAACTTGGCCACAAAGCCATCAGTCATGTTATCCAAATCATTGACCCACAATATCAAAAGAAATGGTCTCAACACCAACCCCTGAGGAACATCACTAGCCACTGGCAGCCAATCTGAAAAGGTTCCCTTTTTTTCCCACTGTCTGCTTCCTGTCAATCAGCCAATGCTTTATTCATGTTAGTATCTTCCTTGTAATACCTTCTGAAAATCTACGTACACAAAATCCACTGTTTATCCTGCTTGGTATTTCCTCAAAGAATTCCAAGACTTGTAAGACAAAATTTTCCCTTAAGGAAACTATACTGACTTTGGCCTTTTTTTTTTTCATCATATGTCTCCAAATAACCTGGATATTCATCTTTAAAAATAGACTCCAGCACCTTCCCAACAACTGAAGTCAGGCTAACTGCCCGATAATTACTTTTCTTCTTAAATTGTGGAATAATATTTACAACTTTCGAGTCCTCCGGAATCATGCCAGAAACTAGTAATTCTTGAAAGTTCATTACTAATCCTTCCATAATCTCTTCCAGCTACCTCTTTCAGGACCCTGAGGTGCAGTACGTCTGGTCCAGGTAACTTATTCATCTTCTGACCTTTCAGCTTCCAAATCACCTTCTCTCAAGTAATAGCAACTGCACTCACTTCTGCCCCCTGCTACTCTTGAATTTCTGGCATACTGCTACAATGAATACTGATGCAAAATCCTTATTCACTTCTTCCAAAATTTCCTTGTCTCCTATTACTACCTCTCCAGCATTATTTTCAAGCAGTCCAATATCTACTCTCTCTTCTCTTTTCAGCTTTATGTATCTGAAAAAGAAACATCAGCGTTCTTACCTTCATATTTCAACTTTTCCCTCTTTATGACATTTTAATTGCCTTCTGTTGTTTTCATAAGTTTTCCAATCCTCTGATTCCTTAAGGACTGGGTAAGGGAACTGGAGATGCAGCCCAATGACCTTTGTCTGGTCAGGGAAAGTAAGGAGGTGATAGAGAAGAGCTATAGGCAAGTAGTCAGGGAGACAGGTAAGTGGGTAACAGTCAGGATAGGGAAGGGCAAGAGCCAGATATTAGAGAATACCCCAATGGCTGTCCCCCTTAACAATAACTACTCCTGTTTGAGTACTGTTGTGGGGGTTGGCCTACCTAGGGGAAGCTACAGTTGCCACACCTCTGGCAAAGAGTCTGGCACTATGCCTCAGAAGGGTAGGAAAGGAAGAGGATGGCAGCAGCGATAGGGGACTCTATAGTTAGGGGGTCAGACAGGTGATTCTGTGGATGTAAAAAAGAAACATGGCTGGTAGCTTCCCTCCTAGGTACCAGGGTCCAGGATGTTTCTGATCGCATCCACGATATCCTGAAGTGGGAAGGAGAACAGCCAGAGGTTGTGGTACATATTGGTACCAACAACATAGGTAGGAAAAGGGAGGAGGTCCTAAACACAGACTACAGGGAGTTAGGAAAGAAGTTGAGAAACAGGACTTCAATGGTAGTAATCTCGGGATTACTGCCTGTGCTACGTGACAGTAAGTATAGAATGAGGTGGAGGATAAATGCGTGGCTGAGGGATTGGAGCAAAAGGCAGGGATTCATATTGCTGGATCATTGAGACCTCTTTTGGGGCAGGTGTGACCTGTACAAAAAGGACGGGTTGCACTTGCATCCCAAGGGGACCAAAATCCTTGCGGGAAGGTTTGCAAAGGCTATTGGGGAGAGTTTAAACTAGAATTGCTGGGGGGGGGGGGGGGGGTGGGAACCAAACTGAAGTGATGAAGGAAGAGGCAGTTGGCTCACAAATAGAGAAAGCTTGTAGGCAGTGTGAGAGGGAGGATAGGCAGGTGATAGGGAAGGGATGCGCTCAGACCGATGGTTTCAAATGTGTCTATTTTAATGCAAGAAGCATCATGAACAAAACGGATGAGAGAGCGTGGATCAGTACTTGGAGCTATGATGTTGTGGCCATTACAGAGACTTGGATGGCTCAGGGGCAGGAATGGTTACTTTGAGGGCCAGGCTTTAAATGTTTCAGAAAGGACAGGGAGGGAGGCAAAAGAGGTGGGGATGTGACACTGTTGATCTGAGAGAATGTCACGGCTGCATAAAAGAAGGAAGTTATGGAGGGATTGTCTATGGAGTCTCTGTGGGTGGAAGTTAGGAACAGGAATGGGTCAATAACTCTACAGGGTGTGTTTTGTAGACCACCTAAAAGTAATAGGGACATCAAGCAGCAGATAGGGAGGCAGATTCTGGAAAGGTGTAATAATAACAGGGTTGTTGTGGTGGGAGATTTTAATTTCCCAAATATCGATTGGCATCTCCCTAGAGTGAGGGGTTTAGATGGAGTGGAATCTGTTAAGTGTTTTCAGGAAGATTTCTTGACACAATATGTAGATAAACCCACAAGAGGAGAAGCTGTACTAGATCTGATAATGGGAAATGAACCTGGTTAGGCATCAGATTTCTCAGTGAAGAGCATTTTGGAGACAGTGATCACAATTCTATCTCCTTTACTATAGCATTGGAGAGGGATAGGAACAGACAAGTTAGGAAAGTGTTTAATTGGAGTAAGGTGAAATATGAGGATATCAGCCAGGAACCTAGAAGAATAAAATGGGAACAGATGTTCTCAGGGAAACATATGGAAGAAATGTGGCAAATGTTCAGGGGATATTTGCGTGGGGTTCTGCAAAGCTACATTCCAATAGGACAGGGAAAGGATGGTAGGGCACAGGAACTGTGGAGTACAAAGGATGTTGTAAATCTAGTCAAGAAGAAAAGCAGAGCTTATGAAAGGTTCAAAAAGACAGGTAATGATAGAGATCTAGAAGATAATACGACTAACAGGATGGAGGTTAAGAATGAAATTAGGAGAACCAGAAGGAGCCATGAGAAGGTCTTGGCGAGCAGGATTAAGGAAAAGCCCAAGGCATTCTACAAGTATGTGAAGAGCAAGAGGGTAAGATGTGAGAGAATATGGCCAATCAAGTGTGACAGTGGAAAAGTGTGTATGGAACTGGAGGAGATAGCAGACTTAATGAATATTTTGCTTCAGTATTCACTACGGAAAAGGATCTTGGCGATTGTAGGGATGACTTGCAGCGGACTGAAAAGCTTGAGCATGTAGATATTAAGGAAGAGGATGTCCCAGAGCTTTTGCAAAGCATCAAGTTAGATAAGTCACCGGGACCAAATGGGATATACCCCAGGCTACTGCGGGAGGCGAGAGAGGAGATTGCTGAGCCTCTGGCAATGATCTTTGCATCATCAGTGGGGATGGGTGACGTTCCGGGGGTTGCACATGTTGTTCCCTTATTCAAGAAAGGGAGTAGAGATAGCCCAGGAAATTATAAGGTCCCCTATGCAAGGTTTATTGGGAAAGTAAGGAGGCATGGGATGCAAGGGGACATTGTGGATCCAGAACTGGTTTGCCAACAGAAGGCAAAGAGTGGTTGTAGACAGGTCATATTCTGTATGGAGGTCAGTCACCAGTGGACTGTCTCGGGGATCTGTTCTGGGACCCTTACTCTTCATGATTTTTATGAAGGAGCTGGATGAGGAAGTGGAGGGATGGGTTAGTAAATTTGTTGGTGACATAAAGGTTGGGGGTGTTGTGGGGAGGGCTGTCAGAGATTACAACGGGACATTGCTAGGATGGAAAAGTGAGCTGAGAAGTGGCAGATGGAGTTCAACCCAAATAAGTTCTAAGTGTGAGGTGGTTCATTTTGGTAGTTCAAATATAATGGCAGAATATAGTATTAATGGTAAGCATCTTGGTGGTGTGGAGGATCAGATGGATCTTGGGGTCCGAGTCTATAGGACACTCAAAGCTGCTGCGCAGATTGACTGTATGGTTAAGAAGGAATATGGTACATTGGCCTTCATCAGTCATGGGATTGAGTTTAAGAGCTGAGAGGTAATGTTGCAGCTACATAGGACCCTGGTCAGACCCCACTTGGAGTACTGTGCTCAGTTCTGGTTGCTTCACTATTGGAAGGATGTGGAAACCATAGAAAGGGTGCAGAGGAGATTTACAAGGATGTTGCCTGGATTGTGGAGCATGCCTTATGAGAATAGGTTGAGTGAACTCGGCTTTTTTTCCTTGGAGCGATGGATGATGAGAAATGACCTGATGGAGGTGTATAAGATGATGAGAGGCATTGATCATGTGGATAGTCAGAGGCTTTTTCCCAGAACTGAAATGGCTAGCATGAGAGGGCACAGTTTTGAGGTGCTTGAAGTAGGTACAGAGGAGATGTCAGGAGTAAGTATTTTTATGCAGAGAGTGTTGAGTGCATGGAATGGGCTGCTGCTGACAGTGGTGCAGGCAGAAACGACTGTGTCTTTTAAAAGACTCGTGGATATGTACATGGAGCTTAGAAAAATAGAGTGCTATGGGTAACCCTAGGTAATTCCTAAGGTAAGGATATATTCAGCACAGCCTCGTGGGCCGAAGAGCCTGTTTTATGCTTTAGGTTTTCTAAGTTCTATGTTCTAATGAAATATGTTTCTTTATACAACATCAAATCCAGAATAGTCCTCCCCTGGTGGACTCAGCCAGAAGAGTTCTAACAGCCATCTGGTAGCATTCTGCAAATTCCCTCACTTGGGATCCAAAATCAGCACCAATCTGATTTTCCTAAACTATCATCTCTCCCCTTACTTTCTGAGCCACAATCAATGCCAGAGACCAGTTGCTGCAGCTTCCCCCGGTAGGTTGTTCCTCCCCAACAGTCTCCAAAGTGGTATACTTAGTATTGAGGGGAATGGCCACAGGATTACTTTGCATAGGGTGCCCATTTACTTTCCCTCTCCTGACAGTAAGCCAGGTGCCTGCCTCCTGCAACTTAGGGGCAACTACCTCCCTGTAGCTTCTATTTACCACCTCCTCTGTTTCCTGTATGAACTGAACACCATCGAGCTGCAGCTCCATTTCCTGAACACGTTCTCAGAGGAGCTGCAGCTCTGTGCACCTGGTGCAAATATGGTTATCCGGAATTCCCACACCTCACACACAGGTCACAACGTAGCACCTGGAGACATTTTCACTGCTCAAACTGTGTAGCAACAGATGAAGGTTGAAGAATAAAGAAGAAGAAACTTACCAGATACATACCTTGCTAAAGCCCATTCTCGCTGAAGCCTGAAGAGCCAAAGCCTCCCCGGGCTAACACTGTCCACCCCAACAATGGCCACTCTTCTTGCCTCTGCCTTATTTTAATTTGCCGTTACAAATAAACTGTGATTCAATTAGGCCACCAGAAAAAATGGCAAAAGTCCAAGAAAACTTTTTTAAAAACTCACTCACAGACTGTGAGTTGCCTCTTCTCTCATCCACAATTTGATGGGCCACTTGTTATTTCCTTAGTGAATTCCAACAGATTTGTCAGGCAAGATTTCTCCTTTATAGAACCTTGCTGACTTTGGCCTATTTCATCATGTGCCTTCAAGTACTCTAAACCCTCATCCTTAATAATAGACTTCAGCATCTATCCAACCACTGAAGTCAGGCTAACTAGCCTATTATTTCCTTTCTTCTGCTTCTCTCTCTTCTTAAAGAGTGGAGTGACATTTGCAATTTTCCAATCCATTCCAGAATCCAGTGATCATTACCAATGTCTCTACAATCTCTTAGCTAACTGTTATAGAACCCTGAGGTGTAGTCCATCTGCTGCAGGTGACTTACCTACCTTCAGACTTTTCAACTTCCCAAGCACCTCATTCTTAGCAATAGCGAGGTCACACTCTCTTCTGTCTCCTGATAATCTCACATTTCTGGCGTTCTGCTAGTGTCTTCCATGCTGAGGAATGGCACAAAATACTTATTAAGTTGGTTTGAAATTGGTTTGTCCCCCATTACTGCCTCTCCAGTGTCATTTTCCAGCAGTGTGATATCCACTCTTGTCCCTCTTTTACTCTTTATATCTCTGAAAAAGATAATATCATTTTTATATTATTGTCCAGCTTCCATTCTTATTTCATCTATTCTTTCTTTATAGCTTTTTAGTTGCCTTCTGTCGTTCTTTAAATCTCCCCAATTCTCTAACTTCCCACTAATTTTTGCTATATTAAATGCCCTCTCTTTTGCTTTTATACTGTCTTTGACTTCACTTGTCAGCCACGGTTGCCTCACTCTTCCTTTAGAATACTTCTTTATCTTTGGGACGTATCCATCCTTTGCCTTCAGAATTGATCCCAGAAACTCCGGCCATTGTTCTGCTGTCATCCTTGTAAGTGCCCCCTTCCAATCAACTTTGGTCAGCTCTTCTCTCATGCCTCTGTAATTCCCTTTAACCCATTGTAATACAGGTACATCTGGAACAAAAAAACTTACTTCAGACAAGCATCTGTGATTTCCAAAGCATGTTCTCACTTAAGCCCCTTAAGCCAAAGCCGGACCACTCTAACGTTGCCTCATTCCATCCTGTACGTCTTTGGAATATGACAGGAAGTCAGAGCCCCAGGAGGAAACCCATGTAGTCACTGGGAGAACATATAAACTCTTTACAGACAGTGGCAGGAATCAAACCCTAGTCAGTGATTGCTTACATTGAAATGCATTGTGCTAACCTGGCTAGTTTAAATCTCATGTCCAGTGAAGTTTAAACTAGCAAGGTTAGCACAGGACCACAAGAAATGGCATTTTGTGTCAAGACCTTGCATCAGAATTGCCAGCTACTGCCTGATCTGCTGAGCTCTTCCTGCAGTTTTTTTTTACTCCGGTGCTGTATCTTTAAGTAAATAAACAAATCAAATAGATTTGGTATGTCATTAAAGAGTCTTGCAAATTTCTGCAGATGCAGTACACCTTGGAGTGCATTGTGACTGGTATGGAAGCTCCAATGCACAGTGTCACAAGAGGCTACTGAGGGTGTAGGTTCAGCCAGCTCCATCATGAACACAATCCTCTCAACCATCAAGGACATCTTCAAGATCTTTTCTGCCTCAGGAAGGTTGCATCCATCATTAAAGATGCTCAATATCCAGGACATGCCTTCTTCTCATTACGACCATCAGGGAGGAAGTACAGGAACCTGAAGCCAAACACTCAAATATTCGGGAACGGTATCCACAGTCTCCTGCATCCCTCGTCTCTGAGGTATCTGCAGGTTGTGAGTTTACTGGTGATTGAGCTTTGCATTCAAAGTTCTTGAACAAACGTTGTTTTTTGTTAGGTCAACAGTCCTGAGAGTCTTGTGATTTTGAGCCAGTCAGTTCTAGCTTCAGTTCCCATTCCAGAAATTTGAGCCGGCAAGCAAGAGATATGTCGCATTACCATGAGGTGCTGCATTGTCAAATGTGCCAGGTTTCTAATGAATCATTGAACTGAGGACTTGAATGCTCAGGTAGTTGTAATAGATCACAGTCATGATTCTATATGGAACAGGCCTTTCATTCGCTGAGTTCATGCCATGAAAGCATGCCATTGGTGATAGACTCATGGAGTCACAGAGCATTACAGCTCAGAAAAAGGCCCTTCAGCCCACAAAGCCTGGGCTGAATAATTATTCTGCATAGTCCATTGATCTACATCTGGATCATAGCCTTCCATATCCCTCCCATTTATGCACCTATCCAAACTTCTCTTCAATGTTGAAATCAACGTCACACCCACCATTGCTGCTGGTACCTCTCACATCCTACACAGCCCTCTGAGTGAAGAAGGTCCCTTATGCTTCATGAAGAGTTTGAAGAGATTTACTATGTCACAGAGCATTCTGACTGGTTGCATCACCTTCTGGTATCGCAAGAGGCTGCAGAAGGTTATAGACTCAGCCAGATCCATCATGGGCACAATCTTCCCCAGCATTGAGGACGTCTTCATTAGGCAGTGCCTCAAGAAGGCGGCATCCATCAGTAAAGATCCTCACCACCTGATACATGCACTTTTCTGATTACTACCATTGAGGAGAAGGTATGCCTGAAGACATACACTCAACATTTTAGGAACAAATTGCAATTAAAAATTTTTTTGAAAATTTTTTTTGCAAAAAGAGCAAAATAGTGAGGTAGTGTTCATGGGTTGATGGACCATTAAGCAACTTGATGCTAGAAGGGAAGAAGTTGTTCCTGAAACATTGAGTGTATATGCCCAGACTCCTGGATATTCTCATTGATGGGCATAATGAGAAGATGCATTGGCCTGGATGGTGAGTGTTCCCAGAGATGAATGCCACCTCTTGAGTCATTAGCTTTTAAAGGTGTTCTCAATCTTCTATGTGACTGCATCTATATGTTGGTCCCATGGTTGATTTTTCGATGTTAATGCTGAAGAACTTGAAGCTGCTCTCCCTTTCCACTGTAAAGATTGCTCAACACCACTTCCTCCAGAACTATTAATAAATGGCAATAATTCCCAACATTGTCAACAGTGCCCTTGTCCTATAATTAAATTAAAAATAACATCACTTCACTGACTGCAAAGTGCATGCTGATGTTGTGAAAGTGGCTATGTAAATGGTTTTCTCATTAAATAGTTTGTCAATGTCCAAATTAATTGCAGGCAGGTAAATTGTTCTGCACAGCATTTCAAGAGGCACAATCCTCTCTGATGCTTGTGGACTGTTGTTCAGACTTCTACAGTTATAGTGGGTTCCTAGAGTTTGTTAGTGACTGCTTCTTAGACCTAAAATTGATGGTGTCAGATGTCAAGATGGTAAACACGTTACTAGTTAAACCATTCTGAATCCAGGTTCAAGAACAATCTGATGACAAACCTCAGGCAGTCCCCCGGGTTACAACGGTGTTCTGGTCCTGAGAACTGCCCATAACTCATTTGTAAGTCAGAGATGAATACGGCGCACGACAGACGGTCATAGGGTCACCAATGATGGAAGAGTAAAGAGACACAGAATAGCAGTCCCTAGCCAGCCTCACCGACTTATTGAGTGAGCGACTGAGTGTGCTCAGCACTCCTGACCCCGCTTGGTTCCACCCTCTCAAACAACTGAGATTCAGTTGTTGGTGTCCAGAGGAAAGAAGGCACATAAAAATCCTTGTTCTCAACTGACAGAGAATGCCTAGACGCCTGCAGCAGCTGGCAAGTTCATCCCACTGATCTCCTAAATGCTCACTTGCATGGTTTGGGCTGTCCATAAGATAGGTGTTTATAACTCATGGGGGACTTGTACATCTAAAGCAAGCTTAGTTCTGGTTAGCAACATACAAACACAAAATGCTGTAGGAACTCAGCACGTCAGACAATTTCTATGGAGGGAAACGGACAGCCAACATTTTGGGCCAAGACCTTCCACAGTTTTGGTTACTTCCTCAAAAAATTCAGGGCAACCAGTTTCTTGTGTTCCGAACACTAACTCTGCCACAAAGCAGAAGTGTTTCAAAAAGTAATCACATCTTTAAAAAAAATTATCCTTTATGTATCTTTTTTTTAATGTTGTAAATTGGTAACCACAACTTAATTTATGCAATTGGAAATCAATCACAACACAAGTGAGCAGAATTAATCCAAAAAAAGTAAGTAAGCATTTAAGTTAAAGAAAGTTAATTAGAAGTAGTATATGGGGAACAAGGTCTGCTTTTTCTTTTAAGCATAATTCACAAAATAAAGTAAAAAGAAAATGCACTCAGTTGCCACTAATAAAGTGGCTACTGAGTGTGTGTTCCTGGTCTTCTGCTGCTGTAGCCCATCCATTTCAAGGTTTGACATGTTGTGCATTCAGAGATGCTCTTCTGCACACCACTGTTGTAACACATGGTTATTTGACTTACTGTTGCCTTCTTGTCAGCTTGACCAATTTGGCCATTCTCCTCTGACCTCTCATTAATAAGGTATTTTCACCTACACAACTGCCACTCACTGGATTTTTTTTGCATTTTGCTCCATTCTCTGTAAACTCCAGAGACCGCTGTGTGTGAAAATCCCAGGAGATCAGCAGTTTCTAAGATACTCAAACCACTCTGTCTGGCATCAATAATTATTCCACAAAGTTACAGAACACATTTCTTCCCCATTTTGATGTTTGGTATGAACACACTGAACCTCGTAACCATGTCTGCTTGCTTTAATACATTGAGTTGCTGCTTCATAACTGGCTGATTAGATATTTGCATTAATGAGCAAGTGTACAGGTGTATCTTATGAAGTGACCACTGGGTGTATGTTCAAAAGTTTGAATGCAAAATATAGTAACACACACAAAATGCTGGTGGAACGCAGAAGGCTAGGCAGCATCTATAGGAAAAAGCACTGTTGACGTTTTGGGGCGAGAACCTTCGTCAGGACTAACTGAAAGAAAAGATAGTAAAAGATTGAAAGTGGGAGGAGGAGGGGGAAATCAGAAATGATAGGAGACGACAGGAGGGGGAGGGATGAAGCTAAGAGCTGGAAAATTGATTGGCAAAAGGAATACAGAGCTAGAGAAAGGAGAATATCATGGGATGGGAGGCTAGGGAGAAAGAAGGGGGGGGGGAACATCAGAGGGAGATGGAGAACAGGCAAGGAGTTATTGTGAGAGGGACAGAGAGAGGGAAAAGAGAAAAAATGAAAAACCAAACAAATAAATAAATCAGGGATGGCGTAAGAAGTGGGGGGGCATTAACGGAAGTTAGAGAAGTCAATGTTTGTGCCATCAGGTTGGAAGTTACCCAGCCGGTATATAAGGTGTTGTTCCTCCAACCTGAGTGTGGCTTCATCTCGACAGTAGAGGAGACCATGGATAGACATATCAGAATGGGAATGGGACGTGGAATTAAAATGTGTGGCCACTGGGAGATCCTGCTTTCTCTGGCAGACAGAGCATAGGTGTTCAGCGAAACGGTCTCCCAGTCTGCGTCGGGTCTCACCAATATATAAAAGGCCACACCGGGAGCACCGGACGCAGTATACCACACCAGCCAACTCACAGGTGAAGTGTCGCCTCACCTGGAAGGACTGTCTGGGGCCCTGAATGGTGGTGAGGGAGGAAGTGTAAGGGCAGGTGTAGAACTTGTTCCGTTTACAAGGATAAGTGCCAGGAGGGAGATCGGTGGGAAGGGATGGGGGAGACGAGTGGACAAGGGAGCCGCGTAGGGAGCAATCCCTGCGGAAAGCAGAAAGTGGGGGGGGGAGGGAAAGATGTGCTTGGTGGTGGGATCCTCTTGGAGGTGGTGGAAGTTACGGAGAATTATATGTTGGACCTGGAGGCTGGTGGGGTGGTAGGTGAGGACAAGGGGAACCCTATCCCTAGTGGGGTGGCAGGAGGATGGGGTTAGAGCAGATGTGCATGATTTATCTATCTATCTATCTATCTGCTTATTTATTTATTTGTTTGTTTGTTTATTTATTTCCCTTTTTTCTCTTTTCTCTCTCTGTCCCTCTCACAATCACTCCTTACCTGCTCTCCATCTTCCTCTGGTGCTCTCCTCCCTCTTTCTTTCTCCTTCTCCCTCTCCCTCTCCAGCTGTGTATCCCTTTTGCCAATCAACTTTCCAGCTCTTAGCTTCACCCTTCCCCCTCCTGTCTCCTCCTATCATTTTGGATCTCCCCCTCCCACTTTTAAATCTCTTACTATTTGTTCTTTCAGTTAGTCCTGACGAAGGGTCTCGGCCCGAAGCATCGACTGTAATTCTCCCTATAGATGCTGCCTGGCCTGCTGCATTCCACCACCATTTTGTGTGTGTTGCTTGAATTTCCAGCATCTGCAGATATCCTCATGTTTGCCATGCTTCTGGTAGTAATAGTAATGCTTCTGGTCAAAAGTGGTCAAGGTGCAAAGCGCAGAACTTTCAACGGGAAAAGTCACGGAAATGAGAATAAGCTTTCGGGATTTGAGGAAAAAAAGTGGAAGAAAGGGACTGGTGTATTGCCATACAAAGAGTTGGTATGAACCTATTGAGTCAAGTATCCTACTCGTGGGACAGATATTAAGATTAAAGATTAAATAAATAGACTAAAGATAGATTAAAGATGAGTTTTATTTGTCATATGTATATTGAAACCTCAAAACACTGAAGTGCATCATTTGCCTCAAATCAGATCTGCTGAAATTTGTGAGGATTGTGCTGAGGGCAGCCCGCAAGTGTTAACATACTTCCAGTGGCAACACGGCATGCCCATACTTTACCGATCCTAACTCTAACCATACGCCTTTGTAATATTGGAGGAAATTGGAGCACCCAGAGGAAAGCCACGCAGTGACAGAGAAAATGTACAAAGAGTAGTGATAAATAAAGCATCGATTGCTGATCACCAGACTTGTATGGCAATTGTACCACCTGCCAAGCTACTGTGCTGCCCCATTCTATTTGAAAAGCCTCTTCCAAGGCTCAGAAAAGCAGGGTGTTAAGGATTAGTTTTCCAAAGGCCTGGACAAAAAGGCACAATGAGTTCAAATCCCATCACACCTCAGGGAAGAATTAAATTCAGTTAATTAAATGTTCTGGACTCAACTACTCATATGAGTAAAGCTGTCCATGAAATTACAGGATTGTTGTAAAAGCCCATCTGTTCTCAGAATACTCTTCAGGGGAGAGTACTATGCTGGTCTTTGCTGGCCTATAATGTTCAGCAGTTATCAGACAAGGTGAGCGGACAAGTTAGTGTAGCAGTACCGCAATGCTATTACAGCTCGGGGCTTTGGAGTTCAGAGTTCAATCCTGGAGTCCTCTGTAAGGAGTTTGTACATTCTCCCAATGGAATGCATGGGTTTTCTCTAGGTGCTCCGGTTTCCTCCCCCACTGGAGATGTACCTCGTAGTATGTTATTTGGTCTTTTTAAATTATCCTCTTTATTAGATGAGGGTTAAATTGGGTGTTGCTGGGCTATGTGGCTTGAAGACCAGAAGGGTCTATTCTTCACTGTATCTTTAAGTATATGAATAAATAAAATAGATGCAGTATGTCACCAAAGAGTCTTGCAAATTTCTGCAGATCTACCTTGGAGAGCACTCTGACCGGTTGCATCACAGTCTGGGATGGAGGCTCCAAGGCACAGGGTCACAAGTGGTTACAGAGGGTTGTTGATTCAGCCAGCTCCATCATGGGCTCAACTCTCCCTACTATTGAGGACATCTTCAAGATCCTTTCTGCCTCAGGAAGGTTACATCCATCATTAAGGACCCTCAGCATCCAGGGCATGCCTTCTTTTCATTACAACCATCAGGGAAGAAGGACAAAACCCTGAAGACACACACTCAATGATTTAGGAGCAGCATCTTCTACTCTGCTATCAGATTTCTGAACGGTCCATGAACCCATGGACACTACCTCGTTACTCGTCTTTTTCCACACTATTTATTTATATTGTCATTTATACTCATTTTTCTGTCTTTGAATTGTACTGCTTCCACAAATCAAAAGTTTCATGTCATATACAGTGAGTCAAGATAATAACCTTGATTCCCAAGTATGTGTCCTCTATTAGCTCAAAGGCTAAAGGCAACAGGGAGATGGGACTAAAAGCTCTTGGAAATAGATCACCACCCTTCCTTGTCACTGGGTCTCAATCCTTGGAGCTCTCTTCCAAAGGTACTGTTGCAGCTCGTATGCTATAGGGAAGATAACAGTTCAAGGATGTAAGGTCTTGTTGCAGCTCTATAAAACTCTATTTAGATCACGCTTGGAATATAGTTCATTTCCGGTTGCATCAATATAGAAGGTTTAGAGAGGGTTTAGAGCAGCTTTTTCAGGATAGTGCCTGGATTAGACATCATGTCTTATGACAAGAGATTGAACAAGATAGGGCCTTTCTCTTTGAAGGAAAGGAGGATGAGAGTTGACATGATAGCGGTGCACAAGATGATAAGAGGCATGGATAAGATGCATAGCCAGCACCTTTTACCCAGAGCAGAAATGGCTAATACGAGGAGGCATAATGTTAAAGTGGTTTGGGGAAAGAACACAGGGATGTCTGAGGTGTTTTCACAGAGAGTGGTGGCTGCATGGAGCGTTCTGTTGGGGGAGGTGGTAGAGACAGATATATTAGAGACATGTAAGGACTCTTAGATGGGCACATGGAGAAAGAAGAATGGGGGGGCTATGTGGGAGGGAAGAGTTAGATTGATCTTAGAGTAAATTTACAGATTGGCACATTGGGGGCGAAGGTCCTGTGTCATGAGAATGATTCCTCTCAAGGCATCACTCAGTGAAGCCACCGATGTTCTGATGGAGTACCTGTGAATAAAATCTTGTTTCTCTACATAGGAGCCTGTCATTCCTCCATACCTGGGTTCAGCTGTCTGTCAGAGCACACCATGACAGGCCTGTACTGTGATGTATTGTTCTATGTTCTAAGGCGACTCACTACTTGTGGTGAACTATATTTACCTGCCTGGACTGCTCCTGTGGCTCCTCCCACAGACCCCTGCTGACTGCTCCTGTGGCTCCTCCCACAGACCCCTGTATAAAGGCGATTGAGGCCTGATGCCCGACCTCATTCTCCAGGATGTAGTGTTGTTCATTCTTCCAGTCAATAAAAGCCGATATCTCGCTTCTTACGTCTCAGAGTGAGTTATTGATGGTGCACCAATTTTATTGACTGGAAGTTAAAACATGGAAACCGTTTTACGTCCGGAAAGATTGGATTTGGACCCCCAAGACCCTGAAGCAGCTCTTGCCTTTGAACTCTGGCTTGCATGCTTCCAATCATACTTGGAGGAGGTTCGTGCAACTGACCCCGCTGTTTGGCAAAGAATTCTCCTCTCGAGAGTCGCCCCAAAAGTTTATTCATTCATCAATAGGTTCACGCAGCTTGACGCGTACCCCCTACCCTGCATCGCAGATATGGTCAACCAGATAGCTCAGTACAAGGTGTACTCGACGATAGATCTGAAATCCGCATATCACCAGCTCCCCATCCGCCCAGAGGACCGCCCCTACACCGCCTTCGAGGCGGGCGGCAGGCTCTATCACTTCCTGCGCGTCCCATTTGGTGTCACCAATGTGTCTCAGTCTTCCAGAGGGAAATGGACCGGATGGTGGACCAGTACAACCTGAAGGCCACATTTCCCTATCTAGATAACATCACCATCTGTGGTCGCGACTGGTCGGATCACGACGCCAACCTCCAACGATTGTTCCAAGTGGCCGAAGCTTTGAATCTTACTTATAACAGGGACAAGTGTGTGTTCAGAACCACCCGACTCGCTATCCTTGGGTATCTCGTGGAAAACGGGGTCATTGGCCCTGACCCCGACCATATGCGCCCCCTGTTAGAACTCCCTCTTCCCACCACTCTCAAAGCCCTCCGGCGGTGCCTGGGTTTTTTTTCCTATTACGCCCAATGGGTCCCCCATTACGCAGACAAGGCCCGCCCCCTGGTCAAGTCTACCGCATTTCCCCTCTCTGCCGAGGCCTGCACGGACTTCAGCTGCATTAAAGGGGACATTATTAAAGCAACGATGCATGCGGTGGACGAGTCCATTCCCTTCCAAGTAGAGAGTGACGCCTCTGATTTCGCGCTTCCCGCTACCCTCAATCAGGAAGGCAGACCAGTGGCATTCTTTTCTCGAACCCTTCAAGGCTCTGAACTTCAGCACTCCACGGTGGAGAAAGAATCCCAGGCCATAGTGGAAGCTATTAGGCACTGGAGGCACTATCTCGCCGGCAAAAGGTTCACTTTGCTGACCGACCAGCGCTCGGTTGCGTTCATGTTCAGCAACCAACAGCGGGGCAAAAACAAAAATGATAAAATTTTGCGGTGGAGAATAGAACTCTCCACCTACAATTATGATATCCTGTACCGGCCTGGCAGACTCAATGAGCCCTCCGATGCCCTATCCCGGGGAACGTGTGCTAGCGCACAGCTCGACCAGCTGTATGCCCTTCATGCACATCTTTGCCATCCGGGGGTCACCTGATTTTACCATTTCCTTAAAGCCTGGAACCTGCCGTACTCCCTGGAGGACATCAGGGCGATGACCAGGGACTGCCAGATCTGCGCTGAGTGCAAACCGCACTTCTACTGTCCTGACACTGCGCAACTTGTCAAGGCCACCCGCCCTTTTGAGTGATTGAGTGTTGACTTTAAGGGCCCCCTTCCCTCCACCGACCGCAATGTCTATTTTCTCAATATTATTGACGAGTACTCGCGATTCCCCTTTGCCATTCCCTGCACCGACACCACTACCACGTCCATCTTAAAAGCCCTGCACCAGCTCTTCACTCTGTTCGGATATCCCTGCTATATCCACAGTGATAGAGGGTCCTCCTTTATGAGTGACGAGCTGCGCCGGTACCTGCTGGCTAGGGGCATTGCTACTAGTCGAACCACGAGTTACAATCCCCGGGGAAATGGACAGGTGGAGAAGGAGAATGCCACAGTGTGGAAGGCCACACTTTTAGCCCTTAAGTCAAAAGGGTTGCCGGTCTCCCGATGGCAGGAGGTCCTCCCTGAGGCACTCCACTCTATCCGCTCCCTGTTATGTACGTCCACCAATGCCACCCCTTACGAATGCCTATTCTCTTTTCCCAGGAAGTCTGTCACTGGGACCACCCTACCAGTTTGGCTGACGTCCCCGGGGCCAGTGCTGCTACGAAAACATGTGAGGAGTAATAAATACTCCCCGCTGGTCGAGAGGGTTCACCTTTTGCATGCTAACCCCCAGTATGCCTACGTGGTCTTGCCTGATGGGCGGGAGGACACGGTCTCTGTCCGCGACCTGGCGCCCGCCGGAGCAGCAGACCACTACCCCGTACACTCCACGGTAACTCTGAACCCTGTACCCGAGGTGACACCGCGCACACCGTGCCCCACACAGACTCCTCACGACGCTCATGTACCAGGCATCTCGTACGCGTCTATTCCGGGCACCTCGCACACACATGAGGGATCCCTGACACCTCCAGTTAGGCCAGAACCAGCACAACCTCCGTCTCCGGTGCAATCACCACCACTGGCACCTGTGCAATCACCACCACCTGTGCAATCACCACCACCGGCATCTGTGCAATCACCACCACCGGCACCTGTGCAATCACCACCACCGGCATCTGTGCAATCACCACCACCGGCACCTGTGCAATCACCACCACTGGCACCTGTGCAATCACCACCACCAGCATCTGTGTAATCACCACCTCCGGCACCTGTGCAATCACCGCCGGTGCTACGTAGATCGCAGCGACAGATTCGACCACCTGATAGACTTAACCTGTAAATATACTTGTAAGAAACTTCGCCACATGGGGACTCTTTTTAAAACAAAGGGGGGGGGGGTGAATGTGGTGAACTACATATACCTGTCTGGACTGCTCCTGTGGCTCCTCCCAGAGACCCCTGTATAAAGGCGATTGAGGCCTGATGCCCGTCCTCATTCTCCAGGATGTAGTGTCAATAAAAGCCGATATCTCGCTTCTTACGTCTCAGAGTGAGTTATTGATGGTGCATCACTACTACCTTCTCAGGGGCAATGAGAGAATGGACAGAAAAGGCTGGTTTTCCACCTGTGTCATCTCATGTATTAATGAAAATATTGGACTAAAATAGTCTACTAAATGAGCTGTTCTTTATTGTTCATCAATTGGCTCAGGCACTCTCAAGGATCCATTGTAAGTTGAATGTAATTTATAGTTAAAATTCCATGACTTTTCATCTTCTTTTTCTTGAGTTTGGGGCTATTATTGGATCTGATTTATCATTGTCATATGTACTGAGGTACAGTGAAAACAACTTGGCTTGCATATTGTTCACACAGATCACTTCATTACAATGGTGCACTGAGGTAGTACAAGATAGAACAATAACACTGCAGAATAAAGGGTAAGAGCTTCACACAATCAAACAGAAATTGTGAGGCTAGTTATCTCAGTGCCACACAGCAGGATTACTGTTCTCAAAGACAAAGGAATGGGCAGCATGTATAGAACCAATGGGCCCAATGCCCAGTGCTCTGTCATCAGGAAATAATGTTGTCCATAGACTTCTCAATGTCAACAAAAAAAAAGAACTAGAAATTGACTTCAGAAAGTGGGGTGGCACAATTCTCCTGATTATATCAATAGTTTTGAAGTTGGAATTAAGAACCAAGTTCTGTCACCATAAGAAATTGGAGCAGAATTAGGCCATTCAGCCATTGAGTCTCCTCTGACATTTCAACATGGCTGAGTTATCATCCCTCTCCTGCCTCCTGCCTGCAACTATTGACACCCTTACTACTCAAGAGCCTATCAACCTCTGCTTTAAATAAACCCAATAACTTGGATTCCACAGTTGTACGTGGCAATGAATTCCACAGGTTCGCCACCTACTGACTAAAGAAATTTATCTCTGCTCTAAGAGGACACTCTTGTATTCTGAGACTGTGCCCTCTGGTCCTAGACTCTCCCACAATAGGAGCCATCCCTCCACATCCACTCTATTGCCATCTTTCAATATTTGATCAGTTTCAATGAGATCCCCTCTCATTTCTCGCAACTCCAGAACCATTAAATGCTCCTCATATGTTAACCCTTTCATTCTTGAGATCATCCTCTCCAGTTCCAGCATCAGTAGGTGTGAACTTCACTGAAAACCCTGTGATTCAAGAGTCAAGTCAAGCTTTTCATTGGGTCTTGCTAGATGTTGCATAAAAATCGAATCCCGCCTCCAATTCTCATTGCAGAATACTCCACAGACTTGGACTCCAGCCACCCTCTAGAGAAATAAATCTTCCTCACATCACTTGTTTACTGTTTATTCTAATCTATGCCCTCTTGTTTTAGATACATCTGCTATGGTAGACCGTGAGAGTTTGCTGTGCAGAAATTACCTTCTCTCTTCCCCTCTGATTTTGGCCTTCTTTAACTGTGCATTCTTTTTCTTCATATTCACAAGTTTCTACTTGGACTTGAAGTAAAATTTATTAACCACCCGCAAAGAGCAAAATAACCCTTAGCTAACATGCTTCACATTCTTTGGCACTGAAAATACATTATCAGTAACACCGAGATTTTCCATTGGTTTCATGTTTCTTCAAAATTCCATGAAAAATCCCCAAAGGTTGAGATCTTGACAGGAAATGGGAGGAAAAATTTTAAAGAATTGTTTTGTTTTACAATTCAGAGTGAACTTGAAAGGTGTGAGAGTAGGACTTTGAAAGGAAATACAGTGGATTCCGGTAAACTGGGCCTTCAGTTAATTAGGAGTTGAGACAATACTTAAAGAATGAAAACTAATCAAAAAAAAAGCTGGGATCACCTCTGTTTATTTGGGACACTATGCTGCTTAATCAGAGACGAAAGCTTGCTAAACAGTTTCTAAGTAGCATCAGACACACGCACTTGCGTGGCTTTTAGACACTACACTGTGCTTAGAGTGAATAGTTTTTAAATAGTATTAGTCGTGTATGCTTGTGTTCAAAATGTGGTGATTTTTTTCATTGATAGTTGGTGAGAAATAAGCAGTAAGACAATTCAGAACTGTTTTGCTCTCTACAATTTCAAGTATTCAGGCTTGGAGATGCCAGAAACAGCCAGATGAAAATGAAACAATTTCACTACTTCAAAAAGGTTGGAACTACAAAGAATTTGTAGGAATTTTCAGTCTTCTTGAATGTTACAATGAAAATGAAGATTTGGAAGATGCAATCATTGATAGCATTGTATGAAGGCTGTCCATTATCTATTCTAGGTGTCTGCACAGATTTTGTTCATTTACAGTCAATAAAAAGAAAACACCAATGTACATTTCATGAATTTCTCTATCAATCACTGTTAGGAACTAATACACAATTTTAGAAAACTGTAGTATTGATTGTCTTCTAATTTGTTCTGTATTTCATTAAAATACATAATTTGTTACTCATTCAAAAGGCAGTTTATCTTTTTTGTATTTTTTTAACTATTTGCATGAAACTTTGTCCAATTAGAGTAGCTGCTTAATTGGGCTATAATGTATTTGTCCAAATCTGTCCCAGAATCTACTGTGTCTGTAAATATTAAAAGACGTGCAGCTGTGGGGAATGGGAATGGGGTGGGGTTTGAACAGATTGCTCCTTTAAAGAGTTTCACCAAATACAATAGCCCAACTATTCCGACAACTGCTTGATAGCAAAATGAATTAGGCTGGTAGACCATGTTCACATCTTAGAGAGGAGGTCAATTTAATCCAGATTTCTGAAATAAATCAGTAAATTTTTTGTACAATGACTGCATTAGAGGACTTCTGTTATTGGGAATATTGGATAGCTTGTGCTAGTTGCTGGTTTTCCCTGGAACAAAGGGGGCCAAAGGGTGGTTTCAGGGTTTCAGAGGTATGTAAAGTTACAAAAGGATAGTCAGGATTTTCCTACGGTGAGAGGATCAAAGACAGAAGGTGAGGGGAGGGAGGAGTTGTAAAAGGGATCAGAGGGTTTAGGGGAGTGATTGATACCTGGAATCAGACAATGGTTGGCCTCATCAACAACAAAGATGAGATACCATACAGGGAGGAGATAGGGCAGCTTGTAGAATGGTGTGAGCACAGCAACTTGAGTCTCCACCTGGACAAGACTATAATAATGGCTTTGGACTTCAGGAAAGTGTAGGCTGATTACTCCTCACTGCACATTACAACTCTTCCATGGATAGAGTGAGGAACACCAAGTTTCTGGGAGTGCACACAAGGGATGATCTCAGGTGGTCCTTCAACACCACCTCCTTAGTCAAGAAAGCACAGCAGCATCTTCAGTTCCTGAGAAGATTGAAGTGAGTGAGACTCTGTCCTCTCCATTCCAGCCACTTTTTACAGGAGCTCCATTGAGAATGGCTAACTAGGGTCAGACACATGTACTTGTGTGTCCATTAGACACTAGACTGTGCTTAGAGTGAATAGTTTTTAAATAGTGTCAGTTGTATATGCTTGTGTTCCAAACTCAGTGATTACTGACAGCTGGTGAAAAATAAGCAGTAAGGCAATTCAAAACTATTTTCCAGCTGCAACACCATCAGTTAAAGGAATTGCAAGTGTTACGCACCAGCAGCAGTAGATATGAAATTGAGTCAGGTATTTATAAATAAACAACGAAAATTTATTAACCTCTACTCAAAAACATTGAAAAGTAAACAAACGACTAACTTAAACAGATGTTAACAGTGTTATGCCTCTATAGTTATCAAACAGTCAAACTTAGAGATAATTCTTAATAATTCTTATTCAAGCACAGTCTTAAAGTAGGAGTTTATAAGTCCATACAATTCATAAAGTAAGGGAGAGGAGAGGCTTCCCAAACCAGCTTTGGATCGATGCTTGAAGAAAGACGAAACTGCTGACGCAGATCTCAGCTGCTAAATGTCTTGTCTGAAGATCCCGAAGAATAAGATTTCTCAGAGTAACTGACCTTTCACTGGAGGTGGTCACTACACACCTGAGACCTTGCAGGGGTTAACCAAAAGTGTGTGCTGATGCACCATCAATAACTCACTCTGAGACGTAAAGGCGAGATATTGGCTTTTATTGACTGGAAGAAGGAACAAGCAGTGAGTGACCACTATACTACATCCTGGAGACAGAGAGGCCGGGCTCAGACCTCAATCACCTTTATACAGGGGTCTGTGGGAGGAGCCATAGGAGCAGTCATCAGGGGGCATGTCCAGACAGGTATATGTAGTTCACCACATTCACCCCCCCCCCTTTGTTTTAAAAAGAGTCCCCATGTGGTGAAGTTTCTTACAAGTATATTTACAGGTTAAGTCTATCAGGTGGTCGAATCTGTCGCTGCGATCTACGTAGCACCGGCTGTGATTACACAGATGCCGGTGGTGGTGATTACACAGGTGCCGGTGGTGGTGATTGCACAGATGCCGGTGGTGGTGATTGCACAGGTGCTGGTGGTGATGATTGCACAGGTGCCAGAGGTTGTGATTGCACAGGTGCTGGTGGTGGTGATTGCACAGGTGCCGGAGGTGGTGATTGCACAGGTGCCGGTGGTGATTGCACCAGAGACGGAGGTTGTGCTAGTTCCGGCCTAACTGGAGGTGTCAGCCCACTAGGCGTCAGTGATCCCTCATGCGTGTGCGAGGCGCCTGGAATATACGCGTACGAGACTCCCGGTATATGAGTGTCATGAGGGGTCAGTGTAGGGCTTGGTGTGCACGGTGTCACCTCGGGTACAGGGTTCTTAGTTACCATGGAGTGTTCGGGGTAGTGGTCTGCTGCTCCTGCGGGCGCCAGGTCGCGGACGGAGACCGTGTCCTCCCGCCCATCAGGTAAGACCACGTAGGCATACTGGGGGTTCGCATGTAGAAGGTGAACCCTCTCGACCAGCGGGGAGTATTTATTACTCCTTACATGTTTCCGGACGTAAAACGGTTTCCATGTTTTAAAACTTCCAGTCAATAAAATTGATGCACCATCAATAACTCACTCTGAGACGTAAAGGCGAGATATCGGCTTTTATTGACTGGAAGAAGGAACAAGCAGTGAGTGACCACTATACTACATCCTGGAGACAGAGAGGCCGGGCTCAGACCTCCATCACCTTTATACAGGGGTCTGTGGGAGGAGCCACAGGAGCAGTCATCAGGGGGCGTGTCCAGACAGGTATATGTAGTTCACCACATGTGCCACACTTCACGTCAATCACTTCGATACACACAGAATGCCATTGATTTCCACCCAATTCTTTGGGTTTGCATGAAGCTGGTATCTCTTCACTCTCACTCTCCTTCTATGATTATGCAACCACTGACTGTGACTCCCAACAAAACAACTAAGCAACAAATTATCGTCTCCCCTTTTATACCAGTGGGACATGCCATCACGTGACATCACATCACCCCACTATTAGAAGACAGTTACATCATACCAATATCACGAGACAGTTACATCATGCTCACGAGAAGCTCATGGGACAGGTAACACAAGGCTTTTGACCACAAGACCTGAAGGCTAAGGCGAGGACTGCTGAGATGTTCTACTGGGGTTTCTCTTCCACCATCTGAGATATTTATCAGGAGTGCTGTGTATGCAGGGCCTTCTGCATTGTAAAAAATCCCTCCCATCTATCCCATAATCTTTTGACCCCCTATCACCAGCCAAAAGGTACCATAGACATAGGACCAGGACTGTTAGGATGGGAAACAGCTTCTTCCCTCAGGCTACAAGACTGAACTTCCTGACACCACCCAGGTCTCATCACACATGAGGCGCCAGTTGTGATCAACTGTTTACTTTTTAGCTTGTGTTGTAAATGCACCTTAAGCCTAATGTAAATCTGCCTTAGTATATTTGATTATTTGTCAATTTATTTGCGGGTAATATTACTTTATGTGCTTTGTGTGAGTGTTAGGTACTGTGTTGTGCACTTTGGTTCAGAAGAAACTTTGTTTTGTTTGGCATGTGTACGGCTGACCGACAATAGCTCTGAACTTGAACTTGAGTGTACGGACAGAGGAGGTGGTGGAATTAGGTACAGTCACTAATTTTAGGAGGCATGTTGACACAAAGAAACAAGGTATGGAAGCATACAGATCTAATGCAGGAAAATGGGAATCATGAGATTTGTTAGACGTATACAAAATTATGAAGGATATACATAGGGTAAATGCAAGCTGGCTTTTTCCAGTGAGGTTGGGTGGGATTAAAACCAGAGATCATAGGGTTTAGGAGAAGTTTGGGTAGGTACATGGATGTTAAGGGTATGGAAGGTTACGGTCCCAGTGCAGATCAATGGGTGTAGGCAGTTTAAATGGGTCAGCATGCACTAGATAGGCCAAAGGGTTTGTTTCTGTGCTGTAATTTTCTATGATTCTATGTCAATGGGCAAAAATATTGGTGTGGTGGGATGAGTGGCCGGTAGCTGTGTTGCATAAATCTTTGACTTTATAGTTGTGATCTGCACACATCACTAACTCCTCAGCCCACAGAGTAGTTCTCCAATTCAATTCAATTTCCCCTTTTCACTTTTAAAGTCAACTGATAATCTTCTGTATGGCTGTGGAGCTTTGAAGTTTATTCTTTTGGACTTTTTGTGTGAAATTACCCATTCCAAATGTAATCAAAGCTGGCATGGTCATTTTTAACTCTCTGCTCCTGTAGGTTGAAATTCAGGTAGATACATTTGCTTTCTAATTAAATGTCACATTATATTGATGAATATTCATCTCTTACAAGAGACATTTAACTGAAGCCCTGTCTGTCCTGTCATGTGTATGAAAAACTCCCATGTTTATATTTCAAAGAAAAACAGAGGTGCTTGAGCCAATACTGAGGATGGAACCAACTTCATTATGAATTACTTTATAGTTAGCATGGGCTAAGATGGGCCAAAGGGCCTGTTTCTGTGCTGTAGACCTCTATGACTCACGATTCCACACACCAGTCCTCAAAGAGTGATCAGAAGTGGAAAGAGTGAGCAACTTCAAGTTCCTGGATGTCACTATCTCAGAGAATCTGTCCTGAACTAAACGTATCAATGCAGCTACAAAGAAAGCATAATAACAGCAGTTATATTTCATTAGGAGTTTGAGGAGATTTAGTATGTCCCCAATGACACTCTCAAATTTCTACAGATGTACTATGCAGAGCATTCAAATTAGCTGCATCATTTTCTGGTATGGCAGGGGTGGGGGCTACTGCACAGGATTCAAATAAGATGCACAGATTTGTAAACTTAGTCAGCTCCACCTTGGGTACTACCCTCTGTAGTAGCCAGGACATATTCAATTAGGGATAACTCAAAAATATCGGTGTCCAATATTAAGGATCCCCATTACCCTGGACATGTTTTGTCTTCATTGATATCATCAGGGAGGAGGTACATAAACTCAACGCCTTCTATGCCCGCTTTGAAAGGGAGAGAACAACTACAGCTGTGAAGATCGCTGCTGCACCTGATGACCCTGTGACCTCTGACTCAGAGACCAATGTTAGGCTGTCTTTAAAGGCAGAAGGTCCTGATGGAGTACCTAGTAAGACTCTGAAAACCTGTGCCAACCAACTGGCGGGAGTATTCAAGGACATTTTCAACTTCTCACTGCTACAGGCGAAGTTCCCACTTGCTTCAAAAAGTGCCTAAGAATAATGTGAGCTGCCTTAATGAAATTCGTCCTGTAGCAGTGATGAAATGTTTTAAGAAGTTGATCATGACTAGACTGAACTCCTGCCTCAGCAAGGACCTGGACCCATTGCTATTTGCCTATCGCCACAATAGGTCAACAGCAGATGCAACCTCAATGGCTCTCCTCTTGGCTATAGACCACCTGGACAACACAAACACCTATGTCAGGATGCTGTTCATCAGTTATAGCTCAGCATTTACTACCATCATTTCTCTGTACGTCCCTCTGCAATTGGATCCTCAACTTCCTAACCGGAAGACCACAATCTATGTGGATTTGTGATAACTTCTCCTCCTTGCTGACGATCAACACTGGTGCACCTCAGAGGTGTATAGGTGTGCTTAACCCACAGCTCTACTCTCTCTATACCCATGACTGTGTGGCTAGGCATAGCTAAAATACCATCTATAAATTTGCTGATGGTACAACCATTGTTGGTAGAATCTCAGATGGAGACGAGAGGGTGTACAGGAGCGAAATATGGCAACTAGTAGAGTAGTGGTGCAGCAACAACCTTGCACTCAACCTCAGTAAGATGAAAGAGCTGATTATGGACTTCAGGAAGGGTAAGACGAAGGAACACATATCAATCCCATAGAGGGATCAGAAGTGGAGAGAGTGACCAGTTTCAAGTCCTTGGGTGTCAAGATCTCTGAGGATCTAACCTGGTCCCAACATATCGATGCAGTTATAAAGAAGGCAAGACAGTGGCTATACTTCATTAGGTGATTTGAAGTGATTTGGTATGTCAACAAATACACTCAAAAACTTCTATAGATGTACCATGGATAGCATTCTGACAGGCTGCATTATGGTCTGGTATGGGTGGGGCAATGCACAGAATCAAAAGGAACTGCAGGGAGTTGTAAATCTAGTCAGCTCCTGTCATCTGATTCGTAAATGGACATTGAACCCGTGAACACTAACTCACCTTTTTAATATATATTATTCTGTTTTTTGCACATTTTTAATCTATTCAATATACATATACTGTAATTGATTTATTATTATTATTTTTATGATTTTTTTCTACTTTTTCTATATAATGTATTGCTTTGAATCACAACATATACCAGTGATAATAAACCTGATTCTGATTCTGATTCTGAAAGCACACACTCAATGATACAGAAATAGCTTCTTCCCCTCTGCCTTTCGATTCTGAATGGATAAGGAACCTATGAACGCTACCTCTCAACTTTTATTGTGTATATACTTACTGTAACTCACATTTTTTCTCTATTATTATGTATTGCATTGTGCTGCTGCCACAAAGACAACAAGTTTCATGACATGAGCCAGTGATATCAAACCTGATTCTGATGGTGATTCCAAGTAGAATTGGAATTGAAATTGGTTTAGAAGCATAGAAATATAGAAAGCCTACAGCACAATACAGACCCTTCAGCCCACAAAGCTGTGCTGAACATGTACTTACTTTAGAAATTGCCTAGGGTTACACATAGCCCTCTATTTTTCTAAGCTCCATGTACCTATCCAAAAGTCTCTTAAAAGACCCTATCATATCCGCCTCCACCACCGTTGCCGGCAGCACATTCCACGCTCTCACCACTCACTGAGTAAAAAACTTACCCCGACATCTCCTCTGTACCTACTCCCCAGCACCTTAAACCTGTGTCCGCTTGTGGCAACCATTTCAGCCCTGGGAAAAAGCCTCTGACTATCCACACGATCAATACCTCTCATCATCTTATACACCTCTATCAGGTCACCCCTCATCCTCCGTCGTCAATTGGTTTGCTGTTTTGTATTTCAAGACAGTGAAAAGCTTGTCTTCGCTTTGTAGTGCATTGAGGTAGTACAGTAACAGAATTCAAAATGAATGTAACAGCTACGTCATTCATGCATTGGCATCTTGATGTGCAATATTGCTTTTGCTGGGCATGAATTCTAAAGTCCAGATAAGTGGTGGACGCAGTTCCATCCATCATGAGCAAAATCCTCCCCATTATGCAACCCCTTCATAAGGAGGACTACCACAGGAAAGCAATGTCCATCATCAAGGAACCCTGCTATCCAGGCCATGCTCTCTACTTCTCACTGCTATCACTGGGCAGTGGGTACAGGAGCCTTAGGTCCCACATCACCAAGCTCAGGAATATGTATTGTTCTACAACTGATAGGCTCCTGAACCGACATGGATAACTTCCCTCACCTCAACTCTGAACTGACTCCACAACCTACAGTCTCACTTTCCAGGACTTTATTACTCATGTTCTTGGTATTATATATTGTTTTTCTTTTATTATTTGCATGCTTTGTCATCTTTTGCTCAGTGCTTTTTGTCAGTCTTTGTTACATATAGTTGTTCATAAATGATATTGTATTTCTTTATTTTTCTGTAAGTGCCTGCAAGAGAATGGTGGCAAGGGTAGTATGTGGTGACATATGCATATTTTGATAATAAATTTACTTTGATCTTTGAATTTGTAAAATTGATTTGGAATTGGAATTGGTTTATTACTGTCATATGTACAGGAATACAGACAAAAACTTGTCTTGCATAATATTCATGCAGGTCAATTCATTAAACAGTGCATTGATGTAGAAACCACAATGGCCATGTCTTACCCTATCAGCTATCCCCTTTGTTCTAAGTTGTCCCCTTTATTAAGATAATAACTAACTTGTTTTCTCTCTTGGAGAAATAGGAGACTCGATGCTGGTCGGCAATGGCCATGCCAGCTTCGATTGAACTTGGAACTGGTAATTTCACACAAACAGTCCAAAAGAATAAACTTCAAATCTCCACAGCTCTACAAAGGATTATCATTTTGACTTTAAAAGTGACAAAGGGAGATTGAATTGGAGAAGAACAAAGCTCAAAGTTCTAAGTAAATTTATTATCAAAGTACATTCTGTATATGTCACTATATACAGCCCTGAGATTCATTTTCTTGCAGGCAAACACAAGAAACACAATAGAATCAGTGAAAAACCACACCCAACAGGGGCAGATAACAAACAAAATGCAAAAACTAACCAAAGGTGTGCAAATATAAAAAGAAAGAGAAGAAAAGAAATAAAAATAATAAACAAATAAACAATAAATATTGAGAACATGAGAAGAAGTGTTCTTGAAAGTGAACCCGATTCAGTGATGGGGCAAATTAAGTTGAGTGAAGTTATCCCCACTTCTTCAACACACAGGTGGTTGAAGGGTAATAAATGTTCCTGAATCTGGTGAGGTGGGTCCTGATGCTCCTGTGCCTTCTTCCTGGTGGCAGAAGCAAGAAATTAGCCTGGTCTGGATGGTGGCAGTGGAAGGGTGGGGTCATGATGATGGATGCTGCTTTCCTGCGACAGTGCTCCACGTAGATCCGCTCAATGGTGAGGAGGGCTTTACCTGTGATGGACTAAGCCATATCCTCTACTGTTTGTGGACTTTACAGCAAGTAAATAGTAACAGAATGCATAATAAATTGCAACCACTGAATATCATCATTACTGTTGGGATCTTGCTGGGTATTAATGTTAGTCCTGTAGCAGTGTGCTACGCGCAGCGCTGAAATAACGACACGTAGTCGGTGAGCTGCAGTTGCAAAAGAGATTTATTCAAACTTCGCGGCCTCGCTTTAAAGCCTTCCTGTTCCCGCCCTCCCCGGCCGGGCGTGTTCACAGTCCCGTCCCGCGCGCGGGCTTTTCCCCTTGCTGGTGAAGCAGGCTTGGCGCCCTCTTTGGGACCGGCCTCAATGCCAGTGCGCACCACTTTGTGAGCTGGTTCGAGTGCGCTGGGAAGTGGGTCGCCACATAACACCCCCCCTCCAGAACCGGCGATACACCCCCCAATGTCCACAGTCTGGGTCGGACTCTGTTTGGAAGGTCTGCCTCGGCGCCGCGGTGCCTGAATCTCGACCGGCTGTGCCAAGTCCACATGGGCTGGTTTGAGTCCGTCCACTGTGAAAACCTCCTCTTTCCCCCCAATGTCCAGCACGAATGTGGACCCATTGTCTCTGATCACCATAAACGGCCCCTCATAGGGCCGCTGTAGTGGTGCCCGATGTCCGCCCCATCATACAAAAACAAACTTACAGTTTTGCAGGTCTTTGGGTACGCAGGTCGGGTTCTGCCCATGCTGTGAAGTGGGTATGGGGGCCAGGTCACCGAGCCTCTCACGTAGTCTGCCCAGGACTGCTGCGGGTTCTTCCTCTTGCCCCCTTGGGGCTGGTATGAACTCTCCTGGGACGACCAGGGGTGCGCCGTACACCAACTCGGCCGACGAGGCATGCAGATCTTCTTTGGGTGCCGTGCGGATTCCGAGCAGGACCCAGGGAAGCTCGTCCACCCAGTTAGGCCCCTTGAGGTGGGCCATGAGAGCCGACTTCAGGTGATGGTGGAAACGCTCCACCAGTCCGTTCGACTGTGGGTGGTAGGCAGTTGTGTGGTGTAGCTGTGTTCCCAACAGGCTGGCCATAGCTGACCACAGGCTGGAGATGAACTGGGTGCCTCTGTCGGAGGTAATATGGGCCGGTACACCAAAGTGAGATACCCAGGTGGCAATCAGTGCCCGGGCGCAAGATTTGGAGGTGGTGTTGGTGAGCGGGACCACCTCTGGCCATCTTATGAACAGGTCCACGATAGTCAGGAGGTGCTGCGCTCCTCGCAACACTGGCAGGGGGCCCATGATATCCACATGAATGTGGTCGAAACGCCGGCGGGTGGGGTGGAACTGCTGTGGCAGGGCTTTGGTGTGCCACTGTACCTTGGCTGTTTGGCAGTGCATGCACGTTCTGGCCCATTCACTGACTTGCTTGCGGAGTCCGTGCCAAACGAACCTGTTGGCCACCATCCGGACGGTTGACCTGATGGCGGGGTGCACTAAGTTGTGAATGGAGTTGAAAACGCGCCGCCGCCAGGTTGCCGGGACAATGGGGCGGGGTTGGCCGGTGGTGACATCACAAAGTAGGGTCCTCAGGTTTGTGGTCCGTGAACGCGGTAAAGGGCCTACCTTCTAAGAAGTACCTGAAATGCCGGATTGCCAGGTATAGCGCCAACAGTTACCGGTCAAAAGCATTGTATTTGAGCTCGGGTGGTCGTAGGTGTTTGCTGAAAAACGGCAGGGGTTGCCAGCGACCCTCGATGAGTTGTTCCAGCACTCCACCGACTGCCGTGTTAGATGCATCCACTGTGAGGGTGGTAGGGACGTCTGTTCTGGGGTGCACTAGCATCGCAGCATTTGCCAAGGCTTCTTTGGTTTTAATGAAAGTGGCGGTGGACTCCTCGTCCCAGGTAATGTACTTGCCCTTACCCGACATCAGGGCGAACGGGGGAAGCATGATTTGGGCAGCTGAAGGGAGGAAGCTGTGGTAGAAATTCACCATACCCACAAATTCCTAAAGGCCTTTGATTGTGTTGGGTCGGGGGAAATGGCGGACCGCGTCTGCCTTGGCAGGCAGAGGGGTTGCCCCGTCTTTAGTAATCCTGTGGCCCAGGAAGTCGATGGTGTCGAGCCTGAACTGGCATTTGGCCGGGTTGATTGTCAGGCCGTATTCACTCAGTCGGGCGCAGAGTTGACAGAGGTGGGACAGATGCTCCTGACGACTGCTGCTGGCTATGAGGAAGTCGTCCAAATAGATGAAAGCGAAGTCCAGGTCATGTCCCACCGCGTCCATTAACCGCTTGGAACGTCTGTGCAGCATTCTTCAGGCCGAACGGCATGCGGAGGAACTCGAAAAGGCCGAACGGGGTGATGAGAGCCGTTTTGGGGACGTCGTCCGGATGCATCGGGATTTGATGGTATCTCCGGACAAGGTCTACCTTGGAGAAGATCCGTGCACCGTGCAGGTTTGCTGCAAAGTCCTGAGTGTGCGGCACAGGGTAGCGGTCCGGTGTTGTAGCCTCGTTCAGCCTGCGGTAGTCGCCGCATGGTCTCCAGCCCCCTGTTGCTTTGGGCACCATGTGCAGGGGGGAGGCCCATGGGCTGTCGGACCGCCGTATGATCCCCAATTCCTCCATCCTCTTGAACTCTTCCTTCGCCAGCCAGAGCTTGTCCAGGGGGAAGCCTTCGAGCATGGGTGTGGAGGGGTGGTCCTTGTGTCAGGATGTGGTGCTGTACGCCGTGTCTGGGCATGGCTGCCATGAACTGCGGTGCCAGAACCGATGGGAAATCTGCCAGGACTCTGGTGAAGTCGTTGTCGGATAGCGTGATGGAGTCTAGGTGTGGGGCCGGCAACTGCGCTTCACCCAGGGAGAACGTTTGAAAGGTCTCGGCGTGGACCAGTCTCTTCCTGGGCAGGTCGACCAGTAGGCTGTGAGACCGCAAAAAATCCGCACCCAGAAGCGGTTGGGCTACGGCGGCCAGTGTGAAGTCCCACGTGAACTGGCTGGAGCCGAACTGTAGCTGCACCTGACGGGTGCCATAGGTCCTTACTGTGCTGCCGTTCATGGCCCTCAGGGGGGGACCCAGTGCCCTGTTGCGGGTATCGTAACTCGTCGGAGGTAAGACACTGATCTCGGCTCCGGTGTCGACCAAAAAGCAGCGTCCCGACTGCTTGACCCAGACATATAGGAGGCTAACCCAATGGCCAGCCGCCGTAGCCATCAGCGACGGCTGGCCCTGGTGTTTCCCGGGCACTTGCAGGGCGGGCTACAGTGGCGGGCTTCTGCACCCCACCGCTGGTGGTAGAAGCACCATTGTTCGTTGGTCTCCTCACCCCTGCCTCTGGGGTTAGCGGGCTCTATGGCCGGGCCTGGTCTGGTTTGCTGCTGGGAGTGTGGCCTGGTGATCTGTGCGACGGACGCCCCACTCTCCTTCTTGGCTTTCCACAGCATATCTGCCAGGGCCGCCACCTTCCGGGGGTCGCTGAAATCTGCGTCGGACAGCAGCAGGCGTATGTCCTCGGGCAGCTGCTCCAGAAACGCCTGCTCAAACATGAGGCAGGGCTTGTGACCTCCGGCCAGGGACAGCATCTCGTTCATCAAAGCTGACGGTGGCCTATCCCCCAAACCATCCAGGTGCAGTAAGCGGGCAGCCCGCTCGCGCCGTGAGAGTCCGAAAGTCCTTATGAGCAGGGCTTTGAATTCTGTGTATTTGCCGCTATTTCCAGGTCGAGGGAGCTCACCACATAGTAACGTGTGGCATCCGAGGTTATCTGCCGAATGTGGTATTGGGCTTCTGCTTGCTGGAACCATAGGTGAGGTCGCAGCATCCAGAAGCTTGGCAGTTTTAACGAAACTGCATGAACAGATGCGGTGTCGTTCATCTCCGGTCCAAATATCGTTTGGGCCGTTGGGGTCACCAATTGTAGCAGTGTGCTACACGCAGTGGTGAAATAACGACACGTAGTCGGTGAGCTGCAGTTGCAAAAGAGGTTTATTCAAACTTCGTGGCCTCACTTTAAAGCCTTCCTGTTTAATGCTGTAGGGGGCGCATATTCGCCATCCCATCCTGCGCGCGGGCTTTTCCCCTTGCTCGTGAAGCAGGCTTGTCGCCCTCTTTGGGACCGGCCTCAATGCCGGCGCGTGCCACTTTGTGAGCCGGTTCGAGTGCGCTGGGAAGTGGGTCACCACAGTCCTTTATTATAGCAGTAACAACTTCAAGCAAATGAGGTTAAGAAAGGCACTAAGTAAATACCAAACATTACTTCCTTTAATCTTACTTTTTCTTTTATTCCTTCTCTTTAAACTCTCTTCTCCCCTGTTATCTCTGTCTCTCCCCTCTCTCATACTAACTTTTACAAGGGTTAGGGTGATTTCAGATGATGGTTTAAGTGAGGTAACACAGAAATTGCTGGAAAGGACTCATAGTCTAAGACAAAATAAATTTATTGAAGTTTTCCAGGCATTCACAGAAAAATAAAGGCACACAATAGAATTCATGAAGATAAACAAAAACTGGCATGCAACCAATGTACAAAAGAAGATTAAAAATTGCAAAAAAATAATAATACTGATGCATTTTGATGTTTAAATCCAAGGTTGTTTTAGAAATCAGGAAAGAGGCATAAAACTGGTTACTTCATGATCATTTTATTAAAAGTTGATGGAACAGTGACAGGGGACCACTGCTTGAAGAAGAGTAACTAGCATGGCAGCTAGCATAAAACAGCTAATTTCATACCCAAAGATAAGAATATTTTCATTCTAATCTATAGGTAATAATAACTAGTTAAAAACTATGTATTCACTTTATGCAGAACAAAACTTCCAGAATTATACATTGTGTAGCCTCCAGAGGCATATTAAAATGTTATACATACTACGATAATAATATTAATAATGAATATTTCATCAATCCTGCGTGGGAAATGCTTTCATTACACTAGTAACATTTAACAACACACTTAGCAGTGTGAAGACTTATCTAATAATAAAGTACAGAATAATAATACACACAATAATAATTTACCAATGTGCAATAATAATGTACGAAATAATAAAGCAGAGAGTATTGTACTATGATGTGTTCTCCTGTCACACAGAGATGAACTGTTGCATATGTTTATTGCATTTGGTAGGAAAGGTTTTCTGTAACAATCCCTGTGACAGTGGAGCTGGATGAGTCTGTTCGAAAGGGTACTCCACTGCTTATTCTGTAGGTCTTGGAAAGGACGTGCCTGAATGTCTATAATGGATAACAGTTTGTTTAGTGACCTCTCTCCACCACTAACTCAAAAGAGTCTGGGTTGTAGCCAAGGACGGATGTAAACCTTTCTGATGTGTTTATTTTGCCTTCTGACATCACCAGCTCTGATGCTGCTCCCCAACATAAAGCCGCAAAGAAGACCGCACTTGCTATAACAGACTGGTAAAAGAGCTCCAACAGCCTGCTGTACACATTAACGGATCTGAGCTTTCATGGAAAATAAAGTATGCTCATCCCCTTCTTGCAAATAGCCTTGGTGTTGTTTTTCCAGTCAAATCTGTTGTTGAGATGAACACCCATGTGCTTGTACTCCTCCATCACTGCAACTCCTTCTCCCAGAGTGTATACAGGACTTGTTACAGTCCCCTTCCTCCTCAGATCAATCACCATCTCCCTGGTTTTGACCACATTCAGGAGCAGGTGATTCTTCATGCACCACTCCACAAAGGTGCCCACCAATCCCCTGTACTCCAACTAATCTCTGATACTCCCAACCACCGCAGAGTTATCAGAGAACTTCTTCAAGTGACAAGACTCAGATTTGTACTGAAAGTCTGAGGTGTACAGTGTGAACAGAAACAGAGTCAGTGCCACTCACCACCATCTCAGACAGAGAACTACCCAGCCATACAAACTGGGCTCTATCCGTCAAGTAATTACTGTGCATCTATAGCACTAGGTATCACAGTAAGCAGTTTCTTGTACAGTATAAAAGAAATTATCTAATATGTAGATGGACAACTAATTGTTAAACTGCAAAAAAGTAACAATTAAAAAGTTGGATCCAATAGTACTGAGAAGTTGCAGAGTCCTTGAAAGTAAGTTTGTAGGTTACACAATCAGTTCAGAGTTGAGGTGAATGAGATTATTTGCACTGGGCCATGAGCCCAATGGTTGTGGAATAAAAACAGTTCCTGGAACTTGTGGCATAAGATCTAAGGCTCCTGTACTTCCAGCCTGATGGTAATAGTGAGAAGAAAGCACAGCCTGGATGTTTGACATCCTCGATGATAGCTGCTGCTTTCTTGTGGCAGTGCTTCATGTAAAGATACTTAATGTTTGGGAGGGCTTCTCTGTGATGGACTGTGTTGTATCCACTAATTTCTGTAGCCTTTTCCTTTACTGGGCTTTGGTGTTTCTATACCAGGCCATGATACAACCAGAGAGGATGATCTCCACTGTGCATCTATAGAAGTTGGCTCAGGCAGTATCTGTGGAGAGAGAAACAGTTCAGGTGTATTTTTCTCCCAGGTTTGTCTCATGTTACACAAAAAAGCACAATATGCTTATGACTGCCTTCATTTAAAGTTCAATGTTCAAAGTAAATTTATTATCAAAGTCCATATATGTCACCATATACAACCCTGAGATTCATTTTCTTGTGGGCATACTCAATAAGTATATAATAGAATAATAACCAATGAAAACCGCACCAACTTGATCGTTCAATCAATGTACAAATGACACAAATTGTGCAAGTACAAAGGGTCTTGGCCACCAAACATTGATCATTTCCCTCACTAATGCTTCCTGACCTATTGAGTTCCTGCAGAACATTGAGTTGTTACATACCTCATGGGTATCTTGTGACTGTCTTATGACCATGATGTAATTGAGTATCTTGTGAGCACGATGTAATGGTCTTGTGATGGTGGATTGATGTAATTTTCCCGCCAGTGTGAGGTCACGTGATGACATGTTCTCAACAGGTATATAACGGGAAACCCCTGTTGTTACGCAGTTGATTCATTGTTTAATTCATCAGTTACTCTGTTATGCTACGTATTTGTCTCATGACGCAGTTTCATTTTAAAGTGGAGTTTTACTTTCTTTTGTCAGGTACAGAATTGTTGGGCTGGCAGTTTCACCAGTCACTGCCAGTTTTGTTTGATGTGCCTTTGATTTAATTTTAAAATCTAAGTATTGGAGAGTGAAGACTTTACCTAAACATGGGAACCCAAAGGATCGAGTAAAGTTGGTGTCATTTGGCGGTTTTATGAAGGATCGACCTTATTGAATCTTCGTTCAAGAATAGTGGCCTGCATCTGAGATAACATCTGCAACAGCAGGTAGGTTTGGTGAAAAAAGGTCAGTTCCTTTAAACCGCTTTATTTCCTTCATCGTGAATCCTTCAGACAAGGCATATTTCAGCTAGGATCAGCAGTAACATCACGCCGTCGAGGAATTCTTTACTTCAGGAAAGTCTCTCCTAATTGTTTAAATCACTTGGACTTTCAAATTTACCCCTTTTAAGACTATGTTCGAATTTACCACTTTAAGAACTGTTCCAGAGTTGCCGTATAGCAGTTAACTTCCGGTTAAGTTAGTCGTTTGAATACTTTTCGCTATTGTGGAGCAGAGTTTAATAAATGTTATGTGTTTGTTTATAAAACTTGACTCAATTATATATTCATTGTTGCAGGACACGTGACAGTGTACTGTATTGTTTTCACTCTTTCGTAGTTCTGATGAAGGGTCCCAGAAATATTAACTGTTTCTTCTTCTACAGCTTCTACCTGACCTACTGAGTGTCTGCAGAATTTTCTGATTTTAGTTCAGTTATTTTGATTTTTGGTATTTAGTATAGGCATTACTAAGGAAGCCAGCCCCATCCAGGATATATCTTCTTCGCATTACCACCATCAGGGAGGATAGATAAATACTTTATTGATCCCAATGGAAACTAGAGTGTCACGGTAGCATTACAAGTGCACGGATATACAAAAAATACAAATATTAGAAGAGAAGTAAGAAGGAATAAAAAATAAGTGACCTCAAACATTCTAAGAGAAGGAGTTATCACTTCCCTGGCTATAGGTTGACTCATTATAGAGCCAAAAGGCCAGGGGTAAGAATGACCTCATATAGTACTCTTCGGAGCAGTGCACTTATCTAAGTCTATCACTAAAAGTGCTCCTCTGTTCAGCCAAGGTGGCAGGCAGAGAGCGAGAAACATTGTCCAGAATTGCTAGGATTTTCCGTTGGGTCCTTTGTGTGTCCAGTTTGACTCCTGTAACAGAGCCAACCTTTCTAATCAGTTTATTGAGCATGTTGGCATCACCCATTTAGATGCCATTGCGCCAGCACAACACCACATTGAAGATTGTACTGGTGACAACAGACTGGAAGAACGTGTGAAGGAGAGGCCTGCAGAGTCCAAAGGACATCAGTCTCCTCAGGAAGTAGAGGTGACTCTGGTCCTTCTTGTACACAGCCTCTGTGTTGGTGCTCCACTCAAGTCTGTCATCCAGATGCACCCCCAGGAACTTATAAATCCTCACCATAACCAAGTCCTCACCATCAATAGTAAGAGGAGACACATGAGCCTGAAGACACAAACTAAACATTTTAGGAATAATTTCTTCCCTTCTTCCATCAGATTAATGAACAATCCATGAATCCATGATCACCTCTTTATTATTTATCCCTTGGGTTATTTGTTTTATTTTTGGTAACTTATAGGTTGGCACATTAGCATAGTGATAACTGTAATACTTTAACAGCCCCGGTGACTGGAATTAAAATCCTCTGCTGCCTGTAAAGAGTTTGTATGTTCTCCCTGTGACCACATGAATTTCCTCCAGGTGCTGCAGTTACTTCACACATTCCAAAGAAGTGTAAGTAATTAAGTTAATTGGTCAAGTAGGTGTAATTGGACCCCACAGGCTCCTTGGGACAGAATAGTGCTGTACCTCTGAATGAATATAAATAAATAGAGACTTCTGTTTCTTGCACAGTACTGCTGCCACAAAGCAAAACATTTGGGAAGATGGTGGCGTGCTTAGTCACAGCGGACAACCTGGGTCATTCAAGTGGCGCAAATGTGTTTCTTAAATACTTTGATTGCAAGACTTTGCTGGACATTGGCAATATAGAATATTGCAAGCCCAGTTCACTGGTTCAGTGGTGAGACTGATGGCAAGGGAGCTGTGTGGTCTTGGTTGTTGTGCAGACCAGGACCTCATGTTGCAGCATCACCCATTAAGGCCATCCAGGCGAGGAGGCACTGGAGGCGGTGTAGGAGTGCACGACAGGTGCACTGGAATCGATGCCGGTTTGGGATCTAGCCTTTGCAAGCCGGCTCTCCTGTTTGTGCTGCTTTCTGGTGTTTGCTCCCTGGAAGACAATTGTTCTTGCAGAAACATGGCTCCACGACAACATCCAATGCTCTATCAATCTCTGAGCCATGCAGCTCAAGGAGTGGGTTTATAATTTTGTATTACTGAATGTGTTAGTGTATCTATTTGTGCTGTGTGCTGTGTGAGACCGCATGTACCGTGCTTTGCACCTTGGCCCCAACAGAACAGTCTTTTGTTTAGTTGTATACATGTGTGTGATTGAATGACAATTAAACTTGAACAAATTTTACAATATATGTCAATGATAATGAATCTGATTTTAATTCTGACTCTGTGCTCCACCCTTGCTCAGTTGCATTCCCCTCTGCTTATCCATGGAAGATACTTAGTTATTTATTGAGAAACAGCATGGAATAGGCCCTTCCAGCCCTTCGAATGCACACTGCCCAGCAATCCCCTGATTTAATCTGAGCCTAATCATGGGACAATTTACAATAACCAATTAACCTATCAACTGGTATGTTTATGGACTCTTGAAGGGAACTGGAGCACCCAGAGGAAACCCACACAGTCATGGGGAGAAAGTACAATCTCCGTACAGGCAGGTTTTGGAATTATACCTCAGTTGCCAGTACTGTAAAGTGATGTACTATGCTATCGTGCTGCCCAAAAATATTCAGGAAGCAAAATACACCAAAAGTATTCTGGATCCACCTAAAAGTATTCTGGAAGTAAAATCCCTGTTGATCAGTGTAATGTCACATAATTCAGAGAGAGACGTCCCTATTCCTAGACAGAGTGACGAATGTTGTCTGACTTCCATCAGCCGAGCCTAGTGACTGTGCTGCCATTAGTGAGATCAATTGCCTGATTTTCAGTTGTATGTAACTAACTTCCACTCACACTCATTTTCTGGAGAAGATGCCCTACTTTTTATTGAAGTTGGATCCGTAGTTTGTCATTATGCGCTGTTCTTTACTTAGACTCTGTATTTTAAGCAAATTAACTGCTTGCAGGAACATAGATCATAGAATACAGAACAGTACAGCACAATACAGACTCTTTGGCCCACCACTGAACAGAGTATAGAATGCTGTGTCAACGTTTTAACCAACTCCAAGATCCATCCATCTAACCCTCCCCTCCCACAATGACCTCCATTTTTCTGTCATCCATTTACCTAACTAAGCATCATTTCAATTTCCCTAATGCACCTTTGGTTGGGTGGTGGGGTGGAGATGCACCTCTACAAAAGGAGGTGTAAGGCGCACCGTCGCTCCGCTAGCCTGCAGGTCACCCTTGGGCAAGGTGTAACACCTGCTTAGCCCCTCCGCCCCGATCAGGGTCACGTGAAACCATGGGAGCGGGTGATGAGCAGCTGGTGCATATCACAAGTTCTGGTTATGTGACCACTAACACCAGGCAGACAACCTCTGTAAAGTATTGATAATGTCACTTGTCTTGTAAGAACACTGCCCAGAAGACGACAAAGGCAAAGCACTTCTGTAGAAAAACTTGGCTAGAACCATCATCCTCATGGAAAGACCATGATCACGTGTGTCATACGACATAGCACATAACAAACGAGAAAACGTACCTGCCACCTCCACCATCCCCGACAGTGCTTTCTACGTACATACAACTTTCTGTGTAAAAACCTACCTTTGACATCCCCTCCTATACTTTCCTCCAATCACCTTGAAATGATGCCCCCTCATATTAGCCATTTCCAGCCTGGGGGAAAGGTGCTGGCTGTCCACTCTATCAATACCTCTTATCAACTTTTAGACCTCTATCAAGTCACCTCTCGTCCTAATAGAGTGGGGGGATAGGTTTAAGGTGGGACCTGATCTCAAATTTTACACACAGTTTGGTGTGTAGATGGAATGAGCTGGCAGACTCGGGTTGAGGCAGGTATAACAACATTTTAATAACTTTTGGATAGGACAAGCTTTGTAGGAAATGGGGCAAAGCGGGCAAATCTTGCTCAGCAAGGACAAGTCAATCGGAAAGACTGTTTTGGTGCTGCATTACTCTCTGAGCCTAGGACACCATATGATACAGGAGAAGAATTAGACCATTCAGCCCATCGAGTCTGCTCTGCCATTCCATCATGGCTGATTTGTTATCCCTGTCAACCCCATCCTCCTGCCTTCTCCCCATAAACTTTGATGCCCTGACTGATCAAGAATCTATCAATCTCCACTTTAAATATACCCAATGACTTGGCCTCCACAGCCACCAGAGGCAATGAGCTTCCCTTTCGTTCTTCTAAACTCCAGCAAGTACAGAGCCAGAGTCATCAAATACTCCTCATACATTAACCTTTTCATTCCTGGTATCATTCTTGTGAGCTTTTTCTGTGAACACATCCCTTCTTAGATAAGGGGCCTAAATCTGCTCACTATACTCCAAAGGTGGCCTGTCCAAAGTCTCAGCTACTGGCCTTCCATTTCTTTCTTACCTTCTCTCTCCACCTCCTTGTTACTGTACTTTTTCCTGTGCGTGCTTAAAACATAGTTTTCCTTTCGACTCTGACCATTACCAACTCAGATGGCAATAAAACATTGACTTTGTTTCTCGCCAGCATCCCCAGTGTTTTCCTCAGTGAGTCACATTGAGCAAAGAGGCTGTAAAGCCTTGGCAGTGTGTGAGTCTAAATCAAATCAGAAAGTGATAAATGTCAACCGAGTGATCAGAAAAATTGCAGATTGCTGCACAGAGTATTCTCCGATGAGGCACCACATTTACTCACTTGTTTTTAACTTGAAGGTTAAGAGAAACAGAATTGCTGATGTTTGAGAATTTTATTAACAGTGTATGCTGAGGAAAAGCATAGTGTATATCATATTTCTAAAATTCCCCCATACCCACACACACACACACACACACACACATTCCCATGTAAAACCAAACCTCAGCAGAGTATCAATTACTGGGAGAAACAAACATAGAAAAATATAGTTTTTTGCAACTTTATAAAAAGCTAGTGAGTCCACATCTGGAGTATGGCATTCATTTCTGGTCGCCCCGTTATCGGAAGGATCTCGAGGCTTTGCAGCGCGTGCGGAAGACGTTTACCAAAATGTTGCCTCATTTAGAGGGCGCGCACTGTAACGAGAGGCCGGACAAACTTGGGTTGTTTTCTCTGGAGTGGCGGAGGCTGAGGGGAGATCTGATAGAGTATATACGATTATAAGAAGCATAGATAGAGTACACAGACAATATCTTTTTCCAAGGATTAGTTGAAATGTCTAACACCAGGGGACATGCATTTCAGGTGAGAGGGGATCATTTCGAAGCAGGTGTGAGGGCTAAGTTTTTTTTTTCACACTGAGTGTGATGTGTGCCTGGAATGCACTGCCAGGGGTGTTGGTAGAGGCAGATACATTAGAGATATTGAAGAGACTTTTAGATAGGCAAATGAATGTGTGGAAAATGGAAGAATATGAACATGGTGTAGGCATAACAGATTAGTCAGCCCTTTGATTACTAATTTAATTGGTTCAGCACAGCATTGTGGGCTGAAGGGTCTTTTCCTGTGCTGTGCCATTCTCTGTACTATGTTCCATAGTCATAGCTCCTGATTACATAAAGATAAAAACCATTAAATATAAGTCCTACAGATGAGATGGTATACCATCTGCCTTTTCTCTTGGACACAGCAGATCTCATGACACCAGTTACAGAGATCAGGAAAACTCTTCTCATGCTCTGGCCAATATTTATCACTCAGCTGACTCCCAGCTCCCCACTGCATTTGGAATACATGTTCTGTCTGCAAAATTATTGCTGTACCTACGGATGAAGCATTTCAAACCAACTGTTACAAGATATATGAGGGTGTCTTAAGAGGATAGGCCAAGCGAGCTAGGGTTTTTCTCTTTGGATCAAAGGAGGATGAGAGGTGATTTAAGAGAGGAGTATAAAATGATAAGAGGCATAGATAGAGTGAACAGCCAGATACTTTCCTCCAGGGCAGAAATAGCTAATATGAGGGTGCATAATTTTAAGGTGATTGCAGGATAGTATAGTGAGGACATCAGAGGTGGTGTGTTTTACAGGGAGTGGTGGGTGTGTGGAAACCAGTGCTGGGGTGGTGGTGACGGTAGATATCCCAGAGACCTTTAAGAAACAATTACATAGACACATAGATTATAAAAAATGGAAGGTTATGAAGAAGGGAATGGTTATTCTGATCTTAGAGCAAGTTAAAAACATGAGCCAAATGGCTTGTACTGTGCTGAACTCTTCTGTATTCCATGTCCTTCATTCTACCTTCTACTTCCCATAACATGAAAGCTAGTGTGTAACAGGAATGGGTTGCCAGGCTGGGTTTAATCTGGGGTTGTTATTTGTGAAGTTCCATATCTTTATCTAGTGGACATCCGGGAGAGACTTAGACTACGGGGGCCCAAGTGCAAAGGAGACCAGAGACAAGAATGGAATTGAATATGGAATCCATACTTGTTAATTGGTTGGAGAGAACAGAGGCTAGGACTCAAGAATCGTTACACACAAGGTAGGGAAACACAAGACTGAGCAAAGATGGACGAAACAGAAGGAACTTAAATGGAGAAATAAAACAAGGCACGGATGCACTGACAACTAAAATGAGACCCATATGAAAATAATCAACTAATATCAGGGGAGGAGGAATGTCAGAGCCTGGAGAACTCTGGCGGCCCCAGGTGGCCAGACCGAGGCATAACATAGTACATATATTCCCTTCCTTCATTTTCTGATTTATCCATTAATTAATTGTATCATTTTGTCTGTTTTTCACTTATCTCACTGTTGCATTTTGCTCATTCACTTTTCCATTCCATCTGTATAATGTGAGTGAACTTGTTTTAATATGAGAGCACATTGTACAATTTTCAGTGAAAGCATTTTATTCAGAGTAACACACAAAACACTGGAGAAACCGCAACAGTTCAGACAACATCTGTGGAGGGAAATGGACAATCGATATTTTGGGTTGAGAAGCTTCATTAGGAGTGGAAAGATTGAAGAAAGATATCCTGTATATAGAGGTTGAGGAAGTAGTGGAAGAAGAGCTGGCAACTGTAGGGAGTAACAGGCAGGTGAGGGAGGGGAAAGAATCTGAGAGGTGTAAATGAGGAGGCGATAGATGAAAGTGACAATGTGCTAATGAAGATAGCATCTGAGAAGAAAGGAAGGTAGACCATGGAATAAAGGGAAGGATATGAGGAGGGGAATTGGAGGGAGGGAGGTTTGGGTGATGGGAAGCTGGAAAGGGGAAAGAGATAGGGTGATAGCGATGGATAAGCCATCATTCAACACTGTAACATACGGGATATATTTTGACTGTCTACAGTTTGTATTCAGAGGTGTCTGACATTATTCAAAGGGTTTCTGCTAAATGGATGTGCTACGATGGTAAATATGTAATTCTGTAAATTTACCAAATGTACTTTATACCAAATGTTAAAGATAAGTCAGTGATGATTGCAGTAGAAACTGTAGTTAATCCTTACTTGTTATCTTTGTGTTGAAGAAGTATAAAACATTGTGACAAGGAAGCAATATTCTTTCAGGTCCATAACACCATAATAAGACAAAGGAGCAGAATTCAGGCTGCCTCTATGGAGAAGAATGAAGAGTCAATGCTTCAGGCTGAGTCCTTCATCAGGACTGGAAAGGAAAGTGAAAGAAGCTAGAATAAGAAAGTGGGAGAGCAGGAAGTGTACAAGCAGTAAGGCTAATCAGCACTTCCACCCACTATCCTACCCCTCCACATTCCTAACCTCCACTACTTTATCATTTCCTGTCATTCACCTTATGTACAGACATTCTTGTGCCTAGCATCACTATATGGACATACAATCAATCTATGTATATAAGCTGCCTTATGTACTTATACTGTATTTACTGTGTTTTTTATTATTGTGTTCTTATTATGTATTTTTTGTGTACCGCATCAAATCGGGACTAAAAATATTTCATTCTCCTTTACACTTGTGTACCTGAAGTGACATTAAACATTAAACCACTGAAACGACAAGTTGGAAAATGTTAGGGGAAGCTGTATGAGGATTGTGTTTGTGTCTTTCCCATCTCCTATATTATTTATCTATATTATTTATATCATCCATATTATTTTATCAATGTTCTCACTCTCTATCTGCCCCCATTCACTCATCAACCAAGAATTTTGTTGGCAACTTATCACCATGGTCACCCTGGTTTTACCCTATTAGAAATATCCGTCCTTCCTCATCCTCTACAGCTTTGGGCCCCTTCCCAGTCTTTGACCTGAAACATTTCTGTTTCTCTTCCCACAGATGTGGCCGGACCTGCTCAGTATTTCCAGTATTGTCCATTTTTATCTCAGATTTCTAGCATCTGCATTCTTGTTTATTAATTTTCCCCATGAATGAGGTATCAAGAGAGACTATTTGAATGGAAATGCAGCACTCTTCCACGTATTTAATGTTGGCTTGAGTTTCTGCTTATTATTGCTCTCTAGTGGCATTAGCTGGGAAGTGCAGGCATGTAGACATCAGCTGGTGCCACCAAACTGGCTCCAAAGATGAGATAGAATGGGCTAGCATTAGCAATGCTGTGTCTAAGAACTTACAGTTCAGATCTATAGAGTTATACAACAGAAAGAACAGGCCATTCAGCTCACCACATCCATGCTAACCAGCGGGAATCCAGTCAACATTTCAGGCCGAGGCATCGACTGCATGCTGTCTGGCCTGCTGAGTTCCTCCAGCATTTTGTGAGTTTTGCTTGGATTTCCAGCATCTACAGATTTTCTTTTGTTTGTCTGTGGGAATCCATTATTCGTTTGCTACGTGCTGTGTCGTGTGGTGTGGATGATCATGGTCTTTCCATGACTGTGATGGTTCTTGGCAAATATTTCTACAGAAGTGGTTCGCCATTGCCTTCTTTTGGTCAGTGTCTTTACAAGATGGGTGACCCCAGCCATTATCAATACTCTTCAGAGACTGTCTGCCTGGCATCAGTGGTTGCATAACCAGGACTTATGATATGCACCAGCTACTCATATGGCCATCCACCACCTGCTCCCATGGCTTCACGTGACTCTGATCTGGAGGGTGGGGAGGCTAAGCAGGTGCTACACCTTGTCCAAGGGTGACCTGCAGGCTAGCATAGGGATGGAGTGGTTTACACCTCCTTTGGTAGAGATTTAGCATGGTAACAGGCCCTTCCAGCCCAATGGGTCGGCACTGCCCAATTTGCATCCATCTGATCAATTGCCCTACTAACCCATACATCTTTGGAATGTGGGAGGAGACCAGAGCACCTGAATGAAACCTGTAGTGTCATGGAGGGGAACATCTAGAATCCTTACAGTCAGCGGTGGGAATTGAACCTGAGTCGGTAGCGCTTTATTAGTGTTTTGCGAACCCCAATGACTGGCTGGTGGCGGAGTGGCATCAGCGCTGGACTCTGGGGCGAGAGGTCCTGAGTTCGAATCCGGCCGGCTCCCTTGCACGCTCTCCATCCGTGCCTGGGTTCAGCGTTGAGCTAGCAACTTGACCTTGTAAAAAAAAAACCTGGTGAGGGATGGGCTCCGCCAGGTTTCAGATGCCCAAGATATGCCGTACGATGAGTAATCGCCAAACAGATCAGTGCAAAAAGCTTGTCATGATGGCACCTCGATGACTCCACCAGGAGATAAGGGCACACACACACACACACACACACACACACACACACACACACACACACACACACACACACACACACACACACACACACACACACACACACGCACGCACACAATGCTACTTTGCTACTACAGTGACAGCTTTATTAATTTGTGATAATTGCAGTTTCTAGCACTTAGTTAGTATCCTTCTATACCAAGGCAATGCAAGTGCTCATCTGAACACTTGTTAAATCATCTCAGTGGCTTTGTTTCCATTGATTTCCCAAACAGGTACTCACCATTGTCTGGGTCCCTCAAAATCTCTGAACCTTTAAGTTACACCTATATCCTCTAGTTTTATCTAACACTGATATGGAGAAACTATGCAGGTGGCATGGTAGCATCGTGGTTAGCACAACATTTTACAGTGCCGTCAATCACCAATCAGGGTTCAACTACCTTCACTGTCTGTGAGGAGTTTGTACATTCTCCCTGTGATCATGTCGGGTTCTTCCAGGTGCTCCGGTTTCTTTTCGCATTCCAGGGATGTAGGATTAGTGAGTCGTGGCTATACAATGTTGAGGCTGTAACTGTGCTCAGCACAATACTTGCTGATTGGATTTGACACAAATGACACCTTTCAGGATATATTTCAATGTATGGGTGAAAACTAATGCTATTCTCTAATCTAATCTTTAATCTATAAATTTTCCTGCAGTCTCCCCCATCTGTACCCCTCACGATGCTATAGACTATATCTCAAACATGTCCTCACTTAACCTCTTCCACATCAGGGAAAAGAAAGCTAACCTCTCCAGTCTCTCCTTGTAACTCAAACACTCAATTTCAGGTAACATCCGGGTGAATCTCTTCTAGACCTTTCACAACACCAGAGGTTAAATATTTGTCACATGTACATCAAAATATCGACAATCAGCCATCCAAAGCATAAGAACATGTAGCTGATTCAATGAATGAACGTGTAAGGCATCAATTTGCAGCAATTTGGTGTTTTGAGCAGTGGCTGGGCCAAAAGAACAAATTAAAATAAGGCAAGGGAAAGCATTGGTACCAGTGGACAGTGTTAGAGTGGGGGTTACAAATATCTTCACAGTTGCTGAGGCGCCGCCAGAGCATGCCCACAAATTACTAATCCTGACATTAATCCTAGGCTTTCGAAATGTGGGAGGAAACTGTAGCACCTGGAGGAAGCCTATGTGGTCACGGGGAGAATGTACAAACTCCTTACAGACAATGCCTGGAACTGAACCCAACTGATTTCTAGCACTGTAAAGCGATGCACTATCACTTCTTTTCTACAGCGTAACACACATTAATCTTGCTAAGGTTTGACCATGTTTTATGAAGTTGGAACAGAACCTCCATAACCTTGACTTCAATGAAAGCCATGTACCTTTTTATTCACATTCTCGATCTGTGCTGCCACCTCCAAGGATATTTGGGTTTGCACATTAAAAACCTTCTGTTTCTCAACGCTTTAGACTAGGGGTTCCAAGTTTTTTTATGCAGTGGACCCCTAACATTAACCGAGGTGTCCTTGGACCCATTGTTGGGAACTCCTGCTTTAGAGTTGTAGAGTCATTGAATCACCGAGAACTACAGCACAGAAACAGTCCCTTTGGCCAGTCTGGTCCATGCCTAGTCCCATCTACTCACACCCGAACTGTAGCCCTGCATACCCCTCTCATCCCTGTATCCATCCAAACATCTCAAATATTACAATTGAGTCCACATCCACCACTTTCCTCATACTCCATATCATACCACCCTCTGAGTGAAGTTCCCCCACAAATCTCCCGTAAGCATGTTACCTTTCACCCTTAATCCATGACCTCTAGTTCTAGTCTCAGCCAACCTCAGTGGAATATACTACTTGCATTCATCTTATCTATTCCCTCATAATTGTATATACCTCTCTCACTCATATTGTAAAATTTCTCTGCACTTTTTTATAAGACATGAGAGCAGTCGAGGTCATTTGTTCCATCAATATCTCCTGGGGAGGAAGCATTAAGAAGAGGGACGCCTCACGTCTTAATAAGCTGGTAAGGAAGGTGGGCTCTGTCGTGGGCAAAGTACTGGAGAGTTTAACATCGGTAGCTGAGCGAAGGGCGCTGAGTAGGCTACGGTCAATTATGGATAACTCTGAACATCCTCTACATAGCACCATCCACAGACAGAGAAGCAGTTTCAGCGACAGGTTACTATCGATGCAATGCTCCTCAGACAGGATGAAGAGGTCAAAACTCCCCAATGCCATTAGGCTTTACAATTCTACCGCCAGGACTTAAGAACTTTTTAAAAGCTATTATTAATGCTTTTTGAGATAGTGATTTAGATGCATATCATATTTTTTTTACTGAGTTAAGTATTGTATGTAATTAGTTTTGCTACAACAAGTGTATGGGACATTGGAAAAAAGTTGAATTTCCCCATGGGGATGAATAAAGTATCTATCTATCTATCTATCTATCTATCTATCTATCTATCTATCTATCTATCTATCTATCTATCTAAGTCAGTTCTGCCATTCAATCTTGCTGATTTATTTTCCCTTTCAGCCCCATTCTCCTCTTTCTCATAAACTTTTATGGCATTACTAATCAAGAATCTATTAACCTCTGCTTTACGTAAGACCAATGACTTGGCCTCCACAGCTTCCGTAGCAATGATTTCCACAGATTCACCACCCTCTGGCGAAAAGATTCTTCTTTATCTCCATTCTAAATGGACGTCCCTCAATGCTGAGTCTGTGCTCACTGATCCTAGTCTCCCAAACAATCCCTCTCCACATCCACTCTATCTTTCAGTATTCAATAGCTTTCAATGCGAGTCACCGTCCCCTTCTCCTTGGGCACTGGTATAATTGTCTTCTTTCTGAAGTAGATGGAAACCTCTGACTGCAGCAGTGAGTGACTGAAGATGCCTTTGAACACTGTCGGCAATTGGTTCCCATCCTTGAACTCTCTATGTCATACATACAGAACAGTGCCTGGAAAGGGCCAGCAACATCATAAAGGAACACATCCACCCTGCTCTTGGACTGTTTGTCCGACTCCCATCAGAGAGGAGGCTACGTGGCATCCACACCAGGACCACTGGACTCAGAAACAGTTACTTTCCCCAAGCAGTAAGTCTGATCTCCACCTCCACCCACTAACTCCACCACTACTTTATCATTCCTGTTAGTCACTATATGTACAGCCTAGCATCACTGTATATACACAGTCAATCTATGTATATAACCTATCTTATGTATTTATATTTATTGTGTATGTTTTTATTATTATTACTGTGTTCTTTATCTTTTTCTGGTTTTTCTATCCTGCATGGGATCCGGAATAACATTTCTTTCTTTCTTCTTATAGATGTGTACAAGAAATGGGATTAAACAACCTTGAATCTTGAATCTTTCCACAATACTACTAGAGCAAAACAACAAATTTCACTGCATGAAAGACAGTGATAATAAAACTGACTCTGATGCTGATTTGTATTTTGCCCTGTCTCGGAATTAGCCACGTGAGAGACCCTGATTAGTTGCGATGAGAGCGTAACGAATAGAGAGCACCATTCATTCGTCATTAGCCACAAAATCCAGCCCATTGCATATCAAGCCAGTGTGGTGGGAGCTCACTGTTCTGCAGTTATTAGGTTAAGAGAAGGTCACATTAACACTGCGAGGGCTAATTTTAGGAACGCAATTCATTCACTGCCCATTGACCCCTGTCAGTCCTAATGGCTTTAAAATGAACACCTGCCCTGTGCACAAAGAAAGATGATGGTAGCTCATTGTAACAACTACAAACACAATACAGCCTGCAAGTGTTCAACTGACTAATCACAATGGCAGCACTAGTTAAATAGGCAACAAATTATTCCAACCCTTGTAATTATACACACATAAGAATATTAATAGAGTGGTTTAAAAACAATAAATGGCAAACTATTTATTTGCCATTATAACACTAAATGGCAAGAACTGTGACATCCACTCAGTGTCCATTTTATGAGTTACATCCTGTACCTAATAAAGTGGCTATTGAGGCCATGTTTGAGGTCTTCTGCTGCTGCAGCCCATCCACTTCAAAGTTTGATGTGGTCTGCATTCAGAGATGCTCTTCTGTGCATCACTGTTGCAACACATGGTTATTTGAGCTACTGCTGCCTTCCTGTCAGCTTGAACCAGTCTTGACATTCTCCTCTGACCTCTCTCATTAACAAAGCATTTTCACCCACAGAACTGCTGCTCACTGGGTGTTTTCTTTTTGTTTTTTGCACCATTCTCTGTAAGCTCTAGAGGCTGTTCTTTGTGAAAATCAGCAGCTTCTAAGATACTCAAACCACCCTCTCTGGCACCAACAATCATTCCAATCATTGTTGAACCCCAACAAACCTTGGGGTTCAAGATCTTACGTTCAGGTCCTGTCATCAGCGAGTCTGATATGCAAGGTCTTGGGTAACATTTCTTCCCCACTCTGATGTTTAGTCTGAACAACAACCGAACCTCTTGATCATGTCTGCATGCTTTTATATATTGAGATACTGCTACATTATTGGCTAATTTAATATTTTCATTAATGAGCAGGTGTACAGGTGGGTCTAATAAAGTAGCTACTGTGTGTAAGCTCAGGAAAATGCTGTACAGGTAGTTTCAGCCATGATTCCTATTGGTTGCTCTTAAATGCCCCGAATGTATCAGCCTCTACCATCACACCTGGCACTTCAGTCATATCTCACTAAATGTGCAGGACAAGACAGACTTAGACAACAGTTCAGTAGCTTTAACTGATTGGGTCATATTATAGTCCCAAGACCACAAGTTTGAACCCCTTCCAGAGATGTGAGCACAAAGTCTAAGGAGAGTGCTCTTCTGTTGAAGGTAAAGGCATGAAAACAAAGTTCAAAAGATTCGACTACACACAAGTTCAAGGCCATTGATGAGGATATGGTCAGATGTTGGGCCAGTGGACCAGTGAAGGAGAGAACAGGTGCTTTTGCAGGTCAATGAGTCATTGGCCATTTCCGGGATTGGATCCAGAAAGCAGGAGGCAAGACAGTGACCTCTGAGTACACGAATGAGTGAAACTGGAGTTAAAGGTCTTGCATTCGGGTCCTGTCATCAGTGATTCCGACATGGAAGGCCTGGATATTGGGTTCCCATTCATCTCATCAGCAAGTTCTTGGTCAATATTGATAATTGAACCTCAAAGGAACATTGGAAGTCCTGGCCTGCAAATCTAGTCACAAGTCTGCGAATCTCTTTTGTGAAATTCTGTTTTTTTTCCAGCAGTTTGTTTGCAACATTCTGGAAAGTTCTGGAAACTGCTTCATTGTTGCAATAATTGAATAGGGGCTATCAAATTGGTTAATTCTTATCTACAGATTTGAATGGAATGTTTCCTATATCTGGGGTATAAGGAGGACAGAACACACATCTTTAGTCCTTCTGTTCTCTGTTCATAGCTACCAGACTTTCGCAGACTAGAATTTTGAAGCTGTACTTTTCCAATTCTCTTTATTTTATTAACACTTAATAAAATAATTGTGAGGCAACAAGTTTTATGCCTCTTTCTTGACTTCTGAAAGAAAGTCGGATTGAAAAAAACCAGAATCCAACATGCTCTCCCAGGTCAGCAAATCATCTCCTGGTCCCAGAATCGGATTCCATGTAAGCAAGAGGCAAGAGCAACAGTGACTCCCTCAGTACACAAGTCAGTGAGAGTGAAGTCTGAGGTGTCGTGTTCAGGTACCGTCATCAGCAAGTCTGGCATTCAAGATCTGGAGAACAGCTTCTTACCCAGGATCCTAATTTATCATAATCCTCAAGCCCTGGGTCAATGTTGATCATTGAAGCACAAAGGTTGATCGGAAATCCAGACATTGAAGCCCAACGACCAGAGCTCAGAGTTTGCGAATTTCCACCAGCAACACACACAAAATATTGTAGGAACTCAGCAGGCCAGGCAGTACCTATGGTAAAGAGTACAGTCGAATTTTCAGCCCGAGACTCTTCGGCAGGAATCCCTGCGAGTACATTGGGGAAATCGAAGAACTTGATTCCTTGAGACTGCCTGAGTATGGAGGCCAAAATTGGCCTGTCGTGGGGTTAGAGGGTGTGTTTGGTGTGAGGGTGTTTGGCTGAGAGGAAGGGATGGGGCTTGTTGTACTGTTATTGCTTTGTTGCTTTATATGTTTATGTATTATGTTCTGTGTTGTTGTGTCGAGCATTATGGGCATGGTATGTTGGTGCCGGAATGCATAGAAACACTCGTGGGTTTCTCCCCGCACATCCTCGGGTGTGTTGGTTGTTAACACAAACATCGCATTTCACTGTTTGTTTCGACGTACGTGTAATAAATATATCTGAATATGAATCTGAATTCCATGGTGCAATTCTGAAAAGAAGTGTGCTCACCCTGCTCAATATTTATATATCATCTAATGTCATAAACAATAGTCATCGCTGCTTGTTGGTGGCTGGCTGAGCATAATTTAAAAGGTATATTTTATTTATTTGTTGAGATTCAGCACGGCCCAGTGAGCTGCACTGCCCAGCAACCCTCAATTTAATCCCAGCCTAATCACAGGACAATTTACAATGACCATTTAACCTACTAAATGGTACATCTTTGGAGTGTGGGAGAAAGCCAGAGCACCCAGAGTAAACCCACATACTCCATGTGGAGGATGCACAGATTCTTTGCAGATGACATTGGAATTGAACTCCAAACTCTGATGCCCTGAGCTGTAACAGCATCACTCCATGCGCTACACTGCCGAGGCTCTCACATTCCAATGTGAGTGCACTGCTATTGTAATTGTTAATTATTTTACCTTGTTTCATCAAATTATAAAGTCATACAACTGGGAAACAGGCCCTTCAGCCCAACAAGCGCATACTGACATGTATCGAGATGCAGAGAAAAGACTTCAGTGGACTTTTGACCTCACAATCTACCTCATTTTGGACTTGAAGCTTATTGTCCACCAGCACTGCACCTTCTCTTTAACTGTTACACCTTTATTCTTCCTTCTGTTACTGATTTCCCTTGTACAAACTCGATACACTGTTGAAGTGAAATGATCTGTATGAACGGTTCTTCACCGTACCTCATGTGACAATAATAAATCAATTTGGCAATTTACTTCAGATTACTCTACAATTTCTTCATCACTCTGCTGTTCTGTACTTATTGTTGCACCTGTTGTTAGGACGCAGCTTACTCTCTGAGCTTCGTGCAATCAAGACATTTATTTCCACACTGGCGTGTATGACAATCCAAGATATGTATAAAATCTTTGATACATGACAATCAGTTCCAAGTAAATTTATTACCAACATACATACATGTCACCATAAACAGCCCTGAGATTTATTTTCTTGTGGGCATACTCAATAAATCCAATCATCAGAATAGAGTCAATGTAAGACCATTTGTCTTTTGTTCAACTAGTATGCAAAATACAAAAATCTGTGCAAATACAAAACTAAATAAATAATAGCAATAAATCAATTAGCATTAAATATTGAGAGCATGAGATAAAAGGTCCTTAGAAAGTGAGTCCATAGGTTGTGGGAGCATTTCAATGATGGGACAAGAGAAGTTGAGTTGAGAAGTTGATTCAACTTCCCAACAACTGATGTCAGGCTAACAGGTCTATAGTTTCCGTTCTGCTGCCTCCTGCCCATCTTAAATAGCAGAGAAACATTTGCAGTTTTCCAGTCATCCAGTACAATGCCAGAATCTATCGATTTGTGAAAGATCATCATTAATGCCTCCACAATTTCTCCAGCTACTTCCTTCAGAACCCAAGGGTGCATTCCATCAGGTCCAGGAGATTTATCCACCCTCAGACCATTAAGCTTCTTGAACATCTTCTAGGTTGTAATTTTCAATGCACAAACTTCACTTCCCTGACACTCCTGAATGTCCAGTATACTGTTGCTGTCTTTCACTGTAAAGACTGATGCAAAATACACATTCAGTTCCTCTGCCATCTCTGCATCTCTCATTACAATATATCCAGTGTCATGTTGTAATGGTCCTATATCAACCATCGACTCTCTTTTACCCTTTATATTCTTAAAAAGTCTTTTGGTATCTTCTTTGATATTAGTCACCAGCTTCCTTTCATAATTCATCTTTTCCTTCCTAATGACCTTCTTAGTTTCCTTCTGCAATTTTTTAAAAGCTTCCCAATCCTTTATCTTCGGATTAATTCTGGCTTCCTTGTATGCCCTCTCTTTTGCTTTTACTTTGGCTCTGACTTCACTTGTCAGCCATGATAGTGTCCTACTTCCCTTTGAAAATTTCTGCTTATTTGAAATATATCTGTCTTGCAAGTCCCTCATTTTTCACAGAAACTCCAGCCATTGTTGTTCTGCTGTCCTTCCTGAACATATCCCTTTCCAGTCAACTTCGGCCAGTTCCCCTCTCATGCCATTCAAATTTCCTTTATTCCACTGAAAAACCGATACATTGGATTTTATTTTTCCCTCTCAAATTTCAACGTGAACTTGATCATATTGTGATCATTGTTCCCTAAGGATTCCTTCAACTTAAGCTCTCTTATCACCTCCAGATCATTACGCAACATCCAATCCAGCACAGCTGATCCCTTAGTGGGCTCAACAACAAGCTTTTCTAAAAACCCATCCCTTAAACATTCTACAAGTTCTCTCTCTTGAGGTTCAGTACTGACCTGGTTTTCCCAATTCATTTTCATGTTAAAATCCCCAACAATAATCATGACATTGACTTTCTGACGTGCCTTTTCTATCTCCTGCTATAACTAGTAATCCACATCCTGGCTGCTGTTTGGTGGCCTGTATACAACTGCTATTGGGGTCCTTTTACCCTTGCCATTTTATAACTCAACCCATAGAGAGAGACTCGACCCCTTTCAATCCTATGTCTTTATACCAGAGACACTCATCCATAGCTTGAAAAAATTCCTGAACCACTAGCCCTGGATTCTGAACACTTAATTGCATGCAAATGCAATTGAACATCAGCACATCTACTTCCTTAGATGGTCGTAAAAATTTTGAATAACATCTAAAACTTAGACAGACTTGTGTTGTGAAGAGTATATTCACTGGCTGCAGATCAACCTGGTATGGAAACACCAATGCCCTTGAAAATCCTACAAGAAGTAATGGATATGGTCCAGTTCATCACGGGTGAAGCCCTCCCTACCATTGAGAGCATCCACATGGAGCATTGTCACATGAAAGCATCATCCTTCATCAGGGACACCCAGTACCCAGGAAATGGTCTCTTTTCACTCCTGCCATTAGGAACAAGGTACAGGAATTTCAGGACTCACACCACCAAGAACAGGAACAGTTATTATCCCTCAACCATCAGGCTCCTGAACCAGAGTGGATAACTTAACTCAACTTCACTCGCCCCATCATTGAGATGCTCCCACAACCAATGGACTCACTTTCAAGTAATCTTCACCTTGCATTTTTGGTATCTATTGTTAGTTTACTTAATATTATTTTTTTTTATTTGAACACTTTGTTGTCTTTTGCTCACTGGTAGACTGTCCTGTTGGGTGCAGACTTTCATTGATTCTATTACGGTTACTGGACTTATAGAGTATGCATGCAAGAAAATGAGCTACTTTTTCTCTCTGACATACTTTGAAACTAACTTGGATACAATACTTTGAAAATGAATTTATTTTGAACTTTGAACTTTTAATTGCTTTGCGGGCTTTTTCCTCTCAGGCTGGGTGAGACTAGAACTAGAGGTCATAGGTTTAAAAAGAAAGGTGAAATATTTAAGGGGTATCTAATGGGAAACTTCTTCACTCAGAGAGTGCTGTGAGTGTGGAACAAGTTCAAAGTTCAAAGTAAATTTGTTATCCAAGTACTTTTATTTATTGTGTTTGTTACTCTGGATTTCCAATGTTCACAGAATCACTTATGTTGGTGAGAAGCTGCAAGGAATTGTGGACACAAGTATAGCACATCACAGGGACAAGTCTCCCCTAAATAGACTCTGTCCACACTTCTCACTGCCTCAGTAAAGCAGCCACAATATTCAAAGACCTCACCCACTTCTCCCCTCTCCTATCCAGAAACAAGTCTCAGAGTAAGGGGACAACCATTTAGAACTGAAATGAGGAGAAACACACACACAAAATGCTGGAGGAACTCAGCAGGTCAGGCAGCATCTATAGAAAGGAATAAAGAGTCACTGTTCTGAGATAGGATCCTTCATCAGGGAAGGAAGTGGGTGAGATCTGACAATTGGAAGAGAGAGGGAGAGGAAAATGTACAAGCTAGAAGGTGAAGCCAGTTGAGGGGGAAGGCAAGGGGTGGGGGAGGGTGGATGAAACGGGATGCTGGGAGGTGATATTCAGTTAAGGTGAAGGCCTGAAGAAGGAGAAATTGTGAGAAATACCTTGACTCAGAGGGTAATGAATCAATGGAATTCTTTACCCCAGAAGGCTGTGCATGTTCCGTCACTAACTGCCTTCAAAAATGAGATGCCTATTGGAAGAATCAAGAATGAAGATGATAGGAAAATAATGCTGGTATGAAGGATCAGTCCTGACTTTGTTCAAGGCACAGTAGGTTTGAGGAAGTGAGTGGCTTACATTCTTGCATGCGTAAGCCCATCACCCCTACTGGGATTTAGGCCACAGAGAGCTACCCGCCAGAGTCCTCTGTTGCTCTTCCTGTAGCTCTGAGTTTTTACGGGTCAGGGTTACTGCCCCATCTCCTTTCATAGCTACGCTTGGGACCATCCACGGCAGAGTTGACTGGCTTGCATTTGTTCTCTTAATCCTTTCACTTAGATTGTTATTTTCTTATATCCATCCCTTCAACTGTCTTGATCCATACCTCAAGATTGTTCTTCCAAGAAATTTCTTTATTCCTTTAAGCTACTTCTGAAAATTGAAGGGCTAGCTACACTTTTGGGTGGCGGGCTGAAGAGAGGACTCCATCAAAGGAAGCGTAAAGGCGCTCCTTCTCTCCAGTAGTTTGCAGGTCACCTTTGGGCAAGGAATATCACCTGCTTAGCCCCCTGATCAGCCATGGGAGTAGGTGGTGGATGGCCATACGAACAGCTGGTACATATCACAAGCTCTGGTTATGCGACCACCAACACCAGACAGGCTCTGAAGAATGGCTGGGGTCACTTGTCTTGTGATGAGATGAGAGGTGAGAAGCGAGAGGATATAGGACTGCTAGAAAGTAAGGCTGGAGAAGTAATAACAGGGGATAAGGACATGGCAGATGAACTAAATAAGTATTTGGCATCAGTATTCACTGTGGAAAACACTACCAGTGTGCCAGATCTTGAAGAGTGTGAGGAAAGAGAAGTGAGTGCAGTTACTATTACAAAGGAGAAGGTGCTCAAAATGCTGAAAGATCTAAGGCTACCTAAGCCACCCAGTCTAGATGTACTGCACCCTAGGGTTCTGAAAAGGGTAGCGGTAGAGATTGTGAGACATAGTAATGATTTTCAAAAATCAATGGGGAGAAAATCCAAAAAGCTGAGATGCAAAGGGACTTGGGAATCCTTGTTCAAAACACCCTAAAAGTTAACTTGCAGGTAGAGTCGGTGGTGAGGCAGGCAAATGCACCATTAACAATCATTTCAAGATGTCTCGTCTATAAGTGCAGAGATATGAGGCTGAGACTTTATAAGGCACTGGTGAGGCCTCACCTTGAGTATAGTGAACAGTTTTGGGCTCCTCATCCACAAAAAGATGTGCTGGCATTGGTGAAGTTCACAAGGATGATTCTCATAAAGAAGTGGTTATCATATGAGGAATGTTTGATGGTTCTGGGCCTGTACTTGCTGGAATTTAGAAGGGTGAGGGGGGGATCTCATTGAAACCTTTCGAATGTTGAAAGGCCTAGACAGAGTGGATGTGGAAAGGATGCTTCCCATGGCGGGGAGTCTAGGACAAGAAGGCACAGCCTCCAGATAGAGGGGCATCTACTTAAAACAGAGATGCAAAGAAATTTCTTTAGCTAGATGCTGGTGAATTTGTGGAATTTATTACCTCAGGCAGCTATGGAGGCCAGGTTATTGAGTGTATTTAAGGGAGAGCTTGAATAGTTCTTGATTAGACACAGCATCAAAAGTTATAGGGAGAAGGCCAGGGAGTGTGCCTGAGGAAGGGAGAAAAAAAGGTTATCCATGATTGAATGGTGGAGTACACTCGATGGACCAAATGGCTAAATTCTGCTCCTATGTCTTATGGTATTATGGTCTTGTAAAGACACTGTCCAGAAGAAGGCAGTGGCAAACGACTTCTGTAGAAAAGATTGCGAAGAACATGACCATAAGGGTTCTTGGTAAATTTTTCTTCAGAAGACAGTGATTGCCTACTTCATAAAGGCAGGGCACATAACGATGATGATGAGAAGCCTCACTTTTGGTCACCTTCCCAAAGTTTCTCCCCAATGGCCTGATGTGAGATTTAGTTTGAAGGTGTTTTTCAGATGTTTTTTGCCTCACAATTGAATTCCAGAAGATTTGATGAAGCACTGTTGGTTAGAACTATCTGAACCTATCCATCTGTCCTGATCTGCCAAATGTTTCAGGAGACAACTAAATTATATCACAAATAAGAGGAAATCTGCAGATGCTAGAAATCCAGGCAATACACAAACTGCTGGAGGAACTCAGCAGGCTGGGCAGCGTCTATGGGAAAAAGAACAGTCAACGTTTCGGGCCCAAAACGTCGACCATACTTTTTTTCCATAGATACTGCCTGGCCTGCTGAGTTCCTCCAGCATTTTGTGTGTGTTGACAACTAAATCATACAAGACAAACTGGTGATGAAAGTCCTTAACAGAATTAGAATTGGTTTAATATCACTCACATATGTCATGAAATTTGTTATTTTGTTGCAGCAGTACATTGTAGTAAATAATAAGTATACAATAAGAAATGTATGTATACTGTATATGTATTACAATAATTTAAATCTGTTGTGCAAAAAGTGAGGAATATATATTGAGGGTGTTCATGGGTTCATTGTCCATTCTGAAATCCGACGGTGTAGGGAACGAAGCTGTTCCTAAAACCTTGAGTGTGTGTCTTTCAGCTCTTGTACTTCCTACTTGATGGTAGTAATGAGAGAAGTGTATGTCCTGGGTGACAAGAGTCCTTACTGATAGCTGCTACATTGTGAAGGTGTCCTGTCTGCTGGGGAGGCTAATGCCCATGATGGAGCTGACTGAGTATACAACTCTCTGCAGCTTTGTCAATACTGTGCAGTGGCTCAACAAAGAGCTTGAAGAAGCAGGAAGTGTTTCAATGGGAATCGTTGATTGGAGTACAGCACAGATGCAACCGAAGCATGAGGACGTGGCAGTGGAAATGAACCCAAGTGCAGAACACAGGCGTGGAGGCAGAGTAGGGAGGTATTATTAATGTAGCGAGCATGGAGTCAGTATCCAGGAATGATGCTTGATCAAGAACTGGTAGTCCTAAGAACCATGGGATGAGGTTACTCACACCAGAGTCAACCAACAAACTGGCAGCTCCATAGCATTCTGACAGGGTTTTTATACTGCATTTGCTGATGGAAAGCAGGTGTTTGTAGTTAGTGGAACCTGGGAATGATTGGAACTAAACGAGGTGATTGAGGCCCAATTCCTGAGGAAAATAACCAGGTGGGCGATTGCCAGAAGGGACCGTGACACGCACAGGTCCAACAAAGAGCTTTTAAAAACCCAGTCTCTATAAAGGAGAGATACTGCCTAGTGGAGTGATCATTGTGGGAGCAGTCATTGTCAGAGTAGTAAGACTTTGGCTCAACAGGGCTTTGGCGATGTGGTGAACTACATATACCTGTCTGGACACGCCCCCCCCTTGCTGACTGCTCCTGTGGCTCCTCCCACAGACCCCTGTATAAAGGCGACTGAGGCCTGTTGCCCGGCCTCATTCTCCAGGATGTAGTGTTGTTCATTCTTCCAGTCAATAAAAGCCAATATCTCACCTCACGTCTCGGAGAGTTATTGATGGTGCATCAGGCGAGAACAGGCGAAGGCTAGGTGAGTTTATACCTTATTTCTTATTTAACTCTAGAGAGAATAGGGGGTATGGCTTTTGAGCCAGTGTTCTGTTCTGGATGTTGCATGTGAGATTTCCAGGAGACTCCCTACCTCCCCTCATGGCCAAATCTGCACCAGGTGTGCCAAGATGCAACTCCTTAGAGATCGTGTTAAAGAATTGGAGCTTCAGCTTGTTAGGGAAAGTGAAACAGTGAAAAATAGGAGCTACAGAGTGCTAGTCACCCCAAGGCTACAGAAGACAGATAAATAGGAGACATAAGAGAGGGAAGTGAGAATGTCAGATAGTGGAGAGTACCCCAGTGGCTGTCCCCCTTAACAATAAGTACCCCTGTTTGAGTACTGGTTTGGGGAAAAACCTACCTCGGGGAAGCAACAGTGGCCGTGCCTCTGACACTGAGTCTGGCCCTGTGGCTCAGAAGGGTAGGGAATTGAAGAGGATGGCAGCAGTAATAGGAGACTCTACAGACAGGGGGACAGATAGGTGATTCTGTGGATGCGAAAAGGAAACGTAGATGGTAGTTTGCCTCCCAGGTGCTAGGGTCCGTGATGTTTCTGAACATAGCCACGATTTCCTGAAAAAGGAGGGTGAGCTGCCAGAAGCCATGGAACATTTTGAGACCAACAGCATAGGGGGAAAAAAAAAAGGAAAGAGGTCCTGATTCAAAGAATTCAGGGAGTTAAGAAGGAAGCTGAGAAGCAGGACCTCAAATGTAGTAATCTCGTGACTGCTGCCTGTGCCGCACCACAGCGAGGATAGGAATAGAATAAGGTGGCAGATAAATATGTGGCTAAAGGATTGGAGCAGTTGGCAAGAATTCAGATTTCTGGATAACTGAGACTTTTTCTGGGGCAAGTGGGACTTGTACAAAAAGGACAGGTTGCATTTGAATCCGAGCGGGACCAATAATCTTGCAAGCAGATATACGAGAGCTTTTGGGAGTGGTTTAGATTAATATGGCAGGAGGACGGGAATCAGCATGATGAAGCTCAGGATGAGCCAGCAGATTTACAAGTAGATGAAGGGTGTAACATGAAAGTAAGGAAGGTCAAGTCAATGATTAGGTATAAATGCAGACACAGCAAAGAGTTGAATTGTACCACAGAGGCAAAATTTAAAAGAGCAAAGAGTGCTGTATTTACATGTGTGTAGCATTCAGAATAAGGTGGCTGAACTTGGGATGCAATTAAAGACTTGTCGGTATGACATTGTGGGCAGCACTGGGTCGTGGCTGAAAGAAGGTCATAGTTGGGAGCTTAACATCAAAGGATATACTTCGTATCAAAAGGACAGGTAGAAAGGCATAGGCTGTGGTGTGGCTCTGAGAATATTGAATCTTTGTGGGAGGAGTTAAGAAACTGCAGGGGTGAAAAAAGACATTATGGGAATCATACAGTATGTAGACCTCCAAATAGTAACAAGATGTGGCACTGAGATTGCAAAGGGAGATGGAAAAGGCATGTAATAAGGGTAATGTCTCAATTACAATGGGGGACACCAATATGCAAGGGGATTGGGAAAATCAGGTTGGTGTCAGCTCACAAGATGACAATGGATGTATTAGTCATAATCTTTCAAGAAGCACATGATTCTGGTATGGTCTCGGAGGACTGGAAGATTGCAAATGTATCTTCATTCTTTAAGAAGAGAGGAAAGCAAAAGAAAGGAAATCAACACGTACATTAGCCAGTTAGCTTAGCCTCAGTGGTTGCAAAATTGTTGGAGTCTATTATTAAGGATGAAGTTTCAAGGTACTTAGAGACTGATGATAAAATAATTGAATTGAATTGACTTTATTTCTTACATCCTTCACATACATGAGGAGTAAAAATCTTTACGTTACATCTCCATCTCAATGTGCAATGTGCAATCATAGTAATTTATTTAAAATTTATAATAAATAGAATAGTCAACGTAATATAGAGTACACTCAAATCAGTGTGAGTTCATCAGTCTGATGTCCTGGTGGAAGAAGCTGTTGTTTCTGGCTTTTATGCTGCGGTACCACTTCCCAGATGGTAGCAGCTGGAATAGATTGTGGTTGGGATGGCTTGGGTCCCCAATGATCCTTCAGGCCCTTTTTACACACCTGTCTGTGTAAATGTCCTGAATCATGGGAAGTTCACAACTACAGATATGCTGGGCTGTCTGCATCATTCTCTGCAGAGTCCTGTGATTAAGGAAGGTACAGTTCCTATACCAGGCAGTGATGCAGCCAGTCAGGATGCTCTCAGTTGTGCCCCTGTAGAAAGTTCTTAGGGTTTGGGAGCCCATACCAACCTTCCTCAACCATCTGAGGTGAAAGAGGCGCTATTGTTCCTTTTTCACCACACAGCTGTTGTGTACAGACCCCACGTGAGGTCCTCGGTGATGTGGATGCCAAGGAACTTGAAGCTGTTTACCCTCTCAACTCCAGATCTGTTGATGTCAATATGGGTTAGCCCATTTCCATTCCTCCTGTAATCCACAACCAGCTTCTTTGTTTTTGTAACATTGAGGGAGGAGTTGTTTTCTTGACACCACTGTGTCAGGGTGATGGCTTCTTCCCTGTAGGCCAGCTCATTATTTTTTTGAGATAAGGCCAATCAATGTAGTGTCATTGGCAAATTTAATTAGCAAATTGGAACTGTGGGTGGCGCAAGAGTCATGGGTATTCAGTACGCAGCCCTGAGGGGCTCCTGAACTGAGAATCAGAGGGTTGGAGATGAGGTAGCCCACTCTTACAACCTGCTGGCGATCTGACAGGAAGTCCAGGATCCAGCTTTCTGTAAAGGGAAATCTTGCCTGACAAATCTGTTTGAGTTTTTTGAGGAAGTAATAAGCAGTGTGGACAAAGGAAAGGCAATAGATGTCATTTACTTGGATTTTCAGAAGGTGTTTGATAAGGTGCCACACATGAGTCTGCTTAACAGGATAAATTCCTATGGCGTTACAGGAAATATACTGGCATGGATAGAGGAATGGCCAACAGGCAGGAGACATCTAGTGGGAATAAAAGGAGCCTTTTTTGGTTGGCTGTCAGTGACTAGTGGTGTTCCTCAGGGGTCTGTATTGGGACCGCTACTTTTCACATTGTTTGTCAATAATTTAGATAATGCAATTTTGTGGATGATATGAAGATAGCTGGAGAGCTAGAAAGTGCTGAGGAAGCAATGAAATTGCCGCAGGACTTGGATAAATTAGAAGAATGGACAAAAAAGTGGCAGATGGAATACAGTGTTGGGAAATGTATGATAATGCATTTTGGGAAAACGAACCATAACGTGGACTGTTATCTAAATGCAGAGTCCTCATGCAAGATGCCCAGAAGGTTAATCCACAGGGTGAGTCTGTGATAAAGAAGGAAAATGCAATGTTGTCATTTATTTCAAGGGGAATAGAATATACAAGCAAGGAGATAATGCTGAGGCTTTATAAGACACTATTCAGGCTGCACTTGGAGTATTGTCAACGGTTTTGGGCCCCATATCTCAGAAAGGATGTGATGTCATTGGACAGAGTCCAGAGGAGGTTCATGAGGATAACTCCAGGAATGAAAGGAATAACAGATGAGTGTTTGGCAGCTTTGGGCCTGTACTCACTGGAATTCAAAAGAATGCGGGTGGGGGGATCTCATTGAAACCTACCAAATGTTGAAAAGGACTAGATAAGGTGGATGTGGAGAGGATGTTTTCTGTGGTGGTGGTATCCAGAACTAGAGGGCACAGCCTCAATACTGATGGGCGACCCTTTAGAACAGATGTAAGGAGGGGTTTTTTTTTAGCCAGAGAATAGTAAATCTGTGGAATACTCTGTCATAGATTGCAGTGGAGGTCAAAGTCTGAGTGTATATTTAAGGTGGGTAATGATTGTTTCCTGACTGGTCAGGGCATCAAAGGATATGGCGAGAAGCCAGGTGTCTGGGGTTGTGGGATTTGGGATCAGCCATGACTGAATGATGGAGCAGACTCGATGGGGTGAAAGGCCTAATTCAGCTCCAGTGTCTTATGGTCTTATAGCCCTTCCATACCAGACAATGATGCAACCAGTTAGAGTGCTCTCCAAAGTACATCTGTAGAAATTAGTGGGTGCTTATCACGTCCTGGTTATGCGAGCACTGATGTCAAGTAGACAATCTCTGAAGAGTATTAAAAATGCAGCTCCTTAGAGACTGCGTTAGGGAACTGGAACTGCAGCTTGATGACCTTTGTCTGGTCAGGGAAAGTGAGGAGATGATAGAGAGGAGCTATAGGCAAGTAGTTACACCTGGGCTTCGGGAGACAGATAAGTGGGTAACAGTCAGGAGAGGGAAGGGCAAGAGGCAGATATTAGAGAGTAGCCCAGTAGTGTCCCCCTTAAAAATAAGTACTCCTGTTTGAGCGGTGATAGGGGACTCGATAGTTAGGGGGTCAGACAGACGATTCTGTGGATGCAGGAAAGAAACGTGGCTGGTAGCTTGCCTCCTAGGTGCCAGGGTTCAGGATGTTTCTGATTGTGTCCACGATATTCTGAAGTGGGAAGGAGAACAGCCAGAGGTCATGGTGCATATTGGTACCAATGACATAGGTAGGAAAAGGGAGGAGGTCCTAAAAACAGGCTACAGGGAATTAGGAAGGAAGTTGAGAAGCAGGGCCTCAAAGGTAGTAATCTCGGGATTACTGCCTGTGCCAGGCGACAGCGAGTATAGGAATATAGTGAGGTGGAGGTTAAGTGCGTGGCTCAGGGATTGGAGCAAGGGACAGGGATTCAGAGTTCTGGATAATTAGGACTTTTTTTGGGGGCAGGTGTGACCTATACAAAAACATAGGTTGCACTTGAATCCGAGGGGGACCAATGTCCTGGCAGGGAGGTTTGCTGAGGCTTTTGGGGAGAGTTTAAACTAGAATTGCTGGGGGGCAGGAACTGAATAAAGAGACGGAGGAATGGTCTGTTGACTCACAAGTAGAGAAAGTTTGGAGACAGTGCAAGAGGGAGGATAGGCAGGTGATAGAGAAGGGACATGCTCGGACTGATGGTTTGAGATGTGGCTATTTTAATGCAAGAAGCATCACGAACAAAGCGGATGAGCTTAGAGCATGGATCAGTACTTGGATCTATGATGTTATGGCCATCACAGAGACTTGGATGGCTCAGGGGCAGGAATGGTTACTTTGAGTGCCAGGCTTTGGATGTTTCAGAAAGGACAGGGAGGGAGGCAAAGGAGGTGCGGGCATCGCACTGCTGATCAGAGGTAGTGTCACGGCAGCAGAAAAGGAGGAAGTTATGGAGGGATTATCTACTGAGTCTCTGTGGGTGGAAATTAGAAACAGAAAAGAGTCAATAACTTTATCGGGTGTTTTTTATAGACCACCCAATAGTAATAGGGACATCGAGGAGCAGATAGGGAGACAGATTCCAGAAAGGTGTAACATGGTGGGAGATTTTAATTTCCCAAATATTGATTGTCCTCTCCTTAGAGCAAAGGGTTTAGATGGGGTGGAGTTTGTTAGGTGTGTTTAGGAAGGTTTCTTGACACGATATGTAGATAATCCTACAAGAGGAGAGGTTGTACTTGATCTGGTATTGGGAAATGAACCTGGTCATGTGTCAAATCTCTCAGTGAGAGAGCATTTTGGAGATAGTGGTCACAATTCTATCTCCTTTACCATAGCATTGGAGAGGGATAGGAACAGACAAGTTAGGAAATGTTTAATTGCAGTAAGGGAAATATGAAGCTATCAGGCAGGAACTTGGAAGTATTAATTGGGAACAGATGTTCTCAAGGAACTGTATGGCAGAAATGTGGCAAATGTTCAGGAGATATTTGTGTGGTGTTCTCCATAGGTACATTCCAATGAGACAGGGAAAGGATGGTAGGGTACAGGAACCGTGGTGTACAAAGGCTGTTGTAAATCTAGTCAAGAAAGGAAAAAGAACTTACAAAAGGTTCACAAAACTAGGTAATGATAGAGATCTAGAAGATTATAAGGTTAGCAGGAAGGAGCTTAGGAATGAAATTAGGAGAGCCAGAAGGGGCCATGAGAAGGCCTTGGCAAGCAGGATTAAAGAAAAACCCAAGGCATACTACAAGTTTATGAAGAGCAAAAGGATAAGATGTGAGAGAATAGGACCAATCAAGTGTGACAGTGGAGAAGTGTGTATGGAACCGGAGAAGATAGCAGAGATACTTAATGAATACTTTGCTTCAGTATTCACTACACAAAAGGATTTTGGCAATTGTAGGGATGACTTACAGTAGATTGAAAAGCTTGTGCATATAGACATTAAGAAGGAGGATGTGCTGGAGCTTTTGGAAAACATCAAGTTGGATAAGTCACTGGAACCGGATGACATGTACCCCAGGTTACTGTGGGAGGCAGGGGAGGAGATTGCTGAGACTCTGGCAATGATCTTTGCATCATCAATGGGGATGGGAGAGGTTCCACAGGATTTTGAAGGTTGCAGATGTTGTTCCCTTATTCAAGAAAGGGAGTAGAGATAGTCCAGGAAATTATAGACCAATTAGTCTTAATTCAGTGGTTGGTAAATTGATGGAGAAGATTCTGAGTGGCAGGGTTTATGTGCATTTGGAGAGGCATAATATGATTATGAATAGGCAGCATGGCATTCTGAAAGGCAGGTCATGCCTTATGAGCCTGATTGAATTTTATAAGGATGTGACTAAACACATTGATGAAGGTAGAGCAGTAGAGGTAGTGTATATGGATTTCAGCAAGGTGTTTGATAAGGTACCCCATGCAAGGCCTACTAAGAATGTAAGGAGGCATGGGATCCAAAGGGACATTGCTTTGTGGATCCAGAATGGGCTTGCACACAGAAGGCAAAGAGTGGTTGTAGATGGGTCATATTTTGCATGGAGGTCGGTGACTAGTGGTGCGCCACAGGAATCTGTTCTGGGACCCCTCTCTTCGTGATTTTTATAAATGACCTGGATGAGAAAGTGGAGGGGATGGGTTAGTAAATTTGCTGATGGCACAAAGGTTGGGGTGTTGTGGATAGTGTGGAGGGCTGTCAGAGCTTACAGCGGGACATTGATATGATGCAAAACTGGGCTAAGAAGTGGCAGATGAAGTTCAACCCCAAATAAATGTGAGGTGGTTCATTTTGGTAGGTCAAATATGATGGCAGAATGTAGTATTGATGGTAAGTCTCTTGGCAGTGTGGAGGATCAGAGGGATCTTGGGGTCCGAGTCCATAGGACGCTCAAAGCTGCTGCACAGGTTGACTCTCTGGTTAAGAAGACATATGGTGCATTGGCCTTCATCAATCGTGGGATTGAGTTTAAGAGCCGAGAGGTAATGTTGCAGCTAGGTAGGACCCTGGTCAGACCCCACTTGGAGTACTGTGCTCAATTCTGTTCATCTCACTACAGGAAGGATGTAGAAACTATAGAAAGGGTGCAGAGGAGATTTACAAAGATGTTTCCTCGATTGGGGAGCATGCCTTATGAGAACAGTTTGAATGTACTTGGCCTTTTCTCCTTGGAACAGGTCCTTAAGAGGTGACCTGATAGAAGTGTATAAGATGATGAGAGGCATTGATCATGTGAATAGTCAGAGGCTTTTTCACAGGGCTGAAATGACTACACAAGAAGGCATAATTTTTAAGGTGCTTGGAAGCAGGTACAGAGGAGATGTCAGGGGTAAGTTTTTTATGCAGGGAGTGGTGAGTGCATGGAATGTGCTGCCAGTGACGATGGTGGAGGCAGATACGATAAGGTCTTTTAAGAGACTCCTAAATAGGTACATGGAGCTTAGAATATTAGAGGGCTATGGGTAACCCAAGGTAATTTCTAAAGTAAGTACATGGTCAGCACAGCATTGTGGGCTGAAGGGCCTGTATTGTGCTGCAGGTATTTCTATGTTTCTAGTGCCCAGAGTCACCTGTCTTGTAAAGATACTGCCGAGAATAGGCAATGGCAAACCACTTCTGTAGAAAAAGTTGTCAAGTACAATCAACCACTTCATATGACATGGCACATAATGGACAACAAAGACCAATCTAACCTTTCCCTTTTATATTGCCCTCCCTTTTTCTTTCATCCATTTGCCTATCTAAGAAACATAGAAACATAGAAAACCTACAGCACAATACAGGCCCTTTGGCCCACAAACATGTGTCGAACATGTCCTTACCTTAGAAATTACCTTGGGTTACCCATAGCCCTCTATTTTTCTGATCTCTATGTACCTGTCCAGGAGTCTCTTACAAGACCCTATCATATCCACCTCCACCACCATTGCGGGCAGCCCATTCCATGCACTCACTGCTCTCTGCGTTTTTAAAAAAAAAAAATACAACTTACCCCTGACATCATCTCTGTACCTACTCCCCAGCACCTTAAACCTGTGTCCCCTTGTGGCAACCATTTCAGTCCTGGGAAAAAGCCTCTATCCACACGATCAATGCCTCTCATCTTATACACCACTATCAGGTCACCCCTCATCCTCTGTCGCTCCAAGAAGAAAAGACCAAGTTCACTCAACCTATTCGCATAAGGCATGCTCCCCAATCCAAGCAACATCCTTGTAGAATTCCTCTGCACCCTTTCTAAAGAGTTTCTTTAATGTTGCTAATATATCTGCCTTTCCCATCATCCCATGCACCCCCCCCCCCCACTCTCTATTTAAAGATAATGCTTTTTCATAGCTCCATTTATTATCCATAAACAAATAAGTCCTTGAGTTGAATTCTGTCTGGTCTGTAATCTGGATCTACCTCTTATACCTTCTTCTTTTGACTTTGATCATGTTGCACTCCTCAAACAGATCTTCTTTCAACCTTCTTTGTTCTAAAGCAAACAACCACAGCAGAGCTAAACTCTTCCCAAAGCTTGAGCTTAATATTACAGGCTGATCTTCTCTGTAACGTTCTGTACTTCACAATCTTCTGCCAATTCAGACCTTCAGTTTTTCTTCAAATTGTATTGAGGATTCCTTTTTAATTCTACCTGAGATGTAAAGAAAGGCCTTAGTTTTATACCTCCTCTGAAGGTATGACATTTCCTCAGTAGGTATCACTGGCCCTGTTGGATCTTGATGTTTCTGCAATCCCGTTTTTCAGGCGTCAAGAGTTGGGCATAAAACTGCTGTTTATGGCTCTTTTATGAAGTGTTACAAGATCAAAAGTCCAACAAAGAGAAAGGACTGAGAGAATGTTTTCCACACAAAAAAAATTTGCTCCAACTGAAAAGATCACAACATTCCAATGATATGAATCAGCCTATAAAATCCCCAGGTCCAGATGATGTTACTCCTACTGCAGAAAAATGCAGAATTGCTGTACCACAATTCACTGAAAAATTACACACATTCAGTGATCACGTTATGAGGTACACCTGTACACCTGCTTGTAATGCAATTACTGTATCTATTCAGCCAATCATGTGACAGCAACTCAATGTGTAAAAGCATACAGACATGGTCAAGTGGTTCATTTGTGGCTCAGGTCAAACATCAGACTTCATCAGTGCTGAAAAAGGGTCTTGGTCTAAAATGTTGACTGTTCACTCTTTTCCATAGATGCTGCCTGCCCCGCTGGGTCCCTCCAGCAATTTTGTATGTTGCTTTGGATCTCCAGCATTTGCAGATTTTCTTGTGTTAATAAAACGATTAAATACAAATTCAATTGCTATGATCACCTACTTAACTTCAACAATTAGAACATAGTCAGGTAAATTTACATAATTATGCATTTACAATGGTAGCACATCGCAGCTAGCAGAACCCCTTTGAATATTTAATACCAGTGTCTGTTTCCCCTTTTATTTTAATGTTGAAGTGTAGCTCCATGAATATACAACTAATGCTAAGGTTAAGTGACAAATCAGATTTGTCCTGAACTTAGTATTAAGTGGCATGAATACACCTTCAGCAATGTGATCATAGCAGGAATATTCATCTGTTGTCTCCCCGTATGTAGTTTCCGTGGGACAGAATCAGAACAGCTCCCACACAATAATTGGTTTCAATGGCCACAAAGTAATAGTTGGAAGTTAAATTCAGAATCAGAATCATGTTTAATATCACAGGCACATGTCGTGACATTTGTTAACTTTAAGGCACAATGTAATACATAATAATAGACCATAAAAGCATAAGATATAGGAGCAGAAGTAGGCCATTTGGCCCATTGAGCCTGCTCTGCCATTCAATGATGGGCTAATCCAATTCTTCCAGTCATCCCCACTCCCCTGCCTTTTCCCCATGCCCTTTGATGCCCTGGCTATTCAAGAAGCTATCTATCTCTGCCTTAAATACACCCAATGACTCGGCTTCTACAGCTGCTTGTGGCAACAAATTCCACTGATTTACCACCCTCTGACTAAAGTAATTACTCTGCATTTCTGTTCCAAGTGGATGTCCTTCAATCCTGAAGTTGTGTCCTCTTGTCCTAGAATCCTATTCTATGGGAAATAACTTTGCCATATCTAATCTGTTCAGGCCTTTTAACATTCGGAATGTTTCTACGAGATCCCCCTTCATTCTCCTGAACTCCAGGGGAATACAGCCCAAGAGCTGCCAGTCATTCCTCATATGGTAACCCTTTCATTCCTGGAATCATTCTCGTGAATCTTCTCTGAACCCTCTCCAATGTCAGTATATCCTTTCTAAAGTAAGGAGCCCAAAACTGCACACAATACTCCAAGTGTGTCTCACGAGTGCCTTACAGAGCCTCAAAATCACATCCCTGCTGTTATATTCTATCCTTCTAGAAATGAATGCCAATATTGCATTCACCTTCTGCACCTTTGACTCAACATGGATGTTAACCTTTAGGATATCCTGCACAAGGACTTCCAAGTCCTTTTGCATCTCTGCGTTTTGAATTCTCTCCCCATGTAAATAATAGTCTGGTTGTTTATTTCTTCCATCAAAGTGCATGACCATACACTTTCCAACAAAGTATTTCATATGCCACTTCTTTGCCCATTCCCCTAAACTATCTAAGTCTCTCTGCAGGCTCTTTGTTTCCTCAACACTGTACAACTGCCTTAAGGGTCTTTTACCCTTGCCATTTCTTAACTCAACCCACAGAGACTCTACACCTTCCAAACCTATGTCATCCCTTTCTAATGATTTAGTATCATTTCTTGTACACAGGGCCACACCACACCCTCTGCCTACTAACCTATCTTTCTGATACACCGTATATCCTTGGACATTCAACTGCCAATGGTAGCCATCCTTTAGCCAAGATTTAGAAATGGTCACAACATCATACTTGCCAATCTGTAGCTGAATTTCAAGATCGTCCATTTCATTTATGTTGCGTGCTTTCAAATATAACACTTTCAATCCAGTATTTGTTGCTTTCTGTTTTAACTGCACCATGCCTCTATTGCCCTGTAACTCATCTCCTGGCTGTCCTTTCTATCATCTTTGTTGCAAGCTATCTTTGATTTATTTCTATTTTCCCTTTCTTCAGCCCCATCAGACAGGCTCTCATCCCCCTGCCAAATTAGTTTAAACCCTCTCTAACAGCTCTATTAAACCTGCCTGCTAGGATATTGGACCCCTTTGAGTTCAGGTGTAACCCATCCTTTTTGTACCGGTCATACCTCCCCCAGAAGATGCCCCAATGATCCAGGAATCTGACTCCCTGCCTCCTACACCAGTCTCTCAGCCATGCATTAATAAGCCTGATCATGCTGTTCTTGCTCTTCTTAGCACGTGAAACAGGCAGCAATCCTGAGATTAATAACCTGGTGGTCTTGCTTTTCAGCTTTCTACCAAACTCTCTGAATTCTCTCTTCAGTACCTCTTCCCTTTTTCTACCTATGTCATTGGTACCAACATGTACCAAGATTTCTGGCTGTTCACCCTCTCCCTTCAGAATACTTTGCACCCGATCCGAGATGTCCCTGGCACCTGGGAGGCAGCACACTATGCGGGTATCTCTATCAGCCTGACAGAACCGCACTATGGAATACCTTATGACTACTGTATTCCTCATCTTCTCTCCCTTCTGCACCACAGAACCAGGATCAGTGCCAGAGACCCGATCACCGTGGTCGTCCTCTGTCAGGTCACCCCCCTCAACAGCATCCAAAATGACATAATGATTACTGAGGGAGAGGGCCACATGGATGCTCTCTACTATCTTAGTTCTTCCCATTCCTTCCCTGACAGTCAACCACTTATCTAACTCCTGCAGCCTTGGGGTGACTAACTCCTTGTAGCTTGTATCTATCTCCTGCTCGCTTTCCCTATTAAGCTGTAGATCATCTAGCCACAGCTCCAGATCCCTAACGTGGTCTCTCAGGAGCTGCATTTCGATGCACCAGGTGAAGATGTGGCCAAATTTCCACAAAAGCTGTTGCTTAACTTCTACAGAAGCACAACTGAAACCATCCTGACCAACAGCACCACAGTGTGGTATGCCAGCTGCACAGCCGCTGAGCGACAAGACCTGCATCGCGTGGTGAAGGCGGCCCAACGAACTGTCAGGATGGAGCTCCCAGAACTGGACACCATCCATTCCAGCAGACTCAGGAGGAAAGCAATCAGCATAACCAGAGACACCACACACCCCGGCCACTCCCTGTTTGACCCGCTGCCATCCAGCAAAAGGTTCAGGACACTAAAAACCAGAACAAATAGACTGAGGAACAGCTTCTACCCCAAAGCTGTGGCCTCCATCACACCACTCCCACAGAACAATGACTGAAACCGTGAGCACACACTTGCACACACAGGGACTCAAATACTCACACTAACGGCACTTTGTGCATTACTGTGATCCTGGTGCTGCTGCAACTTATTTTCCGCTACTTATCTATTTAATTTTTTTTCTATTACCATCTTGTTTTTATCTACCACTTTATTTAATTGCCTGCGAGGAAGCCAAACAGAGCATCACTGTACCTATGTATAATGACAATAAAGATCAATCAATTCAATTCAAATAAGTAGTGCAAAAACAAAAATAAAAAAAGTAGTGAGGTAATGTTCATGGGTTCAATGTCGATTCAAACACTGGATAGCAGAGGGGAAGAAGTTGTTCCTGAATCATTGAATGTGTGCCTACAATCATCTGTACCTCTTTCCTGAAGGTAACAATGGGAAAACGGGCATGACCTTGGTTGTGGAGGCCTTTAATGATGGGTGCTGCATTTTTGAGGCATTTCTCCATGAAGATGCTTTGGATACTACAGAGGCTAGTGCCCCGTTGGAGCTGACAAATTTTTATCTCTCTGCAGATATTCTACCGCACCTAGAATATTGTGTGCAGTTTTGGTCTCCTAATCTGAGGAAAGACATTCTTGCCATAGAGGGAGTACAGAGAAGGTTCACCAGATTGATTCCTGGGATGGCAGGACTTTCATATGAAGAAAGACTGTATCAACTCAGCTTATACTCACTGGAATTTAGAAGATTGAGGGGGGATCTTATTGAAACGTATAAAATTCTAAAGGGATTGGACAGGCTAGATGCAGGAAGATTGTTTCCGATGTTGGAGAAGTCCAGAACAAGGGGTCACAGTTTAAGGATAATGGGGAAGCCTTTTAGGACCGAGATGAAGAAAAACTTCACACACAGAGTGGTGAATCTGTGGAATTCTCTGCCACAGGAAACAGTTGAGGCCGGTTCATTGGCTATATTTAAGAGGAAGTTAGAAATGGCCCTTGTGGCTAAAGGGATTAGGGGGTATGGAGAGAAAGCAAGTACAGGGTTCTGAGTTGGATGATCAGCCATGATCATACTGAATGGCGGTGCAGGCTTGAAGGGCCGAATGGCCTACTCCTGCACCTATTTTCTATGTTTCTATGCAGCTTACTTCAGTCCTGTACAATAGCAGACGTTGATGCAGCTGGTTAGAACGCTCTCCATGTAGAAATTCGCAATTTTTTTAGGCGACATACCAAATCTTCTGAAACTCCACTGTCTTGCCTTCTTTATAGCTACATTGATGTGTTGGGACCAGATCATGTCCTCAGAGATATTAGCACCCAAGATCTTGAAATTGTTCGCTCTTTCTACTTCTGATCCCTTTATGACAAATAGTGTGTGTTCCCTCATCTTACCCTTTCTGAAGTCCACAATCATTCTTTGGTTTACTGATGATGAGTACAAGTTTGTTGCTGTGATACCACTCAACTAGCTGATATATCTTGCTCCTGTATTGTGTATCTCTCTAATATGTTGTGTATGTTTATTTCCTGAAGTCTAGTTCGTTCTTCAGTGAATCTATAATTATACTATCCATAATTTCATTACCTATGAATGATCCCTAGCAGCAACTTCCTCTGTTCCAAGGAGGAGAATTTCACCTTCTCCAGTCCATCTATCTCCAACTTTATGGATGTGATTTCAACACACCTCTCCGGAGTATCAATGGAAATTTTGGGATTATTAATCCAGTAGCATAACTACCAATGTACAGTTGTTCTGTGAATAAATGGTAAATTCTCTCAAGGGATTATATTTGCATTTCTGTCAAAAACAATTCACAGATGAAAAAATTGTGGGCCAGAATCATCAAGCGCTGCAGCAGTGCCAACTTTTTAATATCATGTTAATAAGACGTTAATTGTTAATTTACCACATTGCATCATTAAACGCTTAACTTGTATCTCTTGAAATATCCAAATATTTACATGGAGTAAACACAAGCCATTATGTCACAGTTGCTCGAGACATGATTCATTAACTGATCCAATTAGTCAGCTTATAGCTAATGCCTCTGTAGCCTGATGCCTGATGTTGAGAATTCAGTGGATCCAAGGAGTTTACTTTAAGACTGGAGTATTGATCTGAGAAGGAGAAAACACTGGGGCAGAAATTAATCAGAAACGGATTGTGCCATACAAGAGGGTGGGCTGGATCTATTTCAAGACGGCAGCATCTATCAGAAAAGATCCCTACTATCTGGGCCATGCCTTCTTCTTGGAGATCACCTCCCACCCTTTTGGCTTCTACCTGCCCCAGAATCACAATCAGAATCAGTGGCCACTTCATTCATACATTGTGCACTAGCTCTGTAATGCAAATATCTAATCCGCCAATCACGTGGCAGCAACTCAATTCATAAAGGCATGCAGACATGGTGAAGAGATCCAGTTTTAGTTCAGATTAGATATCAGAATGCCATCTTAAATGGACTTTGACCGTGGAATGTTGCCAGTCAGGGTGGTTTGAGTATCTCAGAAACTGCTGATCTCCTGGGATTTTCATCCATAACAGTCTCTGGAGCAAAGATTCCCAATCTGGACATTGTGGACCACTTGGTTGATGGTATTGGTCTTTAGCATAGAAAGGGAATTGTGAGGTAGTGTTCATGAACCATTCATAAATCTGATGGTGGAGGGAAAGAAGCTCTTCCTAAAACACTGAGTGTGGGTCATCAGGCTCCTGTGCCTCATCCCTGATGGTAGTAATGAGAAGAGGACATGTCGTGGATGGTGGGGATCCTTCAGTAGTAGATGCCACCTTCTTGAGGCACTACCTCTTGAAAATGTCCTTGATGATGGGGAGGATTCATCCATGGAAGAACTTGAGGTCTTCAGAATCTACAAGTCCAGACTGAGTGGCAGTAATTTGCAAGCCTGAACACTAAGATATGTTCATTTATTTTTCTGCTCTCTGCCACTTGCCCTGAGGTGCTCTTTTATCATTTGAAGCATCGGGTCAACTACTTAAATAAACCCATCTAGTCCACACAAAACTGTTATTCTGCCTAATCCCATCGACCCACGCTGGGACAATATCCCTGGATACCCCTCCCATCCATGTACCCATCCAAACAATTAACCTCTCTTAAATGTTGCAACTGAACTTACATCCACCACTTCCGCTGGCAAATCCTTCCACGTTCACACCACCCTCTGAGTTTCCTCCTCTGTTTCCCATTAAATATTTTGCCTTTCACCCTTAACCTGTGACCTCCAGTTGTAGTCCCACCCACCTTAGTGGAAGACACCTGCTGGCATTTACCCTGTCTGCTCCGCTCACAATTTTGGATACCTGAAATCTGTTATTTTATGGCAGCAGTACAGTACAAAGCGGGTGACAGGGTTGAGCTATGTGTCTACCAAAGGAGCTGTAGGATGCTCCTTCCCCCTACTAGCCCACAGGTCACCCTTTGGCAAGGTGTAGAACCTGCTTAGGGTTGCATGAAGCCATGGGAGCAGGTGGTGGATGGTCGTACGAGCAGCTGGTGCATATCACAAGTCCTGGTTATATGACCACTGGTGTCAGGCAGGCAATCTCTGAAGAGTCTTGATAATGGCTGGGGTCACCCATCTTGTAAAGATATTGCCCAGAAGAAGGCAATGGCAAACCACTTCTGGAGGAAAAAATTGCCAAGGGCATCATGGTCATGGATTGAGAAAAGAATAAGAACAGCAGAGTAAAGGGGGTCTCCCACAGGATATAAAGGCAGATGGAAGAACATGATTACCCACGTCATATGACAAGGTGCATAATGATGATAGTGACAGTGCAAACCCTCTATAGAACCACAACCTTGTCATTGGGTTTAGAGGCCTGCATGCCTCAATGACAAGACAGCTATGTTGGCTGGAGTCAGGACCTTGTTCTTTGGCCCTTGGTAGGTTCACCAATGCCAAACAGGTCAAAGGGTGGCTAGACTGAGAGGTCCACTGATCCTCCAGGTTTGGGGGTTTAGCTCAGGGCTTACAATTCTGAGTGGTCAAAAAACAATTGTTACGGAAACAGCAGTGAAGAATCCTTTTATACAGACAGAGATGGAGAACCTTCATTGCTGCCCTAAATGCCAGCGGCCTAGCAGGCAGTAAATTAGCAAGACACTGCACAGAGACAAAATCTATCGATTACAATAATAAGTAAATTGGACAAAAAAGTAGTGCAAAAATTGTAAATCTGCCATCATTCTGCTATGCTTCAGATAGGTACAAAGTAGGTTAAAGAGCTTGAGTCTGTGTTATGTGACTTCATGACACTTCGACAAATTCCCTTTGCTGCTGGTAATATCTGCCATGGCTGGAGGGTGTATCGCACCAACTGCTGTCATTGGAAAGCATTGGCCAAAGATTTGAAGATTTGTGTGAGCTTTGTGTAGATGCTGAAGTATGAGGGAGAGTTACATCGTGGAAACTGTCTTCCAGCTGTGAGTTCAATTAAAACCCAGCAGGTCCGTGTTGACCTTCACCAGTTTTTCTCAATGCATTGAAGTAACCACTCTGCCCAGGACAGCAAGACCACATGAACCACAGGAAGTCGTGAACACAGACCAGTTGATCATGCAAGCCAGCCTCCTCCACTGAATCTAACCACACTAACATAATCAGAGACCTCTCTCCTCCCCTCCCAGGCATTCTGCCCCAAACTGCCCAGTAGGTGGTCAGATAGCATAGTAGCATATTGCTGTACAGTACCTGCGATTGAGATTTGCTTTCCACCGCAATCTGCAAGAAATCTGCACGTTCTCCCTGTGTCCAAGTGCCTTTCTTCCAAGTGTTCTGTTTTCATCTCACTTCCAAAGGTGTACAGATTCGTAAGTTGTGGCAATGCTATGTCGGCACCAGAAACGTGGTGACACTTGCAGGCTGCTCAGCACATGGCATTGTGTTGGTCGTTGATGCACATGACACGTTTCGCTGTATGTATTAGTGTTCCGATGCACAGGTGACAAGTAAAGCTCATCTGTATCTTTATATTTATTCTCTCTTGTCCTGTCTTGTATCAAACAAAATGAGCAAGATCTTGAGAACATTCACTAGCAGGTGGGAGCAAAGGATGTTGGGAATGACAAGGGTGGAGCACCATGGGAAGAATGTGAGAGAGGTGGCAGAGAAGGAGTGCCGGGGTGGGTGGGGGTGTATGGGTGCAGACACACCCAGCTCTGAGACACCAAGTAAGGTGCTTCCTGCCCCCTCCCCTCTCTCTTCCCTTTTTCCTAAGATTGATTCCCCACTCCTTGGCCTCTTTCCACTCTCAGTTCACAGAAGAGACCCATATCAAAATCAGGTTTAACATCAACCACGTATGTCATGAAATATGTTTTTGCATCAGCAGCGTTACAGTGCAATACGTAAATTACTACAGCACTGTGCAAAAGTTTTAGGCACACTAGCTACATATATGTGTCTAAGACTGTTGCACAGTACTGTTCATATGTTTTTTGTAACTGCGATTTTCTGTTATTATAATTATATGTGCTATACGCACTGTTTGCTGAAAATGACTGATGATACTGTGTTTTGCACCTTGGCCCCAGAGGAGCTCTGTTTTGTGTATGGTTGAATGACAATTAAACTTGAACTAGAAAGCGTCCTATCCAGATGCTTCATGGCCTGGTATGGCAGCTGCTTTGCTTGTGACTGCAAGTTGTGGCCATGGCTCAGCCCATTATGGAAATCAGCCTCCCCTCATGGATTCTTCTCTATACTTGCTGCCTTTGTAAAGCAGCTAAGACAATCAGATACCCCTCCAGCCCTGGATATTCTCTCAACTCCCCATTTCCATCAGGCAGAAGATACAAAATCCTGAGAGCATGTACTACTGGGCTGAATGGCCACTTCTGTCTCCCTGATAGAAGACAATTGAATGGACCTGTAGTTTGATAAAGATGAACTGCTGACCTTGCAACCTGCTTTTCTATGACCTTTGCACCGTACTGTCTGCCTGCCTTGCCTTCCTCTGTAAGCGTAACACGGTTCTGCGTTCTGTTATTACTTTTCCCTTGTGCAGGGATTCCCAACCTGGGCCCTGTGGACCCCTCGGTTAATGGTGAGGCTCCATGGCATAATAAAATGTTGGGAACCCCTGCACCTTAATCGGCTGGTGTTTTGGAAATGATTTGCATTGTTGGAATGTAAAAAAAAAGTCACTATCTGGATACATGTGAAAGTAATAAACCAATACCAATTGCTTATTGTACTGTACATTTTCACAACAAAAGTACACTCAGCTGTCACTTTATTAGGCACTTCTGTACAGCAGCTGGTTAATGCAAACACCTACCCAGCCAATCACGTGGCAGCAACTCAATGCAGAAAAGCATCTGGCACGGTCAAGAGGTCCAATTGTTGTTTAGGACAAACACCAGAATGATCTAAATAACTTTGACCAGGAAATGATTGTTCGTGTCAGATGGGGTGGTTTGAGTATCTCAGAAAACGCTGATCTCCTGGGATTATCATGCTCAATAGTCTCTAGAATTTATGGAGAATAATAAAAATAATAAAAACCATCCGGTAAGCAGTAGTTCTGTGGATGAAAGTGCCTTGATAATGAGAGAAGTCAAAGGAGAACGGCCAGACTGGTTTAAGCTGACAGGAAGGTGGCAGTAACTCAGATAACTGTGTTACAGCAGTGTTGTGCAGAAAGGTATCTCTGAACGCATGATACATCAGACTTTGAAGTGGATGGACTACAGCAGCAGAAGACCATGAACATAGACACAGTGGCCATTTTTTACATGCAGGAGGTACCTAATAAAGTGGCCACTGAGTGTATGTCAGTGATAATTAGCCTGATTCGGATTCTGAGACATATCGATCAGATAAAAGAATGTAATGGCGCTATTTCAGAAACGGTTAAATTCTCCAAGCTTCCTGGCCATTTATTATTACTCAGGCAAACACAAAGATACTAAAAATCCTCAGCAATTTCTGCTTTGTGGAACTTGCTGAGAGCAGTTTGGATCCCAGGTTACGACAGAGAAGGGACTTCATAAGACTAAAGTAGAAAATGCTGCAAGACTTTGGAAAGCTAGTTAAGGTATTAGCCAATTCTTTGAACCAGCGTTAACTAGCAGCTACTGGGATACTCTTCATTGTATTAACTGTCTGTGAGGGTAATATTGGTAATAAAAGCACAGAATATGATGAAAGCATTATGGAAAGAGAAAAATAATCAATGTTTCAGGTCAAAGATTCCTTGTCAGATTCAGATTCCGACTTATTCTCTGATGTACGTTTGATAAATATAGTGACATATTGCTTGTATTAGCATCAAACATATCCAAGGATGTGCTGGGAGCAGCCGGCAAGTGTTGCTGGACATTCCAGTCCCAAAACAGCATGCCCACCATAGCGATGGATCCGGATTTGTTGCGTACCGTGTTGTCATCTGCTAAACCCCGCCAGGGTGGTGGGCTGAGGTGGGGCACGATCCAACAGAAGGTGCAAATGATTCTCTTGCAAACAAGGGAAAATCTTCAGATGCTGGAAATCCGAGCAACACAAAAAAAAGCTGGAGGAACTCATGAGGCCAGGCAGCATCACTGGAAAGAGTAAAGTCAACATTTCTGGTCAACACACTTCAAGTTTGAAGATAAAAAATGTGGAGTAGATTTCAAGGAGGGGAAGGGAGGGAGAAACATGAGGTTATAGGCATTTACGTGGTCCATTTCTGACACCTCCCTCACCCTTCTCAATCTATCTGTCCCTATTTCTGGAGACAGCTTATTTACTGATTGTGGTAAATGATGTATACCTGTCTGGACACACCCCTTTGCTGACTGCTCCTGTGGCTCCTCCCACAGACCCCTGTACAAAAGCGATTGGAGGCACTGCTCCTCCCTCAGTCTCCAAGATGTTGTGGTCTCTTTTGCTGCTAATAAAAGCCTATCATTCACCTCCCGTCTCCGCGAGTTATTGATGGTGCATCAATTTTATTAGCAGCAATTTTAAAACATGGAGAGCATTTTACGACCAGACCGATTGGATCTCGACCCTCAATCCCAGGAAGCTGACGACGCTTTCAAACTGTGGCTAGCATGCTTCGAATCGTACCTGGAGGAGATTCATATGACTGACCCTGCCACGATGCACAGGGTTCTCCTCTCCAGAGTCAGTGCAAGGGTCTATTTCATGATCAGGGACCAAACGGACTACCAGGGTGCGATGGATGCCCTCAAAAGACAATACCGGTGGCTGGTGAACACCGTCTACGCATCACATTGCTTAGCGACACGGCGGCAGTGGGCCGGAGAGTCGAGCGCTGAGTTTGTCCGGGCCCTACAGACACTCGTGCGGGCCTGCGACTGCAGGGGACTGACGGCGGAACAGCATGCGGAGCTCCTGGTACGAGACACCTTCGTTACGGGGATCAGGTCAGTGTATGTGCACCAGCAGCTGCTGGAACACGCCGATCTTACCTTACATTCGGCGATCGAGCTGGCCGTCATGCTGGAGGCTGCTCTGCACAACGCTGACGCTGTCCAGGCGCACGATCTCCCGCCGGCCCCGTGGACGCTGCAGACCCCACAACCCGCCGGCGAATCGACCTCGGCTGCTGCCAGTCGCGAGTCTGTGAAGTCCCCGCAACCCGTCGGCAAGTCAACCACGGCTGCTGCCAGTTGCAAGTCCGTGCAGTGTTACTTCTGTGGACTCGAAAAGCACCCCCGCAAATGCTGCCTGGCCCGAGAAGCTACCTGCTCCAACTGCGGAAAGAAGGGCCACTTTGCCAAGGCCTGTAAGTACAAACCACGAGCGGGGTCGAGCAGCGCCGCATGCGAGGCATGGGGGTCGCCATCTTGGTCGCCGCCATCTTGCCTGCCCGCCTCGTGCGAGGCATGGGGGCGGCCATCTTGCCTGCCCGTCTCGTGCGAGGCATGGGGCGGCCATCTTCGTTGGCACCACCTCGCCCCGCCTCCGACCCGCGGGTGCTTACCGGGCACCAAGACGGCGATTCAACTCTGGCCTCCGTAACCCTCGACCAAAGTGCCCCACACCAGCTCGCAAGGTCAATGATGGACATCCTGGTGGAGGGACACAGGACTAGCTGCCTGTTTGGCACAGGCAGCACTGAGAGTTTTATTCACCCAGACACAGTGCAACGCTGCGGACTCGTGACACGGCCGGTAAGCCAGAAGGTCACCATGGCTTCTGAGTCGCATTCCACAGACATCCGGGGGGGTTGTGTAACGACATTGGTGGTGCAGGGCACAGAATATCGGGACTTTGCATTACTGGTCATGCCTCAACTGTGTGCCCCTGTGCTATTGGGGCTCGACTTCCAGAACCACCTGAAAAGTGTGACAATGGAGTATGATGGGCCCCTCCCACCAATCACTGTCAGAAATCCTCAGTTTTGTGGGACTTTGTCATATACCCCGCTACTGCCCCCACACACACACCGACCCACACATCCCACCCAGCACCATGCCAATGGCCGCGCTACTGACACCACTTGCAGCCTCTCCACCCTCAAGATCCCTCCCCCACCGCTGTTCACCAACCTGACCCCCGACTGTAAACCTGTGGCAACTAAAAGCAGGAGGTACAGCGTGGGGGACAGGGCCTTCATTCAGTCAGAGGTGCAGCGGCTGTTTGGGGAGAGGATCATTGAGACAAGTACAAGTCCTTGGAGGGCCCAGGTGGTTGTTGTTCGGACCGGGCAGAAAAATAGGATGGTCGTGGACTATAGCCAGACCATCGATAGGTTCACGCAGCTTGACGCGTACCCCCTACCCCGCATCGCGGATATGGTCAATCAGATAGCTCAGTACAAGGTGTACTCGACCATAGACCTGAAATCCGCTTACCATCAGCTCCCCATCCGCCCGGAGGACTGCCCCTACACCGCCTTCGAGGCGGGCGGCAGGCTCTATCACTTCCTGCGCGTCCCCTTCAGTGTCACGAATGATGTCTCTGTCTTCCAGAGGGAAATGGACCGGATGGTGGACCAGTGCCAACTGAAGGCCATGTTCCCATATCTGGATAACATCACCATCTGCGGTCACGACTGGCAGGATCACGACACCAACCTCCAACGATTTTTCCAAGCGGCCAAAGCTCTTAACCTTACCTATAACAGGGACAAGTGTGTGTTCAGAATCACCCGACTAGCTATCCTTGGGTATGTCCTGGAGAACGGGGTCATTGGCCCTGACCCCGACCGTACATGCCCCCTGTTGGAACTCCATCTTCCCACCACCCTCAGAGCCCTCAAATGGTGCCTGGGCTTCTTTTCCTATTACGCCCAATGGGTCCCTCACTACGCAGACAAGGCCCGCCCCCTGGTCAAGTCTACCGCATTTCTCCTCTCAGCCGAGGCCGCATTAAAGGGGACATTGCCAAAGCACAATGCATGCGGTGGACGAGACCATTCCCTTCCAAGTAGAGAGTGACGCCTTCGACTTCGCGCTGGCTGCTACCCTCAATCAGGCAGGCAGGCCAAGTAGCATTCTTCTCTCGTACCCTTCAAGGCCCTGAGATTCGGCACTCCGCAGTGGAGAAAGAAGCCCAGGCCATAGTGGAAGCTATTAGGCACTGGAGGCACTATCTCGCCGGCAAAACGTTCACCTTGCTGACCGACCAGCGCTCAGTTGCGTTCATGTTTAGCAACCAACAGCGGGACAAAATCAAAAATGATAAAATTTTGAAATGGAGAATAAAACTCTCCACCTACAACTATGACATCCTGTACCAGCCTGGAAGGCTCAATGAGCCCCCTGATGCCCTATCCCGGGAAGCGTGTGCCAGCGCACAGCTCGACCGGCTATATGCCCTCCATGCAGATCTTTGCCACCCGGGGGTCACCCGACTTTACCATTTTGTGAAAGCCCGGAACCTGCCTTACTCCCCTGAGGACATCAGGACTATCGTTCACCTCCCGTCTCCCAGAGTTATTGATGGTGCATCACTGATGTCTTTTATAAAACCAAGGATTCACACAGCTATCTGGGTGATAAGTCTTCCATCCTGTTACTTGTAAGAACGCTATCCCATTCTCTCAATTCCTCCATTTCTGTTGCATCTGCTCTCAAGATGAGGCTTTTCATTTCAGAATGAAGGAGATGTCATACTTCTCCAAAGAAAGTGGCTTCCCTTCATTCACCATCAACGGTGCCCTCAACCTCATCTTTTCCATTTCACACATGTCTGTTCTCACCCCATCTTCCCACTACCCTTCCAGGGGTAGGGGGTCCTCTTGTCTTCACCTAACACCCCACCAGCCTCTGTGTCCAGCACATAATTCTCTGGAACTTTCATCATCTCCAGCAGTATCCCACCAACCACATATTTCCTGCCCCCCACTTTCTGCCTTCTACAGGAATCGCTCCCTATGCGATTCCCCATAATCTCCCTCCTGGCACTTATCCTTGCAAGTGGAGCAAGTGCTACACCTGACCCTACACCTCCTCTCTCACTACTTCACAGGGCCCCAAACAGTCCTTTCAGGTGAGGCGACACTTCACCTGTGAGTCTGTTGGGGTTATATACCGTGTCTGATTCTCCTGGTGTGGCATCCTGTATATCAGTGAGAGCCAGTGTAGATTGGGAAACCACATCGCCGACCACCATTGCTCCATCTGCCAGAAGAAGTGGGATCTCCCAGTGGCCACCCATTTTAATTCCACTTCCTGTTCCCATTATGATATGTCAATCCATGGCCTCCTCCACTGCTGAGATGAGGCCACACTCAGGTTGGAGAAACAACACTTTACATTCCGTCTGGGTAGCCTCCAACTTGATGGCATGAACAGCGATTTCTCAAACTTCTGGTAATGACCCTCCCCTCCTTCACCATTCCCCATCCCCTTTTCCCTCTCTCAGCTCATCTCCTTCCCTGCCATCTCCTCCCTTTGGTGCTCCTCACTCTTTTCTTTCTTCCATGGTCATCTGTCCTCTCCTATTAGATTCCCACTTCCCCACCCTGTATCTCCTTTACCAATCAACTTCCCAGCCCTTCCCCCTCCCGGTTTCACCTATAACCTTGTGTTTCTCACCCTATAAATGTTCTCCTGATCATTTTTTCTCCTGCTGGTGGGTCCCAACCTGAAACATCCACTGTACTCTTCTCCATAGATGCTGGCTGGCCTGCTGAGTTCCTCCAGCATTTTGTGTGTGTGGAAATGATTCTCTTGGATGTTTTCTTGTGATTGATGGACCCTTTTGGACACTTGTAATGTAGAATACTGCAAGTCCAGTTCACCGGTTCATTGGCAAGGTTGGCAGTGGGGGTGCTGCTCCAGTTGCGGGGTCACCTGTTGCAGTTACCCAGGGGAGGTAACCCTGGAGACGCTGTGGGAGAGAGCAGCGGCCCATGTGGGCTCAGTAGAGCCTTTGTTGGGTAAGGTGCCGGCCCCTTCAATCAGTGCTGCCCTCTAGTGCTCGCTCAGTAGAAGACAAGCTAGATTGCGTTTATCTGAGGCTACACTAGCACGTGATGATCGGGCTGCTGCATGCTTGTTCTTATAGAAACGGCTCTAGAACAACATCCCATGTACCATAAAACTACAGGACATGATACTCAGGGACTTGTGCTATATTATTTTTTGTGACTCTATCATTTTCTGCTATCGTAATTCTATGAGCTATGTGTGACTGGTGGTACTGTGCTTTGTATCATGGCCCTGGAGGAATGCTGCTTCATTTGGCTGTAGTCATGTGTATGGTTGAATGATATTTAAATCTGAACATGTACTTCAACTTACCATGCAGTATCTCTAAATATACAGAACTGTGAAAAAGTCTTAGGCACACATAAATAGATAGATAGATAGATACTTTATTCATCCCCATGGGGAAATTCAACTTTTTTCCAATGTCCCATACACTTGTTGTAGCAAAACTAATTACATACAATACTTAACTCAGTAAAAAATATGATATGCATCTAAATCACTATCTCAAAAAGCATTAATAATAGCTTTTAAAAAGTTCTTAAGTCCTGGCGGTTGAATTGTAAAGCCTAATGGCATTGGGGAGTATTGACCTCTTCATCCTGTCTGAGGAGCATTGCATCGACAGTAACCTGTCGCTGAAACTGCTTCTCTGTCTCTGGATGGTGCCTAAGATTTTTGCACCTTACTATACACATGTGACTGAGACTTTTGCACAGTACTGTAATGCTGCAAAAAAAAAATCATGACACGTGAGTGATTCTGATATGGGTCTCTATTTTGGACTGAGAGTGGGAAGGGACAGGGAGAGGGGAATTATGATTGGGGAAAGTAGAGAGAAGAGAGCGAGAACCACCAGAGAGACATTCCGTAATGATCAGCAAATCAGTTGTTTGGAATCAAATGACCTTGTCCGGTGTCTCAGGGCTGGGAGAGTCTGTACCCTCGCCACCCACTAGCCTTAGCATTCCTTCTCTGCCACCTCTCCCACACCACTCCTACTCCACTCTCAGCATCCTTTGTTCCAGCCAGATTTACAAACTCACTCTCTGCTCCACATTGACAAGCAGAGTACAGTGCAGTAGTCTTAGGCACCCTGCCTATATATGTGTACCTAAGACTTTTGCATAGTACTGTAAATAAATAAACAAGGAAGCAAACTAATAAATGAATAGATAGATAAATAATATAAAATTCCTTTCACTTTTTCTCTCGTTCTTTCTGTTCTCTGTCTTAAATCTTTCATTTTCTCTTTGTCACTCTCCCTTTTTCATGTTTCACTCTTTCTTTGGTTCCTGGCTTTTGTTCTCCTTGCTTTCCCTCTACTATCCAGATGGTGAATATTTCATCAGGTTACCCTGGTTTCCAGGGTCTGATTACAAAGCAACTTAGCATCGGATATAGCAACATCTGTTACTCATCCTCTTTTACCTTGGTGATGCAAATGTTATGACAGTCATCTATATTAATTTGCCTAATTGCACACAGATACTACCATGGTTGATTTGTTGTTTTATTTGTTTACAACTCTCTGCTCTCCTCTTTATGAAATTTACTGTATTATTTTATACTGGGAGTGAAATATGTTGGTTTCAATTCGGCTTGGGAAAGGAACAGTTCAATTCCTTGGATGGGAGGCAAAATGGAGATAATATTTTTATTTTCTTTGTTCCCTTCCAGTGCTGACAAATTCAGCCCCAACCACCTACCCCCTCACCTGGTCTCACCTATCAGCTGTCAACTTGTACTCCTCCTCTCCCTACCTTCCTGTTGTGGCTGCTGCCCTCTTCCTCTCCAAACCTGCTGAAGGGTCTCAGCCCAAAACACCAAGTGTTCATTCCTCTCCATGAGTGCTGCCTGACTTGCCAAGTTCCTCCAGCATTCTGTGGATGCAACATCTCATATTATCCTCACATTAAAATGAAGTTGGGTTCAAGAACAGTTACTACCCCTCAATCATCAAGCTCTTGAATAGAAGGCGATAACTACACTCACTTGCCCCGTCATTGAAATGTTCCTACATCCAATAATCTCACTTTAAGGACTCTCTCTCATTATTTATTGCTATTTATTTATATTTGCATGTGCACTGTTTCTTGTCGTCTGTGTGTTTAGTTACTATTCTATAGATTTGCTGCATATGCCCCCAGGAAAATAAATCTCAGGGTTGTAAATGGTGACATATACGTACTGTACTTTGATAATAAAATTTACTTTGAACTCTACATAACCCAATAAATGATAGATTTTTTTTTTCAACTTTTCCCCAGTTTTTCATGAACAGGAAATTCAGTGTGAGCTGTAGAACATGATGTGCATAATAGCAAGTAACGTTCAACAATTCAACATGGTGGATGGAATCTTTGATTATATTGTCTACTTTATTGAGGCAGAGAGATGTCCAAGGCGGGGTGGCTTGTGAGCTGTGCTGTAATGATTGTGGAAAGACTACAGTGGGAATGTGCTGGTGGCCAGCGACACCACATCACTGGGCTCTCTATCTCCTCCCTGTACTCGGGATCATTGCTATTAGAGATACAGCCTGCTCCAGTGGTATCCCTTGCAAACCCGTAGATGGGATTAGAGCACAATCTGGCTACTCAGTTGTGAGTGTATAAGGAGTAGATTAGGGGCTTGAGGATGCAACCCTGTGTGGCACCAGTGTTGAGAATAATTGTGGCGGAGGTGTTGCTGTGTGTCCTTGCTGATTGTAGTCCGTTGGTCAGGAAGTCGAGGATCCAGCTGCAAAAGGAGTCCCAGGTCTAGGAATTTGGAGATGCGTTTTCTAGGATTAATCAATAATCAATAGTCTAACAAAGGTGTTTTTACTGTCTTTACCATCTGTGCCATTTGTATTTTCCACCCCTAAACTTAAATACAAGTTCTCTAATACCGTTCAAAGTAAATTTATTATCTAACTACATAGAGCTATTCATGTTTAATATTCTGTGTGTTATTCACTCATTTTTTTGCCATTTGCAGTTCGTTCTTTATTGGTGCATTGGCTGTTTGATGTTTTCTTTGAATGGGTTTGTAGTGTTTCTTTGTTTCGTGGCTGTCTGTGGGACGGTGAACCTCAGGGTTGTTGTAAACTGCATACATTGATAATAAATGTATCTTGAATCTGCGAATCTACATGTCACTGCGTGCACATTTGTTTCCTTGCCGGTATACACAGTAAATCCAAGAAACACAATAGAATCAATGAGTGACTGCACTCAACAAGATGGTCAACAGCAACGTACAACAGGCAACAAACTGCAAATACAAAAGAGAAAAATAAACAATAAGTTTTGAGAACTTGAGATGAAGAGTCATTGAATGCGTCCATAGGCTGTGGAAATAGTTCAGTGTTGGGATGAGTGAAGTGACAATTTCATAGAGTTATACATCATGGAAACAGGCTCTGCAGGCCACTGTCCATGGTGAACAAGGTGCTCTCCTGGGCTAGTCCCATTTGGCTGTACATAGTACATATCCCTCTAAATCTTTCCTATCTATGAATTTTATCCCCGGCATTGAGCCTCTGTGAGGTTGTTGAATCTACACTCATCCAGGCAACACCACCATGGACAGTCCCAAGCCTGGCTGAGAAAGGAGGAGGGTTGGATATGGGGCTAGCAAACCCATCCCATGAACGCCCAGAGCTACAGAAACACCAACAGTAGTTCTGGAGACCTTATCCCAGGGAGAGGAAGGATCTTTGTTCAGGAGGTGTATGATGGGCAACACCTGAAAGCTGGTTGGAAGACTGACAGAGAACTCTGCTGAGTGGTTGTTGGCAGCCAACATGGCAGCAGGTGTGATGAACCTAGCGAATGAATGAACGACTCATCCAGGCAAGTACGAAGTATTCCATTACACCCCCAGTCAGATCCTTGCAGATGTTGGGGAAGCATTGGATGCCAGTATCTGAGCAATACCCAGCTTCTGGCCGAGTTACAAGATCAATAGATCATTAAGCTGAAAAAAGTCCAAAAAAGATTCACAAGGTTGTCACCTGGACTCATGGGCCTGAGCTGGACTCTTTACGTCTCATGTGTCAGTATTATTTCTTTTATATTTATTTATTTTTATTTAGAGATACAACATAAAATAGGACCTTCTGACCCAATGAGCTGTGCCACCCAGCAACTCATTTATTTAACCCCAGCCCAATCACAGGAAAATTTATAATGACCAATTAACCTACTAACCAGTACATCTTCAGATTATGGCAAGAAATTGGAGCACCTGGAGGAAACCCACGTGGTCAGGGGAAAAATGTACAAACTCCTTACAGATGGTGCAGATTTGAACTCCAAACTCAGATACCCTGAGCAATAATACTGTCATGCTAACCACTCTGCTACCATGGTGCCCTAAATTTGTACAATTAGTCTTCCTTTGCAAACTGGTTGTTAGTTTATGTATAGCTTTTCATAAATTATATTGTATTTCTTTATTTTCCAGTGAATGACTACAAGAAAATGAATCTCAACGTAGTATATGGTAACTTAACATATACGCACTTTGTTAATAAAGTTTACTTTGACTTTGGTTAGCCAAGAAGGAAAACAATTCCTTGGAGTGTAGGAAACCGAAAAGTCATTGGAGGTAAAATCATGAGAAGGTGAATGCCCTCTGGATTTGCTTCCTTTCCTTGAGTAAAATGTCTCATTTTCAAGGAAAGGGAAACAAAAACTAGAGGGCATAGGTTTAAGTAGTACGGGGAAAGGTTTATCAGAGACCTGAGGGACAGTTCTTTTTATTCAACGTGACTATAGAAAGAACTGCCAGAGAAAGAGTTTGAGGCAGATATTAAAGACGTTTAAAAGACGTTTGGATAATTACATGCATAGGAGAGGTTTAGAGGAATCTGGGCCAAATGTGAGCAATTGGAACTAACTTAGGTGGTATTGATATTGGATTATTAATGTCACAGATATCAAGAAATAGTGAAATGCATGTCTAGTATACTATTCATACGGATCACATCATTGCACAGTGCATTGAGCTAGAACAAGGTAAAACAACAACAATGCAGAATAAAGTGTAAAAGTTGCTGAAATAATACAGTCCAGGTGAGTAATAACATGCAAGATTGTAATGAAGTAGGTTGTGAGACCAAGAGTACTGCATAAAAGAATTATACAAAACGTCTGTTCAAGAGTTTGAGAACAGCAGGGTAGAATCTGTCTTTGAGCCTGGTGGTACGTGCTTTCAAGCTTTTGTATCTTCTGTCTGATAGGAGAGGGGAGAAGAGAGAAAGTCTGGGGTTCATGGGGTCTTTGATTATGTGAGCTGCTTTACAAAGAGATTGAGATGTATAGACTGAAGCTGGTTTTCATGATGTGCTGAGCTACAGTAATATGCAAAAGTCTTAGGCACACATACATAGCTAGGACGCGAGTTTGTAAATCTGGCAGGAGCAAAGGATGTTAGGAATGGTGAAGTTGGAGCACTGTGGGAGAGGTGTGGGACAGGTTGCAGAGAAGAGTGCCGGGGGGAGGGAGGTGTGCAACAGGTGCAGACATACCCAGCCCTGAGACACCAGCCAAGGTCATTTGATTCCAAACAATTGGTTTATTGATTATTACAGAGTGTCTCTCTGGTGTTTCCTGCTACCTCCCCTACTTCCTTCCCCTTTTCCCAGCTATGATACCCTTCTCCCTGCTCCCTTCCCACTCTCAGTCCTCAACAGAGTCGCATATCAGAATTATGTTTATTAATTCTCACATATATCATGAAATTTATTTTTTCTTTGAGGCAACAGTACAGTGTATTACAGAAAATTAATGCAGTATTCTGAAAAGTCTAAGGTTCCCTTGTATGCACTCCATCCCTCTCTCCCTCTCTAAGGGACCTGCTGTTCCGCTTAGGAATGTTGTGTCACTTAATCATGATGGTGGAATCGGGAGATTTTTCAAGAGAGCAGAGCGGAGAGAGATTTGTGATGGACGCTAGTCTGATCTGTGTGTTTTTTTTTTGGTGGGAGCTGCGGAAAGGACAGGAGGGAAGGTGGCTGAGAGTGCCATGGGAAGAAGGGTCCCCACTGCACATAATACTCCATGCAGATGAATGGCTCCAAGGAGGAAGGGCCAATAATCACTTGAGGGAGCACGTTAGTTCAAGATGGATTTCGAGAGAAGTTTGGAATACTGTGTGCGCTTTCACGTTTGAGTAAAGGTACAAGGGGGATGCCAGAGGTAGGTTTTTCACATAGTGGTGGGTGCGTGGAATGCACTGCAAGTGAAGGTGGTAGAGGCGGATACAATAAGGTCTTTTAAGAGACTCTTAGATAATTACATGCAGCCTGAAAAAATAGAATGCTATGCATTATATGCTATGCTATGTGATTATTGGCCCTTCCTCCTTGGAGCCATTCATCTGCACGGAGTACTATGTGCAGTGGGGACCCTTCTTCCCTCCTGTCCTTTCCGCAGCTCCCACCAAAAAAACTCTCAGATCAGACTAGCGTCCATCATAAATCTCTCCCTGCTCTGCTCTCTTGAAAAATCTCCTGATTCCTCCATCATGATTAAGTGACACAACAGCAGGTCCCTTATCTCTAGAGGAGAGAGAGAGGAGGAGGAGGGAGGGGGAAGAGGGAGAGGGATTTTCTCTAGGCAGCTTCTAGACCAGGTTACATGGTTGGCACAACATTGTGGGCCGAAGGGCCTGTAATGTGCTATAGATTTTCTATGTGTTACATGACTGTGGCAGTGGACGAACCCAAGTGCAGAACTCGGGCACGGAGGCAGAGTCAGGAGGCATTATTGATGTAGCGAGTGTGGAATCGGAATCCAGGAGAGAATCCAGAAGTGATGCTAGACTTAGAGCTGACCGTCCTAAGAACCATGGAACACGGTTACTCACACCAGAGTCAGCCAATGAACTGGCAGCTCCTTGTTGTGATCACAGGGTCTTTATCTTGTGTTTTCTGATGGAAAGCAGGTTTTTGTAGTTAGTGGAACCAGGGAATGATTGGAAACTAAACAAGGCGATTGAGGCTCAATTCCTGAGGAAAATAGCAGGGTGGGGGATTGCCAGAAGGGACCACGACACTGTGTTCTTAACTCTGGTATAAGCACTAACTTTATGTGCACATTGGACTGGTTTGTAATGGACCCTTTTATTATTTTTTCTTTTTCTCTTTCCTACTAACTGTGTGATAAAGCTGAAATTTGTAAGTATACCTTCTTTCTGATGTGGTGTATGATCTGTTATTTCTGGACAGCCAACAATTGCGTATTGGCAGTATTTACACATCATTCCCTCAAATCAAAGTTTCTTTAATCAGAACATCACGATGTTCCTGTTTGGTTGAACCCCAAATCACATTGACCCTAAACGTATATTGTTTATGGAAGGTGGCCTTCTCACCGCTGGGTCACCTGTCTGTTAGTGGAGGCAAATTTGCATATGAGCCCAATGAGGGGGTTACATTCGAGGAGGTCATTGTCCAGGAGTTCTCAGATACTGTGTAACTGCTGTTTTAGAGTTGATTAAACAACTGTGTATTGAAGCCTATGTTTAAACTAACGTTAAGGGAAAGGTACTATATTATGGACACTGTAGGGATTAAGATTTGATATGAATCAAGGACATTTTCTACAAATAATGCTTGTGTTTTGAGCGGCGTAGATGTCTGAATTCCTAATGAAGGGTTACTCAGAGTGTTGAGTTCTGTAAGTTTTGAGGAAAGATACACTGATAGAATGGCGTTCTGACCAATTGGCTGGTGAGGATGCTGTGTTCGTCCAGACTAGCCGTCATATGACTGAAGTCATGCTGCCTGATAGGTTGGGAGACCCTGGAGTGGTGGAGCCATTGGCAGTTCATATTTTTAGAGAAGGGGACCATGTAGCTGAGGGCGAAGACTTTAAAAGAAAGTTGTTCTTGTTTCTGTGAAATGAGGGAAAGAGTTGTCTGATATGAAAGGTCTAATGATTCCTTCAGCTGTTGATTTAAATTCTGAGCTGCTTTTGGCTATTACAAAAATTTGCTGATAAATGCAGAGGTTTATCTGTGGAGAACCAAAGTTATTGTAGGCTGGGAGTGTTCTCTGGGGTCCAGCCAACACCCGATGGGGAAGAAGAATATGATACTGGATAAATGGCAGTGCTCAGACAATATGAGAAAACAGAGACTGGTAGAGAGCTTAAAAGGTCTGGCAGATAATATAGTGTGTTTCCTAAAGGCAGAAAATCCATTAGATGTGTAAGCTTCCTGCAAGCTCTGAAAGATGCTTTTGGCACTGCTGAAAGTGCAGCCAATCTGATGATGAAGTTTAAACACACTTTTCATGAGGATGGAGGAGGCATTCAACTGTCTGAGAGGAATTGCTTAAGGATGGAGCAAGTTGTGAAAGGCGCACTATCGCATGAAGTGATTGCTCTACGTATTCGAGTGATCCACAAGATGTGCCCTCCTCCACCTGTTACCAAGTTACTCAGAGAAGTGAGAGAGGAGGAAAGTGTGATTGAGAACAAGGCACTTCCAAAAGCTGAGTAGTGTCTTGAGTGGTAGCCTCTTTTGCTAAAGTGCCCCCTGATGCCATGGAGATAGAGCTTTTGAGGAATGAGATAGAAAACCTTCGCGATGAGCTGATTCTATGGATATCTGCTGATGTATCAGCTAAATGTGATACATTTGTTGGGAAATCCAAACCACTTGTAGGACTTATGACATAGTAGACTGCTGCTGGAAAGGGTCTCTTGACGAGAGAGGTGACCGGTGTTTTCTGTTACAACTGAGGAGAAGATAAGTATTTCAAGTAAGACTGTAAAGGGCAGGAACATTTTCGAAGAGTAAGTCAGCAGTTCAGTAAACAGAGAAGAGGCAAAACTACAGAGGGACCCAGTAAAGGAACGGGCTGGTGTCTCGGGAAGGATATGTTCAAATTAGTGTATCAAGGGAAATGCTAAAGCGCAGAACACTATTTCTGAAGGTTTAGTGGGACCAAGTTCTGACATGTCCATGCAGATTGAAGGTATTTATGCTAGAGCCCTTATTGACACAGATTCTCAAGTTACTTTACAGATCCTTTTACAACTGATATTTGACACATTTACCATTGATATCACTCAGTGCCCTTGAGATCTGAGACCTTAGTACTGATGAGTACCCATAAGACAATTACCTGTCATTGAAACTAAAGTTTTTGGAAACAGATGTTGGAGTAACTGAGACTATTGACACACCAGTGTTAGACTGCCTGGATCCGATTGAAAAGGGTGGGTCTTCCAATTCTGTGAGAATGAATACTTACATTGTAAGAAGGCTCATGGGAGCATGCAAGGAGAGAAATGGAGAGAATTTTGTGAAAACCTTGTCCATTCACCCTGTGTTCAGAACTGCTTTTGAGAAGGTGTAAATTTCTCCTAAACTGGATGATAAGCAGAAATGAGGAACAATGTGGTATACGCAGTCTAAACCTGTCATGTTACATCCCGGAAGGGTAGGTAGAGTGACGGGAACCCCAAAATTTGCTGGATTGGCCAGCCAGGTGGATGACCAAGAAGGAGAGTCATGCTTACCTGCAGGAGGTCTGGTGAGACGTGAACTGCACAAGTCCTTGACTGTGTCTGAGAGTGATTAGCAGGAACACCTCAGGAAGAGATTGGGATGCCAATTGCCCCTTTTCTTCCTTCAATCATTGCATCTAGTTTTCGGGGGGAATGGAAGAGAAATAGTTTCTTGGATTGAGAAAGTCAATGTCAAAGTCATGCAACTTTGGTGACTCACCAATACTGAGAAATGGAAAAGAAGATGAACTGAGAAGAAGTCCAAACGTGAAGATGTCTTTTCTACTAATGAGTCTGATGCTGTTTGTTCATGATGTCTCAGATCCGGTGCAGAGATTTCTGAAGGGAGAGGGTGAACAGCCAGAAGTCACTTGATCAGGTGTATTAATACATAGCACCATCCAGAGACAGAGAAGCAGTTTCAGCGACAGGTTACTATCGATGCAATGCTCCTCTGCTCCTCAGACAGGATGAAGAGGTCAATACTCCCCAATGCCATTAGGCTTTACAATTCAACCGCCAGGACTTAAGAACTTTTTAAAAGCTATTATTAATGCTTTTTGAGATAGTGATTTAGATGCATATCATTTTTTTTTTTTACTGAGTTAAGTATTGTATGTAATTAGTTTTGCTACAACAAGTGTATGGGACATTGGAAAAAAAAGTTGAATTTCCCCATGGGGATGAATAAAGTATCTATCTATCTATCTATCTATCTATCTATCTATCTATGTGTAGCTGAGAGATTGGTGTAGGGCATAGGGTTTCAGATTCCTGGATCATTTGGGGCTTCTTCTGGGGGAGGAACGACCTGTACAAAAAGGACAGGTTACACATGAATGCAATATCCTATGGGGCACATTTAATAGAGCTGTTAGGAAGGGTTTAAACTAATTCTGCAGGGGAATGGGAACCGGAGTGATAGGGTTGAAGAAGGGGAAAACAGAAATAAATCAAAGATAGTGTGCAACAGAGATTATAGAAAGAACAGGCAGGAGATGAGGCTTAATCACAGCCAGTGGCATGAGTTACAGGGCAATAGAGGCATGGTGTTGTTAAAACCGAAAGCAACAAATACTGGACTGAAAGTGTTATATTTGAATGCATGCAGCATAAAGAATCAAATGGATGATCTTGAATTTCAGCAAATATAACATTGTGGCCATCTCTGAAAGTTGGCTAAAGGATGGCTGCCATTGGGAGCTGAATGTCCAAGGATATACAGTATCTCGGAAAGAGATAGGCTAGTAGGCAGAGGAGGTGGTGTGGCTCTGGGTATAAGAAACAATACTAAATCATTAGAAAGAGATGACATAGGATTGGAAGGTGTAGAGTCTCAATGGGTTGAGTTAGGAAATGTCAAGGGTAAAGGACCCTAATAGCAGTTGTATACAGGCCTCCAAACAGCAGCCCGGATGTGGATTACAAATTACAGCAGGAGATAGAAAAGGCACGTCAGAAAGTCAATGTTGTGATAATCGCTGGGGATTTTATCATGAAAGTGGATTGGGAAAACTAGGTCAGTAGTGGACCCCAAGAGGCAGAATTTGTAGAATATCTAAGGGATGGCTTTTTAGAACAGCTTGTTGTTGAGCCCACTAGAGGATCAGATGTGCTGGATTGGGTGTTGTGCAATGTTCCAAAGGTGATAAGAGAGTTTGAGGTTAAAGAACCCTGAGGGAACAGTGATCACAATATGACTGAGTTCACTTTGAAATTTGAGAGGGAAAAATAAAATCCAAAGTGTCAGTATTTCAGTGGAATAAAGGAAATTACAATGGCATGAGAAGGGAACTAGGCAAAGTTGACTGGAAAGGGACATTTTCAGGAAAGACAGCAGAGCAGCAATGGCTGGAGTTTCTGCAAAAAATGAGGGAAGTGCAAGACAGATACATTCCAAATAAGAAAATTTCAAAGAGAAGAAGGACACTACACTCTGACAAGTGCCATACAAGGAACCCAAAGCTAGAAGGAAGATAAAGTATTGGGATGCTTTTTTAAAACTTGCAGAAGGAAACTAAGAAAGTCATTAGGAAGGAAAAGATGAATTTTGAAAGGAAGCTAGTGACTGATATCAAAGAAGATACTTTTTTAAGTATATAAAGGTTAAAAGAGAGTCAAGAGTAGATACAAGACCAATACAAAATAATGTTGGAGATATCTTAATAAGAGATGCGGAGATGGCAATGGAACTGAATGCGTATTTTGCATGAGTCTTCACAGTGGAAGACATCTGAATATACCAGACATTCAGGAGTGTCAGGGAAGTGAAGTCTGTGCATTGAAAGTTACAACTGAGAAGGTGCTCAGGAAGCTTAATGGTCTGAGGGTGGATAAATCTCCTGGACCTGATGGAATGCACCCTCCGGTTTTGAAGGAAGTAGCTGGAGAGATTGCAGAGGCATTAAAAAAACAGAAAACATAGAAAACCTACAGTGCAGTACAGGCCCTTTGGCCCACAAAGCTGTGCTGAACATGTCTTACATGAGAAATTACCTAGGTTTACCCATAGTCCTCTATTTTTCTGAACTCCATACACCTGTCCAGGAGTCTCTTAAAATACCCTATCATAGTTGCCCCCACCACCGCTGCCGCAGCCCATTCCATGCACTCACCACTCTGCGTAAAACCTTACCCCTGACATCTCCTCTGTACCTGCTTCCAAGCACCTTAAAACTGTACCCTCTCATGCTAGCCACTTCAGCCCTGGGAAAACACCTCTGACTATCCACATGATCAATGCCTCTCATCATCTTATACACCTCCATCAGGTCATTTCTCATCATCCATCGCTCCAAGGAAAAAAAGCCAAGTTCACTCAACCTATTCTCATAAGGCATGCTCCCCAATCCAGGCAACATCCTTGTAAATCTCCTCTGCACCCTTTCTATGCTTTCCACATCCTTCTGATAGTGAGGTGACCAGAACTGAGCACAGTATTCCAAATGGGGTCTGACCAGGTTCCTACTGTATACAGCTGCAACACTACCTCTTGGCTCCTAAACTCAATCCCACGATTAATGAAGGCCAATGTACAGTATGCTTTTTTTAACCATAGAGTCAACTTGTGCAACAGCCTTGAGTGTGCTATGGACTCTGGCCCCAAGATCCCTCTGATTCTCCACACTATCAAGAGTCTGACCATTAATACTATATTTGACCTACGAAAATGAACCACCACACACTTATCTGGGTTAAACTCCATCTGCCACTTCTCAGCCCAGTTTTGCATCCTATCAATGTCCCGTTGTAACCTCTGACAGCTCTCCACAATACCTACTACACCTCCAACCATTGTGTCATCAGCAAATTAACTAACCCATCCCTCCACTTCTTCATTCAGGTCATTTATAAAAATCACGAAGAGTAGGGGTCCCAGAACAGATCCCTGAGGCACATCACTGGTGACTGACCTCCATGCAAAATATGACCTGTAAGACTCTTGATAGTGTGGAGAATCAGAGGGATCTTGGGGTCCAGGTCCATAGCATGCTCAAAGCAGCTGAGCAGGTTGACTCTGTGGTTAAGAAAGCGTATGCTGTATTGACCTTCATCAATTGTAGAATTGAATTTAGGAGCCGAGAGGTAACATTGCAGCTATATAGGACCCTGGTTAGACCCCACTTAGAATATTGGGCTCAGTTCTGGTCACCACACTACAGGAAGGATGTGGAAACCATAGAAAGGGTGCAGAGGAGACTTACAAGGATGTTGCCTGGATTGGGGAGCATGCCTTATGTGAATAGGTTGAGTGAACTCGGCCTTTCTTCCTTGGAGCGACAGAGGATGGGAGGTGACCTGATAGAGGCGTATAAGATAATGAGAGGCATCGATTGTGTGGATAGTCAGAGGCTTTTTCCCAGGGCTGAAATGGCTAGCGCGAGAAAGCACAGTTCTAAGGTGCTTGGAAGCAGGTACAGAGGAGATATCAGGGGTAAGGTTTTACGCAGAGAGTGGTGAGTGCATGTGATAGGCTACTGGCAACAGTGGTGGAGGTGGATATGATAGAGACTTTTAAGAGACTTTTGGAGCTTAGAAAAATAGAGAGCTATAGGTAAGCCTAGTAATTTTTAAGGTAGGGATATGTTCGGCACAACTTTGTGGGCCAAAGGACCGGTGTTGTGCTGTAGGTTTTCTACTCTTGCTATGTTTCTCAAGGTCCCTCCTGGCTCTCCTAATTTCTTTCATGAGCTCCTTCTTGCTAGCCTTATAATCTTCTAGCTCTCTATCATTACCTAGCTTTTTGAACCTTTCATAAGCTCTTTACTTCTTGACTAGATTTACAACAGCCTTTGTACACCACAGTTCCTGTACCCTACCATCCTTTCCATCTCATTGGAATGTACCTATGCAGAACTCCACGCAAGTATTCATACATTCCCTGAGAACATCTGTTTCCAATTTATGCTTCCAAGTTCCTGCCTGATAGCCTCATATTTCCCCTTACTGCAATAAAACGTTTCCTAACTTGTCTGTTCCTATCCCTCTCCAATGCTATGGTAAAGGAGAAAGAGTTGTGATCACTGTCTCCAAAATGCTCTCCCACTGAGAGATCTGACATCTGACCATGTTCATTTCCCAATACCAGATCAAGTACAGCCTCTCCTCTTGTACGCTTATCTACATATTGTGTCAAGAAACTTTCTTGAACGCACCTAACAAACTCCACCCCATCTTAACCCCTCACTGTAGGGACATGCCAATCAATGTACGGGGAAAATAAAATCTCCCACCACTACAACCCTGCTATTATTACACCTTTGCAGAATGTGCTCCTCGATGTCCCTGTTACTATTGGGTGGTCAATAGAGTTATTGACCCCTTCCTGTTCCTAACTTCCACCAACTGATACTCCATAGATAATCCCTCCATGTCTTCTTCCTTTTCTGCGGCCGTGACACTATCTCTGAACAACAGTACCATGCCCCCACCTCTTTTGCCTCCATCCCTGTCCTTTCTGAAACTTCTAAAGGCTGGCACTCAAAGTAACCATTCCTGCCTCTGAGCCATCCAAGTCTCTGTAATGGCCACAACATCATAGCCCCAAGTACTGATCCACACTCTAAACTTATCTGCTTTGTTCATTAGCAATGATCTTTCAAGAACTGATAAATTCTGGTATTGTACTGGATGACTGGAAAATTGCAAATATTGTTCTACTATTTAAGAAGGGTGGGAGGCAGTAGAAAGGAAACTATAGACCTGAGATCAGTGATTGGGAAGTTGTTGGAATCGATTGTTAGGGATGAGATTACTGAATATCCGGAGGTACATGACATGATAGGCCAAAGCCAGCATGGTTTCCTAACAGGAAAATCCTGCCTGACTAACCTACTGCAATTCTTTGAGGAAATTACAAACAGGGTAGACAAAGGAGATGCAGTAGACATGGTGTACTTGGATTTTCAGAAGGCCTTTGACATGGTGCCACATATGAGGCTGCTTAGCAAGGTAAGAGCCCATGTAATTACAGGGAAGTTACTAACATGGGTGGATCATTGGCTGATTGGCAGAAAACAGAGTGGGAATTAAAGGAATCCTACTCTGGCTGGCAGCCAGTTGTCAGCAGAGTTGAACAGGGGTCGGTGTTGGGACTGCTGCTTTTTACGATGTATGTCAATGATTTGGACTGTGGTATTAATGGATTTGTGTCTAAATTTGCCAGTGATACATAGACAGGTGGAGGAGCAGGTAGTGTTGAGGAAACAGAGTGACGTAGATAGTTTAGGGGAATGGGCAAAGAAGTGGCAAATGAAATACAAAGTTGGAAAGTGTATGATCATGCACTTTGGCCAAAGAAATAAATGGGCAGACTATTATTTAGATGAGGAGAGAATTCAAATGCAGAGATGCAAAGGGGTTAACCTCCAGGTTGAGTTGGTTGTGAAGAAGGTGAATGCAATTTTGCATTCACTTCTAGAGGTATGGAATACAAGAGCAGGGATGTGATGTTGAGTCTCGATAAGGCACTCGTGAGATCACACTTGGAGTATTGCATACAGTTTTGGGCTTCTTATTTTAGAAAGGATATACGGACATTGGAGAGGTTTCAGAGAAGATTCACGAGAATAATTCCAGGAATGAAAGGGTTACCGTATGAGGTACATCTGGCAGCTCCTGGGCTGTATTCATTGGAGTTCAGGAGAATGAGGGGGGATCTCGTAGAAACATTCCAAATGGTAAAAGGCCTGAACAGATTAGATATGGTAAAGTTATTTCCCATGTTAGGGGATTCTAGAATAATAGGGCTTGACTTTAGGATTGAAGGGCATCCATTTACAATTGAGATGCAGAGAAATTACTTTAGTCAGAGGGAGTTAAATCTGTAGAATTTGCGCCACAAGTGGCTGTGGAGACCAGGTCATTGGGTATATTTAAGGCAGAGATAGATAGCTTCTTGAATAGCCAGGGTATCAAAGGGTATGGGGTGAAGGCAGGGGAGTGGGGATGACTGGAAGAATTGGATCAGCCCAGGATTGAATGGTGGAGCAGACTTGATGGGCCGAATGGCCTATTTATGCTCCTGTATCTTATGGTCTTATGGACTTCACAAGACTCTGATTGGGGGTGTGGGGTGGGAGTGCTAAGCAACTGCTACACCTCGTTCAAAGGTGACCTGCAGGCTAGTGGAGGGAAGAAATGGCCTGCACTTACTTTGATAGAAATGTATCTCCACCCTGCTACACATACAAAAATATATAATAATTAAAATGGGTTGACATACTGAGTCATAGAGCACTACAGGACAGAAACAGGCCCTTCAGCCCTTCTAGTCCATGCCAAAGTAATAATCTGTCTAGACCCAGCGAACTGCACCTGGACCATGACTCGCCATAGCCCATACCCCACCCATCCAAGTACCTATCCAAGCTTGCTTAAATGTTCAAATTGAGTTGTCATCTACCACTTCCACTGACAACTCGTTCCACACTTTCTCTAAACTCTGAGAAAGAAGTTCCCCTTCATGTTCTCCTTAAATGTTTCACCTTACATCTTTAAATATTATATAAAAACTAAATCTATAGTGCAGATAGAGCAAAACAGTGAGGTAGTGCTCATAATTTCATGGACTATGCAGAAATCTAATGGTGGTGAGGAAGGTGCCATTCCTAAATCACTGAGTGTGTGTCTACAGGCTCCTGTACCTCGTCCCCATTGGTAGTATTGAGAAGAGGACATGATCAGCTGATGTGGGTCCTTAATGATGTATGCTGTCTTCTTGAGGCATCACCTCTTGAGATGTTTTCAATGGTGTGGATGGTTGTGTCAGAAAACATCACTGAAGTTATAAAGGAAATTGGAAAAGCAAGCAGGTAAAGTAAATGTGGCTCTGTGAAATGGAAATTGTGTTCAAAATGTCATAATCTTAACAATAAAATCCAGGCATAGATGGAGTAGACAGCTGATACCTTTCTTCCCAAGGTCAAAATATGTAATACCAGAGGGCATGAACTTAACTTGAGTAGGGCAAGGACTTTACACAGAGATTTGTGGATACATGGAATGGGTTGTTGAGTAATATGACAGGTATTTAAGAGGCTCGTACTTCATTTATCATATGTCTCTGAGGCAAGGCCTCCGTCAGTCAGCGTCAACCATACGTTGCATTCTAGCAGTTTAGGTCTGCAAAGCAGAGTAGAGCAAACTGTTGCCCGTGTAGCAAGCTCCCTGTCTCCACGCATCTGATGAACCCAAAGGAGCAACAGAGACTGATACTGTTTCCACCAGCACCATCGCAAGAGCTGCCAGTCAGCATTGAACTCAATGTAGGACTGCCTCAGGGAATCCAGCACTGGAATTTTTCCTCTGGGTCCACTCCCAAAGCCTTCCTCATGAGTGGGTATAGACACAGGGCAGTGGAGCTTCAAGATCAGAGTTTTCTTTCTCCTAGATGAGCTGCCAACTATGGCTGATGAGCCCCATCTGCCCAAAGCAGCTGGTTTTTAGGTGCCATTAAACCAACTTTTCCCCTTCTCCTGTCAGTAGAAATGGTTCTGCCAGGTTTAGTAGCTAAGCTACATGGGAAGGCCAGGAGCTAGATTTGGGTGTCAGAAGCTATTTGAGGTGCACAGCCATTAGGATCATTTAAAACCTTAAGACAGAGGTGCAGAATTAACCCATTTGGCCTATTTAGTCTACTCTGCCACTCAATCATGGCTGATCCTTTTTACCCCTCCTCGGCTGCACTCCCCGGCCTTCTCCCCATAACCTTTGATGTTGTGTCCAATCAAGAACCTAATAAGCTCTGCCTTAAATACACACAGTGACTTGGCTTCCACAGTTGCCTGTGGTAATAAATTCCACAAGTTCACCAAGAAACTAAAGAAGTTTCTATGCATCTCTGTTTTAAATGGATGCCCCTCTATCCTGAGGCTGTGCCCCCTTGTCTGAGACCCCTCCCCCATGGGAAACATCCTTTCCACATCTACTCTGTCTAAGCCTTTCAACATTCAAAAGGTTTCAAAAAGATCGCCCCTTCATTCTTCTAAATTCCAGGGAGTACAGACCCAGAGATATCAAACATTCGTCATATGATAACCCTTTAATTCCCAGAATCTTCCTTGTGAACCTCTTTTGAGCCCTCTCCAATGTCAGCACATCTTTTCTTAGCTAAGGAGCCCAGAATTGTTTACAATACTCAAGATGAACCCTCACCAGTGTCTGATAAATCCTCAGCATCACATATCACATATCTAGGCTTCTTGAAATGAATGCTAACATTGCATTTGCCTTCTTCACTATCGACTCTGCCTGCAAGTTAACCTTCCAAGTCCCTTTGCATCTCAGATTTTTGGCTTTTTTCCTGGTTTAGAAAAGAGTCTGTGCATGACTATGGATTTTCCAACATTGTATTTTATTTGCCACTCTCTTGCTCATTCTCCTAATTTGTCCAAGTCCTTCTGCAGGCTACCAGTTTCCTCAACAATATCTGCCCTTCACCATTCTTCATATCATCTTCAAAGCCATCTATTCCATCATCTAAGATCATTGACATACACCATAAAGAGAAGCAGTTGCAACATCGAGCCTTGTGGAACACCACTAGTCACTGGCAGCCAGACTGAAAAGGATCCTTTTATTCCCACACCCTGCCTCCTACCAATCAGCCAATGCTCTAACCATGTTAGTAACTTTCCTGTAATACCTTGAGCTCTTAACTTGGTAAGCAGCCTCATGTGTGGCACCTTGTCAAGGGCCTTCTGAAAGTCCAAATATACAACATCCACTGCATCCCCTTTATCAATCCTACGTGTAATCTCCTCAAAGAATTCTAACAGGTTTGCCAGGCAAGATTTTTCTTTAAGGAAACTATGCTATCCTATCTTGTCCTTTGTCACCAAGTACTCCATAACCTCATCCTTAACAATTGACTCCAATATCTTCCCAACCACTGAGGTCAGGCTAACTGGTCTATAATTTCCTTTCTGCTGCCTTCCTCCTTTTCTAAAGAGTTCAGTAACATTTGCAATTTTCCAGTCCTCTGGCACCATGCCAGACTCCAATGATTTTTGAAAGATCATTACTAATGCCTCCACAATCTCTACTGCTATTTAATATGTAGTAGGAACTTATCCCCATTACCATCCCCAGCTATAACAACCTTAAGGATCCATTTATCATCTCTACATTGAAAGACTGAAACATATAGTGAAATGTGCCATTTGTGTCAACAACCAACACAGTCCGAGGATGTGCTGGGGGCAACTCACAACTGTTGCCACACTTGCGTTGCTCTCAGTGCATGCCCAAAACTCACTAACTCTATACATGTTCCTCTGTGACAGGAAATGGGAGCACCCAGAGGAAACCTATGCAGTCATGGAAGAGAGTATAAACTCCTTACAGACAGTGCATGGAAATGAATCCTGATCTTCCGATCATTGGCACTACAAAGCATTACACTTAGTGCTGTGTGACTGCGCTATATGGAGAGAATGGAGGATATGGACATTATGCAGGTAGGAAGGATTGGTTGTCATTAATTGAATTAATTTCACACAGTGGGGGCTCTTCCTGTGCTGTAGCATGTGCTTTGTAGCCACTTGGCCAATTGTTATGTGACATCAGGTTCAGTGAGTAGGGACAGAGTCATTCATGATTGTCAAGTAAGTTGACTATTCATTTACAGGACAAGACGAACACTAAACATTCAGTAAACCCTTTAAGTTACACTTGGTAATAAACACTTCACTGAACTTGGCGTCCAAAGTGACTGGACAAAACTGACACTAAGCATGCACACAGTGGCAAGTACTTATCTAAAGTGTGCGCACCGGTCCCCTTTGCTGCAGCACACCTCCACTGTTTACCATTTCTGTGGCATTCTCCACTACCTGGTCCACGATGAACCAGAGAGTAAAAAGAGGCTGCATGGTTACTGCGCACTAACTTTAAACTCTTCTGCTGCCGTGGCATCATCAGCTAAACGGCAGGTAATGGTAGTGGATGCATGCATGGGTTAATCCCTGCCTCCCACGGGGGAGTGGCTTTTGATGAGTGGGTAAGTTAAGTCACTTACTGCAACACTAATTTATCTTACTCTTTGGAAGAAATTAAATGTTCTGTGAAAAAAGGGGAATTGGTGGATGAATTGTACTTGACAAAGTGTTGCATCAAAGATTATTACAGAAAATAATATAACTTGGTGTAGGAGGTGATATATTGGTCTAGATTGGCTGGGTGCAGCAAACAGAGTGGGCACAAATGAGTCTTTCTTCTGCTTGTCAAGATGTAACAAGTGGTCTGCCTCAGGGATTGGTGCTGGAGCCTTGGTTTTTAAACTGCCTATATAAATAACATTGCTGAAGCCATCAAAGTGATGGCCTCTAAATTTTCTAATGAAAGAAAGGAGGGTGAAAGAAAAATAAGTTGCACGCAGAGTGTAAGGGTAGGCAAAAGGATCTGGACAGTCCAGTGAGTGGACCAACATCTGGCAAACAGAGTGTTACCTGGGAAAATGCGGAAGTGCTCATTTTGGATGAGAAAAAAAGCAACTTTTTTATTTATCTGTCTAACTAACTATCTAACTGTAACACTCTGGGAAAGGTTTCACTGCTAACATAATGGTCTTTCTGTGGTTAGAGATAACAGATGCTGTGGAGTGTGAGCCATCCAACGAAGGAAGTGTGTTTTTTGTGTTGTGTGCCTGATGCTGGTGTGAGCTGGGTTTTTTTGGTTCAGCAGGAGATGAAGGGAGAAGACGCTGGAAAGAAGAGGTTGGAGGACTCGACTCAGAGTGGGGCCGTGATTCAAAGAAGTCCAAGGAGATCGTAGGAGGACTGACAAAGCGGAAACCGTGAGCTCCAACTTGTGCACATTGGATTGTTTCATTAACATGGGCCCTTTCCTTTTTCTTTGCTTTTTCTTTACTAACCCTTTAATCAAATCAAGAATTATAAAGCTAAATCATTTAGTTGTATGTGGCGCACTGTTCATTATTTCATGGAACTTATTTGTAACAGGGTAACGAATCACACAGTATCCACACAAACATTGCTGGGGGGTGGGAACCGAACTGAAGTGACGGAGGAAAGGGAGGTCAGCTCACAAATAGAGACAACTTGGAGACAGTGTGAAAGGGAATATAGACAGGTGATAGAGAAGGGACACATTCAGACTGATGGTTTGAGATGTGTCTATTTTAATGCGAGGAGTATAAAGCGGATGAGCTTAGAGCGTGTATCAGCACTTGGAGCTGTGATGTTGTGACCATTACAGAGATTTGGATGGTGCAGGGGCAGGAATGGCTACTTCAAGTGCCAGGCTTTAGATGTTTCAGAAAGGACAGGGAGGGAGGCAAAAGAGGTGGGGGCGTGGCACTGTTGATGAGAGATAGTGTCACAGCTGCAGAACAGGAGGAAGTCATGGAGGGGTTGTCTATGGAGTCTCTGTGGGTGGAAGTTAGGAATAGGAAGGGGTCAATAACTCTACTGGGTGATTTTTATAGACCACCCAATAGTAACAGGGACATCAAGGAGCAGAAAATGAGACAGATTCTGGAAAGGAATAATAATAACAGGGTTGTTGTGGTGGGAGATTTTAATTTCCTAAATATTGATTGGCATTTCCATAGAGTGAGGAATTTAGATGGGATGGAGTTTGCTAGGTGTGTTCAGGAAGGTTTCTTGACACAATATGTAGATAAGCCTACAAGAGGAGAGGCTGTACTGGATCTGGTATTGGGAAAAGAACCTGGTGTGGTGTCAGATCTCTCAGTGAGAGAGCATGTTGGAAATAGTGATCACAACTCTATCTCCTTTACCATCGCATTGGAGAAGGATAGGAACAGACAAGTTAGGAAAGAGTTGAATTGAAGTAAGGGGAAATATGGGGTTATCAGGCAGGAACTTGGAAACATAAATTGGAAACAGATGTTCTCAGAGAAACGTATGGAAGAAATGTGGCAAATGTTCAGAGGATATTTGCATGGGGTTCTGTGTAGATATGTTCCAATGAGACAGGGAAAGGATGGTAGGGTACAGGAACTGTGGTGTACAAAGGCTGTTGATAATCTAATCAAGAAGAAAAGAAGAGCTTACAAAAGGTTCATAAAACTAGGTAATGATGAAGATTATAAGGCTAGCAGGAAGGACCTTAAGAATGAAATTAGGAGAACCAGAAGGGGCCAAGAGAAGGCCTTGGTGAGCAGGATTAAAGAAAACCCCAAGGCATTCTATAAGTATGTGAAGAGCAAGAGGATAAAACGTGAGAGAATAGGATGAATCAAGTGTGACAGTGGAACTGGAGGAGATGGCAGAGGTACTTTATGAATACTTTGCTTCAGTATTCACTACAGAAAAGGTTCTTGGCGATTGTAGGGATGATTTGCAGCAGACTGAAAAGCTTGAGCATGTAGATATTAAAGAAGAGGATGTGCTGGAGCCTTTGGAAAGCATGAAGTTGAATAAGTCACCAGGACCAGATGGGATGTACCCCAGGCTACTATGAGAAGTGAGGGAGGAGATTGCTGAGCCTGTGGCAATGATCTTTGCATCATCAATGGGGATGGGAGAGGTTCTGGAGGATTCAAGGGTTGCAGAATTTGTTCCCTTATACAAGAAAGGGCTTAGCGATAGCCCAGGAAATTATTGACCACTGAGTCTTGCTTCAGTGATTGGTAAGTTGATGGAAAAGATCCTGAGAGGCAGGATTCATGAACATTTGGAGAGGCATAATATGATTAGGAATAGTCAGCATGGCTTTGTCAAAGGCAAGTCATGCCTTACGAACCTGATTGAATTTTTTGAGGATGTGACTAAACACATCAATGAAGATGTAGTCTATATGGATTTTAGCAAGGTATTTGATAAGGTACCCCATGCAAGGCTTATTGAGAAAGTAAGGAGGTATGAGATCCAAGGGGACATTGCTTTGTGGGTCCAGAACTGGCTTGCCTACAGAAGGCAAAGAGTGGTTGTAGACGGGTCATATTCTACATGGAGGCCTGTGATGAGTGTGGTGCCTCAGGGATTTGTTCTGGGACCCCTACACTTAGTGATTTTTATCAGTAACATGGATGAGGAAGTGGAGGGATGGGTTAGTAAATTTGCTGATGACACAAAGATTGGGGGTGTTGTGGATAGTGTCAGAGAACTGTCAGAGGACTGTCAGAGGTTACAGCCGGACGTTAATAGGATTAAAAACTGGGCTGAGAAGTGGCAGATGGAGTTCAACCCAGATAAGTGTGAGGCGGTTTATTTTGGTAGGTCAAATATGATGGCAGAATATAACATTAATGGCAAGACCCTTGGCAGTGTGGAGGATCAGAGGGATCATGGGATCCGAGTCCATAGAACACTCAAAGCAGCTACGCAGGTTGACTCTGTGGTTAAGAAGGCGTACAGTGCATTGGCCTTCAGCAATTGTAGGATTGAGTTTAAGAGCCAAGAGGTAATGTTGCAACTAGATAGGGCCCTGATCAGATCCCACTTGGACTACTATGCTGAATTCTGTGTCGCCTCACTACAGGAAGGATGTGGAAACCATAGAAAGGGTGCAGAGGAGATTTACAAGGATGTTGCCTGGATTGGGGAGCATGCCTTATGAGAATAGTTTGAGTGAACTCGGCCTTTTCTCCTTGGAGCAACAGAGGATGAGAAGTGACCTGATAGAGTTGTATAAGATAATGAGAGGCATTGATCATGTGGATAGTCAGAGGCTTTTTCCCAGGAGCTGAAATGGCTAGTGCAAGAGGGCATAGTTTTAAGGTGCTTGCAAGTAGGTACAGAGGAAATGTCAGGGGTAGGTTTTTACACAGAGTGTGGTGAGTGTGTGGAATGGGCTGCCGGTGGTGGTGGTGGAGGTGGAAATGATAGGGTCTTTTAAGAGACTCCTCGATGGATACAGGGAGCTTAGAAAAATAGAGGGCTATGGGTAAGCCTAGGTAGTTCTAAGGTAGGGACATATTCGGCACAGCTTTGTGGGCCGATGGGCCTGTATTGTGCTGTAGGTTCTCCATGTTTCTAAACGGGGTTTTGATGGGCTTGTGCTTTAATCTCCCACGTTTGTTGGGATCGGAGATTGTCTTCCCTAGACCTACGCAGCTGACGGAACCGGAGTGTTTCATAACTACCTATTTATTTATTTGTCTATTTATTTATATTTAGCAATGCAGTGTGGTGTAGGCCCTTTCAGCCTTTCAAGCCCTGCTACCCTAGCAACCCCAGACAAACCCAATAGAGCCCAACCAAATCACGAAACAATTTACAATGACCAATTAACCCATCCAGTATGTCTTTGGACTGTCAGAGGAAACCAGAGGACCTGAAGAAAACCCATGCATTCCATGGGGAAGACGTGCAGAGCTGGGGTTGAACACCAATCTCCAAGACCTTGAGCTGTAAAAGCATCATGCTAACTTCTATGCTACTCTACACTACGTTATATATCTGATGAGAGATTGCGTAGCACTGAGCAAGCAACAGAGGAATTAGCATCATAGTCATTGAGTCATAATGTCAGAGAGCACTATAGCGCAATACAGGCCTTTTGCCCAACCAGTCTGTGCTGATCAGAGTCCACTGAGCTAGTTCCAGTTTCCTGCATTTGCCCCATATTGGGGCATTCATAGCAAAAGGATTTGAGTACAGGAGCAGGGAGTTTCTACTGCAGTTGTACAAGGCCTTGGTGAGACCGCACCTAGAGTATTGTGTGCAGTTTTGGTCCCCTAATCTGAGGAAAGACATTCTTGCCATAGAGGGAGTACAGAGAAGGTTCACCAGATTGATTCCTAGGATGGCAGGACTTTCATATGAAGAAAGACTGGATCGACTAGGCTTGTATTCACTGGAATTTAGAAGATTGAGGGGGGTTCTTATTGAAACGTATAAAATTCTAAAGAGATTGGACAGGCTAGATGCAGGAAGATTGTTTCCAATGTTGGGGAAGTCCAGAACGAGGGGTCACAGTTTAAGGATAAAGGGGAAGCCTTTTAGGACTGAGATGAGGAAAAACTTCTTCACACAGAGTGGTGAATCTGTGGAATTCTCTGCCACAGGAAACAGTTGAGGCCGGTTCATTGGCTATACTTAAGAGGAAGTTAGATACAGCCCTTGTGGCTAAAGGGATCAGGGGGTATGGAGAGAAAGCAGGTACAGGGTTCTGAGTTGGATGATCAGCCATGATCATACTGAATGGCGGTGCAGGCTCGAAGGGTCGAATGGCCTACTCCTGCACCTATTTTCTATGTTTCTATATTCCCCTGAGCCGCTTTAAAATCTTTCCTTTCTCACCCTAAACCTCTGCCCTCCAGTGCTGAACTCCCCTGTCCTAGGGCCAATGATAACGGTGTATCCTTGCCACCTCATGCATAGTTCTGGTCAGATCTGCTTTGTCATTTAACCTTCTGATTATTTGTATATTCATGGAGCCATCTGTTAACACTGTTACATAAAAGGGGTATATTTTGGGTGCCTGGAGTTTGTACTCAGTGGCTTTTGGAACAGACAACATTATTGAATATTCAAAAGGGTTCTGTTAGTTGGGATGTGCTATGATTGTAAATATGTAGTTAGTTCTTTAAAGTTAGCTGACTATACTCTAAATGCTAAAGTTAAATAGGCTAGGCCCAGCTCAAATGCCATCTATAAATTTGCTGACAATACAGTCATTGTTGGCAGAATCTCAGATGGTGATAAGAGGGCATACAGGAATGAGATATGCCAGCTAGTTGAGTGGTGTCACAGAAACAGATGCTCTCAGTGTCAGTGAGACCAAAGAACTGATTGTGGACTTTAGAAAAGCAAGACGATGGAACATGTCCTCATAGAAAGATCAGAAGTGGAGAGAATGAGCAATTTCAGCTATAAAGAAGGCAAAACAGTGGTTATATTTCATTAAGAGTTGGAGGAGATTTGGTATGTCACCAAAAACAGTCACAAATTTCTACAGATGTACCCTGGCTGCATCACCGTCTGGTATGGGAGGGATAGGGGTGGCTACTGCACAGAATCAAAGTAAGCTGCAGTGAGTTGTAAAATGAGTCAACATCATAGGAACTAGCCTCCATATTATCTACAACTTCTTCAAGCAGTGTTGTCTCAAGAAGGTGGCTGACATCTTTAAGAGCTCCCACCATCCAGGACATGTACTCTTCTCATTGCTACATCAGGAAGGATGTAGCAATGAATCAGGAAAAGTTTCTTCCCCTCTGTTAGCTGATTTCTGAATGGATGTTGAACCCATGAACATGTCCTCACTACCTTTCTATTTCTATTTTTTGCACTACTTATTTAACTATTTTATATAGGTGATATTAAATCTGATTCTGATCATAACAATTGAAACTGTATTTATCTTTGTGTTGAAGAAGCATAAAACATCATGTCAGGAGAATGAGATCCTCTTGGATTACATAGAAAACCTACAGCACAATACAGGCCCTTCAGCCCACAAAGTTGTGCTTAACGTGTCCCTACCTTAGAAATTACTAGGCTTACCTATAGCCCTCTATTTTTCTAAGCTTCATGTACCTGTCCAAGCATCTCTTGAAAGACCCGATCGTATTCCCCTCCACCACTATTGTCGGCTGCAACGTTGTCTCTTACTGGAGAATCAGGAAGATTCTCCATCTTCACTGAATTTTACAGGAGCAACATTGAGATTTGAGATCGTCCTGGCAAGCTGGATCTCCGTCTGCTATGGAAGCTGTAGAGCATCAGACCAGAAGTCCCTACAAGGGACTGTGAGAATGGCTGAAAGGATCATAGGGGTCTCTCTACCATCCACTGGGGGCATTTATCAGGAGTGCTGCATACACAGGGCCCTTAGTATTATCAACGATTCCACCCATCTATCTAGTATCCTCCTTGAAATTCTACTATCCCGCTGTATAAAAACTAGAAAGGTCAGGCTTCTGAACTCCCTGGCATATCTTATTCAAAGTGTCACCGGATAGCTTGTACTGTACCCAACAATATATAATTAATGCACTTTACTTTGTCTATCTATGCAAAATTCATTTGATGAATTAATTCTTACTTTCCTAAGTTATTGTGTATTATATGTGTGTTATATGTACTACTGTGCTTGCACCCTGGTCTAGAGAAACATTGTCTCATTTGGCAGGATGTATAGATATAGTTAAATGACAATAACCTTGGCTTGACAACACTCTACTGGAGATATTTTGTGTAAATAAAGGCTTTTATATATGTATAGTAGAGATAGTGAGAGATATAGTTCTGGTGCAGGTGAATGGGAGTAGGCAATTTAGATGATACAGCATGGCCTAGAGCAGGGGTGTCAAACTCATTTTAGGTCACGGGCCGGATTGAGCAAAATGCAGCTTCATGCGGGCCGGATCAGTCGGACGCGTGCGAATGCAGCTTTCGTTGCCTCCGTTTTCTCAGCCTGCTCTCATGTGTCTCAGTCTCTGCTATAACTGCAAAGTGTTTCACTTTACAAATTCCGTTTCTTATGAAGAAGACTGCCAAACAAGACTGCCGAATAAATACTAAAAACCCTGAAAACCTGGTACCTGAATAAACTCGGCATTAGCCATATCATACGCCATAGGCGCTTCGATTACTGGGGCCAGCTTTAATAGTAATTAGATATTATCTCGCGGGCCAAGGATAATTCCACCGCGGGCCGGATTTGGCCCACGGGCCTTGAGTTTGACATATATGGCCTAGATGGACCAATAGGCCTGTTTCTGTGCTATACTTTTATGACTCTCTACTTCCTATTACAGCCTCTGTGTGACCCAGCTTGGGTCACTCACAAGTGGTAAATGATCCTTTTACATACTGTATTATTCCATGTTTCTACCATCCTCTGCTTTCTCGTTGGGTAGTGGAGTTGGTGATAGTGTAGGAGACTGTATAAAATCAAGGAGGCTTAGTCAGGTTGAATGCCTTCAGTCTTTTTCCCAGGAAAATGAATTAAAAACTTGAGGGCATTGGTTTAAGGTGTGATGGGAAACGTTTTAAAGGGCCTGATGGGCAACTTCCTCAAGCAGAGGGTGATCTGTACATGGAACAAGTGAGCAGAGTAAGTGGCTTTGGCAGGTACATTATAAAATGTAATAGGTACTTGTGAGGTACAGTACTGTGTAAAAGCCATAGGCATAGGTAAAATCATGACATATGTGAGTGATGATAAACCTGATTCTGAGATGGGCTTCTGTTGTGGACTGACAGTGGGAAAGGGGAAGGGAGAGGAGAGGGAGCAGGTAGCACCAGAGGGACATTCTATAATGATCAAAATGATTAATAAAGTAATTGTTTGGAATCAAATGACCTTGCCTGGTGTCTCATGGCTGGGTTTGTCTGCACCTGTGCCACCTACACCCCTCCTCCTGGACAATGGCACTTCCTCTCTGCCACTTGTCCCACACCCACCCTGCAGCACTCCACCCTCATCATTCCCACCATCCTTTTTCCCTGCCAAATTTACAAGTTCATACTCCACTCCATATTGACAAATGCAGTACTGTGCAAAAGTCTCAAGCATCCTAGTTATGTGTATATGCCAAAGACTTTTATACATTACTGTAGATGGATTGGAAAGGTTTCGAGGGATATGGGTCATACATGAGCAAATAGAACTAGCTCATATGTGAATCTTAGTCAGTATGGATGACTTGAGTCCTGAGAGAGGTTGCTGAAGAGAAAACAGATGAATTGGTCATGATCTTTCAAGAATCACCTGACCCTGGCATGGCTCCGGAGGACTGGAAGATTAAAAATGTCACTCCACTCTTCAAGAAGTGAGAAAGACAAAAGAAAGGCAATTATTGGCCAGTTAGCCTAACTTCAGTGGTTGGGAAAATGTTGGAGTCTATTATTAAGGATGGGGTGTTGGTGTACTTGGAGACTAATGATAAAATAAGTCAAAGTCACCATGGTTTCTGTAAAGGGAAATCTTGCCTGACAAATCTGTTAGATTTCTTCGAGTCTGTGGTAAAGAAGGCAAATCCAATGTTGGCATTCATTTCAAGGAGAATATAATATAAAAGCAAGGAGGTAATGCTGAGCTTTTATAAGACACTATTCCAACTGCACTTAGAGTGTTGTCAACAGTTTTGGGCTCCATATCTCAGAAATGATGTGTTGTCTTAGGAGACAATCCGGAAGAGGTTCACAAGGATGATTCCAGGAATGAAGGGGTTAACATATGAGGAGCATTTGTCAGCTTTGGGCCTGTACTCACTAGAATTAAGAAGAACGTTGGGGGATCTCATTGAAACCTACCGAATATTGAAAGGACTAGGTAGGGTGGATGTGGAGAGGATGTTTCCTATGATGGGGATTATCCAGAACTAGGAGGCACTGCCTCAAAATTAAGGGTGACCTTTTATAATAGAGGTAAGCAGGATTTTTTTTGGCAAGAGTAATGAATCTGTGAAATGCTCTGCCACAGACTGTGGTGGAGGCCAAGCTCGTGCTTATATTTAAGGCAGAAGTTGATCATTTCCTGATTGGACAGGGCATCAAAGGATATGGTGAGAAGTCAGGTGTGTAGGATTAAGTGGGATCCAGAATCAGCCATGATGGAATGGCAATTCAATGGGCTGAATGGCCCAATTCTGCTCCTATATCTTATGGTTTTATGATCTCCATGCAGTATGACTACAAATCTCTGATTTAGAAATGAGAAGAAGAAATATCTTCACTCTGGGGATTATGAGTGCTAAGAATATTTTCCCCACTGCAGAATGTGAGTGCTAAACTATTGTGTAAACTGAACAGCCATGGTAAATCGATTTTTAAACAAAGAATGAAGAGAATTGAGGTTAGGGCACAAATGCAGACTTGTGTTATAGGGTCAGCCATGGTCCTATTGATTGGTGGAGCTGCTCAAGAGGTTGAAAGTTGATTCCTGCTCTATCTCTGATGTTCCAATTTGCCACATATTTTATAATCCACAGCTTGGAGCTGTCTGGGAAATAAAGGTCACATACTGACTGCCTGCTTTTTACACCTTTGAAGATTCTTTATTGCATCTTTTATCACATTTTTATCTACAATTGTCTTTCTTGTACACACATAAGTCTATAAGAACATAAGGCATAGGAGCAGAATTAGGCCACTCGACCCATCGAGACTGCTCCACTATTACGTCATGGCTGATTTATCTCCCCTCTCATCCCCACCATTTTCCTGCCTTCTCTAAGTAATCTTTGCCACTCTTACTAATCAAGAAACTATCAAATTCTGATTTAAGTATACCCAATAATGGCCCACAACATTTTGTGACAATGAATTCCATGGAATTACCATCCTCAAGCTAAAGAAATTCCTTCTCATTTCTGTTCTAAGGAGACACCCTTGTATCCGTCTTTGGAGAGGAATAAACAGTTGATATTTTGGGATGAGACCCTTCATGGGCAAATAGGACTAGCACCTCCATAGATGCTGCCTGATCTGCTGAGTTCCTCCAACATTTTTTGTGTGTCGTTCTCAAAGTAACAGCTCTGTGGTCTACAGCAGAAACTACCTTGGCCTAAGTATTCAGCATCCATCAATCTGATCTGGGCTCCCTGTTGCTTCTGATTTGGATGAGAATATACAATGAATAGTTAGTAAGTTTATAGATGACAATAAAATAGGAGATATCAGGGAGGGTGAAAAAAGTACTAAGAATTGTAGTGGGGTCTTGAGTGGCAGAGTAGGTGGGTTGAGGAATGGCAAATGGAATTTAAGTGTCATGTTCTACATTTTGGAAGGAAAAATCAAAGTTCAAAGCAAATTTATTATGAAAGTTCACACGTGTCACTAAACGTTACCTTGAGAACAAAGAAATGCAATAGTTGAAAAACTACACCATGTCAAACAACTAATGCACAAAGGAAGACAAAATGAGAAGTGCAAATACAAAAAAACCTAATAATAATTATTATCTGTTATCACCAGTCAGACAATCCATAACAACCATCCAGATATAATATTGCAGGGTAAACAAGCAAGAACAATTTACTTAATATACAGTATACAGACATTCCAAACACACATAGCATACAAAAATCAATAAGTGGAAAACACCAGAAATATCCTGAATTAAAAGAGGAAACTGAAAGACTTTGGAACATGGACAGAGTATACACTATTCCAATAGTTATATCGACAACTAGTATCATCCCAAAGTCATTACATAATAGCATTAAATAATTAGGCGTACACAGCAATATGTATGCAAATCTCCAGAAAGCCACAGTACTAAACACCACTATAACAGTCTAAAAGTTCCTAGCAATTGAGAAATGAGTGAGTACCCATAGTTCAGAATTTACCAGCTTGAGCTCATAATAGATTGTGGAATTAGTTCAGTGTTGAGGTGAGTGAAGTTCCCAAGAAGGAAGTAGGAAAGCCAGGAATTGCCATGAAAAGTTCTTTGCAAGTAGAATTAAAGAGAAACCCAGGGCATTCTATCATACATCGAAAGCAAAAGGATAACCAGGGAGAAGATAGGACCATTCTAGAATAATAATTCTAATATTTGATTGGATGTGAAGGATGAGGGTAAAGTCCTTAATGAATATTTTACGTTAGTATTTACCAAGGAGAAGGATGTAGAGGATAAGAAGATCAGTGCTGAGTGTATGTTGCCTGGATTGGAAAAATAGGTCTTATGAGGCAAGGTTAGCAAAGCTGGGACTTTTCTCTTTGGAGCATAGAAGAATGAGAGGGGACTTGATAGAAGTCTACAAGATAATGAGAGGCATAGATAGGGTGGATAGTCAGTACCTGTTTCCCAGGGCACCAATAGTAAACACCAGAGGGCTTATGTACAAAATTAAGGGAGGGAAGTTTAGGGGAGCCATCAGGGGTAAGTTTTTTTACACAGAGGGTTGTGAGTGCCTGGAATGACTTGCCAGGGATGGTGGTAGAGGCTAAAACATTAGGGGTACTTAAGAGCCTCTTGGACAGGTACATGGATGAAAGAAAAATGGAGGGTTACGGGGTAGTGTGGGTTTAGTACTTTTTTTTAAGGATTATATGGGTTGGCACAACATGGAGGGCTGAAGGGTCTGTACTGTGCTGAAGTGTTCAATGGTTCTATGTGTAACCCCCTGGGTCGCCTCAGGCTCGCTCAGCTCGTTCTCGTCTAGGGGGAGCAGCCTTCGGCCCCGCCAAACTGGGTAACCAGCTGGTGTGGATGCTGTGTGATGTCCTTGCCTCGCCCAAAAACAGACAGTACGCCATATGCGATTAAATGAGTACAATTTATAAAGGTTACTATAACTAAGTGATTAATAACGATACAGTATATATGAAGGAAAAACAATAAAGAAAAGGTGCCAAATTTATCAAAGTCCAAACCACTTCGTGCACAACCATTGGAGCTCAATTACTGAAGTCTTCTGGCCACCATTTGATCCCCTCCGAACTCCTCGACTTGCAGCTTAGGACCATCCGAAGTGGTCAACCAAACACATCTAGCTTTATCTCCTCTCCTCGGAGTACCTCCTGGCCTTGGACCCCCGCTTGGGGTCCGTTCCTCGCCCAGCTTACAGCATCGCGTCCTCTCTCTCTCAACCCCTCACGCCGATCTCCCCAAAAGCCCGCCAACAATAGCTTACAGACTCAGAAGAAAGAACAACATTAATCCCAATTGGTTTACAAAGGAATACAATTCTCGTTATCAGTAAATTTTAACCCAGACAAGCTCCCAGCACTCTCTCGCAAAAAAGAAGCATCCCTGCTTTTAACAAAACAAAGAAGCCATTTTGATTACATACACAGTAACAAAGAAAAAAGAAGAAACCCCCTTTACACATGGTTCTATAGCACTGAGGTGGATAAGTCCACAGGGCATGATGGAATATATCCCAGTTCTTGAGAGAGGCAAGAGATAAGATTGCTGAGGCTTTGCCCAAAATTCAAGAAGGAATGGAGGGATAGTCCTGGCTACTATAGCCCTGTGCATCTCATGTCAGTGGTAGGGAAGTTACTGGAGAGAATTCTTAAGGATAGGAATTATGAGTATTTGGAAAGCCATGGCCTAATTAGGGAGAACCAGCATTCCCTTGTGCGAGAAACTAGTATCTTACCAAAGTGATTGAATTTTTTGACAAGGTTATGAGGGTGATTGATGAAGGAAGAGCTGTGGATATTGTCTACATGGACTAAAGTAAAATGTTTGACAAGGTCCTTGATGGGATGCTCATCTAGAAGATTACCATGAGATTAATGGTAAATTGTTGTTTGGACTCAGAGTTGGCTTGCCTATAGAAGACTAGAGGGTGGCATTCGAAGAGGCTTATTCTAGCTGGAGGTCTGTCATTAGTAGTGTTTTACAGGGACCTCTGGTGCTTATGATATGTATAAATGACTGAGATGAAAATGTACTGTAAGTCTGTAGATGATACAAAGATTGGTAGTATTGTGGATAGCATAGAAGATTGGCAAAGTATACAGCAGGATACAGATCAAGAACCTTAACGGTACTGGTGAGCAGAGGTATCTTAAGGGTCTAAGTCCACACCTCCCTGAAAATGACTACACAGCTTGGTAGGGTGGTTAAGAAGGCATACTGCATATTTGCCTTTATTAGTTGAGGCATTGAGTTCAAAAGTCAGGATGTTATGTTGCAGCTCTATAAAACTCTAATTAGGCCATATCTGGAGTATTGTATAGAGTTCTGTTCGCCCCATTAAAAGAAGGATGTCAAGGCTTTGGAGAGGGTGCAATTCAAATAAGAAGAATTCCTCAGTTCCTGATGTAAACTGCAAGCAGTAATCAGTTTGAAGTTCAGAGAACAGCTTTCTAAACAAACAGCACTGTCTACGGAGCATAGGCTGTTGCGTCACTGTGGGGGACAGGCTACTCAGGAAATCTAGTTTGCAAACTGAAGTGACCAGGTGACATTCCCTGATACTTCAGCCAATGGGGTATTGTTAATTGGCCTACACCAAACAAGGCAACTTGGGCTATGTTACACCATTGTGGCCGAGTTCAAGAAAACTTCCAGTCCGGACTGATGTTTTCAACAATCACACCAAACATAGCCACAGGCATAATTGATCTATCATTATTTATCTATTTATTTATTTATTTTTAGATACGGTGTGGAATAGGTCCTTCTCGACCTTTGTGCCGTGCTGTCCAGCAACCCACCAATTGAACCCTAGTTTAATCATGACCAATTAACTTACACCGTATGTCGCTGAACTGTTAGCAGAAACTGGAGCACCTAAAGAAAACTGGTGCATTCTACGGAGATGGCGTACAAACTCCTTACAGAAAACACTAGGAATGAACTCCGAGCCCCAGCAGCTCCTTTACCTTGGTGCTCTAATTGGTGTGCTTGTGTACTCAGAGTCAGCAATGCCTAGGATCTCTGTCCCTGGAAGCTTTTAGACCATCTGTATGAATTACTTTGTCCCAGTAAAAGTATTCGAATATTCCGTCTCTCACTGTGGCTATATAATTCAAATCAAGCATTGTCAATCCAAAGAATTGAAATAAGCAACACCATTGTACCTATTGAAATTGTATTGAATCACCTGCAGTTACCTTTGATGTTAAGAGTGTAAAAGAGAGTGTTTGATATGAAGAACATGTTGCCAGAGGAGGTGGTCGACTGTGATGCAAATAGAAAATTTAAGAAGTATTTGGACAAATACCTCATTCTGGGTGTTTGGACGTTGATCAGTTACCCCTAGTATGTTACCCCTAGTGTTGAAGTTATTACACTAAATGGAATGGAAATAAAATTAAACCATAAGACCAGAAGACATAGGAGCAGAATTGGGACATTCAACCCACCATCTGCTCTGCCAGTCCATCATGGCTGATTTTTGTGCGGAGGCTGCAGAGAGCTTGCAGAGGGATTTATATTTAAATTAATTGTGTGAGCAAAGGCTTTGCAAATGGTGTACAATGTTGGTAAATGTGGGGTCCACCACTTTGGAAAGAAAAATAGATGATCAGATTATTATTTAAATGATGAAAGATTGCACCTTGCTGTTGTGCAGATGGATTTGGGAGTGCTTGTATATGAATTTCAAGAAGTTTGTTTGCAGGTGTAACAGGTTATCAAGAAAGCAAATGGAATGTTGGTCTTCATTACCAGAGGGATTGGATTTAAGGGTGGAGAGGTTATGCTGCAAATGTGTATGATACTGGTAAGACTGTATTGGGAGTATTGTGTGCAGTTCTGGTCTCCTTACTGGGGAAAAGATATACTGGCTTTAGAAGTAGTGCAGAGGAGGGTCACCAAGTTGATAAGGGAGTCAGCTTTGAGGAGAGTTTGAGTCGCTTGGGATTATGGAAGGGATAGAGAAAACAGAGGAGGGAGGGGGAGAAGGAGAGGAAAAGAGAGGAGAGAGGTGGAGAAGAGAGGAAGGGAGAGTGAGACAGAGGAAGACAGAGAGAGACGGATAGAGAGGTGGAGAGAAATAAGGGAGAGAGAGGAGTTTGAAGGACAGGGAAAGGTAAAGGGAGACTGGGAGAGGAAGAGGGAAGTTGGAGAGTTTGAGGGAAGAGGACAGAGAGTGAAAAGGAGAAGGAAGTGGATGGAGGAGAGAGGGAGAGGGACATCTCCTGTGCATTTTGATTGCCCACAGAGCTTCACAAGTTGTTGTAAAATAAATTCCCCCTACATCGACACTCATTCAGACAGACTGAAATGAATGTGCTGTGTGTTTATGCTTGACATTTCATGACATTTCATGCAGGTATGAGGTTCTCTGGTTAAAAAACAGAAGAGCAGGTGCTGAGAAGTCTAAACATTTTACATCCCAAAAAAAGCACAAAGGTGTCATTCCTACTGAACTGGTTGCTCGTCTCAAATCCTACTGAAGTAGTGTGCGCTGCGCTGAATTGACTGATGTCATGCTCAATCACAGTGAATGGAATTTAAAACTCCAGCTTTGTGATGGATCATACATCTAACACAGATAGCAGACAGGAGAGAGGAAGCTGACTGTGGTAATATTTACACAGGTCAGGTGGGAGAAGGTGGAGAGGTGGTGAGGTTGTGACATTTAAATTGAGATCAGAGAGCATGCTGAAGCTTCTGCTTTTCTCAGCAATGAGATTTTATCCTGAAAATGAGACTTTTTTCTGAAGGCAAGACCTTTCAGTAATGAACGAGCTACAATCAAAGTCGAAATGAAAGCCAAATTTATTATCAAAGTATGTATATGTTACCATATGCTGGAGGAACTCAGCAGGTCAGGGAGCATCTATAGAAAAGAGTAAACAGTTGATGTTTTGAGCCAAGACCCATTGCTAGATCTGGAGAAAAAAAGATGAGAAATCAGAAAAATTAGGTGAGAGGAGGGGAGGAAGAAATACTGGGTGGTGGGTGATAGGTGAAACCGGGAGGTGGGGAAGGGACAAAATAAAGAGCGGAAGTCAATTGGTGAAAGAGATAAAGGCTGGAGAAGGGGAAATCTGATAGGAGAGGACAGAAGGCTATGAAACAAAGGGAAGGGGGAGGAGCACCAGAGGGAGGTGTTGGGCAGGGAAGGAGATAAAATGAGAGAGGAAAATGGTAATAGAGACTGATGGGTGGGGGCATTACTGGAAGTTTGAGAAATCAATGTTCATGCCATCAGGTTGGAGGTTATCCAGATGGAATATAAAGTGTTGCTCCTCCAACCTGAGCATGGCCTCATTACAGCAGTAGAGGAAGCCATGGACTGACATGTCAGAATGGGAATGAGAAGTGGAATTAAAATGGGTGGCCACTGGGAGACTTAGCTTCCATTGCCATTAATTCCTCTTCCCAGGGTCAGGGAGGTCTTGGATCGGATCCACAGCATTTTAAAAGGGGAAGGTGAAGAACTGGGAATTGTGGTACCAACAACATAGGTAGGAAAAATGATGAGGACCTGCAGAGAGATTTTCGGCAGCTAGGTAGAAAGCTGAAAAACAGGATCTCCAGGATAGTAATCTCTGGTTTGCTGCCTGTGCCACATGCCAGTGAAGGTAAGAATAGGATGATTTGTCAGAGGAATGCGTGACTGAGGAATTGGAGCAGCAGGCAGGGTTTCAGATTTCTAGATTATTGGGATCTCTTTGGGGAAGGTATGATCTGCACAAAAAGGATGGGTTACCCCTGAACCCGAGGGGGGACTAATATCCTTGTCAGCTGGTTTGCTAGAGCTATAGTGGATAGTTTAAACTAATCTGGCAGGGGGATGGAAACTAGGGTGATAAAGTTGAGGATGGCATGTTGGTATACAAGTAGATGCAGTGTGTATTGAGTCTTTCAGAAAGGACAGGAGGATAATAGGGCAAAATTGCAGTCAGTGGGATAGTTTCAGTGTAACGGGGGACAAAATCAACAAGGGTGATGAATAGAGGACTGAAAGTGCTATATGTGAATGCACTCAGTGTACTGAATAAGGTAGATGAACTTGTTGCACAGTTAGCTATTTGCAGGTATGACATTGTGGGCATCACTGAATCGTGACTGAAAGAAAATCATAGTTAAGAGCTTAACACCCAAGGATCCAAGTTATATCAAAAGGTAGGCAGAGGGGGCGGGTTGGCTCTGTTGGTAAAAAAACTCAAAACAAATCCTTAGAAAGAGATGACATCAGATCGGAAGATATAGGATCTTTGTGGGTAGAGTTAAGAAACTGCAAGGGTAAAAAGATTCTGATGGGAGTTATAAAAAGATCTCCCAACTGTGGCCAGGATGTGGGCTACAAATTAGAATGGGAGATAGAAAATGCATGTAAAAAGGGCAATGTTACAATTGTCATGGGGTAATTCAATGTGCAGGTAGATTGGAAAAAATAATAAGGTTGGCACAGGATTCCATAAAAGGGAATCTGTAAAATTCCGATGGCTTTTTTTTTAGAACACCTCATTGGTGAGCCTGCTAAGGGATCGGCAATTCTGGATTGGGTGTTGTGTAATGAACCATATTTGATTGGGGAGCTTAAAGTAAATGAAGCCTTAAGAAGCAGTGATTAAGGCAGTTACTGTGGCCAATTAACTTACATGAATGGATGTCTTTGGAATGTGGGAGGACACGTGGGAAACACATGTGATAACACGGAGAACTTGCAAACTTCACATAAACAGTTGCTGAGGTTGGAATAAACTGGAATTGGAAGGAGAACTTAAATTGGTTTATTATTATCACAAGCACCGAGATAGAGTGAAAAGCTTATCTCATAAAAACAAGAGAATCTGCAGATGCTAAAAATCCAGATCCACACATACAAAATGCTGGAAGAGCTCAGCAAAGCAGGGAGCATCTATGGAGGGAGTTAACAGATTCAATGTTTTGAATCTGGGATCTTACACCAGAAAGGAATGGATGGGGATTGAAGTCAGAATAAGAAGGTGGGGGGGGGGGGTGCAGAAGGAGTACAAGCTGGCAGGTGACAGGTGAGGACAGGTGAGGGGGGAAGTGGGTGGGGCAGGGAAGATTAAGTAAGAATCTAGGAGGTGAAATGTGGAAGAGGTAAAGGGCTGAAGAAGAAGGAATCAGAAAAGAGAGGATAGTGAGTTATCGAAGAAAGGGAAGGAGAAGGGATAATTAGGGATGTGATGGGCAGCTGAGGAGAAGTGAAGGGGAGAGTAGTAACCAGAATAAGGAATGGGAAAAAAGAGAAGGAAGAGTGGGAGAAGTTAACAGAAGTTAGAGAAATCGATTTTCATGCCATCAGGTTAGACCCTACTCAGATGGAATATGAGGTGTTTCTCCTCCACCTTCTTATTCCATCTTCTTCCCTATTCCTTATCAGTTCTAATGAGGGGTCTCAGCCTGAAACAGCAACCATTTATTCCTCTCCATAGATGCTGCCTGAGCTGCTGAGTTCCTCCATGCAGCATTTTATGTGTGTTGTCTTGCAGACTTTACACACAGATTAAATCACTGCATTGAGGTAGAACAAGGTAGAACAATAACAACGAAGAATAAAGTGTAACAGCTACAGAGAAGGGTGTAAGCCTGATTCTCTGGCGCTATGAGGTAGCAACTTTACTAGCTACATCACTGTGCTGCCCTGAAGATTACTGATAGGTAAAATGTTTCCCCACTGCATAACCAATTGTCGTCTTTTTGACATTGTCAAAAATTGTCGCTGATGAAAACTCAAATGACAGATTACTATAAGCAGAGACAAGGAATGGGGTGGAGTCGCAAGACTTGCATCTCACAAACTTTACATTCTCCTGAGAGGTCAACTGTGTCTTAGTTTAACCAAGACATGGCACATCTGGAGTGGAGCTCTCACTAGCCATTGGAAGTTCCTGTCAGGAAATGTATAGGAGTCTTGACCCTAAAGCAGAGCAGTGGAGATGATTCAGTGCTGAATGACAAGTATAATATTAGACCACAAAATAACAAGCCACAAGGGGTCACAAAACAAAAGAGAGCAGATACTAAACACAATAGGCTACGAGGTAAACTTTAGGCAGGGAGAGTGAAAATTAGGAGCAACTGGTTGAATTCGGCTGATTTGATGAGCAAACAAGGAGTGTGGATGAAAATTGGGGTTAAATAGGTTGCAGGCAATGTGTCTGGAACAAGTGGCAGGTGAATGTTATTGGCTGAGTGGAGACTGGGAGGTGCCTGCATGTGCAGCCTGGGATGTGTCAGAAGGAGCAAGCCTGACAATTCCACCCATCACATTTCTGACCCACTCACATTTGTGGGAATATTCAAACTCTCCAGTGTTTCTGGAGTCTATCTTCTCATTACATTATTAGCATTATGCTTTTTGAGTAGTCGTATTGATTTATTGTCATATGTAGCAAGGTACAGTGAAAATCTTGCCTTGCATGTAAATCAGATCATTACATAGTGTTTTAATGTCAAACAATAACAAAATACAGTATAAAGTATAAAAGATACAGAGAAAGTGGAGTGCAAGTCGTGAGTAAAATGCAAGATCATAACAAGGTAGATTGTAATGTCAAGAGTGTACTTTATCATACAAGAAATTAATTATAGCAGCGGAGATGTTGTCCTTGAGCCAGGTGGGATGTGCTTCAGGATTTTGTCTGATGGAAGAGGGGAGAAGTGAGAACGCTTGGGGTGAGTGGGTTCTTACACTACACTAGCAGTTTTACTGAGGAAGTGAGATATATAGAGTCCATACAGGGAAGTATGTTCAGATGACGTGCTGAGCTGCATCTGTAACTCTCTGCAGTTTTTTGCAGCCACGGGCAGAGTGGTCGCCATATCAAGCTGTGATGCATCCAGATAGAACGATTTCTATGAAGCATTGATAGCAACTGGTGAAAATTAAATGAGACATTCTGAATTTCTTCAATCTTCTGAAGAAGCAGAGGTGTTGGTGAGATTCCGGGGCCATGGCATCCATGCGACTGGACCAAGAGAAGCTACAGGTGATGCCACACCTAGGAACTTGAAGCTCTCAACTCTCTCAGCCTCAGCACCGTTGACATGAGCATGTGCGCTGCCTGTTCTTCTGCAGCCAATGAACCGTTCAGTTGTCCTGTTGATACTGTGGGGAAAGTTGTTGTCATTACACCATATCTCTAAGCTCTCCACCTCCTTCCTGTACTTATTTGAGATGCAGGTCACTATAGTGGTGTCATCTGCAAACTTGGCGATGGATTTCGAGCAGAATCTGGCCACACAGCTGTGAGTGTACAGGGAGGAGATTAAGGGGCTGAAGATGCAATCTTCTGGAGCACCAGTGCTTAGAATAATTGTGGTGAAGGTGTTGTTGCCTATTCTCACTGGCTGTGGACTGTTGGTCAAAAACTCAATTTGCTGAGGGACGCATTGATTCCGAGGGTCCAGATTTTGCTGATTTTGTTGAATTGGTTAGTACATATTCTTGACCTTTTTCTGAAAGAATATAGTTTCACAAAGTTATATAGCATAGAAACAGGCCATTCTGCCCACATTGTCCATGCTGACCAAGGTGCCCACCTAAGCCATTCCTATTTGCTTGCACTTGGCCATATCCCTCTAAACCTTTTCATATATGCACCTGATGAAGTGTCTGTTAAATGTTACTATTGTATGTGCCTCTCCCACTTCCTCTAGCAGCTTGTCCCATAAATGGACCACCCTCTGTGTGAAGAAATTGTCCCTCAAGTCTCTTTTGAATCATTCATTTTTCACCTTTAGTGTATGCGCTCTAGCTTTTAATTCCCTTTCCTGGGGAAAAAAATAATGACCATGTGTATTCATCCTTTCTAAGCTCCTTGTGATTTTATACACTTCAGTAATATCACCTATTACTCTCCTAGGCTTCACGTAATACAGTTCCAGCCTGATCAACCTCTCCCTATAACTCAGGCTCTTGATACCTGGCAATGTTCTGGTAGCTTACTTACATACTGCCCATTCACCGATACGTATAGGGCAGCAATGATAGTGCTCTATCTCTGGCGGTGTTCAGAGCTTCCTTCATCGTGTCAGTAGCTTCTGGGTTTTCACTGCTATTAGTTATACAAGTCCCAGGTGGAGACTCAGGAATACCATCGAACTCAGATATAGAAGGATTTTTCATTAATGCTCCTGTAACAATTTTGTTTTACCAGTCAGGGTTGTTGGCTCTGAGCTGAACCCCTGAACCCAGAGAACCGAGGGACCACTCTTAATCTGAACTCTAGTCTTTGACCTGCTTGGCATGGGTGACCCTACCAGGAGCCAAAACATAAAGCCCTGACTCCAGGCAACATAGCTCTCTGGGTCATTGAAGCATGCAAGCCTCCTTCATCAGAGTGTCATGCCGTCAGCCACAGAGAATGCACACTACAAAAAAACAGTGCCTCTTCCATGGACTCTCGCTACTCTTCTCTTAGCCTTAGAGAAGAGTAGAGAGGTGGGGGTGGCACTGTAGTGTAGTGGTTAGTATAACGCTTTACAGAACCAGTGATCAGAAGATCAGGGTTCAATTCCCACTGCTGTCTGTAAAGAGTTTTTACATTTTCCTCATGACTGCATGGGTTTCCTCTGGGTGCTCTGGCTTCCTCCCACAGTCCAAAGACACACAGCCCAGCATTAGTCAGTTGTGGGCATGCTACATTGACGTCGGAAGCATGGCGATATTTGAGGGCTGCCCCGGCGCATCATTAGAATGCGTTGCTCTCTGAAACAAAGGACACATTTCACTGTATGCATGTTTCAATGTATCGATGTACATGTGACAAATGAAGCTAATCTGTAAATGAGTGTGAATGAAGGCTTGATGGCTGGTGATGATTCGGTGAGCTAAAGGGCTATTGGTCAGAAATCTACAAATCAGTGAATTCAAATGAATCAAGGCTAATGGAAGCAGACAAAACAATTACCTTTGTTTTTGCCATGAGACTGAAGGAATAGAGGTTGCCATTTTATGAAGCTGCTCTGTATATCTCCATTTTGTGAACTGGTTTTGCTTAGCTGAATTAGTGCTTTGGAGACAATGATGCTCCAGGAAATCTGCCATACTAGAGATAATTTCCAAATAAGTTACATATGAGGTGTTCTTTAATAGGATAAAATATGCAGGTTTGTAAATGGTGGGGTCTGTGTCTGCCTGAGTGATTTGACATGGTTACTGGCTTGGTAACTGATTTAGAACAAAGAGCCATAAATTATCTGTTGTCACTTGTGGACAAGGGCAATAAATGGATGCTGGCTTTTTAGTTGAGACAATAAAGGGACTTGTAGTAAATACAGATTCCCTCTGTGCCTAACTGATTATTATTACTAAGGGATAATCCTTGTATCAGGGCCATTTTCCATGCTGTCTGAACTTGTGGCAGCCATACCCATATCTCATAGTACCTTCCATTTGTAATAACACATCAACATTCAATTTAAAATGAGTGAATATCCCAAAAAACTTTGTCATTTCAAGGGAACGATTTACATCTCCACCAGCTTCTGGATGTAGAACAGCTTTCTAACTTTACTCCCAAAAGGGCAAGTTCCAATTTTTAGAATCTATATCCTTCTATCTGAGTCTTGAACTAGAGGTCTTGATTTAAAAGTAAAAGGCAAAGTATTTAAAGGGAACATGGGGAAGGGAGACAGTTACACTCAGAGGCTGCAAGTGGACAAAGTGGATGTGGATTCAGTTGCAACATTTAAGAGAAGTTTGGATAAATACATGGATGAGGGAGATATGGAGGACTATGGTCCATGTGTGGGTCAATGGGACTAGGCAGAATAATAGTTTGGCACAGATTAGATAGACAGAAGGGCTCATTTCTGTGATGTAGTGCTTTATGACAGTATGACTCCCCAAGCAATGGAAAGAGATTTTCTTTATCTACAATGTCACTTCCATATAATATTTCAATAGCTCCTATTGAATTACCCTTTAAACTAAGTTCCAGCAATGCAATTCTGTTTTGAACAACTTATCTTTGCAATTTAATTCTTGGAGTCTGTTGAGTAATTCAGGAAATTTATATTGCCCTCCCATGAAGGGCAACATTTTTCTCATAAAGATTCAGTACACTCACATTAAGACTGTGGCTGATTCCACTTCTCGTCCAATTTCCCATCTGATCCCAATAAATAATGCAGAGGCATTTTATTAATTGTGCACTCTCTGCCACATTGCCAGGTACATTTAGAACAAACAACTGGCTCAATTTCAAACTTTGACCTAAACTGTAAAAAGAACTTGGGTGTTTGAAAAGATTGTCTTATAATTCATGATGGACTTATGGTTTTACACAGCTGAACAGCCTGATTGAAGATGGAATATTGAGAAGGTTAACATGCTGAAGTCATCTGTCAATGAGTTGTTTCAGTTTAGTTAAGCAAATTTCATCCTAAACTCAGTTTAATCCACAATAAATACCATTGCTGGTCTCTGGCTCATTACCTGATACACAAAGAAAATAATTTTATCTTTATAAAAGTCAAAGGGATTAAATGCAAGTTCAAAACAACACATGGGCTTTTGGCACAGCCGTTTACTGAGACTCAGTCAGAGTGAAACAAGACTTTATGTATTGGGTGATGTGGAGTCACATTCAACAGAAGGGCTTTGGGGCCTGGATCACTGTGCCTGCGCAGTTCTTCGCTGAAGCAACTGTTCGATAGATACTACAATTGACGATTTGCTACAAGGAGTTACAAAAGTGATGATTTCTAACTTGAGGGGAGATCATGAGAATTGATTTCCTGTCTTGCAGAACTAGAGAACCTCCATTATTCATTGATGAATGTCACATCGAAAAGATGAACATTATTTGACACATTTCATTTATTCCTCCTCATTCATGCTCCAAGCTCTGTCATCAAATATGGAACAACACAAGTGTGATTGGCCTAATCACAAACAATAACAAATCTACGTATAGAGAGGAGGTGCTGCAACTGTACGATTGGTGCAGGAAACATAACCTGTCACTGAACATCAAGAAGACAAAAGACATGGTAATTGAATTGAAGAAGGCAAGAGGTCCTGGATAAGCTCCAATATTCATAAATGGGGAGGTAGTTGAAATGTACTCCAGTTTCAAGTTTTAGGGGATGAACATCACTAAGGACTGTCAACACAACCTCGGTAGCAGGGAAAGCAAAACAGTGACTATACTCCCTGAGGTGCTCAAGGAGAGATAATCTGCCTCAAAAATTGCTGGCCAACATTTATTGATGTGTGATAGAGAGCATACTGACATATGGAATGACAGTGTGGTACTCTAGCTGCAGCAAGACAGATCATAAATCACTCCAACAGGTGATCAGGACTGCTCAGCACGTCACTGGGTCTCAACTATCATTCAAGAGGACATGAGTTGAGAGTTAAGGGGCAAAAGTTTAGGGGTAACATGAGGGGGAACTTCTTTACTCAGAGAGTGGTAACTGTGTGGAATGAGCTTCCAGTAGAAGTGGTAGAGGCAGGTTCGATATTGTCATTTAAAAAAAAATTGGATAGGTATATGGACAGGAAAGGAATGGAGGGTTATGGGCCGAGTGCAGGTCGGTGGGACTAGGTGAGAGTAAGCGTACGGCATGGACTAGAAGGGCCGAGATGGCCTGTTTCCGTGCTGTAATTGTTATATGGTTATATGGTTAACTATCAGACCTGAAGACTATATAACTCTTGAATTGAATTGACTTTATTTCTTACATCCTTCACGTATATGAGGAGTAAAAATCTTTATATTACATCTCCATCTCAATGTGCAATGTGCAAATTATAGTAATTTGCAATAAATAGTATGTACAATAAGATAAACAGCAGAACAGTTAATATAGCTTAGAAATACAATTGTGTCAGCATGAATTAATCAGTCTCATGAGCTGCTGGAAGAAGCTGTCCTGGAGCCTATTGGTTCTGGCTTTAATGTTGTGGTACTGTTTCCCGGATAGTAGCAGCTGGAACAGTTTGTGGTTGGGATGATTTGGGTTTCCAATGATCCTTCGGGCCCTTTTTACACACCTGTCACTGTAAATGTCGTGAATAGTGGGAAGTTCACATCTACAGATGCACTAGGCTGTCCGCGCCACTCTCTGCAGAGTCCTGCGATTGAGGGAAGTACAGTTCCCATACCAGGCAGTGATCCAGCCAGCCAGGATGCTCTCAATTGTGCCCCTGTAGAAAGTCCTTAGCATTTGGGGATTCATGCCAAACAACTTCAACCGTCTGAGGTGAAAGAGGCACTCTTGTGCTTTTTTCACCACACAACCGGTACAAGACCATGGTGAAAATCCTCAGTGATGTGTATGCAGAGAAACGTAAAGCTGTTCACCTTCTCAACTCCAGATCTATCGATGTCAATAGGGGTGAGCCTGTCTCCGTTGCTCCTGTAGTCCACAACCAAATCCTTTGTTTTTGCGACGCTGAGGAAGAGGTTGTTTTCTTGACACCACTGTGTCAGGGTGATGACTTCTTCTCTGTAGGCTGCCTCACTATTATTTGAGATAAGGCCAATCAATGTAGTATCATCTACAAATTTAATTAGCAGATTAGAGCTGTGGGTGGTGACACAGTCATGGGTGCACAGAGAGTAAAGGAGAGGGCTTACAACACAGCCCTGGGGGGGCTGTTGTTTTGAGGGTCGGAACAGCAGAGGTGAGGGTGCCCACTCTTACCACCTGCTGGCGGTCTGAATCCAGGATCCAGCTGCATAAGGTAGGGTGAAGGCCGAGGTCTCTGAGCTTCTTGACAAGCCTGAAGGGGATTATGGTGTTGAACGCTGAACTGTAGTCCAAGAATAGCATTCTCACATAAGCATTCCTCTTCTCCAGGTGTGTAAAGACAGTGTGAAGAGCTGTGGTTATTGTGTCATCTGTCAATTGGTTGTGTCAGTCGGGGAATTGTAGGGGATCCAGTGTGGGTGGGAAGATGCACCCTCAAATCATTTGCTTATTATTGAGGTGAGTGCAACAGGATGCCAGTCATTTAGACATGTTACAGGGACAATGGTGGATGTTTTGAAGCAGGAGCACACTCTAAACTGGGAGAGGGAGAGATTAAAAATGTCTGCAAACACACCTGCCAGTTGTGCCATGCACACTCTGGGTATCTGTCCTGGGATGCTGTCCAGTCCCGCAGCTTTGCGACTGTCCACTCGTTGGAAGCACTTGCATACTTTAGCCTTAGAGATGGCCAAGGTGCGGGTCACATCAGCGACTCTCCTCAGGGTCCCAGTGTTGGCGACATCAAACCAAGTGTGAAAAAGATTCAGCTCATTGGGGAGAGAGGCAGTGAGCTGGCAGCACCACTGTGTTTAGCTTTGAAGTCTGCGCTGGTGTCCAGACCTTGCCATAAGTTACATGTATAGTTGGTGGAGAGTTGTGTCTGGATCTTGTCCCTGTATTGTTGTTTCACTGCCTTGATGACTTTGTTAAGATTGTAGCTGCATTTCTTAAATACTGGAGGTTACCACAGCGAAAGCTCTGTTTTGCACGGCAAGTGGAGTGCGCATGGAACTGTTGATCCAGGGTTTCTGGCTTGGATAGACCCTGACCAATTTTTTGAGGGACAACGTCCTTGATGCACTTCTGGATTAAGCTCCTCACATCCTTATCACGAAAGACATTCCAGTTGACGTCATAAAAGCAGTCCTGTAACATGGAGACTGATTGGTTGGACCAACAGTGCACAATTTTAACTATGGCCGCCTCGTGTTTCAGCTTCTGCCTATAAGCAGGCAGAAGCAGGATGGAGGAATGATCAGACTTCCCAAGCAGTGGGCGGCGGAGCGCTTTGTAAGCGTTGTGGAAGGGAGAGTAGTAGTGGTTGAGTATGCTATCTCCCTTTGTGCTCACCTGGACGTGTTGATAAAACTTTGGAATGACTTTAGTCAGCGATGCTCAGTTAAAGTCTCTGGTGATGATGAAAGCAGCTTCCAGGTGTGCAGTCTCCAGGGTACTGATGTTCTCGTACAGTTCCTTGAGAGTCAGGTCAGTATCAGCCTGCGGCAGAGTATACACAGCTATTAATAATAACAGCTATGAACTTGATGCCAACAATTCACTTGTAACATCATTAAAGACGAATTCTATCCCAGACTCATCTGTAGAAACTTACTAGTCTTTGGAGACATATCGAATCTCCTAAAACTCCTACTGAAATATAGCCACTTGCATGCCTTGTTTGTATTTTCATCAATATGTTGAGCCCAAGATAGGTCTTAAAACTGCTCACTTTTTACACTGCTGACCCCTTGATGACCATTGGAGTGTTTTCCCTCAACTTCCCCTTCCTGAAGTCCACAATCAATTCCCTGGTCTTACTGACATTTAGTGCAAGGTTGTTGTTGCAACACTACTGAACCGACTGATCTATTTCATTCCTGCACGCCTCCTTGTCACCATCTGAGATTCTATCAACAACAGTTGCATCATTGACAAATTTATAAACAGTGTTAGAGTTGTGCCTAGCCACACAGAGATCAGTGTAGAGAGAGGAGATCGGTGGGTCAATCACACATCCTTGAGGTGCGCTGGTGTTGATTGTCAGCAAGGAGATGTTATTTCCAATTGTTGCTGCGATCACAAGACGTTTTCGGTCTGCAAATAGTGAGCAGTACTAACATCCTTCAGCAGATACAGGGACACATGAGGGATTGCAGATGCTTGAAATCTGAATCAACACACACAAAGAATATTGGAGGAATTCAGCAGGTCTGTCATGATGTGCACTGGCAATATCAGAACCCAGGTGTGGAGGAAAGACAGACGCTGATGCACAGATATTGACTAAAGTTTATTCATAATAATTCCAAAAGAAGATCAGTGGCTCAGCCAAGCAACACCATAAGAAGTAACATTCTTAAAACTAGGGGCCCATGATTAGCGCTGATCGGGCATCCACATAAATAATGCCATTAACACAGAATCCCTGAGCTTTCAACATAAGCTTAATAAGCTTAAACAGAAAGGACCAGGAGACCACATTACAAAGAGCGAGTCACTCAAGGAAAACATAAGGAACACTAAACAATTAATGACTCTCATTAAACAACAATTAACCAATTCAAGCGCTCCAAAAACCTCAGAGCCCAGCACTCTCTGGAGCCCCGCACAGGCTCAAAGAGCCCATTGCAGGGTCAGGCGGCATTATGGAGCAAGATCAACAACTGACATTTCAGGCTGAGGCTCTTCATCAGGTCTGATCTTTCTAATCCTACCAGTGAAATGTCTCAGGCTGAAACTTCAACTGTTCACTTTCTTTCATAGATATTACCCGACACACAACCAGAAGACTCAGATGCATAAGATCCACGGTGACTTGTCCATTTGGATTCAGGATTAGCTTGCCTATAGAGGACAGAGGTAATGGTCAATGGCTCTTTTTCTGATTGGAGGTCTGTGACAAGTGGTGGGCATGATGCTATGACAGCAATGAAGATCGGTGTTCAGAGTTCAATTCTAATGCTGTTTGTAAGGAACTTATACATTCTCCCCTGACCACATGGGCTTCCTCTGGATGTCCTGGCTTCCTCCCACAGTCCAAAGGCATACAGGTTAGTAGGTTAATTGGTCATTGTAAATGGTCCTGTGATTAGGATAGAGTTAAGCAATTGGGTTACTGGCTCATTGGACCAGAAGGACCTGTTCCATTCTATATCTCTAAATAAATAAAACAAATATAACTTGGATGAAAACATGGATAAGTGGCTTAGTAAATCTGTAGATGATACAAAGGTTGATGGTTTTGTAGATAGTGTAGAAGATTGTTAAACGATACAGCAAGATGTAGATTATTTGCCATTATGAGTGAAGGGATAGCAGATGGAGTTTAATCTGGCCAATGTGAGGTGTTGCCCTTTGAAAGATCAAATATAAAGGGTCAGTACACTGCTGATGGTAAGACCCTTAGCAGTGCTGATGAGCAGAGGGATCTTGGTGTCCAAGTCCATCACTCACTGAAAGTGGCTGTACAGACTGATAAGGTAGAAAGGTAGGCATAAGGTATCCTTGTCTTTATTAATTGAAGCATTGTTCAAGAGTCTAGAAGTTATGTTGCAGCTTTATAAAACTCTAGTAAGGCCACATCTGGAGTATTGCATACAGTTCTGGTCGTCCCGTTATAGAAAAGATGTCGAGACTTTAGAGAGGGTGCAGAAGATGCTGCCTCAATTAGAGAGCGTGTATTCTAAGGAGAGGTTTACAATCTTAGGTTGTTTTCTCTAGAATGACAAAGGTTGAGGGGAGATCTGATAAAGGTTTATAAGTTTATGAGAAGCACAGATAGTGCAGTCAGTATATTTTCCCCATGGTTGAAGTGTCTAATATCAGCGGGCATGCTTTAAAGGTGAAGGGGGTAAGTACAAGGGAGTTGTGCAAAGCAAGTTTTTTTTTACACAGAGAGTTGCGGATGCTTGATCTGCACTGCCTGAGGTGGTGTTGGAGGCAGATATGACCCAGATGTTAGATAGGAACATGAAAATCCGGAGAAGAGAAGGATATGGAGAAAGGGCACCATGGTAGTGTAGTAGTTAGCACAATGCTATTACAGCTCGGGACATTGGAATTGTGAGTTCAGTCCTAGTGTGCTCTGTAAGGAGTCCACACATCCTCCCTGAGGAATGCATTGGATGATATCTGGGTGCTCCAGTTTCCTCCCACAGCCCAAAGACATACCATTTAGTCGGTTAACTGGTCATTGAAAATTGTCCAGTGGTTAGGTTAGGGTTGCTGGGTGGCTTGGCTCAAAGAACTAGAAAGGCTGATTCCATGCTGTTTCTCTAAATAAATACAAACGGTGTAAGTAAGAAAACAAATGAAATATTTACAAGGAGCTTTCACAGGTACATTAATATGGAAGGTTTAGAGGGAGGCAAAAGAATACTGCAGATGCTGAAATCTGGAGTAACTAATAACCTACTGGAGGAACTCAAATGTTGGTACTGTATTTTGTACCTTAGCCCTGGAGGAATGCTGTCTCATATGCCTGTACCTCTAAAATAAAATAAATCAGAATCGGGTTGAATATCACCAGCATATGTCATGAAGTTGATGTTTTTGTTGCAGCTGTACAATGCAATACATAACAAGAGAGAATTCACTGTGAATTACACTTATATAAAGTAGTTAAATTAAATAACTAGTGCAAAAATAAAAATAAAAATCTAATGAGGTAGTGCTCATGGGTTCAATGTCCATTCGGAAATCTGATGGCAGAGGGAAGGAGCTGTCCCTAAATTGTTGAGTGTGTGCCTTCAGGCTCCCGTAAATATGGACATTGTGTGGGCAGAAAGGATTCATTTAGTTAGACTTTTAATTACTAGTTTAATTAGTTTGATTCAGCACCATTGGCTGAAGGGCTTGCTCCTGTGCTGTACTGTTCTACGCTCTACGTTTCATGTTCCATGAGTGACGTGTGTGCTTTGGAGACTGTTTTTAGAAGATTAGTCAGGTTGGTTTGTCGGATGAGCAACCTTAGTGAAAAAGTTTGCGCAGTTTGGGGCAATACTCATTGGAATTAAGAAGATTTAAGTGTGGATCTTAGTGAAATATTTAATATTCTGTAGAATCTCTGCAGGATAAATGTTGCAAGAATGATTCTCCACATCACCACAATAATTCATAGCTGATATCATCCCAATAAATTATTTATGTATTCTCTGCTAGGTTATGGCAACCTTTTTCAAAGTATGGATTCTAGAACCAGACCCAGTCCCCCAGTGCAAGCCGAGCTTGTGATTAATAGGATTTATCAGATCTCCTTGCTTTTGCTTACTAAATTCAAAGTTCCTGAACACTTTTACTCAATTATCATCAAAAACAAGTAATTTCAGTTCTGATGACTTTGGAAAGCCAGTCTTCAAGCAGCAAAGGCAGAAAGGAGATATGGTTGAAATTTGCAAAACTTTAGTAGAAATGGACATTGGTCCCATGTTCCTGTCAGCCAAGAGGTTAAAGACTAAATTATGTGAGGTATAGATGGGCTGGGAGGGTGGAGATACATCTCTACCAAAGGAGGTGTAAGGCACTCCTTCCCTTTGCTAATCTATAAGTCACCCTTGGGCAAGGTGTAGCACCTGCTTAGCCCACCCCCCGCCAAATCAGGGTCGTGTGAATCTATGGGAGCAGGTGTTGGATGGTCGTATGAGCAGCTGGTGCATATCACAAGTCCTGGTTATGAGACCACTAATGCCAGTCAGGCAATCTCTGAAGAGTACTGATAATGGCTGGGGTCACCTGTCTTGTAAAGACACTGCCCAGAAGAAGCTAATGACAAACCACTTATGTAGAAGAATTTGCCAAGAACAGTCATGGTCATGGAAAGACCGTGATTGGATGATGGCACAGCACGTTACAAATGAACGATAGGTAAGGTAAATACAAATAAGCTTTTCAACTGAGTTTGGATAAGACTAGAACTAGAGGCCATGAAAGGTGATATATTTAAGGAAAATCTGAGGGGTGCCTTCTTCACTCAGAGGGTGATGACAGTATGGAATGAACTACTATCAGAAATGGTGGATATGGTTTCGATTTCATCAATTAAGAGAAATTTGTGTGTATACATGGATGGGACGGGTATGGATCAATAGGAATATGCTGAATAGCAGTTTGGCATGGACTAGATGGGTTAAAGGACCTGTTTCTATGCTTCACTGCTCTGTGACTCTAGGGTCAGAGGCTCAGTGACATGACGAGGCAAGTCTTTTACATGCAATTGTCTGTTCTATTCTGAACTCACCACCTAAAAGCTAATTGGCCACAGTGTCAGTTGTAACTTTCAAGAAGGAATTGGATATGTAATTGCATGTTCAAAACTTACAGGGGACTGGATTGCTTTAAAGTCAAAGTAAAATTTATTATCGAAGTATGTATACTGTATATTACACTGTATTACCTTGAAGTTCATTTTCTTGCAGGCATTTACAGAAAAATAAAGAAATACAATAGATCAATATCCAATACTATAGCCAGAGCTAATGGTCTCCTATTCTCTAACAACTCTTTGATTCTCTGACTTATGGAGGGAGGGAGTGAGTGTGTGTGTGTGTGTGTATTGCTCTTTATTTTTCTATTCTTAAAAGAATCTCATAACGTAGCAACTTCATCTGCCACGTACCTGTTAGTTTCACAAGCTTATCTGACTGTTCTGAAGTTTATTGTTCCTGTTTACCCCATTTATTTGTTCTGTAACATCTCCAGGCTTTGATACCATGTATCCCTGTCCCCAAAACTATCCAAGTCAAAGCCATTAACATACATCAAACAGAACAGAGTAATACATTGCATGGAGACTGACAAAACACCTTGAGAAAGGATCAAGCATTGCAACTTCAATTTTTATATAAATACATCTCTCAGTGAACAATGCATGCTAAAATTATTATTCTCCTTTTTAGGTTCTGCACTTTGAAAGAAGCATTGGAATTTTGCGCAGAGAACGTGTGCAATATTTGCAGGTCACAATGCATAATTCAGATGCTAATAGGCTTTTCACACACACTAAATTAAACTTCTGAATTCCTGCAATGGTATTTATGAGCAATACAAAATGTAAAATGTGTTGGCCTTCGCTGTGGGTTTTAACATATCTGCAGGAAAGACGAGAAGGGAGGTAATGGAGGCAATAAGTAGCCTGAGCGGCTTCATACACACACACACACACGATCACAAGACAAAGGAACAGAAGTAGGCCATTCGGCCCATCGAGCCTGCTCTGTCACTCCACCATGAGCTATTCTCCCATCTAGTTCCAATTTCTGGCTTTTTCCCCATATCCCTTGATACCCTGACTAATTAGATACCTATCAATCTCCTCCTTAAACACTCTCAATGATCAGGCCTCCACAGCTGTATGTGGCAATGAATTCCATAAATCCACGATCCTCAGGCTAAAAAAATTTCTCCTCATCTCTGTTTTAAATGGGTACCCTCTAATTCTAAGACTGTGGCCTCTTGTCCTGGACTCACCCACCAAGGTAAACAGCCCTTCCACATCTACTCTGTCCAACCCTTTCGACATTCGAAATGTTTCTATGAGATCCCCTCTCATTCTTCTATACTCTAATGAGCACAATCGAAGAGCCGACAAATGCTCCTCATATGTTAGCCCCTGCATTCCAGGAATCATCCTCGTAAATCTTCTCTGAACCCTCTTCTAAGATAGGAGGCCCAAAACTGCACACAGTATTCCAAATGAGGTTTCACCAGTGCCCCATAGAGCCTCATCAACACCTCCTTACTCTTATACACTATTCCTCTTGAACTGAATGCCAACATAGCATTCACTTTCCTTACTGCCAATCCAAACTGGTGGTTAACCTTTAGGGTATCCTGCACGAGGACCCCCAAGTCCCTTTGCACTTCCAATTTTTGAATTTTCTTCCCATCTAAATACGTTTGTAATAATCTGCCTGGTTATTTCTTCTTCCAAAATTTACAGCCATATATTTCTCAACATTGTATCTCATCTGCCATTTCTTTGCCCACTCTCCTAAACTGACCAAGTCTCTCTGCAACCTTTCCATTTCTTCAACACTTCCTGTGCCTGCACCTATCTCGGTGTCATCTGCAAACTTAGCCACAAAATCATTTAATCCATAATCTAAATCATTGATATACAGTGTAAAAGGAAGCGACCCCAACACCGACCCCTGCGGAACACCACTAGTAACCAGCAACCATCCAGAATAGGATCCCTTTATTCCTACCCTTTGATTTCTGCCTATCAGCCAATGCTCCACTCATTCCAATATCTTTCCTATAATTCCATGGGCTCTCATCTTATTAAGCAGTCTCCTTTGCGGCACCTCATCGAAGGCCTTTTGAAAATCCAAATACACAACATCCACAGCCTCTCCCTTGTCAATATTATTTGAGATTACCTCAAATAATTCCAATAGGTTGGTGAGGCAGGATCTTTCCTTCATGAAACCATGCTGGCTTGAGCCTATCTTGTCATGCACCTCGAGGTATTTCATAACCTTGTCCTTGAGGATCGACTCCAATAACTTTCCATCTACCGATGTCAGACTAATAGGTCTGTAATTTTCTTTTTGCTGCTTCCCTCCTTTCTTAAACAGCGAAACCACATTTGCGACTTTCCAGACCTCTGGAACCATGCTAGAGTCTATTGATTCCTGGAAGCTCATTTCCAATGCCTCCACAATCTCCAAAGCCATCTCCTTCAAAACCCACATCTGGTCCGGGAGACTTATCTATCCTTAGCCCATTTAGCTTCCCAAGCATTTTCTCTCTAGTCATCTTGACTGTACTTAATTCTATTCCCTGAGACCTCTGGCTATCAGGTATGTTGCTAATGTCTTCCACCGTGAAGACTGATACAAAATACTCATTTAGTTCCTCTGCCATCTCTTTGTTACCCATTATAATTTCTCCAGCATCATTTTCAATCGGTCTCTATATCTACCTGTGTCACTCTTTTACTCTTCATACATTTAAAAAAAACTCTTAGTATCCTTTTTTATGTTAATTGCCAACTTCCTTTCATAATTCATCTTTTCTTTCCTAATAACCTGATACCAGCTTCTCCTTTTCAAATTTGAAACTGAACTCAATCATATTATGATCACTCCTTCTAAGGGGTTCCATTACCTCTAGCTCCCTAATCGCCTCAGGTTCGTTACACAGCACCCAATCCAAAACAGCCGATCCCCTGGTGGGCTCATGGACAAGCTGCTCCAAAAAGCCACCCCGTAGGCATTCTACAAACTCCCTTTCCTGAGATCCAGTACCTTTCTGACTTTCCCAATCCACGTTCGTATTAAAATCCCCCATAATTATCTTGGCATTTTCCTTCTGACATGTTTTTTTTCTATTTCCAGCTGTAACTTGTAGTCCATATCCCGGCTGCTGTTTGGAGGCCTGTATATAACTGCTATTGGTGTCTTTTTACCCTTGCCATTTCTTAACTCAACCCATAAGGATTCTTACTCTTCTGATCCTATGTCCCTTCTTTCTAGTGATTTGATATCGTTGCTTACCATCAGGGCCACGCCACCCCCTTTACCTTCCTGTCTTTCCTATACACTGTGTATCCTTGGACATTCAGCTCCCAATCACATCCATCATTTAGCCATGACTTGGTGATGCTTGTAGGAATGATTAAAATAAAATCAAAACCAATTATTTCAAGTCAGAAATTGCAGGTCTGTATTCTTACACCTGGAGTATTGTGTGCAGTTTTGGTCTCCAAATTTGAGGAAGGACATTCTTGCTCTTGAGGGAGTGCAGCGTAGGTTCATGAGGTTGATTCCCGGGATGGGGGAACTATCATATGTTGAAAGATTGGAGCAACTGGGCTTGTATACACTGGAATTTAGAAGGATGAGAGGGGATCTGATTGAAACATATAAGATTATTAAGGGATTGGACATGCTGGAGGCAGGAAACATGTTCCCGATGTTGGGGGAGTACAGAACCAGAGGTCAGAGTTTAAGAATAAAGGGTAGGCCATTTAGAACAGTGTTGAGGAAAAACTTTTTCATCCAGAGAGTTGTGGATCTATGGAATGCTCTGCCTCAGAAGGCAGTGGAGGCCAATTCTCTAGATGCTTTCAAGAAAGATTTAGATAGATCTCTTAAAGATAGTTAGGGGGCAAAAGTTTAAGGGTAACATGAGGGGGTATTTCTTTACTCAGAGAGTGATAGCTGTGTGGAATGAGCTTCCTGTAGAAGTAGTAGAGGCCAGTTCAGTTGTGTCATTTAAGGTAAAATTAGATAGGTATATGGACAGGAAGGGAGTGGAGGGTTATGGGCTGAGTGCAGGTAGGTGGGACTAGGAGAGATTAAGAGTTTGGCACGGACTAGGAGGGCCGGGACGGCCTGTTTCCGTGCTGTGATTGTTATATGGTTATATGGTTATAGCGGAGTCAAGGGATATGGGGAGAAGGCAGGAATAAGGTACTGATTGTGGATGGTCAGTCATGATCACAGTGAATTGTAGTGCTGGCTCGAAGGGCCGAATGGCCTACTCCTGCACCTATTGTCTAATGTCTAATGTCTTAGCACTTCAGCTGGTGACTGACCACCCCCCCCCCCCACTCATTTTGCAATTCAGCATGTGGTTACTGGTTCTAGTCACACACTCAGTGGCACATTATTAGGTACCTGCAATACATAATAAAGTGCCTGCTCACGGCATATACGTTTAAAGTTCAAAGTAAAGGAAATTGATTCTCAAAGTTCATATACATCACCATATACAACCCTGAAGTTTGTTTTCTTGTGGGCATACTCAGTATATCTAAGAACTAAATCTAAGGATCAATGAAAGACTGCAGGACAGACAAGACCCTAACCATAATACATAGGAGCAGAATTAGACCATTTGGCCCTTCAAATCTGCTCCACCATTCAATCATGGCTGATACTTCTTTTTCCCTCCTCAGCCTTCTCCCCATAACCTTTGATGCCATAGCTGATCAAGAACCTATCAGTCTCTACTTTAAGTACACCCAATGATCTAACCTCTACATTGACCTGTGGTAACAAATTCCACAAATTCACCACCATCTGGCTAAAGAAATTTCTCTGCATCTCTGTTTTAAATGGACACCCCTTGATCCAGAGGCTGTGCCCTCTTGTGCTAGACTCCCCCACCACAGGAAACATCCTTTCCTCCTGTTCCCTGTCTCGGACTTTCAACATTCAAAAGGTTTCATTGAGATTTTCCCTCATCCTTCTAAATTCCAGGGAGTACAGACCATCAAATGTTTCTCATAGAATAACCTTTTCATTACTGAAATCATCCTTGTCAATCTTCTCTGAACCCTCTCCAATGCCAGCACATCTTATCTTAGATAAGCAACCTATGTTCAAAAGACAACAAACTGTGATAATATAAAAGAAAAAAAGAAATAATAGTTTTTGAGAACCTTGGATGAAGAGTCCTTTAGATTGTGGGAACAATTCTGTGATGGGGTACTTGAAGTTGTCCTACTGGTTCAACACCTGATGGCTAAGGGGTAATAATTGTTCCTGAACATAGTGCTGTGGCTCCTAGTCTCCTGTACCTTCTTCCTAATGACAGGAGAGAGAAAACAGGATGACCTGGATGGAGGGGATCCAAGATGATGGATGCTGCTTTCCTGTGACAACGCTCCATGTAGATGTGCTCAATGATCGAGAAGGCTTTACCCGTGATGGACTGGACCTTATCCACTATTTTTAGTAGGATTTTCCATTCAAGGACTTTGGTGTTTCTATACCAGGCCATGATGCAACTAGTCAATATACACTCCACCACACAGTTTTAGAAGTTTGTCGGAATTTTGGATGTCATGCTGAATCTTTGCAAACTTCTAAGGAAGTAGAAGCATGTGCTGTGCTTCCTCTGTAATTACACCTAAGTGCTGGGCCCAGTACAGGTTTTTAGAAAAGAAAACACTGAGGATTTTAAAGTTGCTGACCTTTTGCACATCTGATTCTCTGATGAGGACTGGCTCATGGACCTCTGGTTTCCTCCTCCTGAAATCAATAATCATCTCCTTAGTTCTTCTGATATTAAGTGAGAGGTTATTGCTGTAGCACCAATCAACCAGATTTTCAATCTCCCTCCTGTATGCTGATTTGCCACCACATTTGGTTTGACTATCAATGGTGGTGTCATCAGCAAACTTGTATATGGCATTGGAGCTGTGCTTAGCCACGCAATCATAAGTGTAAAGTGGGTCAAGCGAGGGACTGAGCACTCAGCCTTGTGGTGAACCTGTGCTGATGAAGATTGTGGAGGAGATGCTATTGCCATGTCAAGCTGACTAGTGTCTGCATGTGAGGAGATTGCAAATCCAATTGCACAAGGAGGTTTTGAGGTGAAGGTCTTCAAACTTATTGATAGGTTGAGGAAATGATAGCATTGAATGCTGAGCTGTAGTCAATAAAGAGCATCCTGATGTATGCATCTTTGTTGTCCAGATGCTTCAGGGTTGGGTGAAGAGCCAATGAAACGACAACTGCTGTGGATCTGTTTTGCCTATAGGCAAATTGGAGCAGTACCAAATCACTTCTGAGGCAAGAATTCATATGTTTCATCATCAACGTCTCCAAACACTTGAGTGGATCTGGGTAGCTTCTCAAGTTCATGGTCTTCTGCTGCTGTAACCCATCCACTTCAAGGTTCGACATGTTGTGCATTCAGAGATGCTCTTCTGCTCATCACAGTTGTAAGATATATTTATCTTAGTTTGAACCTATATGGCCATTCTCCTCTGACCTCTCTCAATTAACAAGATGTTTTCACTCACATAACTGCTGATCACTGATTTTGTTTTTATCTTTCACACCAGTCTCTGTAAACCCTAGAAACTGTTGAGCCTGAAAATTCCAGGAGGTCAGCAGTTTCTGAGATACTCCAACCACCCCATCTGGCACCAACAATTGTTTCATGCTCAAAGTCACTTAGATCACATTTCTTCCCCATTCCGTTATTTGGTCTGAACAACAAGTGAATCTCTTGACCATGTCCGCACAGTTTTATGCCCTGAGCCACAGACACATAATTGGCTGATTAGATATTTGCATTCATGAGCAGGCCGATATGTCTACCTAATAAATGGTCACTGATTGTAGAGCAACACAGGCCCTTTGGCCCAACCATTCCATGTCTACCTCATTGTCTACCCAGTTAGTCTCAGTTGCCTGAGTTCTGGAAAAAAGACTGCTACCATCCACATAGATTTGATATCTAGACTATCACCTGGGCTGATCTCCTGCACATCAGCTTGTATCACTAGAGTCACTCCATGCCCTGGTTTCCCTGTACTCATCATAGAACATTGAACAATATAATACAGGACCAAGCTCTTCGACCCATGGATCTGTCTCAACCCTGAGGCCAAGTTCAATCTGCCTGTATGTGATCTACATTTCTGCGCAAAGCTAGAGAAGACACACTCTGGTCCCACCAAACCCATGAGATTGAGTCAGCTCTCCCAGCCCAAACCCTGGTTTGTGCGGATGCTGTGTAATTTGCAACCCTGTTACAACTCAATGCCAATAAACAAGAGACAGCACACTGCATCTGATTAAAGGAATTATATTTATCAATCTTAAATAAAGGGTCAGTAAAGAAAAGAAAGAAAAGTCAAAAAGGGCCGATTATAATTAGTCAAATGTGCACCAGTTGGAGCGCAATTTGCTGATCCTCAGTCGATCCCGTCGTCCGACTCCACTGCATCACGATCTCCCTACTGGGTTGTGTCCTTCTCGCTTCATCTCCCTCTGAACCAGAAGATCCAGTTCACATTCCAAAGCATCCATTATCTCTAAGCATAATCCAAATACTGCTTCTACAGAAAGACCATTAACAGTGAAATCTTTCCCGGGGGGGGGTGGGGGTGGGTGTGTGTGTGTGTGTGTCTGTCTATCTATCTCCTGGGTGCATAAGACTTTTGCACAGGACTGTAGTAATTTTACTTCTCTTACAAAAAAAAACAAGAAATTTCATGACATATGTAAGTGATGGTAATTCTGATTCTGATATGTGTCTCTGTTGTGGATTGAGAGTGGAAAGGGGGTAGAGAGAGGAAAACAATGGTTGTGAAAAGGGAAAAGGAGAGGAGAGGGAGCAGGAAGTACCAGAGAGAGATTCTGTAAAGATCAATAAACCAATTGTTTAGAATCAAATGACTGCCTGACAACTCTGAGATGGGTATGTCTGCGCCTATGCCACCCCAATCTCTGGCTTTCCTTCTCTGCCAACTGTCTCACACTCTTCCCGCAATGCTCAACCTTCACCATTCCCAACATCCTTTGCTCCTGTCCACTATAAAGTCGCTCTCCACTCCATGTTAACAAATACAGAATTGTGCAAAAGTCTTAGCCACCCTACCTGAACTGTTCCCACAACCTATGGACTCAATTTTCAAGGATTCTTCATCTCATGTTTCAATATTTTGCTTATTTATTTATTTAACATTGTATGTTTTGTAGTTGCACAGTTTGTTGACTTTTGCACGTTGATGCTTGTCCACGTTAGGTGTGGTCTTTCATTGTGTTTCTTTGTAATTATTGAGCGTGTACACAAGAAAATGGATACAGTGGCATGCAAAAGTTTGGGCACCCCTGGTCAAAATTTTTGTTACTATGAATAGATAAGCGAGTAAAAGATTAACTGATTTCCAAAGGGCATAAAGTTTAAAGAGGACACATTTCTTTAATATTTTAAGCAAGAAAACATTTTATTTCCATCTTTTACTGTTTCAAAATAACAAAATAGGAAAAGGGCCAGAAGCAAAAGTTTGGGCACCCTGCATGGCAGTACTTAGTAACACCACCTTTGGCAAGTATCACAGCTTGTAAACACTTTTTGTAGCCAGCTAAGAATCATTCAATTCTTGTTTGGGGGATTTTCGCCCATTCTTCCTTGCAAAAAGCTTCTAGTTCTGTGGGATTCTTGGGCCGTCTTGCATGCACTGCTCTTTTGAGGTCTATCCCCAGATTCTCAATGATGTTTAGGTTGGGGGACTATGAGGGCCATGGAAAAACGTTCAGCTTGCACCTCTTGAGGTAGTCCATTGTGGATTTTGAGGTGTGTTTCAGATCATTATCCTGTTGTAGAAGCCATCTTCTTTACCTATTTGGCTTTTTTACAGACGGTGTAATGTTTGCTTCCAGAATTTGCTGATATTTAACTGAATAGAACAAAAAGTTCTATTCAAAAAGTTCAAAGGAACATCTAAACAAGTCTGATGCATTTTGGAAACAAGTCCTGTGGACTGATGAAGTTAAAACAGAACTTTCTGGTCGCAATGAGCAAAGGTATGTTTGGAGAAAAACAGATGCAGAATTTCATGAAAAGAAAACCTCTCCAACTGTTAAGCACGGGCGTGGATCGAATATGCTTTGGGCTTGTGTTGCAGCCAGTGGCACAGGGAACATTTACTGGTAGAGGGAAGAATGAATTCAATTAAATACCAGCAAATTCTGGAAGCAAACATCACACCGTCTGTAAAAAAGCCAAATATGCAAAGAAGATGACTTCTACAAGAGGATAATGATCTGAAACACACCTTAAAATCCACCATGGACTACCCCAAGAGGCGCAAGCTGAAAGTTTTTCCATGGCCCTCACAGTCCCCCAACCATTGAGAATCTGTGGATTGACCTCAAAAGAGCAGTGCGTGCAAGATGGCCCAAGAATCTCACAGAACTAGAAACCTTTTGCAAGGAAGAATGGGTGAAAAATCCCCCAAACAAGAATTGAAAGACTCTTAGCTGGTTACAAAAAGCTTTTACAAGCCGTGTTTCTTGCCAAAGGGGGTGTTACTAAGTACTGCCATGCAGGGTGCCCAAACTTTTGCTCAGGCCCTTTCCCTTTTTTGTTATTTTGAAACTGTAAAAGATGGAAATACAAAAGTTTTCTTGTTTAAAACATTAAAGAATTGTGTCATTTTAATTATGACTTTTGGAAATCTGTTCATCTTTTACTCGCTTAGCTATTCATAGCAACATAAATTTTGACCGGGGTGCCCAAACTTTTGCATGCCACTGTATGTACTTTGATAAGTTTTCTTTGAGCTTTGAAATTCTCTGCCTGCCAATCACTTTCTTTGCTTTAGACTATCTTCCTCAATAGTCTAGTTTGAATCATGACCAAAGAAGCATGCAGGACTTCAACCGTGACCTTTTTAAAGGGACGTATTGGCCCCACTTGTAAAGGATGACAATAGCATATTGGAAATGTTATTTGAAGAGGACTGAGAGGCATAACCAATTGATCAGGAGTCATGTATTCAAATCCAAATTTCAAAGTTTGCTTGGTTAATTAGAGTCAAATTTGAGGTCTCAAGGATTCATGCTGAAACAAGAAGCAGAGAAATTTCATTTTAATTAAGCACCAAAATCTTTATCTTTAATCTTGATTTTTTTTCACAATTCTCTGCCCTCAATGATTTATGCGATGAATACAGCCATTCAGGCTACAGAGCTGTCGTTGAAGTAAGGATGTTGTGTACACACACACACACACACAGAGTCAGAAAAATAAGTGCTAATATTTATGTGTGCATACACACACAGTATTCGTACGTATTACAACATATTGCTGCTGCAAAATAACAAATTTCACAACATATGTCAGTCATAATAAACCCTATTCTGAAGTTCAAAGTTCAATTTATTATCAGAATACATACATGTCGCCACATGCTACACTAAAATTCTTTTTCAAGTGGGAATTCTCAGCAAATCTATGGAGTAGTAACTGTAAACAGGTTCAATGAACGAGCAAGAGCACAGAAGAGAACAAACTATTGAAATGCAAATATAAATAAATAGCAATAATTAATGAAATACCGATATAATGAGTCCTTATGTTGGTTGTTGAAACATCTCAATGGAGTATCATATTTCGTTATATATGATTGAGGGGTAGTTACTGTTCTTAAACATGGTGGCATGAGTTCTGAACACTTATACCTTCTGCTGATGGTGGCAGTGAGAAACGAGCATGGCCTGGTGGGGGGGATCTTTGATGATGGATGCTGCCTTCCGATGACAGTGTCTCATGTAGATGCATTCAATGGTTGGGAGGGCTTTACCTGTTGTATACTGGGCCGAATGCACACTTTTTGTAGGATTCTCCATTCAGCAGCAATGATGTTCCCATACCAAGACATAATGCAGCTAATCAATACACTTTTCACCACACATCTATAGAAGTTTGTCAAGGTTTTTGATGTCATGCCAAATCACCACGGCCTTCTATGGAAGTAGAGGCATTATCATCCCTTCTTTGCAATTACATTTATATGATAGGTGCTGGACAGGTCCTCTGAGATAGGAATGCGCAGAAATTTACTGACCATCTCCACCTCTGATCCTCCACTGAGGACTGACGCATGGACCTCTAGTTTCCCTTTCCTGGTCTACAATCAGTTCCTTGGTCTTGCTGATATTGAGTGAGATGTTGTTGTTATGACACCACTCAGCCAAATTTTCTATCTCCTTCCTATATGCTGTTTCATTACCACCTTTGATACAGTCCACAACAATGGTCTGATTCTTATCTCTTGCTACTGTTACGTTCCCCAGTAACCGGGTAAATTTCCAGCAAAGATAGATGGGTCCACCGAAGCCGGATGCTACTATTTTCAAACGTTTTTATTTATAAAGGGGCACAAACGTATGGTTAATACAAAACATTCAGATCATATACGTCGTCACAACTCAATCTAAAGTACAGGTATAGTAATAATCAATCAGAAATAAGCTCTACAGTTGTCTAGGGGTAATGTAGATATATATTGTTTACTGGATATTTAAAAGTCTTTTTGCGGTCACTGCAGTTCCACCAGCCGCCGTCGGTTGTGGTGTCGCGTTGGTGCACTTTTGTTAGAAAGAGAGAGAGAGGGGGGGATGAAAGAGTTACCCGACAGGTTTCCCAACCTGGAGGAGTTCGGTTTGTCGGAGTCTCGTTGGGGGAATGAACGCTCATCTGTGGCCTCCCCTGTAGCTAAGCCGTTCTTCCGTTGTGGGGTCACCAATCCCAGGCAAGGAAAAGACGCACACGAACCCCACCATCGACTGTCGCTCTCAAAACACTGTCACAGGATCTCAAGCGCGCCTTCTGGTGCGTCTGGTGCCCCGCCTCGGCAGCCCACCTTTTATCTGGACTGGCAGAGTTGTAGATGTCCATCAGGGTGGGGGGGGGGGGCGAGGCAATCCTTCCCCCATCACCCATCTCACATTGCCCTGAGATTTTGCACGTAGGTCAGTTCCTTATCCCACAAAGGTGTCTCCCAAGACAATGGCTATGTCCGAGGCTTTTGTCTTGTTGAGCGACCAGCCCACTTTGCCTGAGGGCTTTACACGTGGTCTTCATGAGACAATAGTCAAAGAGTCGCTTTATTCTGCTTCCCTGGGGAACGTGGTCTTCAGCACGTCTCCCTCTCTCTCTTGGGTCATTTGACCCCCCCTTGACTAGGGCTCTTGCGAATCTCACAAAGGCGGGGGCTGGGGTCATAACACTACCAAGGACACATGAGGCCTGAGTTGAAAGAGAGCTAGTGAATTCTCCCTGGGGCATGGTCGCATAGCACCTCTCAAGTAGCATCAATGAAATGAATGATCTGTCTACATCAGACATAATAAACCTGATTCTGAATTCTGAGAAGATCAGGAGGAGATAAAGGCAAATTACTCAGAGTGGAGTGGTTCTCTGGAGCTCAAGATAAAGAAGGGTGATCTCAAAGAAATGTAGAAGAGTCTGAGAGGATGGATCTTCTTTTGTCTGGAGAATATGTAACCTGTCACTCAACTAGATGAAAAGAAATAAATTCACTCAGTAAACGGGAATCTTGGGAATTCTCTCTTCCAGAGGGTCATGGATGCTTAATCTCTAAGTATATTCAGTGCTGTAGAGGAAGGGATGTGAAATCAGTGGATTAGATATGACATTACTGAATGGTGCCGAGGGCTTGACGGGGTTTATGGCTCCTTATTCTTTCTTCCTTCATATCCAATGAAACTGTCACAGGCATTTCCTTTGGCTCCTGTCCCTCATTCCTGAAATAGCTGGAAACGCTTCATTTAAAAATAAATAGACAATTTAGTTTTAGTTGAGAAAAGGACACAAAACTGGGGCAGAGCAAAAAAATTGAAGCCCTCCGAAGTGGTTCGGATCACTCCACTGAGAGAACACAATTGCAGATGGCTCATTCTTTGAAAGAGGAAGACAGTTCCCGATAGGCTTAACGACCTTGTCCTTTAATTATAACGCAGCTTTATGCTTGAATGTAAATTATCCTAGCATGTTCATTTCTCAGAATTAGTCAATGCTTGAATGATCATTAATTCCTGTTTCTGACGAATGGATTAGAAAGTAAGTTCTTCATTCCCATGGGTAAAATGAGCAAAAGAGAAAGATGCATATAACACAAGCACTAATCAAGATCTCAAGGAGCGACAAATTGCACCCGGTACTTTCAACACAATCATGGTTTTTATATAGGTAGATGCTCAAAGTTTGAAGTTCAAAGATCATTGTAAATTTATTAATTAAGTACCTTTATGTTACTTTGAGATTCCTTTTCTTGCAGGCATTTACAGGAAAAATTAAAGAATACAATAGCATTTACAAATAATATCAACATATAAACAAGGATTGACAAACAACCAAAGTGCAATAAAATCAAACTGCAAATCAAAGAAATAATAAAGAGAATATGAGCTGTTGAAAAGGTGTGCAAAAAGGGCCCGTAGGATCATTAGGGACCCAAGCCATCCCAACCACAATCTATTCCAGCTGCTACCATCCGGGAAACGGTACCGCAGCATAAAAGCCAGAAACAACGGGCTGCAGGACAGCTTCTTCCGCCAGGCCATCGGACCGATGAACTCTTGCTGGTTTGAGTGTACTCTATATTACATTGACTGTTTCATTTATTACAAATTATTATAAATTACTATGATTGGGCATTTAGATGGAGACATAACGTAAAGATTTTTACTCATGTATGTGAAGGATGTAAAAAAATAGTCAATTCAATTCAATCCTTGAAGATTTATTTGTTTGTTTGTTATGTGTTGTGTCATATGACATGGGATCATGTGTTTGCATCACCATGATTGTTCTTGGCAAATTTTTCCACAGAAGTGGTTTGCCATTGCCTTCCTATAGACAGTGTTTTTACAAGATACACAGCTATTATCTATACTCTTTAGAAATAGTCTACCTAGCAGCAATGGTCACATAACCAGGACTTGTGATATACATCAGCTGCTCATATAAACATCCATTGCCTGCTTCCATGGCTTTTTGTGACCCTGATTGGGGGACTAAACAGGTGCTATACCTTACCCAAGGGTAACATGCAGGCTAGCAGATGGAAGGTGCACCTTACACCTTCTTTGGTAGAGATGCATCTCCATCCCTCCACCCAACCTTAAAGGTAGGTCATAGAATCAGTCCAGAGTTCTGGTGAGTGAAGATGTTCAGGAGCTTGATGTTTGTAGGATAATAACTATTGCTGAATCTGGTGGTGTGGGACCCAAGTTTCCTATATCTCCTGGATGGCAGTCTGCAGTGGTAATTTTGGACATTGTAGGATCCTACATGATAACCAAGCTAAATTTCAGAGTTCAATAGATTGGTTGAGAGTGGAAGTGTTGACCACGGTACCAGAGTTCTTTGCTCTCTTTGAATAAATTGATGTGATCCTTAATGTTAAATGTTGTTTGCCACTGGGAGTCACTTTAACAACTTCGGCCTTTGAAACTTTGGATCTCTCTTCCAGCCATCACAGTCAGAATTAGGATGTTGAAGATGTTGGTGAGGCCAAATTTGGAGTATTGTGTGCAGTTCTGGTCACCTTCCTACAGGAACCATAGCAATAAAGTTGATGGAGAACAGAGAACATTTACAAAGGTGTTTCTGGGATTTGAGGACCTGAGTTATAGAGAAAGATTGAATAGCTTAGGACTTTATTCCATGGAGCATAAAAAAGTTGTTTTGCTGAGGTTGGTTGAGTATAGGAACAGAGGTCATAAGTTAAAGGTGAAGAATTAAACATTTAAGTGGAACGTGAGGGAGGAACTTCTTAACTCAGAGTGTGGTGAGAGTGTGGACTGAGCTGCCAGAGGAAGTGCTGGATGTGGGTTTCTCTTCAAAACTTAAAGGAAATTTGGATGAGTACATGGATGCAGGGGTATGGAGAGCTATGTCCAGTTGTAGATTGATGAGACTTTGGCATGGATGAGATGGACCGAAGATCGCGCTTCTCTGCTGTAGTGTTCTGCGACTCTAATCAAAGACCTTGCCGTCCTGGATGTTCTGTCTTCTACACACACATATCAGTCAGAAGATACATAAGCCTGAAAACACATACCACCTGGTTCAAGGACTGTTTGTATCCCATTGTAATAAGACTATTAAATAATTCCCAAGTACAAAAAGTTGCTCCAAGAGGACCACAACCTTGTCGCAAGGTTTGGAGTCTTGCATGCTTCAATTGACCCAGAGAGCTATGTTGCTGGAGTCAGGGCTTCATACTCATACTTTGGCTTCTAGTAGGGTCACCTATGCCAAACAGGTCAAAGGCCAAACTAAGAGTGATCCACCAGTACTCCAGGTTTGGGTGTTCAGCTCAGGGATAACAACCCTGAATGGTAAAACAAAATTGTTTCAGAAAGAGCAATGAAGAATCATTCCACATCTGAGTGCAACAGCATTCAGGTCTTGCATGACTGACAGTAGAAAAAACCAAGAAGCAGCTATTTGCGTGATGAAGGAAGCCCTAAACACCACCAGAGATGAAGGACATTTATTGCTGCCCTAAGCACCAGTGTGGTAATGGGCACACAGAGAGGATTAATCTACACATAAAATGCTGGAGGAATTCAGCAGGTCACGCAGCATCTATAGAAGTGAATAAACAGTCGGTGTTTCAGGCCAAGACCCTAAACATTGGTTGTTTCTTCATTTCCGTAGATGCTGCCTGGCTTGCGGAGTTCCTCCAGCATTTTATATGTGTTTTGGATTTCCAGCATCAGCAGAATTTCTTGATATTGTGAATTAATCTACCGACACATCTTTGGGATGTGGAAGGAAACACTGTGAAAATGTGCAAACTCCACACAGATAGCACCAGAGGTCAAACTCAGTCTGCTGAAGCTATGAATATGTCACAGTTAGTGCCTTAGCACTGTGCTGCCCCAAAACAATCCCAGCTTACTGAATCGGGAAACCACTATCCAAAGTTGCTTGGTAAGAATCTAAACAGAAATTTGGATGATAGTAAATTCTAGTGTTTGCAACTTCACATACCTCTGTGAAAGAATCTTCTCACAGTCATCATTGGGAAGCAGATACAGAAGCCTGAAGTCTAGCACTATTTGGTTCAGGAACAGTTACTTCCCTTCAACCATTGAATTCTTGAAATAAATGGCAAAACCTTAATCACTACAGCTTAGCAACACTGTGATCACTTTGCACTAAAATGGATTTAGTTTTATTCTAATTGAGTTCATTCTTGTAAAAATTATGTATAGCATATGTTTAATTTATGTTTTCCTTGAGAATGCTGCTTATCTGATGCTGTGTTCCTGTGCTCTGGCTGCACACAAGTTTTTCATTGTATCTGTGCATACATGTACTTGCGCATATTGTTGACTTTGATCATTATCTGGCTGAGAATAGCTCAAAAAACTAGTTCAGATGAGTGGGCTTCAGAAGAAGTTTTATCCCACTGCAGAAAAATGTTGAGCGCTACAGTACACTACATTTCCCTGATATGGAGAGATTGACTTCCTAGAAAACTATCGGTATTGGCTTGGTATAAATTGATAGAATTTATTTTGAAAATTATGTATGTTTTTTTTTCACATAAATTCTGTAAGGTTGTTATTGTTCTGTATCTTTGTGATTTGTGAATTCTATAAGGGTGAATTCCAAGCACCCAATATGCTGTAACACAGGGGTACACTGTAAATTCACATCCAAAATAAAATGTTTCCTGGAAAGTTGGGGAAAAAAGTTGGGGGGGGGGGAAGTGCACTCCAGTTTCCTCCCAAATCTCAAGTTTTTGGGGTTGATGGACTAACTAAGTGTAGTTACTGTGTGTTGTTGAGTGATAGAATATGGGGCAGCTGATTTGAATTAGCAGAGAGTGTTTCGAAAATTTACCAGGATATCATCCAGATCAGCAGCTGACGCCGGTAAAATGACAAAATTTAAAAGATCAGTACGTGGATAGGAAAATAGGATAAAAGCAGGATAGACAAAGGAGAATTGGTGGTAGTTGTGCCTTGAATTTTCAGTAGGCTTTTGACAAGGTGCCACACATGGGGCTACTTAACAAGATGAAGAGTCCATGGTATTACAGGAAAGATACTAGCATGTATAGAGCATTAGCTGATTGGCAGGAGGCAAAGAGTGGTATTAAAGGGAGTCTTTTCTGGCTGGCTGCCGGAGACTAGTGGTGTTTCACTGGGGTCTGTGATGGGACCTATTCTTTTTATGTTTTTTATCAAAGACTTGGAAGACTGAATTGATGGCCTTGTGGGCAAGTTTGCGGATGATACTAAGATAGATGGAGGGGCAGGTAGTGTTCATGAAGCAGAGAGGTTACAGAAGGACTTAAACAGAATAGGAGAATGGGGAAAGAAGTAGTAAATGGAATACAGTTACAGGAAGTGCATTGTGATGCACTTTGGTAGAATAAATAAAAGTATAGACTATTTTCTAAATGGAGAGGAAATTAAAAAATCTGAGGTGCAAAGACATTTGGGAGTCCTTGTGCAGGATACCCTAAAGGTTAATTTGCCAGTTGAGTCTTTGGGGAGGAAGGCAAATGCAATGTTAACATTTATTTTGAGAGGACTGGAATATAAAATCAAGGATGTTGAGACTTTATAAAACACTGGTATGGCCTCAGTTGGAGAATTGTGGCCAGTTTTGGGCCCTTTAACTTAGAAAGGATGTGCTGACATTGGAACAGGTTCAATGAAGGTTATCAAAAATGATTCTGGAAATATGAGGAGTGTTTGATGGCTCTGGGCCTTTACTCACTGGAAGAATGAAGGGTGATCTCATTGAAACCTATTGAATGTTGAAGGGTCTCGATCGAGTGGATGTGGAGAGGATGTTTCCTTTGGTCCCGGAGTCTAAGACCAGAGGACAGAGTCACAGAATAGAGGGATGTCCATTTAGAATGGAGGTGTAGAGGAATTTCTTTAGCCAGAGAGTGGTGAATCTGTAGAACTTGTTGCCTGTGGAGGCCAAGTCTTTGGGTATATTTAAGGCAAAGGTTGATAGATTCTTGATTAATCAGGGCAAGTAGAATTACAGGGGGAAGGCAGGAGATTTTGGCTGAGAGGGAAATAGGTCAGCTATGATGAAATGGTGGAGCAGATGTGATAGCCAAATATCCTATTAGTGCTCCTATATCTTATGGTCTTATGGAAAGATTTACAGGGATTTGGGACAAACATGGGCTAATGAGACTAGCTTAGGTCAGCATCTTTGTCAGCATGGACCAGTTGTGTGGAAGGGCCTGTTTCTGTGCTGCATGTGTCCAGGACTCTAATGTAATTAGTAAAGATTGGCAAAAACTAGTGTAAATCAAGGAGGAGCTCAGGATCCTGAATACCAACACCCAAATCTTCAGGAAGAGCTTCTGCCCCTCCACCATCAGGTTTCTGAACTACCTCATTATTTTTCATTTGCACTATTTAGATATATTTTTGTAAATGATGGATTTTTATCTCTTTGTACTGAACCACTGCTGCAAAACAGCAAATCTCATGACAAATGTCAGCGATAATAAACAGATTCTGATTCTGTAAGTGATAAGGAAAATGAGAGAGGAGGAAACAAAGTTTGTATGAATGCAATCTCTTATCACCAGGGTGAAAGTTCATTACTCTGGGCCCTGCCTTGTCTTGTTCTCTGTACAATAACATAATGGGCTGATAAATAATACATCTCTACCTGTTCTGTGTAGCATCCACACTTAAATTACCGTCTGGGCTTTGCAATCGCATTAACCATGTTTTACTTTTCAATTTCAGATATATTTAGAGGTCGCATAGAGTTGGAGCCCAAATATAATCTTCAGTGACGTGAAATATATTGCTGCAATATAAATTGAAATAACTTTATAAGGAAAGGTGCACTGGATAAATTAATACATAAATTCCAAGGAATATTAAACAAAAGCAATTATAACTATTTTTTAAAGAAGAACTCTCATTGTAAGAGATACAGGAGAATTGAATACTGTAAGTTTAATCAGCCAAATGATCGGGGAGTAAGAATGATGAATGACCCCATTAGCAAGGCAATACAGAGCAAATGATAGTGATCAGCGGTTAAAACATGAATGGTTATTAAAGAAAAACACTGAAGAAGAACAAAGAACCTGGCTGGGTTAATAAATGTATTCAATAGAGAATGTAGAAAATAGCACATTGCAGCATAGTACAGGCCCTTCGGCCTACAAACCCGCCATCCAAATGGACAAAAAAACCACGAACACTCATCATCATTATGTGCCACGTCATAAGATGTATGTGATCGCGGTCTCATGTCTATGATTGTTCTTGGCAAATCTTTCTATAGAAGTGGTTTGCCGTTGCCTTCTTCTAGGTAGTGTTTTTACAGGACTGGTGTCCCTAGCCATTATCAAGTCTCTTCAGAGATTGTCTGCCTGACGTCAATGGTTGTATAGCCAGGACTTGTGATACGCACCGGCTGCTCATACAACCATCCACCACCTGCTCCCATGGCTTCACATAACCCTGATCGGGTGGGGGAGTGGTGCAAGCACCACACTTTGTCCAGGGGTGACCTTCAGGCCAGCAGAGGGAAGCAGCACCCCTCCATCCACTTAGTTAGTATATATAAATAAACACATATATATTAACTGTAGTTAATCATATATAGCAAGGGGGTGCGAAGTGTAGTGAAGGGATTCAGGATAGGACAGATGGTGAAAAAACAAGAATAGCATGCAGTCAGACTATCAGGAAGGACAGGCAGATGCAGGGACATAGTTGCAGCCAGCAGGGTGAGTATCAATGCATTAGCAATGCAGAATCAAAAGGGTAGCAAATACAGCATTCAAAGTATTATGTTGGCCAGAAGAAACTACAGTACGCAATTAGTTGATTTGACAAATCAAAGTCAGGGGAAGCATTCAAATCAGTTGTCTTTGTTTCCCCCCATTTTTTGGACTCTGAACTGGTTCTTGCTCTGGGACAATCTAATCAGAGCAATTGAATGTGGACACAAGAAGCTTCAGGTAATGATCTGCTAAACCTGAGACCATTCTCAAACAAGTAGCCATTTGTTATGTAAAGGACATGGACTCTGAGGCTACATCCACACTACGCCAGATAAATCCGTAACCAAAGCTTTTTCTCTTTGTTTTTACCCCCCTTCCACACTAAAATAGTGTTTTCCTCCCCCGAAACCGGAGCTTTTCAGAAACGCTTTCCAAGGTGGATATTTCTGAAAAAGCTGCTCAGGCAGATCAGTGTGGATGGGGTAACCAGAGACTTTTGAAAACACTGTCAGACGGCAGCGCGCTATTTCGTTGTTTTCTAAAATGCAACCTAACAATTTCAGAACAGACGATAACGAGACTGAAACCAGAAGAGTTAGAAATGTACTCACCAAATACTTTGACCCGTAACTTACTGAATAAATAAGTATACTGTACTCACTTTGCCCTGTTTTCTGTCCTTGCTCGTATGAAGGTGGTTTGCCTATTTATGCAAGTACTTCTCTGACAATAGATGTGTAACAGCCTAATGTAACATTGTATGGAAATACAAGATAACACTGATGCAGACATGTTTTATACATTTAACAAGGTGCTTTTATTAATGCAACAGAGTTAGTCAGTTTTTCAATGTTCGTCATCAGCCGGGTCAATCTGTCCTTGAACTCCGTTGGTTGCCTCCGTACGCTCCAGTATTTGTTTTTTTTTAGTTTTAAGTTCTCCCATGCGAAAGCCAACAGCTGTCCGTCGTTTTAAGTTTTTCTAGTCTGTAACTACACAAACGCGCACTTTTATGGCGAGATTCGACACCAAGCATATCGCTTGTTTTCGGTAGATGTGTCCTGCGCATGCGCAACAGGAGGAAATTTGCCAAAATCTCCGTTTTCAATGTGGATAGAGATATTTTCAAAAACGCATAGTGTGGACGCCTATCGTTTTTATGCAAAACCGGCATTTTCAAAGTTACCCGGTCTAGTGTGGATGTAGCCTGAACTGGTTCTTGCTCCAGGACAATCTAAGCAGAGTAGTTGAATGTTGACACAGGGAATTTCCAGTAATGACCTGCTAAATCTTTGAAACTTTGAAACAATGTCGGTTGGAGCCCTGTACAAGAACCAGGCAGGTCAGGTGACCTTGTGCCAATGGGGTGGAGATCCACCAGTTCAAGTGATGAGAAACACTGTAAGAGTCAGGAGCTCCAAATTCACAGGGGTGATAACTCCAGCAACCAGAGATCAACCATCATGGATAAGGAGGACCCCATGGGCATGTGGAGATTGGGACCATGAGGAACGTCTGGCCAGCGTAGACTCCTTTCCTGGGTAATACCTTTTCTGTTCATTGACTGTTCATGGAGGGTCAGAGATTCTAGTGGGGTGCCCACAGGTAGTTAGTTTGTGAACCCACGTGCTTTTCAGTTGAGATAATAAAAGTTACTTGTTGGTAAGTACAGATTCTCTGTGCCTTACAAGGGGTGATTCATCTAACAGTTATATATCTCAATGAACAGAGTATAAGAGGTAAGGTGGATGATCTTGTTGCACTATTACAGATTCACAGCCATGGTTCAGTTTTGTGGCCATTACTGAACCATGGCTGAAGGATGTTTGTAGTTGGGAGCTGAATGTCCAAGGTTACATGTAGTATCGAAGGGATAGGAAGGTACGCATGGCTCTGCAAGTAAAGAATGGCATTAAATCAGTAGAAAGGTGTGACATAGGAATGGAAACTGTTGAATCCTTGTGAGTTGAGTTGAGAAACTGCAAGGGTAAAAGGACCCTGATGGCAGTTATATACAGGCCTTCCAAAAGAGGCTGGAATGTGGACCACAGGTTAGAACGGGAAATAGAAAAGGTGTGTCAAAAGGGCAATGTTATGATAGTCATGAGAGATTTCAACGTACAGGTCGATTGGGAAAATTGAGTTGGTAATTGATCTCAAGAGAGTGAGATAGTTGAATGCCCTTGAGATGGTTTTTAGAGCAGTTTGTTGTTGAGTCTACTAGGGGATCAGCTACACTGGATTGGCTTTTATGTAATGAACCAGAGGCGATTAGGGAGCTTAAGATAAAGGAACCCTCAGGAGATTTGATCCCAATATGATTGAGTTCAACTTGAAATTTAATAAAGGAAAAGTAAAGTCTGACATAGCAGAATTTCAGTTGAGTAAAGCAAATCACAATGGAATGAGAGAGGAGTTGGACAAAGTAAATTGAAAGGAGCTGCTGGCAGGGATGTCAGCAGAGCAGCAATGGTGTGTGTTTCTGGGGAAAATGAGGAAGGTGCAGGACATGTGTATTCCAAAAATGAAGAAATACTGAAATGGCAAAATAATACAATTGTCTGACAAGTGAAGTCAATGCTAATGTAAAAGCAAAAGAGAAGGCATATAGCAAAATAAAAATTAGCAGGAAGATAGAGGATTGGGAAGCTTTTAAAAACCTAGAGAGCAACTAAAAGAATCATTAGGAGGGAAAAGATAAAATATGAAAGCAAGCTAACCTAGATGGGGTCAGTTGTGCTGTGAGGATTACATTCCTTAACTTCTCTAGTGCCTTTAACACCATCCAGCCCAAGATCTTAAGGCACAAACTAACGGAGATGGGAGTAGACTCTCACATGGTGGATTGGATAGTGGACTACTTGACAGATAGACCTCAGTATGTGCGGTTGGGAGACTGTAGGTCTGACACGGTGGTCAGCAGCACAGGAGCGCCGCAGGGAACCGTACTCTCTCCGGACCTGTTCACCCTGTACACATCAGACTTCAAATATAACTCGGAGTCTAGCCATGTGCAGAAGTTCGCTGATGACACGGCCATAGTGGGGTGTGTCAGGAATGGACAGGAGGAGGAGTATAGGAAACTGATACAGGACTTTGTGATATGGTGCAACTCAAACTACCTGCGTCTCAATATCACCAAGACCAAGGAGATGGTGGTGGACTTTAGGAGATCTAGGCCTCATATGGAGCCAGTGATCATTAATGGAGAATGTGTGGAGCAGGTTAAGACCTACAAGTATCTGGGAGTACAGTTAGACGAGAAGCTAGACTGGACTGCCAACACAGATGCCTTGTGCAGGAAGGCACAGAGTCGACTGTACTTCCTTAGAAGGTTGGCGTCATTCAATGTCTGTAGTGAGATGCTGAAGATGTTCTATAGGTCAGTTGTGGAGAGCGCCCTCTTCTTTGTGGTGGCGTGTTGGGGAGGAAGCATTAAGAAGAGGGATGCCTCACGTCTTAATAAGCTGGTAAGGAAGGCGGGCTCTGTCGTGGGCAAAGTACTGGAGAGTTTAACATCGGTAGCTGAGCGAAGGGCGCTGAGTAGGCTACGGTCAATTATGGAAAACTCTGAACATCCTCTACATAGCACCATCCAGAGACAGAGAAGCAGTTTCAGCGACAGGTTACTATCGATGCAATGCTCCTCAGACAGGATGAAGAGGTCAATACTCCCCAATGCCATTAGGCTTTACAATTCAACCGCCAGGACTTAAGAACTTTTTAAAAGCTATTATTAATGCTTTTTGAGATAGTGATTTAGATGCATATCATATTTTTTTTACTGAGTTAAGTATTGTATGTAATTAGTTTTGCTACAACAAGTGTATGGGACATTGGAAAAAAAGTTGAATTTCCCCATGGGGATGAATAAAGTATCTATCTATCTAACAAACAATATCAAAGTGGATAGTAAAAGCTTTTTTTAATATGTGAAAAATAAAAGAGAGATGAGAGTGGATATAGGACCATTAGAAAATGAGGCCAGAGAAATAATAATGGAGGACAAGGAGATGGCAGATGAACTAAAGTATTTTGCATCAGTCTTCACTGTGGAAGACACTAGCAGTGTGCCAGATGTTGAAGGGTGCGAGGGAAGAGAAGTGAGATAGATAGATAGATACTTTATTCATCCCCATGGGGAAATTCAACTTTTTTTTCCCAATGTCCCATACACTTGTTGTAGCAAAACTAATTACATACAATACTTAACTCAGTAAAAAATATGATATGCATCTAAATCACTATCTCAAAAAGCATTAATAATAGCTTTTAAAAAGTTCTTAAGTCCTGGCGGTTGAATTGTAAAGCCTAATGGCATTGGGGAGTATTGACCTCTTCATCCTGTCTGAGGAGCATTGCATCGATAGTAACCTGTTGCTGAAACTGCTTCTCTGTCTCTGGATGGTGCTATGTAGAGGATGTTCAGAGTTTTCCATAATTGACCGTAGCCTACTCAGCGCCCTTCGCTCAGCTACCGATGTTAAACTCTCCAGTACTTTGCCCACGACAGAACCCGCCTTCCTTACCAGCTTATTAAGACGTGAGGCGTCCCTCTTCTTAATGCTTCCTCCCCAACACGCCACCACAAAGAAGAGGGCGCTCTCCACAACTGACCTATAGAACATCTTCAGCATCTCACTACAGACATTGAATGACCCCAACCTTCTAATGAAGTACAGTCGACTCTGTGCCTTCCTGCACAAGGCATCTGTGTTGGCAGTCCAGTCTAGCTTCTCGTCTAACTGTACTCCCAGATACTTGTAGGTCTTAACCTGCTCCACACATTCTCCATTAATGATCACTGGCTCCATATGAGGCCTAGATCTCCTAAAGTCCACCACCATCTCCTTGGTCTTGGTGATATTGAGACGCAGGTAGTTTGAGTTGCACCATATCACAAAGTCCTGTATCAGTTTCCTATACTCCTCCTCCTGTCCATTCCTGACACACCCCACTATGGCCGTGTCATCAGCGAACTTCTGCACATGGCTAGACTCCGAGTTATATTGGAAGTCTGATGTGTACAGGGTGAACAGGTCCGGAGAGAGTACGGTTCCCTGCGGCGCTCCTGTGCTGCTGACCACCATGTCAGACCTACAGTCTCCCAACCGCACATACTGAGGTCTATCTGTCAAGTAGTCCACTATCCAATCCACCATGTGAGAGTCTACTCCCATCTCCGTTAGTTTGTGCCTTAAGATCTTGGGCTGGATGGTGTTAAAGGCACTAGAGAAGTCCAGGAATGTAATCCTCACAGCACAACTGACCCCATCTAGGTGAGAGAGTGATTTGTGCAGCAAATACGTGATAGCATCCTCCACTCCCACCTTCTCCTTATACGCAAACTGAAGAGGATCCTGGGCGTGCCTGGTTTGTGGCCTCAGATTCTGTATTATCAGCTGCTCCATGGTCTTCATCACGTGCGACGTCAAGGCAACAGGTCTGAAGTCATTCAACTCCTTTGGTTGTGGTTTCTTCGGTACCGGGACAATACAGGATGAGTGCAGTTACTATTACATGGGAGAAGGTGCTCAAGGTGCTCATGAAGCTGAAAGATCTAAGTGTACATTAGTCACCCAGACCAGATGAATTACACCCTTGGGTTCTGAAAGAGGTGGCTGTAGGGATTATGAAAGCATTAGTAATGATTTTTCAAAAGTCATTGGACTCTGGCATGGTGTCAGAGGACTGGAAAATTGCAAATGTCACTCCACTCTTCAAGAAAGGAGGAAGGCAGCAAAAAGGAAATTATAGACTAGTTAGCTTGACCTCAGTGGTTGGGAAAATATTGAGGTCAATTGTTAAGGATGAGGTTATGGAGTACAACATAGGACAAAGTCAGCATGGTTTCCTTAAGGCGAAATCTTACCTGATGAACCTATTGGAATTCTTTGAAGAGAATACAAGTAGGATAGATGAAGAGGATGTAGTTGATGTTGTGTATTTGGACTTTCAGAAGACCTTTGACAAGAGGAATGGTAAAAGAGAGAGGGGGGAGAGGGGAGATATTGGAAGACAGATGGAATATTAGTTGTAGCTTCTTTAACCTGAGAGTGTCTTTATCATAGCCACTGGGAAATCCTGCTTGCTATGGATGGAGTGAAAAGGCTGGACAACATGCTGTACCTAAAACTGAGCCACACAGCAGCTGTAGGAGGAAAGGGATTGTCAATGATTTAGGCCTAAACCCAGCATCTAGACTATAGAAGACACAAATATATTGAACCTGAATCAGAATCAGGTTTACTACTATTGACTTAGATAATTTTGTTGCTTTGCAGTTGCACTACAGAGCAACGATATAAAATCAATATAAATCACAAAAATAAATAAATAGTGCACAATAAAGAACAGCAAGTTAGTGTTCATGTTTTCATGGAATATTCAGAAATCTGATGGCAAAGGGAAAGAAAATTCTTCACTCAGTGGCATTTTGTCCAGCATTTTCACTCCATCCGTAACAAGCCGGATTTCCCAGTGGCCAAACCTTTGAATTTCAATCCCCATTCCTATCCCAACATGTCAGTCCATGGCCTCCTTTACTGCCACGATAAAGACACTACCCCCACATTCTTATTCTGGTTTCTTCCAGTCCTGATGAAAGATCTCAGCCTGAAATATCAATTCTTTATTTTATTCCCATAGATGCTGCCTGCCCTGCAATGTTCCTCCAGCATTTGTATGTGTTTCACTCAGAGAATGGAGGGTGGATCGAGCTGCCAGCAGAAATGGTTGATGTGGGTTTGATTGCAACTTTTAAGAGAAATTTAGTTAAGTATATGGATTGGTGGGTATGGTTCACTATGGTCCAGTACAGGTTGATGGGACTTGGCAAAATAACAGTTCAGCATGGACTAGATGGGTTAAAGGTTGTCAATTGTTCAGTGTCAGTCTTTGACTAGGGAGTTTGTTTATTGATTGATTGATTGATTTATTTAGTGATACAGCATAAAGTAACCCTTACAAGTCCTTTGAGCCATGCTGCCCAAACAACCCCACAAAACCAAATTAACTCTAACCAAGTCACATCACAAGATAATTTGTAATAACCAGTTAAGCTACCTGGTACACCTTTGGACTGTGGGCAGAAACTGGAGCACTCATGAGACCATCATTTATAGGAGCAGAATTAGGCCATTTGGCCAATTGAGTCTGCTCCACCATTTTATCACGGCTAGTCCATTTCACTCTCAACCCCATACTTCTGCCTTTTCCCCATAGCCTTTCATGCCCTGACTTATCAAGAATCTATCAACTTCTGCCTTAAATACACACAATGTCCTGGCCTCCACAGTTGCCTGTGGCAACACTTCCCATAGATTCACCATTCTTTGGCTAAAGAAATTATTCCTCATTTCTGTTCTAAATGGACATCCCTCTATTTTGAGGTTTTGCCCTCTGGTCCTAGATTCTCCCACGTTAGGAAACATCTTCTCCACATCAACTCTATTCTAGACTTTCTACATTGGATAGGGTTGAATTAGGTCACCCTTCGTTCTTCTAAATTCTGGGTGAGTATAGGCCCGGAGGTATCAAATGCTCTTCATATGATAAGCCTTTCATTCCCAGATCATTTTGGTGAATCTCCTTTGAACCCTCTCCAAAGTCAGCAGATCCTTTATAAGATATGGTGCTCAAATCTGCTCACAATACTCCAAGTGAGGCCTCACCAGTGCTTTATGAAGCCTCAAAATTACATGCTTGTTTGTATATTCTAGTCTTCTTGAAATGAATGCCAACATTGCATTTGCTTTCCTCGCCACCAACCCAACTGTAAGTTATCCTTTAGGGAGTCCTGCACCAGGACTTCCAAGTCCCTTTGCACCTCAGATTTTTTAATTTTCTCCCTGTTTAGAATATAGTTTACACTTTTTATTCCTTCTACCAAAGTGCACGATCATTCACTTCCCAACACTGCATTCCCTCTGCCACTTCATTGCCGATTCTCCTAATCTACCTAAGTTCTCTGGAAGTCTCCCTGTTTCCTCAGCACTACCAGCCCCTCCACCTATCCTCATATTGTCCAAAAACTTGGCAAAAATCCACCAATTCCATCATCTAAGTCACTGACATATAACATAAAAAGAATTAATCCCAACCCTGACCCCTGCAGAACATCGCTAGTCACTGGCCGCCAGTCCCTTTGTTCCCACACTTTCCCTCCTGCCAATCAGCCAAAGCTCTATCCATGCCAATATCTTTCTTGTAATATCATTGGCTCTTATCTTGCTAAGCAGCCTCATGTATGGCACCTTGTCAAAAGCCTTCAGAAAATACATATACACACATCCAGTGACTCTCATTTGTCTATCCTGCTTGTCATTTCTTCAAAGAATTCCAACAGATTTGTCAGCCAAGTTTTCCCCTTAAGGAAACCATGCTGAATTTGGTCTATTTTACCATGTGCCTCCAAGAACCTCGAAACTATGCCTTTAACAATCGACTCCAAAATCTTCCCAATCACTGAGTACATGCCAACGGACCTATAATTTTCTTCCTTCTGCTTCCCTGCCTTCTTGAAATTTTCTAATCCTCTTGAATCATGCCAGAAACTAGTGACTCTTGAAAGATCATTGCTAATGCCTCCACAATCTCTTCAGCTACCTCTTTTGGAACCCTGGGGTGTAGACCATCTGGTCCAAGCGATTTATCTACGATCAGACTTCTCAGCTTCCCAAGCACTTTCTCCCCAGTAATAGCAACTGCACTCACTTCTGCACCCTGACACTGTCGAGTTCCAGTATACTGCTAGTGTATTCCACAGTGAAGACTGATACAAAATACTTACTCAGTTCATCTCCCATTCCTTGTCTGACATCATTTTCCAGTGGTCTAATATCTACTCTCAGTTCTCCTTATATGTCTGGAAAAACATTTGGTATTCTCTTTGATATTATTGGATAGCTTACCTTCATACTTAATCAATAGGTTTCAGTAGGTACATTTAATATCAGGGTAATGTATACAATATACATCCTAAAATTATTTTTCTTTGCAAACATCCATGAAAACAGAAGAGTTCTCCAAAGAATGAATGACAGTTAAATGTTAGAACCCCAAAGCACCCCCCCAGTTCCCCCCTCCCATGCATAAGCAGCAGAAAAGCAATGACCCCCCCTCCCCACCGGCAAAAAAGCAATGGCACCCCCCACAAGCACTCAAGCATTCAGCAAAGCATCAATAAAGACACAGACTTGCAGTACCCCAAAGACAACTCGTTCAACACAGTAATTCGACATACCACAGGCGCTCTCTCTCCCTAATAAGGGAAAAAGGGTGTCCCCATTTCACAGGGAGAGGAGAGACATAACAAAACAACTCGCTGATTTATTATGTTAAAAGTCTGTTACATCGCTTTTCCCGAACTCTGTGCCCTAAGAACTTGGGTCTCTGGGCACACAGTCAGCAGCCAGTTTGCTGCTTTCGATCTTCCGTCTCCCATGACACACCGATTTCCTGCGGAGGCACTGACCTTGAGTCTGCCCACCTCCAGAAACACCAAAATCCCGGAACCCATAAGGCGCACTAGTCTTCTAGGCCGCGTCCTTGGTACACTGAATAGCAGCCAGTCATGAGACCCCAAGAAAGGGTCCCATTTCCGCAAAGGACCAAAGTCAGCGTGTAACTCCAGGTCAGGGTCTTCAAAAGAATCCTGAAAGGGAAAAATAGAGATATTAAAGATAGGAATAGAGCTGTTTCTGAAGATGTAAGCAAAGGAGTCGCCATTAGGCACCATCATCTTCCTAATCTTGCCTCTTCTTATGGCTTTTTTAGTTGCCTTCTTTTGGTTTTTAAGATCTTCCCAATCCTCTAACTTCTCACTAATTTTTGCCCTATTATATGCCCTCTCTTTTGCTTTTATGTTGGCTTTGCCTTCCCTTGTTAGCCTTGGTTGTGTGATCATGCCTTCAGAATACTTTTCTTTGGGATATATCTATCCTGCACCTTCTGAAATATTCCAAGAAACTTCAGCCATTATTGCTCTGTCATCATCCATGATGGTGTCTCCTTCCAATCAACTTTTGCCAGATACTTTCTCATGCCTCTGTAATTGCACTTACTCCACGATAAAGCTGATACTTCTGACTTTAGCTTCTCCCTTTCAAATTGCAGGGTGAATTCTATTATATTAAACTGGGGAAAACTCATATATCCACGGGGCGAGTGTTACAGAGGCTCCATACAGAACACTGTGAGAATTGAACTCTGAATGTCCCGAGCTGTAACAGCGTTATGCTAACTGCTACGCTACCATCTGCCCCAAAAAACTGTGTATATCCCAGATGACCGAGTATACCTCCATCTTGTCACTCCCCAGTCTCCTGCATTCCAGTCTTTGTAATCGCTCCTTGTAACTCAGACCTCCGAGTCCAGACAAAGTCATGAACATCTTTTCTGCACATTTTTCTAGTATAATAACATATTTTGCCTAACTGAACCAAAGTCCAAGTGAGGCCTCACCAACGTCTTTTATAATGTATTCATCTGGCAATACAGTGTGGAATAGGCCCTTTCAGCTCTTCTATCCACACTGCCAGGAACATCTCATTTAATCCAATACTAATCATGGAACAATTTACTACTAACTGGTACATCTTTGGACTGTGGGAGGAAACCAGAGCACCTGGAGGAAATCCACACATTCCATGGGGAGGACGTGCAAACTTACAGAGAATGCCAGGATTGAACTCCAAGCACCCTGATCTGTATTAGCGTCATGCAAACCATTGCGCTACCAAGGTTCCAATTCCGGGGAACCTTCTCAACTGAGAGATGGGGGAAGGGGTAGAACCAACTACAACAGTGAATACTTTGGATGAAAAGCATCGATGCAATGCCACAGAAGGTAGCTCAAGTTCAAGTTTATTATCATTCCATTCTTCACATGTATACAGCTAAATGAAGCAACCTTTCTCTGGGAACAAGGTGCAAAACTCAACACATATATCACATACAGCATGTGAAATAATATAAAACAAAGGAGTACAGGAGTATTATGGAGAAGGGCATGCTGATGCAGTAAGCTAACAAGGGTGGGAAGAAGCATTAGCACAACTGAAGAGCAGTTTTGCTGAATGTCCTGGCTCTGTGCTGTCAATATTTCATAATTCTTTATAAAAATATTGATGAAGTCAATTTTCTATTGAGCAGACATTGGCAGAACTACAGTGACTGGAATAGTGTTGAAATTCATTTGTTTATCATGAATCAGTATGAGTTTTAAACTGGAGATCCCATTATTCAAACAGAACATTTGCTCAATAATTTATGTAATGAATTCCTTACACCCAGAATAATGATCTCTTAGTGACCCAGGGTGACCCCAAGATTTGTCATCTATCTCACTAATCACTTGTCATTGAATTTGTGTAAATGATGTTTAATTAAACAGACAGCTCACTGGAATTGCCAGAGCAAAGTGAAGGGGAGGCGCAAAATAAAATGGATCCAATGCATTGAGTCAATACTCTGTACTCCTGAGTAACCGAGGAGGTTCAGTGACATTTCTAAAGTCGTTGGTTCAAGTCCTGATTCAGCCCTGTGAGAAGAAGGTCCAGCTCAATGTTGATGGAGCTCTGGGAGAGATCCACACAGTGAGAAGTGCTGTATTCTGCTCAGTGGCCTCAGTCCAAGTGACAACCAATTACATAAACAGTTATTTTTCTCCAACTACTAAGGCTGATCAATACCTCCACCCACAAACCAACCCCTCAACAACCCCAATAACCACTACTTTATCATTTCCTGTTAGAGTCACCTTATGTACAGACACTCCTGTGCCTAGCAACATTTATGGATATACAATCAATATATGTATATAAGCTATCTTTTTACATTTATATTTATTGTGTTCCTATTATGTTCTTTACCTGATGGTGATTTTTTTTTTGTGCATCAGATCTGCAGTAACAATTATTTTGTTCTCCTTTACACTTGTGTACTGGAAATACAGGATAGGATCGCTGGGACCGGACATGATGCACTCCAAACTACTGTGGGAAGTGAGGGAGGAGATTGCTGAGCCTCTTGCAATGGTCTTTGCATCATCAATAGGAACAGAAGAAGCGCCAGAGGATTGGTAGTTTGAAATGTTGTTCCCTTGTTCAAGGCAGGGAGTAGAGTTAACCCAGGAAATCATAGAGCAGTGAGATTTACTTCAGTGGGCAAGTTGTTGGAGAAGGTCATGACAGGCAGGATTAATGAACATCTGGAGACACATAATATGATTAGGGATAATCAGCATGGCCTTGTCAAGGGCAGGTTGTGCCCTACAGACCTGATTCAATTCGTTGAGGATCTAACAAAATACACTGATGAAGGCAGAGTAGTGGATGTAGTGTATATGGATTTCAGTAAGGTATTTTATAAGGTTTCCCATGCAAGGCTCCTTCAGAAAGTAGGGAAGCATGGGAACCAAGGAGTCCTTGCTTTGTGGATCCAGAATTGGCTTGCTCACAGGAGGCAAAGTGTGGTTGTAGATGGTTCGTATTCTGCATGGAGATCGATGACCAGTGATGTTCCGCAGGGATTTCCTCTTTATAGATGACCTGTATGAAGAAGCAGAAGGGTGGGTTAGTATGTTTGCTGATGATACAAAGGTTGAGAGTGTTGTGGATAGACTGGAGTGTTGTCAGAGGTTACGGTGGGACATCGACAGGATGCAGAATTATGGTGAGAAGTGGCAGGTGGAGCTCAAACCAGATAACTATGAAAAGGTTCATTTTGGTAGGTCAAATTTGAAGACTGAATACAGTATTAATGGTAAGACTCTTGGCAGTGTGGAGGATCAGAGATATCTTGGGGTCCGTGTCCATAGAACATTCAGAGCTGCTGCGCAGGTTGACTCTGTGGTTAAGAAGGCTACAGTGTGTAGGCCTTCATCAATCATGCAATTGAGTTCAAGGGCTGTGAGATGATGACCCTGGTCAGACCCCATTTGGAGTACTGTGTTCATTTCTGGTCTCCTCACTACAGGAAGGATGTGGACACAATAGAAATAGAGTGCAGAGGAGATTTACAAGGATGTTGCCTGGATTGGAGAGCATGCCTTATGAGAACAGGTTGAGTAAACTTGGCCTTTTCCCTTTGGAGCGACAGAGGATGAGAGGTGACCTGATAGAAGTACATAAGACGATGGGAGGCATTGATTGCGTGGCTAGCCAGAGGCTTTTTCCCAGGGCTGAAATGGCTAACATGAGGGGCCATAGTTTTCAAATGCTTGGGAGTAGGCAGAGGGGATGTCAGGGTAAGTTTTTAACACCAAGACCGGTGGGTGTGTAGAATGCACTGCTGACAACGGTGATGGATGCATATACAATAGGTTTTTATTAAAGATTCTTAGATAGGTACATGGAGCTTAGAAAAATAGAGGGCTATGCCGTAGGGTAATTCCAGGTAGGTTCTAGAATAGGTTAGATGGTCGGCACAATAATGTAGGCCAAAGGGCCTGTAATGTTCTATAGATTTCAATGTTCTATGTTCAATCTTGAATTCAGGAAGAGACGCAAAACCATTCTCCCTCTCTTATCATTGGTGAGGGGGTCAGTCCAGCCTCAGAAATGGTGGGAGTGGCACTGGAGGTTCCTAGTCTGCATCCTGTCCGCAGGGCTTTTAACCCTGAATTCACCATCGGGGGTGTGGGAATCTATTCATTCATATGATCCTGGCTGTCACTGGGTTGGAGTGTGGGGGAACAACTGGGCAAAGAAATATTTAAATTGAACTATAGTTGTGCAGCATAGAATATTGTTTTTGTTGTTCCTTTCCGCACCTAGTGACACATTGGCTAGCAACCTTGCCATTTCTTCTAGCACTTTTCTCTGTTTTCTATGAGTCAACATTGCCAGCTTGACGCTCGACCCAGCACGGGTAGAAAACATGAAAGGAACCGGTCGGTTTTGAACAGATGACCACTCACCTCCAAGTCCAGTGCAGATGCCACTGCGTCACCAGCTAGCTTCAGTGCTGAGTGTATTGACAGGTTAACCACAACCTGTAGATTCACTTTAAATCAAAGCAGAGGAAGAATCTTCTATGAGGAACTGTGGTGAACTACATATACCTGTCTGGACACGCCCCCTGATGACTGCTCCTGTGGCTTCTCCCACAGACCCCTGTATAAAGGTGATGGAGGTCTGAGCCCGGCCTCTCTGTCTCCAGGATGTAGTATAGTGGTCACACACTGCTTGTTCCTTCTTCCAGTCAATAAAAGCCGATATCTCGCCTTTACGTCTCAGAGTGAGTTATTGATGGTGCATCAATTTTATTGACTGGAAGTTTTAAAACATGGAAACCGTTTTACGTCCGGAAAGATTGGATTTGGACCCCCAAGACCCTGAAGCAGCTCTTGCCTTTGAACTCTGGCTTGCATGCTTCCAATCATACTTGGAGGAGGTTCGTGCAACTGAACCCGCTGTTATGCACAGAATTCTACTCTCGAGGGTCACCCCAAAAATTTATTCATTTATCAGAGACCTGCCGACCTACGAAGGGGCACTGGACGCCCTCAAAAGACAATACCTGCGGCCGGTGAACACCGTCTACGCAAGACATCGTTTAGCTACGCGCCGACAGCGGCCTGCAGAGTCGTGCGCCCAGTTTCTCCAAGCTCTACAGACGCTCATCCGAACTTGTGACTGCAAAACGCTCACGGCGGAACAGCATGCGGAGCTCCTGGTACGAGACGCCTTTGTGACAGGAATTCGGTCAGTGTATGTGCGCCAGCGGCTGCTGGAAAATGCCAATCTTACCTTACGCTCGGCGATCGAGACGGCTGACACGCTGGAGGCTGCTCTGCACAACGCTGATGCTGTCCAGCCGCGTGATTCCCTGCCGGTTCCGTGGTCACCTCAGACCCCGCCGCTGCCGGTTCCCGCGAGCGAATTCATCAACGCCGCTGCCAGTCGTGAATCCACGAACTCCCCGAACCTGACCACGGCTGCAGCCAGGCGAAAGCCCAAGCTGTGTTACTTCTGCGGACTCGAAAAGCACCCCTGAAAACGCTGCCCGGCCCAAGAAGAGACCTGCTCCAGCTGCCGGAAGAAGGGCCATTTTGCCAAGGTCTGTAAGTCTAAACTGCAAGTGGGGTTGAGCAGCACTGCGTGTGAAACGTGGGGGCCGCCATCTTGCATGCCCGGATGTGGGCGGCCATCTTTGTCGGCGTCAACGTGCCCCGCCCCCGACCCACCGATGCTTACCATGCACCAAGGCGGCAGTTCAACTCTGGCCACCGTAACCCTCGACCAAAGTGCCCCATACCAGCTTGCAAGGTCAATGATGGACATCCTGGTGGAGGGGCACAGGACTAGCTGCCTGTTTGACACGGGCAGCACTGAGAGTTTTATTAACCCGGACACAGTGCAACGCTGCGGACTCGTGACACGGCTGGTAAGCCAGAGAGTCACCATGGCTTCTGGGTCGCATTCCACAGACATCCGGGTGGGTTGTGTAGCGACATTGGTGGTGCAGGGCACAGAATATCGGAACTTTGCGCTACTGGTCATGCCTCAACTGTGCGTGCCTGTGCTATTGGGGCTGGACTTCCAGAGCCACCTCGAAAGTGTGACTATGGCATATGACAGGCCCCTCCCACCACTCACTGTCAGGCATCCTCAGTTTGGTGGGACTTCACCATATACCCCGTTACTGCACACACATACACACACCGAACCACACATCCCGCCCAGCACCATGCCGACAGCTGCGCTACCGACACCACTTGCAGCCTCTCCACCCTCAAGATCCCTCCCCCATCGCTGTTCGCCAACCTGACCCCCGACTGTAAACCTGTGGCAATTAAAAGCAGGAGGTACAGCGCGGGGGACAGGGCCTTCATTCAGTCAGAGGTGCAGCGGCTGCTCGGGGAGGGGATCATCGAGCCAAGCACAAGCCCTTGGTGATCCCAGGTGGTTGTTGTTCGGACCGGGCAGAAAAATAGGATGGTGGTGGACTATAGTCAAACCATCAATAGGTTCATGCAGCTTGACGTGTACCCCTACCCCGCATCGTGGATATGGTCAACCAGATAGCTCAGTACAAGGTGTACTCGACAATAGATCTGAAATCCACTTATCACCAGCTCCCCATCCGCCCAGAGGACCGCCCCTACACTGCCTTCGAGGCGGGCGGCAGGCTCTATCAATTCCTGCGCGTCCCATTTGGTGTCACAAATGGTGTCTCGGTCTTCCAGAGGGAAATGGACCGGATGGTGGACCAGTACCAACTGAAGGCCACATTTCCCTATCTGGATAACATCACCATCTGTGGTCACGACTGGTCGGATCACGATGCCAACCTCAAACGATTTTTCCAAGTGGCTGAAGCTTTGAACCTTACTTATAACAGGGACAAGTGTGTGTTCGGAACCACCCGACTCGCTATCCTTGGGTATGTCGTGCAAAACGGGGTCATTGGCCCTGATCCCGACCGTATGCGCCCCCTGTTAGAACTCCCTCTTCCCACCACTCTCAAAGCCCTCAGACGGTGCCTGGGTTTTTTTCCCTATTACGCCCAATGGGTCCCCTATTACGCAGACAAGGCCCGCCCCCTGGTCAAGTCTACCACTTTTCCCCTCTCTGCTGAGGCCTGCGCGGCCTTCAGCTGCATTAAAGGGGACATTGCCAAAGCAACGATGCATGCGGTGGACGAGACCATTCCCTTTCAAATAGAGAGTGACGCCTCCGATTTCGCGCTTGCCGCTACCCTCAGTCAGGAAGGCAGGCTACTAGCATTCTTTTCTCGAACCCTTCAAGGCTCTGAAATTCGGCACTCCACGGTGGAGAAAGAAGCCCAGGCCATAGTGGAAGCTATTAGGCACTATCTTGCCGGCAAAAGGTTCACCTTGCTGACCGACCAGCGCTCGGTTGCATTCATGTTCAGCAACCAACAGCGGGGCAAAATCAAAAATGATAAAATTTTGCGGTGGAGAATAGAACTCTCCACCTACAATTATGATATCCTGTACCGGCCTGGCAGACTCAATGAGCCCCCTGATGTCCTATCCCGGGGAACGTGTGCTAGCGCACAGCTCGACCAGCTATACGCCCTTCATGCACATCTTTGCCATCCGGGGGTCACCCGATTTTACCATTTCGTGAAAGCCCGGAACCTGCCGTACTCCCTGGAGGACATCAGGACGATGACCAGGGACTGCCAGATCTGCGCTGAGTGCAAACCGCACTTCTACCGTCCGGACACTGCGCAACTTGTCAAGGCCACTCGCCCTTTTGAGCGACTGAGTGTTGACTTTAAGGGCCCCCTTCCCTCCACCGACCGCAATGTCTATTTTCTCAACATTATCGACGAGTACTCGCGGTTCCCCTTTGCCATTCACTGCCCCGATACCACTACCACGTCCGTCATAAAAGCCCTGCGCCAGCTCTTCACTCTGTTTGGATATCCCTGCTATATCCAGTGATAGAGGGTCCTCCTTTATGAGTGACGAGCTGCGCCAGTACCTGCTAGCTAGGGGCATTGCTACTAATCGGACCACGAGTTATAATCCCCGGGGAAATGGACAGATGGAGAGGGAGAATGCTACAGTGTGGAAGGCCACACTTTTAGCCCTTAAGTCAAAAGGGTTGCCGGTCTCTCGCTGGCAGGAGGTCCTCCCTGAGGCACTCCACTCTATCCGCTCCCTGTTATGTACGTCCACCAATGCCACCCCTCACGAACGCCTGTTCTCTTTTCCCAGGAAGTCTGTCACTGGGACCACCCTACCAGTTTAGCTGATGTACCCAGGGCCAGTGCTGCTCTGGAAACATTTGAGGAGTAATAAATACTCCCCGCTGGTCGAGAGGGTTCACCTTCTACATGTGAACCCCCAGTATGCCTACGTGGTCTTACCTGATGGGCGGGAGGACACGGTCTCCGTCCGCGACCTGGCGCCCGCAGGAGCAGCAGACCACTACCCCGAACATTCCACGGTAACTAAGAATCCTGTACCCGAGGTGACACCGCGCACACCAAGCCCTACACTGACCCCTCACGACACTCATATACCGGGAGTCTCGTACGCGTATATTCCAGGCGCCTCGCACACGCGTGAGGGATCACTGACGCCTAGTGGGCTGACACCTCCAGTTAGGCCGGAACCAGCACAACCTCCATCTCCGGTGCAATCACCACCTCCGGCACCTGTGCAACCACAACCTCCGGCCACCTGTGCAATCACCACCACCGGCACCTGTGCAATCACAGCCGGTGCTACGTAGATCGCAGCGACAGATTCGACCACCTGATAGACTTAACCTGTAAATATACTTGTAAGAAACTTCGCCACATGGGGACTCTTTTTAAAACAAAGGGGGGGGGGTGAATGTGGTGAACTACATATACCTGTCTGGACACTCCCCCTGATGACTGCTCCTGTGACTCCTCCCACAGACCCCTGTATAAAGATGATGGAGGTCTGAGCCCGGCCTCTCTGTCTCCAGGATGTAGTATAGTGGTCACTCACTGCTTGTTCCTTCTTCCAGTCAATAAAAGCCGATATCTCACCTTTACGTCTCAGAATGAATTATTGATGGTGCATCAGGAACACATTAAAACACCGGAAGACTATCCCAGGGCAGAGGATACTGGAGGCTGCTGAAAGTGATCCATGCCCCATTAGGGTTGATGGGCTTAGGAAGAAGATGGGCTCACTTTAAAGGACTCTTCATCTCATGTTCTTGATAATGTATTGCTTATTGATTTATTTACATAGTTTGCTGCCTTCTACACATTTGTTATTGGATGAGGTCTTTCACTGCTTCTATTCTAAGACACAAAGCCAGGTGGCAGTGTGAAATGTCAGGAGGATGTTATGAGAATGCAGGGTGACTTGGACAGGTTGGGTGAGTGGGCAAATGTATGGCAGATGCAGTTTAATGTGGATAAATGTGAGGTTATCCACTTTGGTGGCAAGAACAGGAAGGCAGATTACTATCTAAATGGAGTCAAGTTAGGAAAAAGGGAAGTACAACGAGATCTAGGTGTTCTTGTACATCAGTCAATGAAAGCAAGCATGCAGGTACAGCAGGCAGTGAAGAAAGCTAATGGCATGCTGGCTTTTATAACACGAGGAATTGAGTATAGGAGTAAAGAGGTCCTTCTGCAGCTGTACAGGGCCCTGGTGAGACCCCACCTGGAGTACTGTGTGCAGTTTTGGTCTCCAAATTTGAGGAAGGACATTCTTGCTATTGAGGGAGTGCAGCATAGGTTCACAAGGTTAATTCCCGGAATGGCAGGACTGTCATATGTTGAAAGATTGGAGTGACTGGGCTTGTATACACTGGAATTTAGAAGGATGAGAGGGGATCTGATTGAAACATACAAGATTATTAAGGGATTGGACATGCTGGAGGCAGGAAGCATGTTCCCGCTGATGGGTGAGTCCAGAACTAGAGGCCACAGTTTAAGAATAAGGGGAAGGCCATTTAGAACTGAGATGCGGAAAAACTTTTTCACACAGAGAGTGGTGGATATGTGGAATGCTCTGCCCCAGAAGGCAGTGGAGGCCAAGTCTCTGGATGCATTCAAGATAGAGCTCTTATAGATAGCGTGGTCAAGGGATATGGGGAGAGGGCAGGAACGGGGTACTGATTGTGTATGATCAGCCATGATCACAGTGAATGGCGGTGCTGGCTAGAAGGGCCGAATGGCCTACTCCTGCACCTACTGTCTATTGTGTTCCTTTGTACTTACTGTGAATGCCCAGAAGAAAGTGAATCTCGCGGCTGTGCACAGTGATATGCATGTGCTTTGACAATAAGTGTACTTTGAACTTTGCACTTTAAATGCAGCTGCAGGAGGCAGAGTCACTTGATGCCAGCTACAAAGAGGAAGGGTTTGTTAAGATATAGAATTGTGTGAGACAGTCCACCATCCACCACACAGGTGGGGAGGCAGTGGTGAAGTGGCATAATCTTCCAACTATATCTGTAATGTGGGCTGTAAGACATGATCCCAAATCCAAACACCAAGCTCACAAGGGCAGCCATGCTGATGTTGAACGCTATGAAGCAGCATATCAATCTGTTCACTGGCAAAGTATTCAGCTGTTTTTAGAAGAATGCGGGGATATCTCATTGAAATGTATCCAATGCTGAAAGGCCTAGATAGAGTGGAAGTGGAAAAGATGCTTCCTATACAGGTATTTTCGAAAGTTCGCTTTACGCCACTTCGATTTTGCAAAAGACCTACATTAGTACCTGTTTTCACTAACCAAAAGAAATCCGAAGAGGATTCTCGCTTTTACGAAAAAAGGCGAAAAGCGAAAATAGCATTCAGCGTTTGTTTTGCAGCGAGCCGTTACAGAGGCAACGCGCACCCTGAGTAGCGAGAGTGCTTTATCTCGATTTATTTTGTCATCTGTTAGCAAGATGTGTTCTAAGATATCAGAAAAGCCTAAGTGAGCTCGTAAGGGTGTTACGCTTAGCGTAAAACTGGACGTAATTAAGCGTTTCGATCATGGTGAACGAAATAAAGACATTGTGTGTACGTTGAACTTGCCTGTGTCCACCATTCATACTACTTACACGCAGAGAGAAAGAATCTTGAAAGTTGCTGATGTTACTATTAGTTCTGCTAGTAGCATACCATTCCTGTTTTTACTATATGTTAGCGTTATTTTAGGTTTTATCTGTTATTTGGTATGATTTGGTAGGTTATTTTCTGGGTCTGGGAATGCTCAAAAATTTTTCCCATATAACTTAATGGTAATTGCTTATTCGCTTTACGCCATTTCGGCTTATGAAAGGTTTTATAGGAATGCTCTACTTTTGGATAGCGGGGGATACATGTAATAGGGGAGTCTAGGACCAGAGGGCACAGATTCAGAACACAAGGCCATCCCTTTAGAACAGGGATGAGGAGGAACTTCTTTAGCAAGAGGGTAGTGAATCTGTGAAATTACTTGCCACAGATGGCTGCAGAAGCCAAAGTAGAGATTGATAGATCCTTGATTAATCAAGGCCTCAAGGGTTATGGGGAGAAGACAGGAGAATGGGTTAGAGAGTGATTTAAAAAAATCAGCCATGCTGGAATGGCAGAGAAGACTCAATGGGCTGAATGGTCTAAATCATACCCTATGTCTTATGACCTTTAGTCTTTGTATTCCTCTAAGGTGTCCTGTCCTGGGCCCTGGGCCCAGCATAACATATTTCTACAGATGTTGAAACTATCTGATTGTTTGTGTCATGATCTGGTATGAAGATTCAAGTGAGCAGTGATGCAATAAGCTGCAGTGAGTAGTGGCCTCTGCCCAACATGCTCATCATCGGAATATCCCTCCTCACCATCGGCAGTACCTACGGGGGCATTGTCTCAATAAGGCAACACCTGTCATCAAAGATCCCCACCATTCCCAACTTTGATCACTTCAAAGTGCAAACTTTATTAACAAAGTACATATATGTCACCATATACAACCCTGAGATTTTCTTGTGGGCATACTCAACAAATCTATAGAATAGTAATTATAGTAGGATCAATGAGAGATCAACCAGAATGCAGAAAACAACAAACTATACAAATAAAAATATAAATAATTATCAATAAATATCAAGTACATGAGATGAAGAGTTCTTGCGGTGAGTTCTTTGGTTGTGGGAATGTTTTAATAAAGGGGCAAGTTCAGCTGAGTGTAGTAATCATCTATTGTTCAAGAGCCTGTTGTTTGAGGGTTAGTAACTGTTCTTGTACCTGGTGGTGTCCGTTCTGAGGCTCTTGTACTGTACCTTCTATCCGATTGCAGCAGTGAGAAGAGAGCATGACCTGGGTGGTGGGATCTCTGATCATGGATGCTGCTTTACTACAACAGTGTTTCATATCGAGGTGCTCAGTGGTTGAGAAGGTTTTACACACGATGTACTGAGCTTAATCCATTAGTTTTTGTAGGATTTTCTGTTCAAGGGCATCATTGTTTCCTTACCGAGCTGTGATGCACACTTTTCATCTATAAAAGTTAGTCAAAGTTTCAGATGTCATGCCGAGTCTCCCGAAATCCTAAGGAAGTAGAGGCACTGCCGTGCTTTCTTCACAAGTGCACTTATGTGGTGGGACCTAGGACAGATCCTCGGAAATACTAAAACCTATGACCTTAAAGTTTCTATTATCATGTCCTTGGTCTTGAGTCAGAAGGTGTTGTTATGGCAGCGCTCAGCCAGATTCTCAATCTCTTTGCCATATGCTGATTCATCACCACCTTTAATACTGCCATCAACAGTGGAATCATCAGCAAACTTGATTATGGAATTGGAATCATGCTTAGCCTCACCGTCATAAGTATAAAGTGAGTGGAGCAGGCGGCAATGCATACATCCTTGTGGTGCACCTCTGTTGATGGAGATCGTGGAGAAGATGTTGTTGTCAATACAAACTTACTAGGGTCTACAAGTGAGGAAATCCAGGATCCAATTGCACAAGGAGGTATTAAGGCCAATGTCTTGGAGCTTACTGATTAGTTTTGAGGGGATGTTGTTATTGAATGCTGAAGTGAAGTCGATAAAGAGCATCCTGATGCCCTTTGCTGTCCAGATGTTCCAGAGTTGTGTGAAGAGCCGATAAGATTGCTTCTGCTGTGGACCTGTTGCTCCTGTAGACAAAGTGGAGCAGATCCAAGTCACCGCTCAGGCAGGAGCTGATATGCTTCAACACCAACCTCTCAAAACACTTCATCACTGTGGATGTAAGTACCACTGGGTGATTGCCATTGAGGTACATCACCACTACCCTTCCTGGGCTCTGCTTGAAGCACTCCTTCCCTTTACCATTCTGCAGGTCACCCTTGGGCAGGGTGTAGCAACTACTCAGCCCCCGGTCAGGGTCACATGAAGCCACGGGAGCAGGTGGTACATGGTTGTATGTGCAGCTGGTGCACATCACAGGCCCTGGTTATGTGAACGCTGATGCCAGGCAGACAATCTCTGAAGCATATTGATAATGGCTGGGGTCACCCGTCTTGTAATGACACTGCTCAGAAGAAGGCAATGGCAAACCACTTCTGAAGGAAAATTTGCCAAGAACAATCATGATTGCCCATGTCATAATGACACAGTACGTTTCTTACGGCTGCAATGTGCTCCAGCTGAAAAGTGATAAATTTCATAACATGTATCTGTGATAAACTTGATTCTGATTGTGAACACTGTTTAGAGTGCATTGTTGTGTGTCTTTGTATTTTGTTAGCTGTGGGATCTGCACAACATCTCCTGACTTCCAATTAATTCTGTCCTGGAATCTTGTTTATCCTTTTCTTTTTGCCCTGCTATACTCTAACATTCAGAACCGTAAACACCATTCATTAGTTCCACCAAGAATTAATATACTGACCTCCAGACTTCAAGTGCATACCGGCTATTCTACTTCTTCGCTGGTGAAGGAAGTTCAGAAGTTTCAGTTCAGTTTATCATCATTACACATGTATAGTACTGCGCAAAAGTTTTAGGTACATATGTATAGCTAGGGTGCCTAAGACTTTTACACAGGTCTTAATGCTTTGCACTGCACTGCCGCAGAAAAAAAAACAAATCTCATGACATTTGAGTAATAATAAACCTGATTCTTATATGGGTCTCTATTGTGGACAAAGAGTGGGAACGGGGTAGGGAAAGGGGAATCATGGTTGGGAAAAGGAGAAGGGCGAGGGAAAGACATTCTTTAATGATCAATAAACCAATTGTTTGGAATCAAACAACCTTGCCTGCTGTCTCAGAGCAGAGTGTGCCTGCACGCATGCCATACCTCCGCTGCCCCGGCACTCCTTCTCTGCCACCTGACCCAGACCCATCCTGCAAAGCTCCACCCTCACCATTCCCAACATTCTTTGCTCCCATCAGATTTACAAACTCGCTCTCTATTTCACGATGACAAATACAGTACTGTGCAAAAGTCTTAGGCACCCTAGCTATCTCTACGTGTCTTAGTCTTTTGCACTGTGTACATGTATACTGCCAAACAAAACAATATTCCTCTGGGCCAAAGTGCACAACTCATAACTTGCAAACATAACACACAAAACACATAATAAGGTGCATTTATGACACAAGTTAAAAAGTAAACACTATAACGCCACTGGTGTTTCATAGGTGATGTGACCTGGGGGTGGTAGTGAGTTCAGTAGTCTAACGGTCTTGGGGAATAAACTATTTTCCATCCTAACAGTTCTTATCCTAATGCTATGGTACCTTCTGTCTGATTATAGGGGATCACTGACAATGATACATTCACAACATTTCACATGAATATCTCTAATAGGTGGAAGAAAGACACTGATAATCCCCTCACTGGTCATGGGAGAACATACAAACTCCTTACAGGCAGCAGCAGGAATTGAACTCTGAACTTTGGCACCCCTGGGCTGCAGTAGCGTCGCACTAACCACTACATTACCGTTGCATTCTTTCCCCTAAACTCTAAAAATTCCAAGTGTTTAGCCAATTCCCATAAAACATTCCCTGTGAATTGGTTTAACTTGCACTTACAGGTTCTGTGTTTCAAAGCACAACAGATTGCTGAGTATGAGATATATTATCCTTATCTCTTCTCTCATTCATTTGATAATTATCTTGAATCAATGTCTGTTGACTCTCCTACAGCTGTAAATAGCATCTCCTCATTTATTCTATTCAAACCCATTCTGATTTTAAACATCTCTCTGTCCTTCTCAATTTTTTTCACCTCCTGGTTTCAGACTCCTCCAGGTATCGCTTCATCACCACTTCACAGCTGGCTTTACTCTCTGCCTGTGTTAGCCTAGGTCCCACCAAATGATAGGGAGGCAATGCAACACCATCAACCCAAGTTCAATCCTGACCTCTGGTGCTATCTGTGTAGAGTTTGCATGATCTCCCGGTGACCATTTGGGCTTCCTCCTGATGCTCCTGTCATCCTCCACATCCCAAAGACGTGCAGGGCTGTTAGATTAATTGCCTCTTGTGTTTAGATGAGTGTTGGAATGTGAGGAAATTAATGGGAGAGTTGGAAGAATAAAACGGGATGAGTATTGGGTGACTATGAATGATCGTTTGATAGTTATTGGATGTCCGTTATGTCTGACAATGATAAGAAAACTGTGAGGGAGCATTTTTAAAGTGGAAAAGCCATTGTACTTGGAAATTCACAATAGCCATCACAAACTGGGACTTTCCTTAGTTGCAGTGGAAGACCATGACTTTTTCTATGTCTTTTCATATTCTTCACTCTCCATGGAGAAATGCAGAGCCACCTTCCTAGCCATTGAATCTCACTGTAGACCTCATCTGCCCTATCTGCTGGAGCTGACTTCACAAGCTAGGACAGGGATTTCACTACCTCACTGGAGTATGAGGTCTGCCAGGTTTAGCCCACTTGTCAAAGCAGCGTACTGGGGTGTGGCCGCTGTCACATGCAAAGAGCTGTTTGGAGCCACAGGTGAGAGCTGAGTATCAGGTGAGGATCAAAGGTGAGTGAGTTGCCCCAGAATGAACACGACAAGCCCCTTCATCTCAGGTGCTATCCCTCACTGGACACCCCATAAACCTGTTTCTTTGGTTTGCTTGTGCTCAATTGGCTGAAGGTTCTACTTCCATGCTTCATTGCATGCTAGCACAGCAGTTAGCGTGCTCTTTACAGCGCCCACTACTGTCTGTAAGGAATCCTTCACTTTCAGCCTCCGGTATCTTCAGCTGTTGGAGAAAAATATTCCACAGGGTTATTACCTTCCTGTGAAAAGGTTTTGTTTTCAAATGTGCCTTATCTTAAACAATCCATTGGAGGAACTCAGCAGGTTGAGCAGTAGCCTTTGGGTTTTGGGGGAAGAGTAATTTTCAGTGCTCTGGGTCAAAACCCAGTACCTGTGCTGAGAATGAAGAAGGGAAATGGTCGTTATCAAGAGGGGAAGGGGAGTGGTGAGACGGGAGCCTGAGGTGACTGCTGGAATGAGGAGAGGTAAAAGATGACAGGTAGGTTTTGCCGGGTAGGGGAGAGAGTTGGGAGTCAGTGGCAGATTGTTGATTGATGGAGGCAGACATAAATTAAAAACAGAAATGAAAAGCATGTCATAAATAGTTGACTTTTAACTCAGGATAAAACCACTAGGTAGATACATTAGGGGCATTTAAGAAATGCTTAGACAGCCACATGGAAGATAGAAGAATGGAGGGCTATGTAAGAGGGAAGGGTTAAATTGATCAGAGAGTCAGTTGGGAGGTCATCACAACATTGTGGGTTGAAGGTCCTCTACTGCTTTATATTCTGTTCTACATGTTTTTCAATGGACTTGTGCACCATTTCCCCTTCCCGAAGCCAATGCCGATCTCTTTCTGTTGCTGACTTTGAGGGATCCACATCACCGGGCTCTCTATCTCAGTCCTGTACTCAGACTCATTGTTATTAAAGATACGACCTGCTCCGGTGGAGCCAGAGCACAATCTGGCCACACAGTTGTGAGAGTACAGGGAGTCGTGTAGGGGGCTTGAGGCTGCAACCCTCTGGGCTACCAGTGTTGAGAATAGTCATGGCGGAACTGTTGCTGTATGTCCTTACTGATTGCAGTCTGCCGGCGAAGAAGTCAAGGATCCAATTGTTGAGGAAAGTGTTGAGTCTCAGATCTAGGAATTTGGAGATGAGTTTGCTGATCAAGCTGTAATCAATGATCGATAGTCTAACAAATGTTCTTTATTGTCTTTACACTATGTACTTTCCACTCCTCTCACCTTCAATACATTCTCTCTAATACTAGACATTTCAAACTTGGATGAAAGATACTGGCTACAAATTTTCATAAAAATTTCACCAAATTACACCAGATTTTCTCATAAGATTAAAGGATTCAGCAGTCTGTAAAGATTTAGAGACCATTAAATGTCTAATTTAAATATTTCTTTAGTTTAATGGGAAGTTAAAATGTAACTTCTTCATAGAGACAGTTTTATTTTCAGACCAGGATTCTATCTCCTCTCTACAATAAAACGTGACTGATATTTCATGTGTAACACCCAAAGTGATGAAGAGAGAGATATTTTATTTCTACAGGATTCTACATTTCCCTTTCAGAACAAGTGTGAAAATAACCTCTTTCCTCAATGCCTAGAGATGGTTATTGACTTCAAGAGAATTTTCTCCACTCACATCCCTCTTTACACTGACACCACAGCTGTGAAAACTCCGAGCAGTTTCAGACTCCTGGGAGTGCACAACTTTTGAGGATCCTGGAATACGTCCAACACAATGAGGAAAGCTCACCAACACATCTACATTCTGAGAAAGCTCAAGATAGCTGGACTATGCACACCTATACTCATAAGCTTCTACAGGTGCGCAGGAGAGGGCATCCTAAAATGTTGCATCAGTGCATGGTAGAGAAACAGCACTGCAACAGACAGGAAGGCTCTACAAGGGGTAGTCAAAACTGTCCCAAGCATCACCAGTGCCAGCTTTCCCATCATGAAGGAAATATATACAGAACGCTGCCCGATAAAGGCCAGAAACATCATGCAGGCTTCCACCCACCCTGCTCTTCGACTGTTTGTCCCACTCTCATCAGGGCGGAGGCTACATAGCATCCACGCCAAGACCACCAGACTCAAAAACAGTTACTTTCCCTAAACAGTAAGCCTGACCAACCCCTCCACTCTCTAACCCAACCCTCCACACCCCCAACCACCACTACTTTATCATTTCTTGTCAGTCACCTTATGTATTGACACTCCTGTGCCTAGTGTCACTTTATGGACATATAATCAATCTATGTATATAAGCTATCTTATGTATTTATATTTATAGTTATTTTTTATGATCGCGTTCTGTATCTTATTGTGTATTTTTTTGGGCTGCATTGGATCTGGAGCAAAAATTATTTTATTCGCCTTTACACTTGTGTATTGGAAATGACATTAAACAATCTTGAGAGGGTCCCAAAGAATGTCACAACAAATAACGAACTGTTGAAATGTCAGAAATATGTCAGTCAATTGGAACCACGTAGACTACAGAAGCAGCAATGATCAGATGACCTGTTCTGATGCTGATCGAAAAATAAATATCAGCCAGGAGTCTTTTGCTCTTTGATGAAGGCATCTGATTGATCTTCAAAAGCTGCACCTAGTAGTGTACACAGCCTGGACCAATGAGGGCACAGCCCACCCCACCATTAACAGCATCTATAGCAGGCACTGCATCAACAAGATGGTATCTATTATCAAAGATCCCCATCTACTCTTTATTTCACTATTACTATTAGACTGAAATCTGAAGTCCCGTTCCACCAGAAACAGCCGTTTCTGTACAACACTTCCCTACCTCAGCCATGGAACACTACAGACCGCCTCTTGCACTACTTTGGACTTATCTAATGAAACTGTTTATGTACTAATGTCTTGTTTTGCAGTCTTTTCAAAGTCATTGTGTATACTGAAAGCAAAGGTTCTTGATTAGTAAGAGCGTCAAAGATTACAGGGAGAAGGTAGGAGAATGGGGTTGAAAAGGGTAATAAATCAGCCATGATGGAGAAGACTTGATGGATCAAATGATCTAATTCTGCTCCTATATCTATGGTCTTAAACTCGTGTGTGTTCCCTTGTACCTCAAGTCTTTGCTAATACAGACTGAAGGTTTGAGAGGTCTTTGAGAGATCATGGGGTATTTTGTAGATTATACACACAAATTGCTGGAGGAAATCAGCAGGTCAGGCAGCACCTTTGAAGAGGAATAAATTGCTGATGTTTCAGATTGAGACATTTTTTCAGGACTGGAAAGGAAAAGGGCAGAGATCAGTCTATCAAGATGAGTCAGGAGATTCTGCATATGCTGGGAGAATCAGGTAGGGAGAATATACAATGAACATTTTGGGCAGAGACCCTTCATCAGATCTGGAAAGAAAGGGGGCAGAGGTCAGAATAAGAGGGTGGGGGAGAGGAAGGAGTACAAGCTGGAAGGTGATAGGTGAGATCAGATGAGGAATAAGGTGGGTAGATGAAGTAAGAAGCTGGGAGGGGTTAAGTGGGGGAGATATGGAAGAAAGAAGAAGGAATCTATTAGCAGAGAACAGTGGGGCAAGGGAGAAAAGGAAGTTTAATAGAGGTGATGGCAGGTAAGTGGAAGGGGTGATAGGGAAACCAGAATAAGGAATGTGAACAGAGAAAAGGAGGGAGAGGGAAGGAATTACCAGAGTTAGGGAAATCTATGTTCATGCATCAGACCATGAGGTGTTGCTCCTCCAACCTACATTTTGCCTCATCATAATAGTAGAAGAGACCATGGACTGAATGTTGGAATGGAAATGGGAAGTCAAACTGAAATGGGGGTGGGTACTACAGGAGATTCTGCATTCTGCAGTTGACAGAATGTTTTTGTTTGTTACTAGAAAAGAGTGAATATAAGAATAGAAAAGTTATAGTTCTGTTGTATACGGAATTGATGAGACCACTTATGAAAAGTGATGTGCAATTTTGATCTTATTTTTAAAAAAAGCTACGCTGTATGGAAAGTAGGACCTTTAACCCAACAAGACCATGTCTGGAATGTAGAACAGAGACCGATTCCTCTCAATAGATGCTATCTGACCTGCTGGGTTCCACCAAAGTTTTGTGTAGATTACCCTGGATTTTAAATATCTGCAGAATCTCTTCTGCTCATGTTGGTATTTTGTAGATGATAATTTTCACAATGATAGGAAACTATTCTGGTGTTACGAATTCATAGATAGCATGCCTCAGTAGTGTAGTAGTTAACCCAATGCCATTACAGCTCAGGGCAACAGCGACTGAGTTTCAATTTCAGCACCGCCTGTAAGGAGTTTGCACATTCTCCCTATGGGTTTCATCCCACGGTCCAAAGATGAACAGGTTAGTACGTTAATTGGTCATTGTAAATTGTCCTGTGATTAGTGTAAAGTTAAATCAGGAGTGGCTAGGCAGTGTGGCTCATTGGGCTGGAAGGGCCTGTTCTGGTCTGTGGAATCCATGCTCAGTTGGGGTCAGGCTTCTCCCATTGGTGCTGCTCTCCAAAGTTCGACCAGTGGAATGACAGGCTGGATTGAATGTGTCTGTGTACAGCTGGGAGACCGTACCATCAATTTGAGGGACATGTTGCTGAGGGTCTTGGACTATATATTTTTTTTTGCATGACAATGTTTGTTCGCTCATTATTTTGAATGTGTTAGGTATGTTTTGTACCTTGACCCCAGAGGAACGCCGTTTTGTTTAGCTATATTCATGCATAGTTGAATGATAATTAAACTTGAATTTAATTGATTTGATTTGATTTGATTCTACGCTCTATTTTTAAATAAATAAAATGTCTTCAGGAAATAAAATCGACACCCAAATTAACTTCCAAACGATGCTTTGTGGCTAGTGAAACCAGTCATGTGGGTGTGGGTCATGTGATTCTGTCTCATTGAAATTATACAGTGGAAGACAACAGATGAATGTTCATTCTGGCTTCTTCACCCTTCCTTCTCAGTCCTGATGAAGGGCCACAGCCCAAATAGTTGACTATACTTTGCTTTCCATAAATGCTCGCTGTCCAGCTGAGTTCCTCCAGCATTGTGTGTTGCTTTAGATTTCCAGCTTCTGCAGAATGCCTTCTGCTTAAAGTGAATGTCCCTGCTATTGGCATATTGGTAAAGGTATATTCCTGCCACTTAAGGTACAGTTCAGAATAAATCCAGTTCTTCCCTTTGTTTTTTAATTCCAAAGTCCAAAGTACATTTATTATCAAAGTATGTATACTACAAAACAAAACAAAAAAATGCAATAGAACTATTTAAACAAAAGAAGACCATCAAAAACTCAGTGTGTAGAAAAAAACAAATTGTGCAAACAATAAAAGTAAGCAAAGGACATTCAGAACTGAAGTTCACGAAAGTGAGTTCACAGCCATGAAGCCAGTCACATCTGAACCAGGAGCCCATTCGTTGCAGGCCACAGCCCCAGTATAGTGAAAATATGAATTAACCTCATCCCTCTCCTCGGGCCCCAATATGGCCTGCAACTGGCCAAACCTCGGGTCATTCCTCACTCTTGGACCTGAGCCCGGCCACCTCGATTCAGCCCGTACATGACATTTCCAATCTGGTTCAATGCTTAAATTGGCCAAACAGCGGGATGTTCCTCACTCTCAGGGCCTTGACTCTGCCTCACCTTGGTACTGCTGCTTCAAGTCACCTCCGTCCACTGCAGCAATGGCCAAACATTGGATTATTCCCCGGTCTTACACCCCCGCACCCCCACCATATATTCAGAATTGCATACTACAATGCAGCTTATAAATTAATAACAACAGTTTAAAAGTCATTTGGACAGAAATATAGATCAGGGAAGTTCTTAGGAATATTAGACATGAATAGACATAGAAGCAGACATAGAAGACATAAGACATAGAAGCAGAAGTGGGCCATTCGGCCCATTGAGTCTGCTCCACCATTCGATCATGGGCTGATCCAATTTTTCCAGTCATCGCTGCCTTCACCCCAAATATATGCTCTACTCATAATCACATGGGTTTCCTCCAAGTGCTCTGGTTTCTTCTTACACCCCAAAGACATTAGGATTGGTAGGTTAAGTGGTCAGATGGATGTAATTGGGTACCACAGCTTCATTGCGCCAGAAGGGCCTGCTACTGGGCTTTATCTCCAAATAAAATAATTAGAATTAAGTGCCTTTGCCTAGTTCTGCTTTCTTACTGAGCCAGAGCAACTGTCGAAGTTCATGTATTTATTCCATCCCTGCTAATGAAACCCATGCAAGTTCTCGGGAACTGGTGGCTGAGCGAAGATATTAATTGAATAAAAAGCTATGCCAAGCATGAGATGATGCAAGTATCTCATTCTAATTTATCTTTCAACTTCTTTTCTTTAATTATTCAGGCATCTAATTGTTGAAAATAAGCTTGGAATTTAAGCTACTACTGAACTGGGAATGAGTGCATTAGGAGATGAAGCTGTCATTATTCCTATGGCGAATCTCTCTTTTAGCTTCATTAAAATGCATTAGGAATAAAGTTCCTTGAAGTTCAGAACAATTCAGTTCAGAAGAGGTCTCAGCAGTGTTATGTTCATTTGTAAGATGGAGCTTACAGACAATAATCAGCAAGATTTGTCGCAATCACAGTTTAAGTGTATACTAAAGATGACTAGATGAGACTGTGAATATGGAGGAGTGCCTAAAGAGTCTTTAGGGGGGAAATGGGCAAGTTGAGTGACACTGAAAGGGCAGCTCCTCAGGTTTTTGTTACACTTCAGCCCTGTGCTCCTGGCATATGTACAGAAAGGGGCGGGTCACTTGGAGGACCTACTGGTGGGCTTACAGTGAGGATTTCCAGGAATGGTGAGTCCCTTCAAGAATTGTTTTATAGGCAGTAATAATCATATTTTAAATTGAATTTATTTACCGTCTTGCAAATACTTGGTGTTTGTATTATGTGTGTTTAGTGTGAATAAACCTTCATAGTTTGGATAAAAAATGGGTCAGAACATGGCAGATGGAATATAATGTGGCCACTGTGAGATCATCTACTTTGGAAAGAAAAATGGCAGTTTACATCTACATTGTTGAGTTGGAGAGGCTTGAGACATTCAAGGTCCTAGGAGCCAACATCAGAAGCCTGTTCTGGTACAACCACGTAGATACCATAGCCAACAAAGTACAACAATGCCTCCAGTTGCTCAGAGAGACTAAAGAAATTTGGCTCGTCCCCTTTGACCCTTAACAATTTTTATTCAGAACGGAAATGGCCTAGTCCATCACAGGTAAAGCCCTCCCATCCACTGAGTATATCCACATGAAACACTGTTGCAGGAAAGCGGCATCCTTCATCAGGGACCCCCGGCACACAGGACATGCTCTCTACACTGCTGCTATCCATAAGAAGGTACAGGAGCTTGAGGCTTCACCACCAGGTTCAGGAACAGTTACTACCCCTCAATAATTAGGCTCTTGAACCAAAAGGGATAACTTCACTCATCTTCACTCTACCCAACATTGAAATGTTCCCAGAACCAATAAACTCATTTTCAAGGACTCTTCATCTCATGTTCTTCGCTTCTTGGCTGAGCGAAGGGCGCTGAGTAGGCTACGGTCAATTATGGAAAACTCTGAACATCCTCTACATAGCACCATCCAGAGACAGAGAAGCAGTTTCAGCGACAGGTTACTATCGATGCAATGCTCCTCAGACAGGATGAAGAGGTCAATACTCCCCAATGCCATTAGGCTTTACAATTCAACCGCCAGGACTTAAGAACTTTTTAAAAGCTATTATTAATGCTTTTTGAGATAGTGATTTAGATGCATATCATATTTTTTACTGAGTTAAGTATTGTATGTTATTAGTTTTGCTACAACAAGTGTATGGGACATTGGAAAAAAAGTTGAATTTTCCCATGGGGATGAATAAAGTATCTATCTATCTATCTATTTATTGCTTATTTATTAATTATTATTACTTCTTTTTATATTTGCAGAGTTTGTTGTCTTCTGCACTCTGGTTGAATGCCCTAGTTGGACAGTCCTAAATTAAATTTGTTATTGTTATTATTCTATAGATTTACTGAGTACGTCAGCAATAAAATTAATCTTGGGGTTGTATATAGTGACATATATGTACTTTGGTAATAACATTTACTTTGAACTTTGATGCTCATGGCTTGGTACTTGCACCTACTCTGCCCATGACCATAAGAGATGACAGAGAGTTGAGGACATGACACAGCACATCATGAAAACCAGCTTCCCCTTGATGGACTCTATCTACCCTTCCCACTGCATCAGTACAGAAGCCAACATCATCAAAGACCCCACCCACCCCAGATACTCTCATCTCAACAGCCCCACTCAAAGATTTGAGGGTACAAAAGCCTGAATGCACATGCCATCAGGCTCAAGGACAACTTCTACACTTCTGTTATGGGACTATTGAATGGCCTCCTAGTGAGCAGTTTTAGGCCCAATATATAAGAAAAGGTGCATTGATATTGGAGAGGGTTCAAAGGAGATTCACAAACATGATTCCGGATTGAAAGGCTTATCATAGGAGGAGTGTTTGATTGCTCTGGGAATTAAGAATGAGGGGGGATATTATTGAATCTTATCAAATGCTGGAAGGACTTGATAGAGTGGTTGTGGAGAGGATACTTCCTATGGTTGGGGAGCAAGACCAAATGACGCAGCCTCAGAATAGAAGTATATCCATTTAGAACAGAGATGATGAGGAATTTCTTTAGCTGGAGTGTGGTGAATCTGTGGAATTCATTGCCACAGGTGGCTGTGGAAACCAAGTAACTGGTTATATTTAAGGCAGAGGTTGATTAATTCTTGATTAGTCAGGGCATGAAGGGATATGGGAAGAAGGCAGGTGAACAGGATTGAGAGGGATTGATCAGGCATGATGGAATGTTGGAGCAGACCCAATTGATCAAATGGCCTAATTATGCTCCTGTATCTTACAATATGGTCTTACAGTCAAGTTGACCCTTGACTTCACAATCTGCCTTGTTCTGACCTTGCAACTTATTGTCTGCTTTACCACACTTTCTCAGTAACAGTAACACTTTATTCTGCATTCTGTTATTGTTTTACCTTGTACTACCTCAATGCATGGTTGTAATGAGTTGATAGATAGTATGCAAAGCAAGTTTTCACTGTACATGTGACAATAATAAACCAATTTACAATTTCACTGTACACCTATAGAAACTTGTCAAATCTTTTGGTGACATGCCGAATCTTCACAGACTTCTAAGAAAGTAGAGGCGCTGTTGTGTCTTCTCTGCACTGATACTTCCCCACTGGGCCAAGGGCAGATCCTCTGATATGTTAAAAGCAAAGAATTTAAAGCTACAGAACCTCTCCATCTCTATTCCCCAAATGAGGACTGGCTCATGGACTTCTGATGTCTTCTTCCTGTAGTTGATAGAACTCTATGAGTTGCCCTTTAGTTAGTAGCTCTATCAGGAGCCATAGACACTGATGACAGTAAATTATCCCTAAGGTAATGTGAAAGAGTTGAGGGGAGTTGATGGACAAGAGAGAGGTGAAAAAGGTCACTGGGAAATGTGGGAAATAAGTGAGGAGCTGGGTTGGATGGGATTGCTCCAAAGTATAATTGTGATGGGCCTCTTTCTATCTCATAAGGAAATATAGAATAGAGATGAGAAAAGTTTCTCCACAAAGGGAAAAATCTTTGGAATTCTCTGCCCAGGAACATTGTGGAGGCTCACTCACTGAATACATTCAGTGGAGTTTGATATCTTAAAAGAATCAAGAGATTCCTCCCGAATAGAAAAACCTACAAAAAGTCATGGATACAGCCCAGTCCGTCACAGGTAAATCCCTTCCCACCTTTGAGCGTAAATACAGGGAGCACTGTCATAGGAAAGCAGCATTCATCATGAAGGACTTCCACCGCCCAAGCCATGCTATCTTCTTATTGCTGCCATCAGGAAGAAGGTTTAAGAGTTTCAGGTCCCACACAACCAGGTTCTGAAGAGGGGATAACTTCACTCACCATAACAAGGAACTGATTCTACAACCTATGGACTCACTTTTATGAACTCTACAATTCATGTTCTTGGTATTTATTGCATATTTATTTCTAATTTTATTATTATTATTTACTTTATTATTGTATTTGCAGAGTTTGTTGTCTTTTGCACATGGATTGCTTGCTTATCTCTGTCGTGTTTGTGTTTTGTTGATGATTTGATTGTGCTTCTTTCTGTTTACTAAGAATGCCCGTAAGGAAATGAATCTCAGGGTTGCATATGGTGACATATCTGTACTTTGATAATAAAGTTACTTTGAACTTTCAGATGTGGGGTTAGCGGAAGAAATTCAAGCTGTGTTTAAAAATAATCAACTATGATCTTATTGAATAACCATATAACCATATAACAATCACAGCACGGAAACAGGCCATTCCGGCCCTCCTAGTCCGTGCCGAACTCTTAATCTCACCTAGTCCCACCTACCCGCACTCAGCCCATAACCCTCCACTCCTTTCCTATCCATATACCTATCCAATTTTACCTTAAATGACACAACTGAACTGGCCTCTACTACTTCTACAGGAAGCTCATTCCACACAGCTATCACTCTCTGAGTAAAGAAATACCCCCTCGTGTTTCCCTTAAACTTTTGCCCCCTAACTCTCAAATCATGTCCTCTCGTTTGAATGGGAGAGCAGACTCAAAGGGCCAAATGGTCTTATCTTAAATTGTTATGTTATTTCTAATTATAAGGTCTTTTAGCCTGGTAAACATTTTTCACACCTTCTACGGTGGCCTTAAATCTCTCTTATAACTCCAAGAGGACATTACAAGGAAATAGGCAGTCCCCCCTAGGACTCCCAAGGACCGATAACAATTAACCAGACATTATTACAATTCTTTAATGGGTACCTTGCATCATTGTTTAGAAATAGCCACAGCCTGCTCCCAAAAAGTAGAATGCAAAAATTGACAGAACCAAAGATCGATATGGAAATTGGCCACAACAACGCAATGGCCAAAGGTAACAGCAAAGTATAACCCTTGGGAAATTCAACTGTGCACTCGCCACTGGTGCTCAAACATTCAGTTATTACTGTTCTCTTATCTTCCTGTCACATAGCCAATTTTTCATTCACATTGCTACAGCTGCCATTTTGTGTGTGCACCATCATTTCTTGCCTAGACCGTGCCTTTTCCAATGCCTGAGCTTCTCACACGTCAGGTAATTGGAACCTTGGCACCCAGTAACTGTGACAGAATGAGGCCTACACACATTGGTTACAATTGCATTTGATATTTCTTCCAGTTAGAAGAACAAAACTCCACGGAAGCGTAACAGTTAGCACAGCGCCATTGCCGCCTGAAGTTCAGAGTTCGGAGTTCAATCCCGACGCTGTCCATGTTGTAAGGAGTTTCTACCTTCACCCTGTGATCATGTGAGTTTCTTCCTGGTGTTCTGCTTTCCTCCCACAGAACAAAGACATATCAGTCGGTAGGTTAATGCTTCTTAGTCCAAAAGTGTCTGTTCTGTGCTATATCTCCAAATAAAATAAAATAAAGTAAAATCTTCAGTGGGTAATTCTTTTCAAAATATTATGCAGAGGGCAAAATAGAACATGGAACATTGAGCAGTCCAGTACAAGAACAGGCCCCGTAACCAAAGATCGTTGTGTGAAATATGGTCCATATTCATGCATCTCAACAACCTCTGAAGTGCCACTATTGGAAATACTTCCACCACTATCCTGGCAGCCCCCTTCAGGACTTAGTACTTTCTGCATAAAATACATGCCTTGTGCATCTTTAAACTTCTCTCACCTTAAGTGCATGCTCATTTGTACTTAGACCATAAGACCATGAGACCATAAGATATAGGAGCAGAATTAGGCCATTCGGCCCATTGAGTCTACTCCATCATTCCATCATGGCCTGATTATTATCCCCCTTATCCTCATTCTCTTGCCTTCTCCCCATAACTGTTCACACTGTGAATATCAAGAACCTATCAGGCTCTGCTTGAAACCACCCTCTGGCTAAAGAAATTCCTTCTTCAATGTTGCCTAAAAAGACATCTTTGTATTTAGAGTTGTGTCTCTGATCCTAGGCTCCTCCACTAAAGAAACCATCCTCTCTGCATTCTCTCTGTCTAGGCTTTTCAAACAGTTTCAATGAGATTTCCCTCCCCCCATTCTTCAAAAAACCCAGTACCTGTCCAGAGCTATCAAACACTGCTCATATGTTAACCCTTTCATTCTGGGAAAAGCTTAGAAACTCCAAGCAAACACAAGCCCTGAGCCATCAAATCTTTTCTTATCTTTTTTCATAAGGCTTTTTTGTGATTTCCCCAGAATTTATTGAGGAACATTATAAGCTGACCACTTACATCAGAATACAGAACTACACAGGGGTACAAGATGACAAGAGGCAAAGATCAAGTGGACAGCTAGAGGCTTTTCCCTAGGGTGGAAATAGTAAATACTGGGGAAGTAATTTTAAGGTGATTGGAGGAAATGATGGGGAGAATGCCAAAGGGAGTTTCTTTCACAGAAAGTGGTGGGTATGTGAAAAACCCTGCCGGGGTGATGGTAGAGGCAGATACATTAGGGACATTTAAGAAACTCTTAGATGGGTACATGGATAAAAGAAAAATAGAGGGAAGGGTTAGATTGACCTTGGAGTAGGTTAGAAGGTTGACACAACCTGGTGGGCTGAAAAGCCTGTCCTGTGTTGTCCAGTTCTATGTCGTATGTTTTATGAACACTTATGTAATTAATGATACTAATTGCAGGCACCTCCGTGGCTAAAATAAAAAAAGTTGTAGGAACATCACAGGTCAGATAATACCTATGGGAAGGTGGAGTGAAGATTTGATGTTTTGGGTTGATACCCTTCACCTGGACTGGCAGAGAAGGTAGAGCATAGGTGAATGAGAAAAACGTGTTGAGAGAAGCAATGAATAGACAAAAGACAATAGACAATAGGTGCAGAAGTAGACCATTCAGCCCCTCGAGCCTGCACCGCCATTTTGAGATCATGGCTGATCATCTACTATCAATACCCGGTTCCTGCCTTGTCCCCATATCCCTTGATTCCCCTATCCATAAGATACCTATCTAGCTCCTTCTTGAAAGCATCCAGAGAATTGGTCTCCACTACCTTCCGAGGCAGTGCATTCCAGATCCCCACAACTCTCTGGGAGAAGAAGTTTTTCCTTAACTCTGTCCTAAATGACCTACCCCTTATTCTCAAACCATGCCCTCTGGTACTGGACTCTCCCAGCATCTGGAATATATTTCCAGCCTCTATCTTGTCCAATCCCTTAATAATCTTATATGTTTCAATCAGATCCCCTCTCAACCTCCTTAATTCCAGCGTGTACAAGCCCAATCTCTCTAACCTCTCTGCGTAAGACAGTCCAGACATCCCAGGAATTAACCTCGTGAATCTACGCTGCACTTCCTCTACAACCGGGATGTCCTTCCTTAACCCTGGAGACCAAAACTGCACACAATACTCCAGATGTGGTCTCTGTACAAATGCAAGAGGATTTCCTTGCTCTTGTAATGTTGTGTAAATACATGGAATTGTGGTCAGGAATGAACACTGAATTGGAAGGCCTGGGAATGGTGCTGGAAGCCACATGAGACAAGTGACATTGGAAAACATCTTTAGGATTTAGGATTTAAAAGCCTTAATATTATTGATCCCACCCATCCATCCAACATCCTCTTTGACTTTCTATCATCAGGCAAGAGACCCTGATGCATAAAAGCAATAACAATCAAGATGAGAAAGAATTTCTTCCCCTTAGCCATTAGACTCGTGGACTCCCTGCCGCATCATATTCAAGGTGTCACTGGTTAACTTGTTCTAGTAGAATATTTAATATTAATGCACTTTAGTTTGTTATTTATGTGTGATTCATCCATAGATTTTACCCTTTCCTTCATAAGTTATCGTGTGTAATATGTGTTATGTGTACTATTGTGCTTTACATCCTGGTTCAGAGAAATATTGTCTCATCTATATACATTATATGGTTATATATGTTATATACATGTATATAGTTAAATGACAATAAACTTGACTTGAAACAAGTGTTGTTGATGGACATTATAAGAGCATATGACATAATAGCAGAATTAGGCCAATTACCAGTCCATTTCATAATGGTTGATTTATTATCCCTTTTAATCCCATTCTCCTGCCTTTTCTCCATAAAATTTGACACCCCGTCTAACCTAGAACACACCACAGCTGTCTGTGATAACAAATTCCACAAATTCACTAGCCTCTGGGTAAAGAAATTCCTCCTTATCTCTTTTCTAAATTGATGTCTTTCTATTCTGAGGCTGTGCCCTTTGGTCCCTCTGGTCTGGACATGTGGCTGAGGCAGTGTGACTGGTAGGGAGTGCCGGTGAAGAGCAGGAGTGCAGCAGAAATCACAAAAGGGGGCACTGAGGGAGGTCTCACACAATTCTCATCAAAGTCAGGTAGAATACTTCATCAAACAGGGCACACTTTGAAGAGAAGTCAAGTGGAGAAGTAAAATGAAGACACAAAAGAGATTGCAGATGCTAGAACCTTGAGAAAAAATTATTGCTGGATGAACTTATTGGGTCAGGCAGCATCTGTGGAGGGATTTCGACAGTTGACATTTGACAATTCATCTGGACTGAAAGATGGAGGAGGGATTGCCAGTATAAAGAGGGGAGCAGAAGGGGTGACAATTGATAGATGGGTCCAGGTGAGGACGTGATAGGCTGATGGCAGAGGGGAGAGTGGGAATAGTGACAGAGGCTGGGAGGTGATGGGAGGAGGCAACAAAGAGCTGTAGATTGTGAAATCTGATGAGAGAGGGAGTTGGAGCATGGGATAAAAGGAGAGATGTGGGGGGGGATAGGAACTGTGGGTGGAGGGGACTCAGTGAGAGTGGTGTCTGAGTGATGGGCAGATAGATGAAGGGAAAGAAACAGGGTGTTGGGGGCCAGGGCAGGGGAAAGGGGTTCCGGTGTCAGAGGAAATGAGTTGATCAAGATGATCAATCAAGTGGTCTAAGAGGAGAGAATATTACCTTGAAAATGGAACATACCATGAAGATACTTTGCTATGGAATAATATAATAGGACAACTAAACAAGTTACATGTAGGGATAAATTAGGAGGAGGACTGAAAATTCTGTATAAACAAAAGTTTCCATGAGACATGAAGAAGAATCCTTGAAACTTGGTTCAACTCAAATTGGCACATAACAAATTGGATATTAGTTTCCGAGCTCTGACAACTTTACTTGTTCTATGTTATATAGATCTGGTCAGCTGGATGGAACTCTTGACAAATAACATTATGAAGAATTTGACCTAATGATTTATGGGGATATGTTACATTAAATCACTCTCTTTTTTGCTGGTTCAATAAAATTCAATTAAAATTCCAAATAAATCATAAACAAAACTCCAATTTAGCATGCCAGAGACTAAAACGTTATTAATCATTTATGCAAAGCAAAGGATTCAAATTTGCATAGCATCTTTCACAGTGTTCCAAGTCATGTTGTCATACAGGCTCTTCGACTCAAGAGTTTGGGCTGACTATCAACCATCTTAATCGGCCAGCGACACCAATACTATCTTTTTCCTCTCATGCCTCCAGTCAGCTACATCACATATATTCCCTCTAAGTTCTCCTGACACCAGCCTACATAAAGGACAATTTACAGCTCCCTGTAAGTGATAGAATGCAGTTAGACAGGATCATGAAGCCTAGACCCAAAGCCCATGAACCGAAAAGGCTACAGAAAATGGTGGATACAGCCCAGCCCATCAGGAGCAAAGCCTTCCCCACTACTGAGCACACTTACAAGGCACACTGCCACAAGAAAGGAGCACCCATCATCAGGGAACCCCCCACCATTCAGGCCATGGTCTCTTCTCACTATTGCCATTGGGCAGGAGGTATGGGAGTGTTAGGTCCTATACTGCCAGCTTCAGGAACAATTATTAGCTTGGAAGCATCAGGCTACTGAACCAGGCTGAGTACCTTCAATCATCCCTACTCTGAACTGATTCTACAACCTACAGACTCCCTTTCCAGGACTCATTAAATGCTTGTTCTCAAATTATTCTTTATTTGCACAGTTTGTCTTCTTTTGCACATTGACTATTTATCAGTCTTCATCTTTGATGTATAGCTTTTCATAAATTCTATGGTATCTATTTTTTTTCCTTTAATGCATACAAGGTAGAATATGGTAAATATATGTACTTTGACAATAAACTTACTTTAAACTTGACAGAATGTGCTTGGCATGAATGCCCTTACTGGTCAGGGGAATGACCACAAGAGTTGCAAAACTATGATGCAAATATACAGAACATTAGTACGACCACACTGTGTTCACTGTGAATACCGTGTGCACTTTTGGTCACCTGAATACAGGAAGGATGTCATTAAGCTGGAATGGGTGAGGAGAAGATTCACAAGGATGTTACTGGAATGGGAGAGTTTGAGATATAAGGAAAGAGTGAATAGGCTTTTCCCTGGACTGTAGGTTAAATGGTCACCCTATGGAGAATTACTGAATCTTGGGCTTCATAAAATGAAAATGGAATTGATGGCTTTATGGCAAAGTTTGCGAATGATACGAAGATTGTGGAGGAGTAGGTAGTGCTGAAGGTGCAATACAATTGCAGTAGAACTTAGAAATATTGGAAGGATGGATAAAAAAGTGGCAGATGGAATGCAGTGTTGGGAAATGTACGACAATGCATTTTGGTAAAAGGAATAATAGTGCAGACTATTATCTAAATGGGAAGAAGGTTCAAACATCAGAAGTAGAGGGGGACTTAGGAGTCCTCGTGCAAGACTCCCAGAAGGTTAATTTACAGGTGGTATCCATGGCAAATAAGGCAAATGCAATGTTGCAATTATTTAAAGAGGATTAGAATATAAAAGCAAGGAGATAATGCTGAGGCTTTGTAAGCACTAGTAAGGCCACACTTGGAGTATTATCAACAGTTTTGGGCCGCATATCTCAGAAAAGATGTGTTGTTATTAGAGAGAGGCCTAAGGAGGTTCACAAGGATGATTCCAGGAAAGAAGGGGTTAACATATGAGGAGCAATTGGCAGCTTTGGGCCTGTACTCACTGGAATTTAAAAGAAAGCAGGAAGATCTCACTGAAACCTACCGAATGTTGAAAGGAGTAGATAGGGTGGACGTGGAGAGGATACTTCCTACGGTGGGAGCATCCAGATCTAGAGGGCACAGCCTCAAAATTTAAGGGTGACATTTTAGAACAGAGGTAAGGAGGAATTTTTTTTAGCCAGGGAGTAGTGAATCTGTGGAATGCTCTGCCACAGACTGAGGTGGAGGCTGTCTATTTAAGTTGGAAACTGATCGTTTCCTGATTAGTCAGGACATCATAGGATATGGTGAGAGGGCAGGTGTATGGGATTGAGTGGATCAGCCATGACGGAATGGCAGAGCAGATTCAATGGGCTGAATGGCCTAATTCTGCTCCTATGTCTCATGGTCTTATAGATAAGAGGAACAGCTAGAATCTTCTTCCCAAGGTAGGAGCATCTGAAACTAGAGGGCTGGTGGGAGGGGGGAAGGATTTGGAAGGGAACCGGAGGGGAAACTCTTTCATACAGAGGGCTGTGGGTATATAAAGTGAGCTGCCAGAGGAAGTGGTAGAGGTGTGTTTAACAAAAATGTTAAAAGGACATTTGGACAGATCATAGGTAGGAAATGTTTAGAGAGTTGCGAACCAAATCGGACTAGATTAGGTGGCTCCCTTGGTCAGTAGGTAATCCGGGTGAGGGGGGGGGGGGGGAGGTAGGAGGATGGCAGAAAGGGAATGATGTGAGAAGCTACGAGCAAGGGTTGAAGAAGAAGGAATCTGATAGGAGAGTACTGTAGACCATGGAATAAAGGGAGGGAGGTGGAGAACCAGAGGGAGGTGATGGACAAGCCATGAGGACAAGGGATAGAAAGACAAGGGGTAAAAGGGACTCTGAAGTAACAGAAAAAATAGGAGGGAGAGGAATAAGGGTCTGAAGCTTCGACCGTTCATTCTGTAGATGACGACCGACCTTTTAAAGATGAGCTTTATTTGTCAAATGTATATCAAACCATACAGTGAAATTCATTGTTTGCAACTAATCAGCACGGATTGTGCTGGGCAGCCCAGAAGTGTTGTCACATTTCCAGTGCCAACATAACGTACACACATCTTTGGACTGTGGGAGGAAACTGGAGCACCTGGAGGAAACCCAAACACTCATAGGGAGAATGTACAAATTCCTTACAGGCAGTGGCGGGAATTGAGCACTGATCTTACTGCTGGCACTGTAAAGTGTTGTGCTAGCCGCTATGTGACCTGCTAAGTTCCTCCAGCATTTTTTTCTGCGTGCTCAAGATTTCCAGCACATGCAGAATGTCTTGTGTCTCCAGCAGGCTGTGGGATATAGGATGGAGCCAGTTCACCCAGTCAGAGGGAGATATATGAATTTCACACAGACTGCACCAGAGGTCAGGGTTTGAGGTTGAACCCTGAAGACTGGAACTGCGAGGAGGCAGCTCCAATACCGTGCACTATGCCAGAGAGTATCTGAAATCAATAAAATACTTTTGGCCTGTTGAGATCAAGCCAATTCACACTGTTACAGAGCACTATGAAACAGAGAAGGCAAGTGTTTTTCAGTACTGTTGGCAGAGGAATTATCATTGCCCAGAAAACTAGGAAAATAAGTCATCCATAATCTTATTCAAAATAACGTCATCCATCCTGGATGCAATCATTTGCAAGAAGACACCTCATAGAAGTACTTAGGACTAAGAGAGGCAAAGATAAGACTTTTTGTTCTCATTTTTTTCTTTACCCTTCCCCCTTCCCTCCTCTTCTATTCCCCACTCTGGCCTCCTGCCTCTTCAACTCACCTACCTATCACCTCCCCCTACTGCCTCTCATTCTTCCCTTTCTTCCATGGTTCACTCTCCTCCTATCAGTTTGCTTTCTCCCCAGCTTTTTACCATTCCCACCCATCTGACTTCACTTATCACCTTCTAGCAGTCCGCTTTCCTCTCCCCTCCCCCACCTTTTTATTCTGGCATCCTCCCCCTTCCTTTTCAGTCCTGATGAAGGGTCTCAGCCTGAGACATCAACTGTTTAATCAATTTCATTGATGCTACCTGACCTGCTGAGTTTCGCCAGCATTTTGTGTGTGTGTTGCTCTGGATTTCTAGCAACTGCATAATCTCTTGTGTTTTTTAAACATAAAATGGATAATCCAAGTCTTTTTCCCATAGTAGGGTCATTGTAAACAGGAGTATGACTTTAAGGTGATAGGAAGGAGTTTTAAAGGAGGTGTGATGGGTGAGTTATTAAACAGAGACTGGTTGCTATCTGGAATGCACTGCCAGAAGGGGTGGTAGAATCAGATACAGTCTGCATCAGAATCAGAATCAGAATTAGTTGTACTATTAATGGCATGTGTTGTGAAATTTGTTATTATTCAACCTCAGTACTTTGAGTACATTGTAAAACATAATAATAAAACTATAAATTAAAGTATATATGTATACACACTTCTTACTGTAATTTATAGTTTTTTCTCTTCTTGCACTACTTATTTAATTCAATAAATGTGAGTATGTGTGTGTGTATATAATACACACACACGCACACACGCAGGAAGGTGATAGGTGGTCAGGTGGGTTCCTCTGGGTTATATATACTGCACACATACACACACAAAGATAAATTAAACAGATATTGCTAAAAAAGAAAAAAAAGTGTATTGAGATTGTGTTAACAGGTTCAATGTCCTTTCAGGAATCTGATTGCAGAAAGGAAGAAGCTATTCATGAAACATTGAGAGTGTGCCTTCATGCTTCTGTCCCTCCTCTCTGATAGTAACATTGAGGAGAGGGCGTGTTCTTGGTGATGGGGGTCCTTGATGATGGATGCCACCTTTTTGAAGCACCCCTCCTTGAAGATGCCTTGAATGCTGGGGAGGCTAGAGCCCATGATGGATCATTATGGTTTAGAGGCATTTAGACAAACTATAGAATGCTAGACAAAGGTATAAAAGAATACATTTTAATACAGGGAACTGGGTCCAACAGGGATGATGCTGTGGTAAGCATGGACTATTTAGGATAAAAGCTGCATCACTATATGAATCTAAGCAGGATAAATATAATTGGGTGCCACAGTAGAATATCAGTTAGCATGATGCTGTTACAGTTTGGAATTTTGGTGACCAATTTCAACATTATTTGTAATGTTGTAATAACCTTCCAAAAAGCAACACAAACAAAATGCTGGAGGAACTCAGCAGGTCAGGCAACATCTATGGAAAAGGGCTGAGATGCTTCTTCAGGTCTCAGAAGGAAAGGGACAGATGTCAGAATAAAAAGACAGTGGGGGGGGGGAAGGAGAAAGAGGCTAGCTGGAAGGTGATAGGTGAAGCCAGGTGGGTTCCTCCCTGTGCGTTTCCACCTGGTGTTCTAGTTTCCTCCCACAGATCAAAGACGTATCAGTTAGTAGGTTAATTGGTCATTATAATTTGCCCTGTAATTATGGTAGGGTTAAGTGGGTGGCTTGCTGAGTGGTGCATCTTGTTGGGCTGGAGATACCTATTCCATGCTGTATCTCTAACAAAAATATGGGCAGAATGGACAGCATGGCGCATTGGGTGAAGTACCGCTTTCTGTGGTGTCTGACTCTATAACTCGGTGACTGCTGATGGACCTTCACCTTGTCAAAGGTGCTTAAATCTTGGACTGGAATTCTCAGCAAGCCTGTCTGCATCTGTGGGAATAAAGCAAAAATCAGCTTTTCAACTCAATGCCCCTTTGTCAGAGCTAAAAGGGAGATGAAAGATGCTTATGAAGCTCCAGGGAGGGCATCATAGGGTGAAAGTGGGCTGACCACAGCAATAAGCTCTTCATAAGCGCATTTGATCTTCTCATTGCTACCGTCAGGGAGGAGGTACAGGACACTGAAGACGCGCACTCAGTGTTTTAGAAATAGCTTCTTCCCCTACGCTATCAGATTTCTGGATGGACAATAAACCCATGTGAACTACCTTACTATTTTTCCTCTCTTTTTGCACTACTTATTTAATTAAAAAGATATATATAAATTCTTAATGTAATCTATAGTGTTTTTATTAATATGTATTGCAAAGTACTGCTGCTGCAAAACAACACATTTTATAATGTACGCCAATGACGTTAAACCTGATTCTGATGAATGACTCTGAGCTTGCATTCGCTGGAGCTTTGAAGAATGAGGGTACATCACATTGATTATTAAAAGGACTAGATGGAGCTACTATGGAGAGGATGACCAGACAGCATTGTGTGATTATATGACCATAGGTTTAGGAGCAGAGTTACACCATTTGGCCCATTGAGTCTGCACCACCATTTCACCATAGCTGATCTATTTTCCCTCTGAAACCCTATTCTCCTGCCTTTTCCCCATAACCTATCACACCCTGACTAATCAAGAACTTATCAACCTTCACCTTAAATGCAACCAATGACCTGGCCTCCACAGTTGCTTGTGACAACAAATTCCACAGATTCAACACCCTCTGGCTAAAGAAATTCCACCTCATCTCCATTATAAATGGACATCCCTCTATTCTGAAGATGTCCCCTCTTGTCCCAGACTTCCACAAAATAGGAAACAACCTCTGAACATCTATTCTATCCACACCTTTCAACATTCAATACGTTACAATGAGATCCCCCTTCGTTCTTCTAAACTCCAGTGAATGCAGGCTCAAGAGTTCGATACCTCCAATCTGAGAGTGATCCCATCATGACAGTAGAGGAGGCCATGGACTGACATGTTGGAATGGGAATTAAAAATGAGCCAGACTGTCTTTGGGTTGGAGGCCTCTCTCTCTGTTTGAGTGGTCGGGTGGGAGTTTGGAAAAGAGGCTCATTTTGCGGTTGTCTTACTTTGTTTTGTGGTCGTCATTGCTGCTGAACATTGCATGTTGCATGTATACTATACACAGTAATCCAAGTGTGGCCTCACCCATGTGTTACACAACTGCAACATACACTCATTAGGTCCCTCATACACCTAATGAAGTGGCCACCGAGTGTATGTTCATGGTGTCCTGCTGTTGCAGCCCATCCACTTCAAGGTTCAATGTCTTGTGCATTCAGAGATGCTTCTGCACACCAGTCTTATATCATGTGGTTACTTCATTTACTGTTGCCTTCCTGACAGCTTGAATCCATCTGACCATTCTCCACTGACCTATCTCATTAACGAGGTGTTTTGCCCACAGAACTGTCACTGGATGTTTTTTTGGGTTTTTTTTTTGCACCATTCTCCGCAAACTCTAGAGACCATTGTGCATGAAAATCCCAGGAGATTAGTAGTTTCTGAAGTACTCGGAAACCAGCCCCCCCCCCACCCCCGGTTTGGCACCAACAATTATTCCACAATCAAGGTCACTTAGATCGCATTTCTTCCCCATTCTCATGTTGGGCTGAACAAAAGCTGAAGCTTTTAACCATGTCTGCATGTATTGAATTGTTGCCACGTGATGCTGATCAGATATTTGCTTATCTTCCCCCCGACTGTGAACACCGATTCTCCACGGGTGTGTACTGAGCCCACTTCTCTGCACCTTCTTCACCCATGACTGCACTTCTGCTCACACTACAAACTCAGTCGTCAAATTTGCAGATGGCACAAGTGTGGTTGGCCTAATCACAAACAGTAACAAATCTGCATGTAGAGAGGAGGTGCTGAAACTGCCTGGTTGGTGCAGAAACCACAACCTATCACTCAACATCAAGAAGACAAAAGAAATAATAATTGATTTCAGGAAGGCAAAAGATTGCAAATAAACCCCACTATTCACAAATGGTGAGGTAGTGGAAATCGTCTCCAGTTTCATGATTTGGGATGAATATCACTGAGAAGTTTTCTTGGTCTGTTAACACAACCTCAGTAGTAGGAAAGGCACAACAGCAATGATACTACATTAGCTATTTAAGGAGAGCTAAGCTGCCTGAAAAATTGCTGGCCAATTTTTTTTTAAATCTATGTGCGAAAGAGACTATACTGACATATGGAATGACAGTGTGGTACTCAAGCTGCAGCAAGACACCCATCACAAAGCACTCCACCACACACACAACATGCTGGAGGAACTCAGCAGGTCAGGCAGCATCTATGGAAAAGAGTAAACAGTCAAAGGTTCAGGCTGAGACCCTTCTTCAGCCCTGATGAAGACTCTCGGCCTGAAACCTTGACTATACTCTTTTCCATAGATGCTGCCTGGCCTGCTGAGTTCTTCCAGAATTCTGTGTGTGTTGCTTAAATTTCCAGTATTTGCAGGTTTTGACATGTCACAGACCACTCCAACAGGTGATTAGGATAGCTCTGCATGTTATCAGGGCATGGAGGCAATCTACAACTCTCGATGCTCATAACATCAATAAAGACGCATCCCATACTGGACACTGTCTGTTCAATCTCCTGCCATCTGGGTGGAGATACAGAAACATCTTAGCCAAGACAGCAAGACTGAAAAACGGCTTTCTCCCGAGGGTTATTCTGCAGCTGAATAATGCTACACACCAGTTTGCCAATGGCTTTGAGTGTCATGGACTACCGAAGTCACTTGTTGCATGTAAATATGGAGATTTTTTTTTGTAACTAAGCCAAATGTAAATAACTGTTTTGCATGGACTGGAGTAGTATTGTAATCTCTTGTCAACAGAGTTCTGTTCTGTTAATGGGCAGGTGTACCTAATAAAGTGGCCAGCTGAATATAATATCTCAACATAATATCTATGTTCAACTCTTACTCTCTCATACTCAGAGACCGCAGGAGGTCAAGAGCTAGAAGAGACTGCAGAGAAAGGAGTGACCATAGGCAGATTTAAAATCCTAATTGGAGAAAGTACAATTGGACCATGGATCAAGCCAGGGCACACAGAAATTATTATCATTTGTTAGTTAAATGAAAGTTTTCAGGCCAGTTCATTCCAGTGACTTGCACTTTTACATATTTTTCCAATTAAGTCTTTTGCTTCCAGTGATACATCTTTTTTATATAAAAGTATTATGGAAATGTTATGTCAGAGCAAATCTAATGAAAGCATCCTTCTTGTTTTCCCATGGAGAAGTTGCTCCCAGGAATGTTTAATGGGATATGGTCAGAGAAACAAAGGAAATCAAAGTCACAGCTGGATTCAATTCCTGCTCAAGTCAGAGTCGAGAGTTTCGTCCCACCACCTCAGAACCGCATCCACGACTAATAAGCCGCAACAGTTTTCAGAGAGGTAATTAAATCCAACATTTAATTCATGGAAGCTGTGACGAAGCTCCTGAAAATTTTCAAGAATGTTGCTGCATGACCTTTGACAAAAGAACAAAAGATTGATTTTCTTATGGTTCACACACACGAGGATATCCAAGTGCACTTCTTGCTAATGAAGTACTTGAAGTGCACTCAGATTCAAATTTATTTATTACACGTATATCAAAACATAGTGAAATGTGTTGCTTGCAATAAAAACCAACACAACATAAGCATGTGTGGGAGTGGGGGCAGCCCGCAAGTATCACCACATGTTCAAGCCCCAACATACAGCAGTATAATGAAAACCTCATTGGAGTGGATATGGGGAGGATGGTTCCTATGGTGGGGGAGTCTCAGAATTAGACCATAAGACAGGAGGAGTAGAATTAGGCCATTTGGCCAACTGAGTCTACTACATCATTCAATCATAGCTGATCCTTTTCTCCCCTCCACAACCCCATATCCTGGCCTTCTCCCTGTAACCTTTGATGCCATGTCCAATCAAGAACCTATCAAGCCTTAAGTACACCCAATAACCTGGCATCCACAGATGCCCGTGGTAAGAATTTCCTCAAATTCATCACCCTCTGGCTAATGAAATTTCAGCCCATGTCTGTTTTAAATAGATGCCCCTCTATCCTGAGGTTGTGTCCTCTTTTCATAGACTCCTCCACCATGGAAAACATCCTTTCCACATCTACTCTGTCTAGGCCTTTCAACATTCAAAAGGTTTCAATGTGATCCCCCTTAATTCTAAATTCCAGAGAGTACAGATCCAGAGCCATCAAGCGTTCAGCGTATAACCCTTTCATTCTGAGAAACATCCTTGTGAACCTCACCAATGCCAGCACATCTTTTTGTGAATGAGGAGCCCAAAACTGTTCACAATACTCAAGGTGAGGCCTCACCAGTGCCTTATAAAGCCTCAGCCTAATATCTAATGGTGCATTTGCCTTCCTCACCACTGACACTACCTGCAAGTTAACCTTTAGGGTGCTCTGCACAAGGACTCCCAAGTCCCTTTACTTCTCAGATTTTTGGATTTTCTTCCCATTTAGAAAATAGACTGTATATTTATTTCTACTGCCAAAGTGCATGGCCATGTATTTTTCAGCATTGTATTTTATTTGTCACTTTCTTGCCCATTCTCCTAATCTGTCTAAATCCTTCAGAAGCCTACTTGTTTCCTCAACACTACCTGGCCCTCCACCAATCTTTGTATCATCTGCAAATGTGGCTTTGTTGCCATCTATTCCACCATCTAAGCCATTGATATACAGTATAAAAAGAAACAGTCCCAACACCAACTCCTGTGGAAAACCACTAGTCACTGGCAGCCAATCAGAAAAGGATCCTTTTATTCACACTCACTGCCTCCTACCAATCAGCCAATGCTCTAACCGTGTTAGTGACTTTCCTGTAATACCATGGGCTCTTAATTTAGTAAGCAGCCTCATGTGTGGCATCTTGTTAAAGGCCTCCTGAAAGTCCAAATATACAACATCCACTACATCTCCTTTATCTATCGTACTTGGAATATCTTCAAAAAATTCCAACAGTGTTATCAGGCAAGATTTTCCCTGAAGGAATAGAGGGGCATCCCTTTAGCTTGGAGATGAGGAGAAATTTCTTTAGCCCATGAGTGGTGAACCTGTGGTATTTGTTTCCACAAGTGCCTGTAGAGGTCAAGTCATTGGGCATATTTAACAGAGAGGTTGATGGATTCTTGATTAGTCAGGGCATGAAGGGATACGAGGAGAAGGCAGGAGACTGAGACTGGGGTCACCTGACTACTAAACAAACTGCCCAGAAGAAGGCAATGGCAAACCACTTCTGTAGAAAAATTTGCCAGGGAAAATCATGGTCATAGACCATGAGACTTATGAGGGCCAGAGCCGTCTCTACTTCCTGAGGAGACTGAGGTCCTTTAACATCTGCCGGACAAAGCTGAGGATGTTCTACGAGGTTGTGGTGGCCAGTGCTATCATGTTTGCTGTTGTGTGCTGGGGCAGCAGGCTGAGGGTAGCAGACACCAACAGAATCAACAAACTCATTCGTAAGGCCAGTGATGTTGTGGGGGTGGAACTGGATTCTCTGACGGTGGTGTCTGAAAAGAGGATGCTGTCCAAGTTGCATGCCATCTTGGACAATGACTCCCATCCACTCTGTAATGTACTGGTTAGGCACAGGAGTACATTCAGCCAGAGACTCATTCCACCGAGATGCAACACTGAGCGTCATAGGAAGTCATTCCTGCCTGTGGCCATCAATCTTTACAACTCCTCCCTCAGAGTGTCAGACACCCTGAGCCAATAGTCTGGTCCTGGACTTATTTCCACTTGGCATGATTAACATTATTATTTAATTATTTATGGTTTTATATTGCTATATTTCTTCACTATTCTTGGTTGGTGTGGCTGTAACGAAACCCAATTTTCCCCCGAGATTAATAAAGTATGTCTGTCTGTCTGTTTGATCGCCTACATCAGATAACATGGCACATAACATGGCACTGCACACATGATGATGATAATGATGAAGAATCCACCTTTCCCCCTTCTCCAGTCAGAAAAATGGTCCTGCCATAGTCATACGTGAAGGCCTGGAGCTGGACTTGGTCATCAGTTGCATGTTACGGGATATATTTAATAGATTGACATCCATTAGTCTCACAAGACCATGGATTTGCGCCTTGGAAGGTTTCCAGAGCGCAGGCCTGGGGAGGGTTGTATGGGAGACCAGCAGTTACCCGTGCTGCAAGTCTCCCCTCTCCACGCCACCGATGTTGTCCAAGGGAAGGGTAAGGGCTGAATCAGCTTGTCACCAGTGTCATCACAGAGCAATGTGTGGTTAAGTGCCTTGCTCAAGGACACAACACGTTGCCTTAGCTGAGGCTTGAACTAGCGACCTTCAGATCACTAGACCAACGCCTTAACCACTTGGCCACCCACCAACACGTGTTTAATAGATAGTGGGTGCTTATCCCCACTATTCCTCCCCACCCACCCCAACCCCAGCTATGACAGCATTAAGGAACTTGTGCCTACCTAGCTTCATTTTATGAAGATAGATAAACTATATTATGTATTTATTGTGCTCTTTATCTTATATTTTTTCATGCTGCATCTGATCTGGAGTACAAGTAATTTTGTTCTCCTTTACACTTGAGTACTGGAAATTACTCTAAACTGTCCTGAATCTTGATGCAATAGGTTAGGTCAACTCTACAACTTTACTGATGCTCCTTAATCACCACTGTATCTCAATCCAGGAATTCCACACCCAATAGTACAGTGACAGCATCTTCTCCAGCCAGCCTGCAGTAGTTCAGAATGGCTGCTCACCACCAACTCCACCTTTAGGGATGGACCAAAAGTGCTGAAACTCTGCTGTGGATGGTCCCAAGTCCTGCTGTGAAAGGAGGAGGTTTGGGCATGGGGCTAGTATTCCCATCCTGAAAAACCCCAGAGCTACAGAAACACCAACAGAAGCTCTGGAACAGAGGACTCTGGTGAACTACTGTTGGCTGCATCTGCCTCAGTAAGGGTGATGTCAGTAATAAGTGGTGAACTTAACAGATCCCATAAACAAGCTAAAGGTAATGAGAGAGGAGTTCCCTCAACCTCCAAGGTCCGCTGTATCTGTAGAGTTATGGAGTCATACAGTACTATACAAGAGTCTTAGGCACATATATATATAACATAGGTACCCAAGACATTTGCACTGTATTGTAGTAATTTTATGTATTGCACTGTATTATTGTCACAAAAACTAAAATTCATGACATATGTGAGTGATAATAAACCTGATTCTGATATGGGTTTCTATTGTGGACTGAGAGTGGAAAGGGGGCAGGGAGAGGGGAATAATAATTGGGAAAGGGGAGGGAGTGGGAAGCAACAGAGAGACATTCTGTAATGGTCTATAAACCAGTTGATGAGAATCAAATGACCTTGTATGGGTGTGTCTGCACCCATGCCACCCCTCATCCCCTGGCACTGCTTCTCTGCTACCTGTCCCACACACTACCCCAGTACTCCACCCTCACCATTCCCCACATCGTTTGGTACCACCAGATTTACAAACTCGCTCTTTGCTCCATGTTGACAAATACAGTGCCGTGCAAAAGTCTTAGGCACCTTAGCTATTTATACTGCATATGCCCAAGGTACTGTATATATTTATCCAGCTGTCTGTCTACCTAACTATTTTTATTATAACTTCTGGTAAGTTTTTATGCCTGCACTGTATTGCTGCTACAAAAAAAACATCACGACTTATGCCAGTGACAATAAACTTGATTCTGATTCAGATTCTGAAGTAGTGGGGTAGTTAGTTACACTTCAGTATCCTGAGGAGATCTTATGCGGCAATTGGTGTGTTTCTTTTCAATATTCATTGCAAAGATACAGCAGGAGATTAAATGCCAAACATAATATTCTATTGTGAAACATGCACATTATTTCTATAGATTTTCTTGCTACATTCCACATATTTGAGATAAATTCTAGTTACAGAGAGAAAAAATTCAAAAGTCATAAATTTTATTTTAATAAGCTTTCAAAAACAATTTTGAGTGGTTAGAGGTGAAACTTCAGTTGGTAAGTTTTGCAAGTGATTTTGTTTTTTCCATTTATCTACAGAAAGTGGAAGCTGTCGGATCGATCATACTTTCACTTTGCCCTCCCCACAACTTTTGGCTTGCTGGGTCTTTTCTGCAGGCAGTTACAGGTATGTTATCTGCCTTCTCAGGTCTGGAGTTTCCTCTGGGCCAGACAGGGGAAAACCAGCCAAATACAACTCAAAGTGAGTCCTTGTCATGTGCACAACTATGGAGGTGTACAGGAACAATCAAATAATTACCAGACACACACACACACACACACACACACAACACAGAGCAAAAATTATAAATCATTTATACAAGACACTGAAGACAGGAAACAGAACATGCAAAATTATGCCATCAGAGACAAATCTATGGTGGTACAAGTTGTGTCCTATGGCGTTCTCTTGGTTCTGTTCTAGTTGTGCATTGGACGGATTTTCACCAATCCATTACATACATACATTCAGTGGCCTCTTTATGAGGTACTTCTGTATACCTGCTTGTTAAAGAAAATACCAGAATCAAAATAAGGTTTAAGATGTAGAGAAGTTTATATTTATACAGCAATATTTGAGTGTTTCAAGGTAGGACAGGAGGATGATTACAGGGCCATGGTGAAGGACATTGTCAAATGGTGCAAGCTGACTCATGTACAACTCAACTTCAGTAAGACAAGGGAGATGTTGATGAACTGTAGGAAGACTAAACTTGCACTGTTCCCTGTTACCGTTGGTGGTGAGCACCTACAACACCTGGGGGTGCACCTGGATGAGAGACTTGAGTGGAGCACTAATACAGTGGCTGTGTACAAGAAGGGCCAAAGTCACCTCTACTTCCTGAGGAGACTAAGGTCCTTTGGAGTATGCAGGCCTCTCCTTCACATGTTCTACCAGTTAGTTGTCACCAGTATAATCTTCTATTCAGTGTTGTGCTGGGACAATGTCATCAACCCAGGTGATGCCAACAGGTTCAATAAAATCATTAGAAAGGCTGGCTCTGTAATAGGAGTCTAGTTGGGCACATTGGAGGCTGTGGTAGAACAAAGGACCCTATGGAAAATCCTGGCAATTCTGGACAATATTTCTCATCCTCTGTTTGCCACCTTGGTTGAACAGAGAAGCAGACTTAGTAATAGACCAAGTCAACAAGAGCACTATATGATGTCATTCTCTACCCTCAGCCATTATGCTCCACAATGAGTCAACCTATTGCCAAGGAAGTGATGATCCCCTCCTATTAGACTATTTGTGGTAACATTTTTGTTCTTTATTACTTCTAATATTTGTATATCTTGGCATTTATAATGCTACTGTGGTACTGTAATTTCCTTTGGGGTCAATAAACTCTATCTACCTATCTATTTATCTAATAACAATTTTCTAATTATCTAATCAATGTGGCAGCAACTCAATGCATGAAAGCATGCAGACATGGTCAAGAGGTTTGGTTGTTGTTCAGACCAAATAGCAGAATGGGGAAGAAATGTGATCCAAGTGACTTTGACTGTAGAATGATTGTTGGTGCCTGGCAGTGTGGGTTCAGCATTTCAGTATTTTCTGGGGTTTTCATGCACAGTCTCTGGAGTTTACAGAGAATGGTGCCAAAAACAGTGAGCAGCAGTTCTGTGGATGACAGTAGCTTGTTAATGACAGAAGTCAGAGGAGAATGGTCAAACTGCTTCAAGCTGACAAGAAGGTGACAGTAACTCAAAAAACCATGCATTACAACAGTGGTGTGCAGAAGGGCACCTCTGAATGTACAAAACATCAAACCTTGAAGTGACACACACAAAATGCTGGTGGAACGCAGCAGGTCAGGCAGCATCTATAGGAAGAAGTACAGTCGACATTTTGGGCAGGGACCCTTCATCATGACTAACTGAAAAAAGAGACAGTAAGAGATTTGAAAGTGGGAGGGGGAGGGGGAAATCTGAAACGATAGGAGAAGACAGGAGGGGGAGGGATGATGCTAAGAGCTGGAAAGTTGATTGGCAAAAGGGATACACAGCTAGAGAAGGGAGAGGATCACGGGAGGGGAGGCCTAGGGAGAAAGAAAGGGCGAGGGGAGCACCAGAGAGAGATGGACAGCAGGCAAGGAGTGATTGTGAGAGGGACAGAGGGAGAAAAAAAGAGGGGAAAGGGAAATAAATAAATAGATAGATAGATAGATAAATAAATGAATGAATGATGGGGTAAGAAGGGGAGGAGGAGCATTAATGGAAGTTAAAGAAATCAATGTTCATGCCATTAGGTTGGAGGCTACGCAGTTGGAATATAAGGTGTTGTTCCTCCAACCTGAGTGTGGCTTCATCTTGACAGTAGAGGAGGCCATGGATAGACATGTCAGAATAAGAATGGGACGTGGAATTAAAATGTGTGGCCACTGGTTTCTCCGCTTTCTCTGGCAGACAGAGCATAGGTGTTCTGTGAAATGGTCTCCCAGTCTGCGCCGGGTCTCACCAATATATAAAAGGCCACACCGGGAGCACCGGACGCAGTATACCACACCAGCTGACTCACAGGTGAAGTGTCACCTCACCTGGAAGGACTGCCTGGGGCCCTGAATGGTGGTGAGGAAGGAAGTGTAAGGGCAGGTGTAGCACTTGTTCCACTTACAAAGATAAGTGCCAGGAGGGAGATCGGTGGGAAGGGATGGGGGAGAAAACGAATGGACAAGGGAGTCGCATAGGGAGCGATCCCTGCGGAAAGCGGGGGGGGGGGGGGGGGGGTGGGTGGAGAGATAGACCATAAGACAAAGGAGCAGAAATCGACCATTCGGCCCATCAAGTCTGCTCCACCATTTTATCACACCAAGATGTGCTTGGTGGTGGGATCCCATTGGAGGTGGCAGAAGTTACAGAGAATTATATGTTGGACTCGGAGGCTGGTGTGGTGGTAGGTGAGGACAAGGGGAACCCAATCCCCAGTGGGGTGGCAGGAGGATGGGGTGAGAGCAGATGTGCGTGAAATGGGAGAGATGCGTTTGACAGCAGAGTTGATGGTGGAAGAAGGGAAGTCCTTTTTTTAAAAAAAGGAAGACATCCCCTTTGTTCTGGAATGAAAAGCCTCATCCTGAGAGCAGATGCGGCGGAGACGGAGGAATTGTGAGAAGGGGATAGCATTTTTGCAAGAGTCAGGGTGGGAAGAGGAATAGTCCAGGAAGCTGTGAGAGTCCATAGGCTTATAGTAGACATCAGTAGATAAGCAGTCTCTGGAGACAGAGACAGAAAGATCAAGAAAGGGGAGGGAGGTGTCGGAAATGGACCAGGTAAATTTGAGGACAGGTTGAAAGTTGGAGGTAAAGTTAATGAAGTCATAGAGCTCAGCATGCGTGCAGGAGGCAGCGCCAATGCAGTCGTCGATGTAGCGAAGGAAAGGAGGGGGACGGATACCCGTATAGACTTGGAACATGGACTGTTCCACAAAGCCAACAAAAAGGCAGGCATAAGGGAGGCATATCCGAAAGGCTTCTACAGTTATATTAAAAGCAAGAGGATAGTGAGGGATAAAATTGGTCCCTTAGAGAATCAGGGTGGTCAGCTATGTGTGGAGCCGAGGGAGATGGGAGAGATTTTGAACGATTTCTTCTCTTCGGTATTCACTAAGGAGAAGGATATTGAATGGTGTAAGGTGTGGGAAACAAGTAAGGAAGTTATGGAACCTATGACAATTAAAGAGGTGGAAGTACTGGCGCTTTTAAGAAATTTAAAAGTGGATAAATCTCCGGGTCCTGACCAGATATTCCCCAGGACCTTGAGGGAAGTTTGTGTAGAGATAGCAGGAGCTCTGACGGAGATCTTTCAGATGTCATTAGAAACGGGGATTGTGCCGGAGGATTGGCGTATTGCTCATGTGGTTCCATTGTTTAAAAAGGGTTCTAGAAGTAAGCCTGGCAATTATAGACCTGTCAGTTTGACATCAGTGGTGGGTAAATTAATGGAAAGTATTCTTAGAGATAGTATTTATAATTATCTGGATAGACAGGATCTGATTAGGAGTAGCCAGCATGGATTTGTGCGGGGAAGGTCATGTTTGACAAACCTTATTGAATTTTTTGAAGTAGTTACGAGGAATGTTGACGAGGGTAAGGCAGTGGATGTAGTCTATATGGACTTCAGCAAGGCCTTTGACAAAGTTCCACATGGAAGGTTAGTTAAGAAGGTTCAGTCGTTAGGTATTAATGCTGGAGTAATAAAATGGATTCAACAGTGGCTAGATGGGAGATGCCAGAGAGTAGTGGTGGATAATTGTTTATCGGGATGGAGGCCGGTGACTAGCGGGGTGCCTCAGGGATCTGTTTTGGGCCCAATGTTGTTTGTAATATACATAAATGATCTGGATGATGGGGTGGTAAATTGGATTAGTAAGTATGCTGATGATACTAAGGTAGGAGCTGTTGTGGATAATGAGGTGGGTTTTCAAAGCTTGCAGGGAGATTTATGCCGGTTAGAAGAATGGGCTGAACATTGGCAGATGGAGTTTAATGCTGAGAAGTGTGAGGTTCTACATTTTGGCAGGAATAATCCAAATAGAACATACAGGGTAAATGGTAGGGCATTGAGGAATGCAGTGGAACAGAGAGATCTAGGAATAACAGTGCATAGTTCCCTGAAGGTGGAGTCTCATGTAGATAGGGTGGTGAAGAAGGCTTTTGGAACGCTGGCCTTTATAAATCAGAGCATTGAGTACAGAAGTTGGGATGTAATGTTAAAATTGTACAAGGCATTGGTAAGGCCAAATTTGGAATATTGTGTACAGTTCTGGTCACCGAATTATAGGAAAGATATCAATAAATTAGAGAGAGTGCAGAGACGATTTACTAGGATGTTACCTGGGTTTCAGCACTTAAGTTACAGAGAAAGGTTGAACAAGTTAGGTCTCTATTCATTGGAGCGTAGAAGGTTGAGGGGGGATTTGATCGAGGTATTTAAAATGTTGAGAGGGATAGATAGAGTTGACGTGAATAGGCTGTTTCCATTGAGAGTAGGGGAGATTCAAACGAGAGGACATGATTTGAGAGTTAGGGGGCAAAAGTTTAAGGGAAACATGAGGGGGTATTTCTTTACTCAGAGAGTGATAGCTGTGTGGAATGAGCTTCCTGTAGAAGTAGTAGAGGCCAGTTCAGTTGTGTCATTTAAGATAAAATTGGATAGGTATATGGACAGGAAAGGAGTGGAGGGTTATGGGCTGAGTGCGGGTAGGTGAGACTAGGTGAGATTAAGAGTTCGGCACGGACTAGGAGGCCAGAATGGCCTGTTTCCATGCTGTGATTGTTATATGGTTATAGCTGGGACCCATACAGGTGCCCATGGCTACACCTTTGGTTTGCAGGAAGTGGGAGGAGCCAAAGGAGAAATTACTGAGAGTTAGAACTAATTCTGCTAGACGAAGGAGAGTGGTGGTAGAGGGGAATTGGTTAGGTCTGGAATCCAAAAAGAAATGGAGAGCTTTGAGACCTTCCTGGTGGGGGATGGAGGTATATAGGGACTGGGTGTCCATGGTGAAAATAAGGCGGTGGGGCCAGGGAACTTAAAGTCATTGAAAAAATTCAAAGCATGAGAAGTGTCATGAACATAGTTGGGAAGGGATTGAACAAGGATGGATAAGACAGTGTCAAGGTATGCATAAATGAGTTTGGTGGGGCAGGAGCAAGCGGAGACAATGGGTCTACCTGGATAGGCATGCTTGTGTATGTTGGGTAGGAGGTAGAAATGGGAAGTGCGGGGTGTGGGAATTATGAGGTTGGTGGCAGTGAATGGGAAATCCCTAGAGCTAATAAGGTTGGTGATGGTGTGAGAAACAATGGCCTGGTGCTCCTTAGTGGGGTCATGATCAAGGGGTAAATAAGAGGAGGTATCAGCGAGTTGTCACTGTGCCTCGGTGAGGTAGAGGTCGGTATGCCAGGCTACAGTAGTGGCCCCCCTTATCAACAGGTTTTATAGTAAGGTTGGGAGTGGAGAGCAGAGCGTTTGGAAGGAGTGAGTTTGGAATTGGAACAAGGTGTGGTGAACCTTGAAGTGAATAGTTTACAGCAGCAGAAGAGCACACTCCTCTACCTGATAAAGTGGCCACTGAGTGCATATTAACATGAATTGAATTAATTAATTTAAATTCACTGTCTGAACAGGTGGGCTTCAAGTAGTACAGGTCACTGAACACAAGTCCAATAACTTAACCAACGTTCCGCTGCATACTTTGCATTAGACAAAAGAATTAGGCTGTGGCTATTATAATGAGAAATAACTGACCAAGGAAAGAAACACTTATGTAAGCGTTCACAGTTGTGCATCAAGGCAAATATCCATTAAATATAGATTGGGATGACAGGGGAGTTACAATTAACAAGCCTTAAAGGAAGCTAGGTCAAGTCAGAATCAGAATCAACATTAAGTTTAATATCACTGGCATATGTCATGAAATTTGTGGCTATGTGGCAGCAGTACATTGTAAAACATAATCAAACCGTAATTGCAGTAAGGATATGTAACACCATGGGAAAGGTTTCATTGCTAATGTAACAGTCTTTCTGTAGCAGCAGTGTTTGGGTTATGGTTAGAGATAACGCATGTATTGGAATGTGTGCCGTCCAATGAGGGGAGTGATTTTTCTTGCTGTGTGACTGAGACAGAGATGATCGGGGGCTTTTGTTTGGTGGAAGATGGAGAGAGAAGATGCCAGGAAGGAGAGGTTGTAGTCACCAGAAAGGAGTGGCATTGGAGTGGGGCTAGGAGTTGAAGAAGCCTGGGGAAATCGATGGAGGATCGGAAAAAGGGAAACTGTGAGCTCCAACTTGTGCACATTAGCCTGCTTCATTAAAATGGGCCCTGTACTTTTTGTTTTACTTTACTAACCTTTTAGTCTAATCAAGAATTATAAAGCTAAATTGTTTAATTGCATATGGTATACTGTCTGTTATTTTGTGGTACTGATTTGTAACAGGGGAACAAATCCTGCAGCATCCACACAAACAGGAGGTTTGCACTTCAATCTCATACTTTTAGTACGGTAGATATTCATACTCCTGCTGAATTGTTAATTCAATTTTTAAGTACTGTTAAAGCTGTAGGCAAAGTTACCATTATGGGGCAGAGTTTGGATAAAATGGAGGCACAGACTTTGTTTTAATTCAGGCTAGCGCTGACATAATGGCAGTAGAACTGTCTGGTGCTATTGGGGCCCCAGGAGAGGGAGGATGGGCCTTGGACTGTCCATACTTTCCGGGAAGAGGAGAGTGTAGGTGAGTGGGTCGAATGGCAAGTTGAGTCTCCCATAGCTGGGGGACGGAGACTCCAAAGATCGAGCAGTAGATCAACTGGGAGCGTCTGATGGTGCCATTCCAAAAGTTTATCATAACCTGACTGCTCTGAAGACAAACCAGTTACCAGAATTGAATCTTGGGAAAGTGGCAGCTGCTCAGTGAGATGATCCAGGCATCAGTACCATTTGGTCTATGGTCAGAAAGGGAGACGTGGCCCAAGCAGAGAAGATGAGACACTCTGCAGTGCCTCCATTACTGAGAGAATGGCCCAGATTGGAATTGAGGAACCAGATCCTATTCCAGGTCACGTCACCTCCGGACCGACCTCGGCGTTCCCAGCTGCTTCTGCCAAAGAAGTATCGGAGGATTGTGTTGAAGTCACGTCATGATGATTCTGCACATTTGGGGGTTGAAAAGTCCTATGGATTGCTCAGAAATCAGTTTTACTGGCTCCAAATGAAGCTGGAGGTCGAAGAATATTACAAGTTGTGCTTTCGATGCATACGGAGGAAGACGCTGCCTACGAGGGCAATTTCCTTGTCCCACCTGCAGAGTGCGGGGCCCCTGGACCTGGTGTGTATGGATTTCCTGTCAATAGAGCCAGATGCCAGCAACATGGTAAATGTCTTAGTCATCATGGATCACTACACCAGATATGCGCAAGCTTTCCCTACCAAGGATCAGAGGCATCCACGGTGGCCAAAGTGTTATGGGAGAAGTATTTCATTTATTCTAGCCTCCCCAGTTGGATACATAGTGATCAGGGACGGGATTTCTAGAGTAGGCTCACATGAGTTACTGAGCATGCTCGGAGTCGAGAAGTCGATGACTACTCCTTATCACCCACAGGGTGATCCCCAGCCAGAGAAGTTTAATTGGACCTTGCTAGACATGCTCGGAACCTTGGAAATCAGCAAGAACAAGTGCAGTCAACATATCGGAGGTCTGGTCCACTCTTATAACTGTACCCAAAGTGAAGCTACTAGGTACTCAGCATATTATCTGATGTTTGGGCGCAAGGCAAGTTTCCCCATCAACCTTTGATTTAGGACTGGCGAGGAAGACCTACCACTGAAGCTTTATCTGAGGTATATGAGAAGGGAGCTGAAATGGGCTTATGAATTAGCTGGGGTCGTGGCTGCCAAGCAGAATCAAGGAAATAAGAGGAGGTATGCTCAAAAGGTGAGGTTCTCCCAACTCATGCCGGGAGACCGAGTCCTCATAAGCAATTTGGGGCTACCTGGGAAGTATAAGTTAGCTGAGCAATGGGTGGGTATGCCCTATTTAGTGTCAGATGCCAAACACACCTGGTTTCTGGGTGAAACCAGACGATGAGAATGGGCCTGTCAAGATTCTCCATCAGAACCATCTTCTGCCTTTGAGACAAGAGGTGCAAGGTTAACCCAGAGCCTGACCCGAAGCCTCCACCTGTAAGAGGACTCTGCAGTGACGCAGGGAGTCTGAAGGACCAACAGCAGGAGAGATTAGGCCGGCCCCCGCCTCTGAATGGGATACGTATTCGGAGGATGAGGAAATGGGGGTGTGGTATATGATGCCTTTTGCTAAATCCCCACTGATTGAGGAACAGATTCCCAACCCTTCTCACACTGGGTCAGGTGAAATTGGGGGGGTGGGGGGCAATCTGTGGACAGACTGGGCTTCAGCAGAACCCTGCAAGGGATGAAGCAGGGCTCAGCTAAGGGACAGAGGGGTCCGAGTTGCAGGAGGGCACAAGTGATAGACCACGGCAGACCTCGCCAGGTAGACCAGAAGTATCCCAAGGTGTGTCAGAACCTGAAGTAGATGAGGAGTTACGGAGGTCTCAAAGAATCAGGAGACCACCAGATAGACTGACATATGTGACACTGGGGGAAACAGAGTGTGGCCCTACTGCCTCGGGGAGCCATGTCACTGCCTTTCAAACCTGGGTTGGACTTTAGGTTTTGCATGAAGGGTTGGCAAATTATCTCAATATCATGAGGACATGACTAAATTTGGTGGGGGGAAGAGTGTAACATCCTGGGAAAGGTTTCACTGCTAATGTAATGGTCTTTCTGTTGAAGCACTTCTCATGTAATAATATTTCTGTAGCAGCAGTGTTTGGGTTTATGGTCAGAGATAACGCATGCTTTGGAATGTGTGCCGTCCAACGAGGGGAGTGTTTTTTTCTTGCTGTGTACCTGAGACCGAGGTGATCTGGGTCTTTTGTTCAGCGAGAGATGGAGAGAGAAGATATTGGAATGGAGAGGTCGTAGACACCAGAAAGGAGTGGACTTGGAGCGGGGCTGGGAGTCGATGAAGCCTGGGGAAATTGACGGAGGATCGGAAAAAGGGAAACCGTGAGCTCCAACTTGTGCACATTAGACGTTTCATTAAAATGGGCCTTTTCTTTTTGTTTTACTTTTCTAACCTTTTAGTCAAATTAAGAATTATAAAGCTAAATCATTTAATTGCATATGGGGTGCTGTTTGTTATTTTGTGGTACTGATTTTTAAACAGGGTAACACATCACACAGCATCCACACAAACAGGAGGTTTGCACCAATCTCACACGGTTGGTGGGGCCACAGATTGTCTTCCCTAGACTTACGCAAGCGACAGAACCTGAGGGCTATAGATTTAAATAAATATATATTTAAAAGTTAAATAACACTTCAAAAGGAGAAAAAAAAATAGTAGTGAGGTATTGTTCATGGGTTCAATGACTGATCAAAAATCTGATGGCAGAGGGGAAGATGCTGTTCCTGAAACACAGTGTGAGTTTTCAAGCTCCAGTACCTCCTCCCTGATGGTAGCAATAAGAAGAAGGAATGTCCTGGATAATGGGGGTCCTTAATGAAGGATGAGTCCTTTCTGATGCATCACTTGTTGAAGATGTTCTGGGTGCTGAGGAAGCTAGTACCCATGATGGAGCTGACTGAGTTCACAACTTAGAATGAAGTAGTTTAATGTTATATTTCCTTTGAAGAGAAAGTTTAGGGAAGATGTCCAGAGGTGGTGGTGTTTTTTTTTTAAAAAACATGGAGTATGGTCAGTCCTTGGAAATACAGCCAGGTGCAGTGGTTGAAGCATATATATTCAGGACATTATCACAGATAGGCACATAGATGAAAGAAAAGGAGCGTTATAGACTGTGTAAGGAGGAAATATTAGATTGATCATGGATTATGTTAGAAGGTTGACACAACATTGCAGGTTGAAGGTCCCATACTGTTCTATATTCTATTCTTTATGTCCTATACTACAGAAGGAGATGGTAAGATTTGGCTCCTTCACCTCTGCCCCTCTGACCCTCAACACAGGTGCCCCTCAGGGCTGTACTAAGCCCCCTCCTTTACTCTCTGTATACCAATGACTGTATTGCCACCCACAGCTCCAATCTGCTAACTAAATTTGCCGATGACATAACACAGATTGGCTTAATCTCAAATAATAATGAAACAGCCTACAGAGTGAAGTCATCACCCTACACAGTGGTGTCAAAAATACAACCTCTCCCTCAATGTCATGAAAACAAAGGAGCTGGTTGTGGACTACAGGAGGAATGGAGACAGGATAACCCCTATAGTTATCAATGGATCTGGGGTTGATAGTGTGAACATCTAAGTTCTTTGGCATATAGATCACTGAAAATCTCAAGTGGCCTGTACATACCAGCTGTGTGGTGAAAAAGGCACAACAGCACCTCTTTCACCTCAGATGGTTGATGAAGTTTGGCATGAGCCCCCAAATCCTAAGGACTTTCTACAGGGGCACAATTGAGAGCATCCTGATTGGCTGTATCACTGCCTGGTATGGGAACTGTATCCTCCTTAATCGCAGGACTCTTCAGAGAGTGGTGCAGACAGCCCAGCACATCTGTAGGTGTGAACTTCCTACTATTCAGGACATTAACAAATGTCTAAAGACAGGTGTGTAAAGAGGGCCCGAAGGATTGCTGGGGACCCAAGTCACCCCAAACACAAACTGTTCCAGCTGCTACCATCCGGGAAACAATACCACAGCATAAAAGACAGAACCACCAGACTCTGGGACAGCTTCTTCCACCAGGCCATCTGACAGATTACTTCATGCTGATGCTACTGTACTTCTATGTTATATTGACTATCCGGCTGTACATAATATTTATTATAGATTATTATAATTGCACATTGCATGTTTGAGCAGAGACATACAAAGATTTTTACTCCTCATATTTTTAAAGGGTGTAAGTAATAAAGTCAATTCAATTCAATCCAGCCCATCTAGTCTGTCCTGTTCTCCAACCCCCCTCAAATTTTCCCTGTACTCCACATTCTCCCCACATTCGTATCAACTCCAATTCCCACCCCCAGATTCCACTATTCACCTACACAATAGAAGCAACTTGCAGCAATCAATTAACCTATCAACCTGCACGTCTTGGGAAAGGGGGAGGACACTAAAGCACCTGGGGGAATGTGGAAGACATGCAAGTCCCACATCAATGATGAGGAATGAACGTGGGCAAGACGCTAAATGGTCTTTGGTTTATTAATGAGACAGATACAACCAAATAGAGAAAGTATGCAAACTATTACACAGATCATTCCCGACATCAAGGTAGAAAATATATCAGAGGAAAATAAACAGAATGCAGAATAAATTTGTTCAGACTTTTATTTGTTAACTAATAGCCCTGTTGACTTTTACTTTGAAATTCAGTTGGTGCACACCAGGAATCTTTGTTTTAGTAGAGTTTCTCGGTCAGACTGAAGCATGTGTAAACAATCTTGTGCCATCAAAATCATTGTCCATAAGTGTTGTTTTAGTTCATGGAGGAAAACACTATTTGAGCAATATTGAGACCTTATAAATTTCTATAGATGTACAGTGGAAAATTGTAGCATTCTGACTGGTTTAATCACCACCTGGTATAAAAATTCCAATGTGCAGGATTGCCAGGGCTGCAGTGTCTGGAAACAGAGCAGGCAAGGGACATGACAAAGTAAATTGTGCTGTACTGTTCTGTTCCACATCTGATCAAAAGTTCTCTCTTATCAGAGGTTGAAGAGGTAGATGTACCGTGCAAGATGTTTTATAGGGTAGGGAATAAAAGACTATCGCTGAGACGCAGAAACCAGGTAGTCAGACAGTAATTGGAAAACACAGACATCAATAAGAATCACAATCAGGTTTATTATCAGTGACATATTTCATGAAATTTGGTGTTTTGTGGCAACAGTACAGTAAAAAAATTACTATGTCACAAAAGTAAATAAAGAGTGCAAAAGGGGAATATTCATAGATTCATGGACCATTCAGAAATCTGCTGGCAGAAGGGAGGAAGAAGCGATTTCTAAAGCTTTGAGTGTGGGTTTGCAGGCTCCTGTCCCTCCTCCCTGATGGTAGTAGTGAGAAGAGGTCATGCCCTGGGTGATGAGGGTCATTAGTGATGAATGGTTCTTTCCTGAGGTACCGCCTTTTTGAAGATGTCCTTGATGGTGGAATGGGTTTTTGCTCATGATGGAGCTATCAGGGTTTATAAAACTCTGCAGCCCCTTATAATCCTATACACTGGAGTTTCTACACAAGGCATTGATTAAATCAGTCAGAATGCTCTCTGTTGTACATCTATAGAAATTTGTACGATCTCAGAATGGGGCTTTAGTGAGTACGGCCCATGGGATCTTCCCATCACTCTCCACCCCATGTCTATAGAAATTTGCTGGAGACATCAAACTTTTAATGAATTGTAAAACTCCTTTACTCCTAATGAAGTACAGCCACTGGAATGCCCCCTGTGTGATTGCATCAATGTCGATGCCCTGAGATGTTGATGTCCAGGGACTTTCTGAAAGGCCTGATTCTATGCTGTACAAGCCTCCAGTTCTGTAACTCTATGACTCCATGCAAATTGAAGCTGGATTTTTTACAACATGTATTGTATCTGAGATCCTTGTATTAAAGTGAGAGGGTTACACGCCGGGGGTGGTAATGGGGATAAATACTCCCAATGGTATGCCTCAAGTAGCCTCTGTCAACCAGGTCCAAGTTCTGGCCTTTATGTGTGGCTTAGCTACTAAGTCCAGCGGAACCATTTCTACTGGTAGAAGGGGAAAAGGTCTGTTAATGGCTCCTTAAAACCAATCACTTCAGGCAGATGGGCTTGTCAGCTGTGGTTGGTAGCTCATCTAGGAGAAGGAAAACTCAGATCTTAAACCTCAGCTGCCTTGTGCTACACCCACTCAAGGGGAAGGCTTCAGGAGAAAACCTTGGGGGAAAATGCAGAACTAGTCCCTAAGGCAGTCCAACATGGAACTCAACACTGACTGGCAACTCTTGCGGCACCGCTGGTGCCAAACTCTGTCTGTCTGTTTATCCTTTGGATTCATCAGCTGCATAGAGAAGGGTAGCTTACTAAACGGGCAACAGCTTGCTTTCCAAATCGTACTGCCAAGCCCTGCGTATCATGTAAACAGCTGGCACGCAACATCCATGGTCAATCCCCACCTAAAGCGAGCCCCAGAAAGGGTTACAATTGGAAGTCATACTGAGTGTACACAGTGCACAGAAATGTGACAACAGTGAGTTGTGGGTAGGTGGTATCTATGAAGCAAGACTCATTTCCAGATATTCATTCAGCTCAGGGAATGACTAGACAATGAGTCGGGGATGAACTCTAAAGCACACTAAGTATAACATACTGATTTAGTTATATTAAAACTGTATGCCTGAAATTAAAATGCATCAAGCCATTCTGTAAACACATTAGAAATCTATCATAAAGTCATATTAAAATAAAACGCAATTAAAGTATTACTGAAAATGGTGACTAAGTAGGATTACTTAAAGAGAGTGAATTTATTAAGTGATGTAATAGAATTTTTAATTAAAATCACATTTTGTGCCTCTACATAGGCAAGAGAATTAAATTAGTAGTAAATACATACGGACATTAGAAAAAACTTCCAGAGTGTTTTATATAATGCTAACTCATTACACATAGACCATTAAAAGTCTCACAGGAGTTCCTAAATTATCCTTTTTATGTTTTCTTCTCTGCGAGTTTTATTAATTGTAGTTTATTACAACTCAAAATACTTATTAATGAATTATTTTGTCTTTGCTTGCTGCAGGGTTCTGCATTCTACTATTCTCTATCTCTCTTTGATTAACTGTTTGTCTTCCAAGGGTGGCAAACCTATGGCATGCATACCTAAAATTGCACAGGAAATTATATGTCCATACATGGCCTCCTCTACTGCCATGATGAAGCCAAACTCAGGTTGGAGGAGCAACACCTCATATACCGTCTGGGTAGTCTCCAGGCCCTTGGCATGAACATTGAATTCTCCAACTTCCGGTAATTCCCTCCCTCTCCCTTCCCCCATCCCAGTTTCACTCTGCCTCCTCCCCCAGCTGCCTATCACCTCTCTCATGATTCTGTCTTCTTATAGTGCTTTCCCCTTACATTCCTTCTTCACCTATCCTGCCTATCTGCTCCCTGCTTCCCCTCCCCCACCCCCTGATCTTTCCTCTTACTGGTTTTTCACCTGGCACCTACCAGCCTTCTCCTTCCCACTCTCCCCCCCCCACCTTCTTTATAGGGCACCTGCCCCCTCCCTCTTCAGTCCTGATGAAGGGTCTCAGCCCAAAATGTTGACTGCTCGTTTCCACGGATGCTGCCCGACCTGCTGTGTTTCTCCAGCTTGTTATACGTGTGGCACATGCATGTAGTGCCAACCCTCGATTCTTTAGCACACCCCCACCCGCAGCCGTAATAAAAATATAATTATGATTATATTCACAATCAAATGATGCAGCGAATGTTATTTTTATCCAAGAGCAGTGAGATGTTTTCATAGGAACCATCTCTTGTCAAGTTGCAAGAACATGTGACATTGGATGATATGCTTTGAAATCCTCACAGATATGGTTTACACATCAGTATTCGAATAGTAGATGCTTGGGCATTTGCTTCACTCTGTTCATATGCTCAATTCTATAGTTTTATGAATGAACACTGGATACTTAGTGATAATACTGGTAAATACTGTCTAACACCTCCATCAATATTTATTTTTCAATTGTCTTTTTATAAGATTGACATTAATAATTGTGAACAGGTTTTTTTTTAATGCTTCATTTATTTCAATCTGTTTCTGTTATACATTTACTAACAGTAAAACAATAAATACACATAAATAAGCAACAGGACTCATCCTCTTTCCTTAAATAAAGTTCATCGATGATAATTGGTTATTACTGATTCATTAGTCAACAATATTCTCTACTCACAATTACGATGATAGGCAAGAGAGTTGTTTTTGAAGAGTATCACCAATTTTGGCACAAGCTCTCTATAAAATTTTGCCACCCCTGACCTAAGCTCTCCATTCCCCAGTTGTCCTTTGGGGTTAACCGTGTATCTTGAATGCTTATCCATTTATGGAAAGTGGGTCCTGAATTGTAATTTGGTTGTTGGGAGATTGCAAATTAGACTAGGAAGGAAAGATGGAAGAAGAAAAAGAAGGAATGAAAGAGGAAAAGAAAATGTGGAGAGGGAGGAATGAGGAAAGAAAGGAGTGAGGGGAGAGAAGAAAGGAAGGAGGAAGAAGAAAAAGGAGAAAGGGATGCAGAGAAGAAAGGAAGGAAGGAAGGAAGGAGGAGGAGGGTAATGAGGGGAGGAGTCAATGAAGGGAGGAGAGAAAAGAGGGATAGAGAAGGAAGGAAGGGAAGCAGGGAGAGAAGAGGAAATGGTGGAAGAAGGAAGGAAGGATGGAAGGAATGAATTAAGGAGATAAAAGGTAGGAGGAAGAGATGGATGGAGGGAAGGAAGGGAAAGTGGAAGGATGGATGTAGGGAAGGAAGGAAGGAGAAAGGGTGGAAGGAAGAAGAGGGAACAAATGAAGAAAAGGAGAGAAGGAAAGGAAGGTGGGAGGAAGAACAGGAGGGAGGATGGTAGAGAGAAATATAGAAAGGATTTGCATCTATATTGCAACTTCCAGAAAGAAAATTTGAGTCATATCCCAGTAAAGAACAATGACGTTGGTTGCCATGGTAGCGTAGCAATTAGTATGACTCTGTTACTGTTCAGGCTGTTCCAGACTTTGGAGTTCAATTCCGATACTGTTCTGTAAGGAGTCTCTACACGTCCTCCCCATGGAATGTGTGTCTCTCTCTGGGTCCTCCGATTTCTTCCCACAGTCTAAAGACTTACTGGGTAGTAAATAAAATTGACTTATGATTAGGTTAGGGTTAATCGAGTTTATCAGGGGTTGTTGGGGCCAAGTGGCTCAAGGGGCCAGAAGGGCTCATTTGGTGCAATACTGTGAAATTAATGCATTATCTAATTAAATATATCTGATCAAGTAAATTTTAATAGTCACTACTGTGAGTTCAAAAGCATGGCAGTTATTGTGTTAACAGTGCGTCCCCACAAAATACTGTGAGAAAGTGACCAAACATTTTGTGTTCAGTAATACTGATGGAGAGGTGAACCTTGGTGGGATTTGACGGAACAACTCATTATTTCATTTTTCTTTCCTCCCTTGGTCTTAAGTCTCCAAGAAAAGGCAGCACTGTTGGAACTGTTGAACATCTTATTTCCTTTTTTCCCTCCTTCCTTCCTAATTTACAGTCTCCAGGTCAGCAAGTCCCAGGGTTGGAGTCTGTATTGTCAAGAGGCACTAGGGTGGTGACTCGCAGAGTGTAGGCCCATGTGAGTCCAGAGCTTAAGGTCTGATGTTCAAAGTCCCATGATCGTCAAGTCCAAGGGTTATTAAAGAAAAGCCAGTGAAGTCCTGACATCGAAGCCAGAGGATGCAGTATAGGGATTGGCCTGAAGGTTGAAGACCCTTTATCAGCATGAAGGCATGTTGGCATGTTTTGATGTCGGACATTTGGGAGTCTGCGAGCTTGTGCCAAGGACTGGACGTAGGAGGCCCAATGGTTGTGCATCTGGGAGTCTGGGGCCCATAGGAGGTCTAATGAATTTCACGACATATGCCGGTGATAATAAACCTGATTCTGATTCCTATGGTTGAAGGCCTTCTGTGTGGGATATTGGGAAAGGGGCTTGGTTTGCACTTGTTGTGTTATTGTTACTTGTGTTAACTAATTTTTTTAAATATCTAAAGATACAGCATTGAACAGGCTCTTACGGCCCAATGAGCCACATCACTCAGCAACCCACCTACTTAACCCTAGCCTAATCACAGGAAAATTCACAATGACCAATTAACTTACAAGCTGGAACATCTTTGGATTGTGGGAGGAAACTGGAGCACCCAGAAGAAACGCACATGCACACGGAAAGAACGCACAAACTTTCTTACAGAGGACACTGGAATTGAAATCTGAACTCTGATGCCCTGAGCTGTAATGGCAGCATACTAACCGCCAAGTTATCATGGTGCCTGAAGCAAAGATGCCCTGCTGTTGTGTTGAACGTTGTGGGCATGCTATGTTGGCACCAGAATATGAGGTGGCACTTATGGATTTCTCACAGTACGTCTATAGGTTGTGTTGGTTGTTAATGCAAACAACACATTTTGTTGTATATTTCAAGGTTCACTTGATAAGTGAATCTAAAAATTGTGTGTGCTGTGGCTGGCAATGTCAAAGTACATTTATTATCAAAGTATGTATACTTTATACAACCTTGAGATCTGTTTTCTTACAGGCAGCTACAAAAAATGGAAACCCAATAGATCCCATTAAACCAAAAGACTGTCAAACACCCAACATGCAAAACTAAGAAAAAAAAACATGCAAACAATAAAAGTAAGCAAATAGCATTCAGAAATAAAGTTCACAAACACGCCAGCTAAAGTGAGAATAAACATCTGATCTTAACCTAATAGTGAGGACTAGGAAAATACATCCCTTTATTCCATTCTTCTGACTCATTCAGGAAACAAATAGCACAAGAGAGACATTATGAAACAGAAAAAAGAATCAGCCACCCTGAGCAAGATCTGTTCCGGCATTCTATGCCTGACCAAAGGCAGACTATATCCAATAACAATTCAAAGGTGAGAGGCTTTTAACAATTCCAAAGTATGTGTCATAGTTGCATGATGATAGCATCTCAAGGACTTCTTGGCTAAACTTGACAGATGCAAAAAGCCAATACAAGTTGCTGGAAACAACAATGTTTTTATATATAAAAAAATTTAAAGATGAAAAAATATTTTCAAAAATAAGCCATGCAATGCATTTTTGCTCTACAGGTGGTAGTCTAAGTTGACCAAACCATCATCGGCACCAGTATATATATATATATATATATATATATATATATATATATATACACACACACACACACACACACACACACACACACACACACACACACACACACACACACACACACACACAGTCAGAAAAGGCACACAACATGTTGAAGAACCCACATGCCCTTCTCACGGACTGTTTGTCCCTCTCTTACCAGACAGGAAGCTACGTAGCATCTGCATGAGCATCAGCAGACTCAAAAACAGCCCAAGCAGTAAGGCTGATGAACACCTCCACCCACTAAACCACCCCTCCACATCCCAACCAGCACTACTTTATCATTTCTGGTTGTAACATGATGTACAGACACTCCAGTGCCTTCTCTATAAAAACAAGCTATCTTTAGTATATTTATTGTGTTTTAATATTGGGTTCATTATTTTATTGTGTTATTTTTTGCTTCATTGCATCCAGAGTAACAATAATTTAGTGCTCATTTACACTTGTGCACTGGAAATAACATTAAACAATCTTGAGTTACATTCATGGTCTATACTTTCAGTAGTGTTCTGTTACATCCCTTAAACCCAATAGGAATTGGAGGAGGTCACTGGTTTGAGTTGATACCCTTGGAGGAGCAGTTGTGTCCCGATGCTCTCAGAGATGTTATTGAAATTCTGAGATTTATGGATTGGACTGTAGTTCAGACTGTTGTTCAGAATGGCCTCTTTCAGTTCTGTTTTTCTTTCATGTTCTCACCCATTCTTTCTTGCTGCCGATAAGCTAGGGCTTTTGGGTTTCATGTTCTTGCCGTTTCTCCGTGTGGATGATCTGTTAGTTTTTGTGTGAGGGAATGGTTGGAGGGGGGGTTGGGGTTTGCAAATTATTGTTTTTTTTTGTGTGGAGGTGTTAATGACGTTATTTCAACTACTTCTATAGTTACCTGTATTTTCTGGCTATCTAGAGAAGACAAAGAGTTGCATTCTGCATTCATACTTTGATAACAAAATTAATCTTTGAACATTTGAACTGTTGCCATTCATGTGGCTCCCCGGGGTGGTACATGTGGGTGCTGGAAACACAGTATTTTTCTCTTCTTTCTTTCTGCCTCCTTTCATTAAGACTTAATTCCCAATTGTTATGTCCGTGCACTGTTGCCACAAAACAACACATTTCACGTCATACCCAAGTGGAACGCCAATGAACTGATTCAGCTCCTGCCGCTGACTGTAAGTTAGCCACCTCAGTGCTCCCCTCCTTTTGATTGTTAACTCTCTCGTTTGGCAAGACATTTAGAGTAAGCATTTCGCAGTTGTGATTAATCAGCTTCTTCCCCAGTCTGTTTTGCTGATCACTGACGCACCGGTTACCCCTCTCTCTCTCTTCTGAAAAGTTCAATGATATTCATACAGAGCCATCTATCATTTAAATTAATATGTTTCAATTGCTAATTAAGGTTGCCAATTCAAATTAAGCAGGTTCATATTCTCGAGGAAAGGAGAGCAAGGATGTAAAACAGGAGCCTGCGCCAACTGCTCTCCGAGATAATGGAAAAATGTAGTCATCTCCGAAAGCTGTGACATAAATGTGATAAGGCAAAAAAAAAAGCCATCCACTTGTCTAATTAGACATGAGTGACAGCAAGTTGTTAAATTACTAAATTGCAAATGCGGCCATTTTTACAGGCCGATTCTGTGAAACAATTGGGAGAAAAGCAAGGGATATCATGTCACCACATGTCAAAACCTTTGTACAGCCCATACCTATCTCTAAATTCAACAGTTCTTTCCTCTTCTTTTGTGGCCCATGGAGGTCACCATTCCTGATTTGGAATCTGAATCAGAATCAGAATTGGGTTTATGTACTGTATTTATTTATTTAGAGATACAGCACAATAACAGACCCTTCCAGCCCAACAAGCCTGTACTGCCCAAGTGACCAATCCTGTCCATCTGCTGCTTCCCAACCTGGGTCTACGGACCCAATGCTTAATGGTATTAGTCCATGGCATAGAAAAGGTTGGGAACACTAGGAGGAAACTGGAGAACCCAGAGGAAATCCACATGGTTAGAAGAGAATGTTAAGCTCTTTAAAGATAGCGGCAGGAATTGAACTCAAGTCGTTGGCATTACGCTAAATGCTACACTGCCATGTCGCTTGAGTATGATGTGAAATGTGTTTTTATGTGGCAACAATGTGAAGACTATATTACTATAATTTACAAAGTATATAAATAGTACCAAAAACCAGAATACTAAGGTCAAGGGTTAATATACAAGGAACATTTGATGGCTCTGGACCTGTACTTGCTGGAGTTTAGAAGAATGAGGGAAGATCTTATTGAAATCTATTGAATGATGAAAAGCCTAGAGTGGATGTAGAGGGGATGTTTCTTACAGTTGGGAGTCTAGGACCTCAAAATAGAGGGACATCCATTTAGAACTGAGTTGAGGAGGAATTTCTTTAGCTAGACGGTGGAGAGTCTATGGATTCATTATCACAGGTGCCTCTGGAGGACAAATCATTGGGCATACTTAAAGTGGAGGTTGATACCTGTAAGTTCTTGATTAGCCAGAGTGTCAACGGTTACAGGGAGAAGGCAGTAGAATAGGGTTGGGAGGGAAATGAAACAGCCATAATGGTCCTGATGCAATGGTTCACCCTGCTTATGTTCATCTGTTCACAGGACTGTATGTCTTGTTGCAGTTAGCATAATGCTATTACAGCACCAGTGACCCAAATTCAATTTTTCTGCTGTCCGTAAGGAGCTTTTGGACATTCTCCGTGACGGTGTGCACTTCCTCTGGTTCTTCCCATATTCTGAAGACGTACAGGTTAGGATGGTAATTGGTCACACGGGTGCAATTGTGTAGCGCGGCCTTGTTGGGCTGGAAGGGCTTGTTACTATACTGTATCTCTAAATAAATGCAGTATAGGATCCACGTGTTGATGGCACAGGAGAAGAAGCTGTTCCTGAATCATTGAATCTAGGCATTTAGGCCCATGTACCTCCTCCATGATAGGAGAAATAAGAAATTATGGGCCCGAGGGCCCATATTGTCTCTAAGGGATCATATCCTGGATGGTGAGGATCCTTGGTAATGGATATCATCTTCCCGAAGCACCACTTCTTGAGGATGATGATTAAGAAGTAGGGTGTTATGTAGGAGGGATAGTTTAGGCTGTTCATAAAATATAAGCAGCAGAATTAGGCCATTTGGCCCATCGAGATGATTTCACCATTCCATCATGGCTGATTTATTATCCCTTTCAAACACATTCTCCTGCCTTCTCCCCAAATTTTTTAATACTCTGACTAATCAAAAACCTATCATCCTCCACTTTAAATATACCCAATGACCTGAACTCCTCAACCATCTGTAGCAATGAATCCCACAGTTTCACCACCATCTGGCTAAAGAAGTTCCTCATCATGTCTGTTCTAATAATGTCCTTCTAGTCTGATACTGTGCCCTCTGGTACAGGACTCCCCAACAATAGGAAACATCCTCTCCACATCCACTCTATCTCAGCCTTTCAAAATTCCAAAGTTTCAATGAGATCCCCAACTCATTTTCTTTAAAACTCCAGCGAGTACAGGACCAGAGCCATCATACGCTTCTCATTTGTTATCCTTTTCATTCCTAGAATCATTCTCGTAAGTTAAAAGATTGGCACAAAATTGTGAGCATCGTACTGTTACATGTTTTAGGTTTAGTCAGAATGTTCTCACCATGCATCTGTAGAAATTTGCTGGAGTCTTTGGTGCCATAGCAAATCTCTTCAACACCTAACGAAGTAGAGCCACTGGTATGTTTTCTTCATGTTAATAGTCAATGGAAAATAGTGTTTGAGAATAAATGTATTCATTGGTAACAATGAGTGCAAAATGATTACATTGCAATAAAATCCATCTATTTCACGAATATCCTAAGGGAAGGAAGCTTACAAAAACTCAAGTGGTTTTGTAGATGCTGGAAATCGTGAGCAACACACAAAGAAGATGCTGGAGGAACTGATCGTGTCGGGCAGCATCTATGGAGGGAAGTAAACAGTTGTTGTTTCAGGTTGAGACCCTCCATCAGGATTCCTACAGTCTTGCCATAGAGGGAGTACAGAGAAGGTTCATCAGATTGATTCCTGGGATGGTAGGACTTTCATATGAAGAAAGACTGGATCGACTAGGCTTATACTCGTTGGAATTTAGAAGATTGAGGGGGGATCTTATTGAAACGTAAATTCTAAAGGGATTAGACGGGCTAGATGCAGGAAGATTGTTCCCGATGTTGGGGAAGTCCAGAACGAGGGGTCACAGTTTAAGGATAAAGGGGAAGCCTTTTAGGACCGAGATTAGGAAAAACTTCTTCACACAGAGAGTGGTGAATCTGTGGAATTCTCTGCCACAGGAAACAGTTGAGGCCGGTTCATTGGCTATATTTAAGAGGCAGTTAGATATGGCCCTTGTAACTAAAGGGATCAGGGGGTATGGAGAGAAAGCAGGTACAGGGTTCTGAGTTGGATGATCAGCCATGGTCATATTGAATGGCAGTGCAGGCTCAAAGGGCTGAATGGCCTACTCCTGCACCTATTTTCTATGTTTCTATGCTTACCTGCTCTGGTCTATAGATAAATCCACATCCACCATTGGGTTTAAGTCTAAAGTCACCAAGCAAGCTGATCTATTCCGGGGTGGGGGGTGGGGTGGGGAGTAGGAGCTTTGATGTTTCTGTCATTCATTTTCTGGGGTTTCTTGTTTCATGGATGTCTGTGAAGAGTAAGAATTGAGGTTGAATACTGTATATATTCTCTGACTTTAAAATGAACCTTTGACCTTTTTGACAATTAAGAATGAACAGTAAATGCTGAACTGATCCTCTGAAATTATTTTTTTTTTTACTGAATTTAGTTTGAGAAAGTGAGAGCAATTACAGAGCCAATCCACTGAGGAACAATTATTTCCAGTGAAGTTCTCCCCAAAGAGGTGTCAATGACCTGAAGGTTCACTCTGCATTCCAACACGTAATCAAGATAAATTATGCAACATACTGAGGGCACAATGTACTCCTGTTCTAAATTCTATGTTTCCATGTTGTATCACGCATTAAGTCTTCTCCATTTGTTAAGTTAGCACTTGCCAATCTGACAGCGTCTGTATTTAAACATTCTCATCTTCATTTTCAAATCTCTCTGTGGTCTGATACAAGGCATTGGTGAGACCTCATTTGGAATGTGTGCACAGCTTTGGTCAGCCTGCTATAGGAAAGATGCCATTAAGCTAACAGGAGTACAGAAGATACTTTATTTCCTGGAGCATGGGACAGTGAGGGAAGGTATTATGGAGATACACAACTATTATGAGATATATAGATGGGACAGGTGCAGGCAAACTTTATCCAATGAGCTAATTGCCCACTACACGATTGACATTTAGGGCAGCAATGAAGTTCCTTCATCTCTGGCCGTGTTTAGGACTTTCATCATTAAGCCAGTAGCTTCCTCTCAGTTTTCACTGTCAGCCATGCTAGACCAGGGTGGAGACTCAGGAACACAATCACACTCAGATGTAGAAGGATTCTTCATTGCTCGTTCAAAGTAAAATTATTATCAGAGTACATACATGTCACCACGTACAACAACCGTGAGATTCTCTTTCTGCGGGCATACTTAGCAGATCTACGGAACAGTAATTGTAAACTGCAAACAATAGGAACTGTAAACAAACTGTGCAAATGCAGATAATAAAGAGCAATAAATAATGAGCATGAAATAACAATATGACATCCATTAATTTAAGAGAGTCCTTAAGTGAGTGTAGTTATCTCTTTTTGTTCAAGAGCCTGATGGTTGAGGGGTAGTAACTTTTCGTGAGCCTGATGGTGAGAGTCCAGACTCTTGTATCTTCTACTTGATGGCAGCAGTGAGAAAAGACAATGACTTGGGTGGTGAGGATCTTTGATAATGGATGCTGCTTTTCTACAACAATGTTTCATGTAGATGTGCTCGATGGTTGGAGGGTTTTATCCGTGATGTACTGGGCCAAATCCACTACCTTTTGTAGGACTTTCCAATCAAAGGCGTTGTTGTTCCCATATCGGGCCAAAATGCAGAAAGTCAGTGTACTTCCCATCACATATCTATACAAGTTTGCCAAAGTTTTTGATGACATGTTGAACCTTCGCAGACTCCTGAGGAAGTAGAGGCACTGCCATGCTTTCTTAGAAACATAGAAAACCTGCAGCACAGTACAGGCCCTTCGGCCCACAAAGCAGTGCCGAATATGTCCCTACCTTAGAACTACCTAGGCTTACCCACTGCCCTCTATTTTTCTAAGCTCCATGTATACATCCAGGAAACTCTTAAAAGACCCTATCATTTCCACCTCCATCACTGCCGCCAGCAGCCCATTCCATGCACTCGCCACTCTCTGCGTAAAAAACTTACCCCTGACATCTCCTCTGTACCTACTTCCAAGCACCTTAAACCTGTGCCCTCTTGTGCTAGCCATTTCAGTCCTGGGAAAAAGCCTCTGACTATCCACACGATCTCTCATTATCTTGTAAACCTCTATCAGGTCACCTCTCATCCTCCGGCTCTCCAAGGAGAAAAGGCCGAGTTCTCTCAACTTATTCTCATAAGGCATGCTCCTAAATCCAGGCAACATCCTTGTAAATCTCCTCTGCACCCTATGGTTTCCACATCCTTCTTGTAGTGAGGTGACCAGAGCTGAGCACAGTACTCCAGGCAGGGTCTCACCAGGGTCCTATATAGCTGCAACATTACCTCTCGGCTCCTAAACTCAATGCCATGATTGATGAAGGCCAATGCACTGTATGCCTTCTTAACTACAGAGTCAACCTGCGCAGCTGCTTTGAGTGTCCTATGGACTCGGACCCCAAGATCCCTCTGATCCTCCACACTGCCGAGAGTCTTACCATTAATACTATATTGTGCCATCATATTTGACCTACCAACAATGAACCACCTCACACTTATCTGGGTTGAACTCCATCTGCTAATATTTATATGATGTGTCCAAGATGGGTCCTGAGATAGTGACGCCTAGGAATTTCCGTAACAGATTTGTTTTACCAGCTGACCCCCAAACCTGGAGGACCAGTAGATCACTCTGAGTCTAGCCTTTAACCTTTGACCTGTTTGGCTGGGTAACCCTACCACGAGCCAAAGTGTAAAGCCCTGACTCCAGCCAACATACCTCTCTGGGTCATTGAGGTACACAAGCCTCAAAACCACGACAATGTTTGGGTCCTCTTGGAGGTTTTCCAATGAAGTTGGAGACTAAAACTGGGGTGAAAGGTGAAATAAAGTGGCCGCTGAGTGTATATTTGTGACCTGCTGCTGCGGTAGCCCATCCAGTTCAAGTTTCAATGTGTTGTGCATTCAGAGATCCTTTCTGCACACCACTATTGTAACACTTTGGTTATTTGAGTTACTGGTCACCTTTCTATTCTCCTCTGCCCACTCACATTAACAAAGGATTTTCACCCACAAAACGGCGCTCACTGTATGTTTTTTGGTTTTTCACACCATTCTCTGTAAGCTCTTGAGACTTTTGTGTGTGAAGATCAGCAGTTTCTGAGATAATCATTCCACAGTCAAAGTCACTTAGGTCACATTTCTTCCCCATTCTGATGTTTGGTCTAATCAACAACTGAAACTCTTGACCATATTTGCACGCTTTAATGGATTGAGTTGCCGCCTCGTGTTTGGCTGATTAGATATTTGTGCTAATGAGCAGGTGAAGCTAATGAGGTGGCCACTGAGTTTATGTCACAATGTACCACCCTGAGATTCATTTTCTTTCTGGCATTTACAGGAAAATAATGAAAAGCTATACAATTTTTTGGAAAAACTACATATAAACAAAGACTGAAAAATAAACAATGTGCAGAAGAAGATGAGGTGTGCAAATAAAAAAAAAGAGTACATGATTTTCTAAAAATCTTTGAGAATGACTCTGTAGCTTCAGTTGTGGTTCAGGAGCCTGATGGCTGTAGAGCAATAGCTGCTCCTGAACTGGTGTGGGACCCAAGTCTTCCGTACCTCCTGCCTGATGGTAATAGTGAGATTAGCTTTGTTTGTCACATGTACGTTGAGACATGCAGTGAAACGCATTGTTTACATCAATGACCAAGGCGGTCCTAGGATGCGTTGGGGGCAACCCACAAGTATCGCAATCCTTTTGGGGCCATCATGGCCTGCCTACAACTTACTAACCCAAAGACTAAAGTGAACATATTTTGGAAAGTGGAGAAAGCTAAAGCACCTGAAGGAAACCCCCACCTTCATGGAGAGAATCATTACAGACAGAGGCTGGAATTGAACCCTAATCTCTGGGGCTGTATAGCATTACAGTAATTGGACTCCTTTGATGAACCTGGGGATATTTTACTGGCTTAAAAGCATTATATTTTTTAATATTTTTATTACACAATAATTGTGTATTATTGTTATATTATCCATTCTATATCAATAAATAGTATCAAAATAAAGCTTCCTCTCTGAGCAATTAAGAAAATTCCCAATCAAGAAGCGTTAGATAAATGTGCATTACTAAACCAGCATGGATAACTCCACTCGCCACAACACTGAGCTGATCACTGAACACACATCAAGGACTCTACAACTCATGTTCTTAATATTATTTCATTTTCTTATTTATTCATTATTATTTTATTTTGCATTTGCATAGTCTGTCTCCTTTTGCTACAGGTCATTTGTCAGTCTTTGTGTGTAGTTACTAACCCTCAACCACCAGGCTCTGGAACCAAAGGGGACAACTTCACTTGCCCCATCTTTGTAATGTTCCCACAAACAACGAACTCACTTTCAAGGACTCCTTCTCAAGTTCTCAATATTTATAGCTTATTTATTTATCATTATTATCATGACTTCATTTTGCATTTGCAGTTTGTTGTCTTCTACACGCTGATTGAATACCCTAGTTGGGCAGTCTTTCATTGATCCTGTTATAGTTATTATTGTATAGATTTGTTTAGAAAAACAAGAAAATAAATCTCAGGATTGTTTATAGTGACTTATATGTACTTTGATAATAACATTTACTTTGAATTTCTGTTTTTCATTAATTCTATTGCATTTCTTTGTGCTATACTGAAGGCTTGCAAGAAAATGAATCTCGGGGATATATGGTGACATACACATACTTTGATAATAAATTTACTTCGAACTTTGATAATATATTCTATATCATTAGTAAACAGCACAAGTATAGGATTTCCTCTTGAAGCAATGAGAAGCCTTTGAACCTAAAAGGTGTTACATAAATGTGTATTATTGTAATACCATCGGTTTGACATCGTTAGTAAAGAGCGTAAGAATAAGACTTAGTACTTAAGTAATGAGAAACCTTACAAACAAAAATCAAATCTCTAAGACTTTCCTGTAACTTAGATGTTCTCAACCTTTTTTTATGCCATGGAGCCTTACCATTAACCGAGGGGCCCGTGGACCCCAGGTTGGGAACTGCTGCTGTAACGTTTCCACTGCTCCAAGACCCCATTTCTACGCCTGCATCGTAACATTGCCACTTTGCTGTTCGATGCTCTCTGTAATACTGGCTGCTCTGTACGCATTTACAGAACACAATTGTTTCTCCTTTATCCTCATTTCTGGATAATCAGTAAAAATCCTGACAGCAATACAAGATGCGGATGGCACATTATGTTAGAGATATGGTGGGCTTCACGGCAAATATTTTTCCATTTACAGCCAAGCTGACATTTACAGACTCACAAAGAAGGTTGGCCAATTGCCGCTTCCAGATGTCACACAGCTCACTCACACATGTCAATGTACATAGAGCCACAATGAAAGTCAACACAGGACAGCTGTTTAATGGAGAGATTTTGTGTGCTCAGCGCAAGATCTATTTCTTTTCAGGTGGCTAAAAGAAATGAGCTTTCTCAGTGCAGCTGGCTATTTAAGACATCTTGATGCCCAAGATCAATATTCACCTCACGGAGTGCCAACAAGGTTTGGTTCATGAGAGTAAATTCTCTTCAGCACGATTATATCCTGGTATTCTTTTGAAATACACAAACATTACACACACACACACCACCCCTCCCCCCCCCCGCAGGAAATCAGCAGGTCAGACAGCAGCTACGGAAATAAGTAAACATTGTGAAGGGTCTCAGCTCAAAATGCCAACTGTTTATTCCCCTCCATAGATGCTGCCTGACCATTAGACCATTAAACATAGGAGCAGAATTAGGCCATTTGGCCCATTGAGTCTGCTCCGCCATTTCATCATGGCTGATCCATTTCTTTCTCAGCCCCAATCTCCTGCCATCTCCCCATATCCCTTCATACCCTAACTAATGAAGAATTCAATCAACATCTGCCTTAAGTATACCCAATGACTTAGCTTTCACAGCCTCCTGTGGCAACGAATTCCACAGACTCACTAGTCTCTGGCTAAAGAAATTCATCTTCATCTCTGTTTTACAAAAACACCTCTGTATTTTGAGGCTGTGTCCTCTTGTCTTAGATTCCCCAACTGTAGGAAACATATTCTCCACATCTACTCTCTTGAGGCCTTTCAACATTCGATAGGATTCAATGAGTTTCTGAATTCCAATGAGTACAGGCCTAGAGCCATCAAGTGCTCCTCATATGTTAAGCCTTTCAATTCCAGAATCATGCCCGTGAACCTCTGTCAAACCCTCTCCAATGTCACTGCATCCTTTATTAGATAAAGGGCCCAAAACTGATCACAGTACTCCAAGTGAGGCTGCACCAGATCTTTATAAAGCCTCAACATTACATCTTCGCTTTTATATTCTATTCTGGTTCTCTTGAAATTAATGCTAACATTGCATTTGCTTTTCTCACCACCAACTCAATCAGCAAATTAACATTTAGGAGATCCTACACAAGGACCTCCAAGTCCCTTTACACCTCAGATATCTGAATGTTCTCTCCATTCAGAAAATAGTCTATGCTTTTATTTTGTCTACCTAAATGCATGACCATACACTTCCCAGCACTGTATTTCATCTGTCACTTCTTTGACCATTCTCCTATTCTGTCAGAGTCCTTCTGTAGCCTCCCTACTTCCTCAAAACTATCTGCCCCTCCATCTACCTCCATATCATGCACAAACCTGTCCACAAAGTCATCAATTCCATCATGCAAGTCATTGACATTTCCCAAGAACTTCCTACAGGGGCACATTTGAGAGCATCCTGACTGGCTGCATCACTGCCTGGTATAGGAACTATCCCTCCCTTAATTGCAGCACTCTGCAGAGAGTGGTGCAGACAGCCCAGCGCATCTGTAGTTATGAACTTCCCATGATTCAGGACATTTACAAAGAAAGGTGTGTAAAAAGGGCCCATAGGATCATTGGGGACCCAAGCCATCCCAACCAAAATCTATTCCAGCTGCTACCATCTGGGAAGCGGTACCGCAGCATAAGAGCCAGGATAAACAGGCTCCAGAACAGCTCCAGGCCATCAGACTGATGAATTCACGCTGATATGAGTGTACTCTATATTACATTGACTGTTCTATTTATTATAAATTACTATGATTGCACATTTAGATGTAGACGTAACGTGAAGACTTTTACTCCTCATGTACATGAAGGATGTAAGAAATAAAGTCAATTCAATTCATACATGCCAATCTGTAACTGTGCTCCAAGTCCATCTACTTTATTCCATACACAGTGTGCATTCAAGTATAACACCTTCAGTCCTGTATTCATCCTTCCTGATTTTATCCACCTTCTATATTGCAGCTCATCCAGTTGTCTGCAATTTTGCCCCAACATAGAAACATAGAAAATAGGTGAACCTTCTCTGTACTCCCTCTATGGCAAGAATGTCTTTCCTCAGATTAGCAGACCAAAACTGCACACAATATTCTAGGTGCAGTCTCACCAAGGCCTTGTACAACTGCAGTAGAACCTCCTTGCTCCTGTACTCAAACCCTCTGGCTATGAATGCCAACATACCATTTTCCTTTTTCACACTGCCTGCTGTACCTGTATGCCCACCTTCAATGACTGGTGTACTATGAGACCCAGGTCTCAGTGCATCTCCCTCCTTGCTGGCACTCCCACTACACCCTGCTTCTGTTTGTTGTAAGACAACTACCTCACCCCCGGTACTATCACACCAGTTCCTATTCTTCTTTCAAATTAGTTTAAACCCTCTGGTGTAGCTCTAGCAAACTGGCCCACAATAATGTTGGTTCCCCTTGGATTAAGGTGTAACCTGTCCCTTTTGTTCAGTTTGTATATTCCATGATAGAGATCCCAATGATCTACAAATCTGAACCTCTGCCCTCTGCACTTGTTTCTCAGCCACACATTTACCTGCCAGATCGTCCTATTCTTACCCACACTGGCACAGGGCATAGGCAGCAATCCAGAGGTGACTACCCCAGAGGTCCTATTGTTCAGATTTCTACCTAGCTCCCTAAAATCTCTCTTCAGGAACTCCTCACCTTTCCTGGTTGTGTCATTGGTGCCAACATGCACCAAGACTTCTGGCTGCTCCCCCTCCCCCTTTAGAATGCTGTGGAGCTGACCTGAGACATCCCTGACCCTGGCACTTAGGAGGCAACATACCACCTGGGGTCTCTAGCACATCCACTGAGCCTACTGAGTTCCTTCAGCATTTTGTGTGCAGATTTCCAGCACTTGCAATATTGCCTGTATCCAACATATTTACAGTTCGCTCCTTGATTAGCATCTATCCATCATGCATAACATATTCCCTCAACCGCTAGTACACTACAACCATCCGGCTCCCAAACCAGCATCGATAATTTCACTCATCTCAACACTGAACTGATTCTACAACCTACAGACTCACTTCCAAGGACTTCAATAATCATGTTCTCTGTATTTTTTTATTATTTGCACAATTTATCTTCTTTTGCAATTTGTTTGTCAGTCTTAATGTAAAGTCATAAATTCTATTGTATTTCTTTATTTTCCTGTAAATGCCTGCAAGATAATGAATCACATTTAGTAACATATATACTTTGATAATAAATTTACTTTGACTGTAGTCTCAAAGTTTACAGTCAATGGAATATAATCAACTCACTTATCACAACAGAACCCCTACTGTTCAAGATTCAATATTCAAGATCGTTTAATGTCATTTCCTGTACATAAGAGTAAAGGAGAACAAAATAATTGTTACTCTGGATCCAATGCAGCAAAAAAAAAACCCAGTAAGATAAAAAGCACAATAATAATAGAAGAACACAATGTATACAAATACATAAGATAACTTAAATACATCAATTGACTGTATAGCCATAAATTGATGCTCAGGAGTATCCATTCCCACTTCATTTCCCATCCCCCAGCCTCATACAGTGCCTATAAAAACTCCCCCTCCCCTGGAAGTTTTTGTGTTTTTTGCTTTACAACATTGAATCACAGTGAATTTAATTTGGCTTTTTTGACACCAATCAACCGAAAAGACTCTTTTGTGTCAAAGTAAAAACAAATTTCTACAAACTGGTCTACATTTATTGCAATTATTAAACACAAAATAATTGATTGCATAATTACTCACCCCCTTCAAGTCAGCATTTGGTAGATGCACTGTTGGCAGCAACTACTGCCTTGAGTCTGTGTGGATAGGTCTCTATCAGCTTTGCACATCTGGACACTGAAATGTTTCCCCATTCTTCTTTACAAAACTGCTGAAGCTCTGTCAGATTGCACAGAACACAAGTGAACAGCCACTTTCAAGTCAAGTCGCAAATTCTCAATTGGATTCAGGTTTTTAAGAATAAGGTCATCTAAAATTTGGTCACTTCAGGACATTAACTTTGTTGTTTATAAGCAATCCCTGTGTAGCTTTGCGTCACTGTCTTGCTGGAAAACAAACCTTCTCCCAAGTCCCAGCTCTCTTGCAGACAGCATCAGGCTCTCCTCCAGTATTTCCCTGTGTTTTGCTGCATTCATTTTACCCTCTACCTTCACATGTTTTCAGGGCCTGCTGCAGCGAAGCATCCCCACAGCATGATGTGGCTACCACCGTGCTTCACAGTAGGGATGGTGTGTTTTTGATGGTGTGCGATGGGGTTTAGCCTGATGGCCAAATAGTTCAATTTTGGTTTCATCAGACCATAGAACCTTCTTCCAGCTGACTTCAGAGTCTCCCACATGCCTTCTGGCAAACTCTAGCTGAGATTTCATGTGAGTTTTTTTCCCCACAGCATCTTTCTCTTTGCCACTCTCTCATAAAGCTGTGACTGGTGAAACACCCTGGCAACAGTTGCATGTGCAGTCTCTCCCATCTCAGCCACTGAAGCTTGTAACTCCTCCAGAGTTGTCACAGGCCTCTTGGTGGCCTCCCTCACTAGTCCCCTTCTTGCACAGTCACTCCGTTGTTGAGGACGGCCTGCTCTAGGCAGATTTACAGCTGTGACATATTCTTTCCATTTCTTGATGATTGACTTAACTGTACTCCAAGGAATATTCAGTGACTTGGAAATTTTCTTGTCACCATCACCCATCTTGTGCTTTTCAATAACCTTTTCACAGAGTCACTTGGAGTGTTATTTGTCTTCACGGTGTAGTTTTTGACAGGATACTGACTCAGCAGCAGTTGGACTTTCCAGACACAGGTGTACTTTTACTACAATCAATTAAAACACCTTGACTGCACACAGGTGATCTCCATGTAACTAATTGTGTGACTTCTAAAACCAATTGGCTGCTCCAGTGATGATTTGGTGTATCATATTAAAGGTGGTGAATACTTTTGCAATCAATTATTTTGTGTTTTTATATTTGTAATTAATTTAGATCACTTTGTAGAGGTCTGTTCTCCCTTTGACATGAAAGAGTTTTTTTCTGTGTCAAAAAAGCCAAATTAAATCCACTGTGATTCAATGTTGTAAAACAATAAAACATGAACATTTCCAATAAGGGTGAATACTTTTTTATAGACATTGTACTTTTCCACACACTTGGCTTCACCTAACATTTTCAAGCTTCCCCTGCACCACCTTATTGCAATGGCTTCTTCCCCCTTTCTTTCCAGTCCTGAAGAAGGGTCTCAGCCTGAAAAATCTTTATTCCAACATTTTGTGTATGTTGCTTACACTTCACATTAGTGGGTTATGTTTGTACTGTACGGTGCTGTTGCTGTAAAAACTTTCATGGCATTTATACCTTGTATACCTAAGGCAATAAATTTGAAATATAAAACTGAGATTACCCACCACATTTCTTACATTACAGCATTGCCCACAAGTTACAACTACCTTATTAGTTGCAAAATGATTTGGGACATCTTAAAAGACACTGCAGAATTGAAAGCCCTTTTAGCGAATTACAAAGAAGCACTTACTTGCAAGATAAACAATATTTAGAGCAATCATTCTGAGCTTCTATATTCCCATTGCAAATTCAACTGAACATAACACAATATGAGAATGTTTAAAGAAAAAATGTTCCTTTCCCTTTTACATTTTTTTTATTTAGAGATGTAGTGTGGTCCTTGCAGCCTTCTCAACTGTGACACCAACATTCCACCAATTTAACTCGAGCTTAATCGCGGGACAGTTTACCATGACCAATTAACCAACTAACCAGTAGGTCTTTGGAAACTGGAGCACCCCCAGGAAACCCACGCGCTCACTGGAAGGAATGTACAAACTTGCCTACAGAGGACACTGGAATTAAATGCCAAACTCTGATGCCCTGAGCTACCTTTGCTTGTAACAATTCATGAAAGGTTTCTGCAGCAGAAGCAGAAATGCTGGATATACCACACACAGAAAGCTGAAGGAACCCAGCAAGTTAGCAGCAGCCATGGAAATGAAGAGTTTCAGGCTGAGACCCTTCATCAGGACTGGAAAGAAAGGCAGAAGAAGCCAGGATGAGAAAGTGGGGGGAGAGGAAAGAGTACAAACTAGATGATGGTAGGTGCGTCCAGATGAGTGAGGGATTGGGGTGGGGGGGTTGAAGTAAGAAGCTGGGAAGTGATAAGCGGAAAAGGTAAAGGGCTGGTAAAGGAATCTGATAGGAAAGGGAAGTGGCCCATGGGAGAAAGGGAAGTAGAAGGGGCAGTGGCAAAGATGATTGACAAGTAAAAGCGAGCCAGAGTGGGGAATTGAAGAAAAATGAACGGGGAAGGGTAAAAATTACCGGAAGCTGAAGAAATCAATGTTCATGCCATCAGGTTAGAAGTTACATAGATGGATTATGAAGTGTTGCTCCTCCAACCTGAGAGTAGCCTCACTGTGGCAGAAGAGGAGGCCATGGTCTGACAAAATTGGGAATAGGAACATGCAATCAATGCTGGATGCACGGGAGGTCAGTCAGCTTCTGAGGAGAGAGAAAATGAATGAACATTTTCAAATCAATGATCTTTCGTATGTTGGAGAATGATTAGATTTGAGGAGCCAGAGAAGCACGGAGCACAATGCATGTGAAAGGTTTGGAATCAATAAAAAACAGGGAGGTTAAAAGTCAAAAGAGACGATGGTATAAGGTACAGCCAGGTCAGAGTGAAACCACTGAGTAAAGACTTACTACAGATTGGGGCTTACCAGTCTGGCACCCTTCAAACCTGATTCATGCCACCCCACAGAAACGTCCACACTTCAGAGACTGTCCCCCAATTTTTCTGCCTCTGCTTGGGAGAAATATTTATTTTTTAAATTTTTATTTGTTTACTTAGAAATGCACCATGGAACAGGCCCTTCTGACCCTTCAAGCCACGCCACCCAACAACCCAGTGATTTAACCCCAGCCTAATCACAGGACAATTTACAATGGCCAGTCATCCTACTAACTGGTACATCGTTGGACTGTGGGAGGAAACCAGAGCACCTGGAGGATGACCACACGTACACGAGAAGGAACGTACAATCTTACTTACAGAGGATGCTGAAATTGAACTCTGTAGTATGATGCCCTGAGTTGCAATAGCATCACACTGTGGGAAGAAGAAGAGGGAAGTTTCTAGAACTTTCTGAGATTTAAGAGTCTCAAGCTGCTGTAAATCTTGAGCGCGCACGCGCGCGCGCACACACACACACACACACACACACACACACACACACACACACACACACACACACACACACACACACACACACACACACACACACACACACACACACACACACAGATAAAGGAATTCAGCAGGTCAGACAGCATTGAAGAGACTCGACTGATTATTCCCCTCCATAGACATTGCCTGACCTGCTGAGTTCCTCCAGCATTGTGTGTGCATTGCTTCTAGAAATGTTCATAAGCTGAAGTTTTCATAGCACGGAAATGATGTTGGCTGAGCAAGAAAAAATAGAACATAGAAAACCTACAGCACAATACAGGTCTTTCAGCCTACAGAGCTGTGCCAGGCATGTCCTTACCTGAGAAATTACCTATGGTTACCCATAGTCCTCTATTTTTCTGAGCTCAATGTTATCTCCAAATTAGTGTAGATCTTAGTTGATTTTAGATCTTATTTCAAATTAAATAATTGGCACAGACTTGAAATCACAACAGATTAAAATCACAACAGATTCTGCTGATGCTGGAAAACCAGAGCAACACATGCATACACACAATGCCTGGGGAACTCAACAGGTCAGGAAGCATCCATGGAGAGGAATAAGCAGTAGATATTTCAGGCTGAGAACCTTCATCAGGAATAATCAGTTGATGTTTTGGGCCAAGGCCTGATGAAAGGTCTCGGCCCGAAACATATCATCTTTATTTCCTGTCCATAGATGTTGCCAGACCTGCTGATTTCCTCCAGAATTTTGTGTGTGTTTTTCTAGGTTCAAAACATGCTTTTGGAGCAGAGAGTTTTGATCTGTCGTAGTATGACAAAGAACAAAAGATGGAGACTGATTCAATCTTGGTACAGGAACTGGACTCAAAATGTTGACAATTCATTTTCATTTGCTGCTCGACCCATTGAGTTCCTCCAACAGGTTGTTTGTTGCTCTAGAATCTGGTGTCTGCAAACTCCTGTGTCTCCAGGAGATGGATCCATCTAATTGAGAGCAGAACAAGTCATTATTTTTTTAATTTAAAGTTACAGCACGGAACAGGTCTTTCCCACCCAGTAGCTGCCCTGCACAGCAACCCTTCTAGTCTAAACACAGTACAACTTACAATGACCAATTAACCCTCTAACCGGCAACTGGACTGTGGGAGGAAATCGGAGCACTGGAGGAAACCCACGAGGGCAAGGACAGGACATACAAACACCTTGCAGGTGGTGCCGGCTTGAACTCTGAACTCTGACTCCCTGAGCTTTGATAGCATTACACTAACAGCTACATTACTGTGGCAGCCCCATTAGGTCTTACCTGAAAGAATACTACAGTTGGTGAAAACCTGAAATAAAAAGGCTGCAAGCCTATCAGATGCTGCTTGATGACAGGACTAGGCAGAATAACAGCTTGGCACAGAACAGGTGGGCTGAAAGGCCTGTTTCTGTGCTGTTGTGTTCCACAACTCCATGAACTGTCTCATAAATATTATCATCATCTTCCCTCTTAATGTCTTTTTCTGAAATGAATGTATTCAATTTTGGAAGCAAGAGTGTTTCTGAAAATATGACTAAATTAACCACTAACTCTATTGAATCAGAATCAGATTTAATATCACTGGCATATGACATGAAATTTGTTGTTTCTGCAGTAGCAGTATATTGCAATACAAAATAATAAAAGAATTACAGATTAAAAAAAGAACTATGCAGTATATAAGAATATAAATTAGTAGGTAGTGCATAAAGAGAAAAAGAGTAGTGAGGTAGTATTTATGGGTTTATTGTCCATTCAGAAATCTGATAGCAGAGGGGAAGAAGTCCTTCCTGAAATGTTGAATGTTTGTCTTCAGTCTCTTGTACCTCCGACTTGATGTCAGCAATGAGAAGAGGACATGTCCAGTGTGATGTTGGGCAACATGTGTACCAGTGGCCTGGGTTCAATTCTTGCCACTGCCTGTAAGGAGTTTGTATGTTCTCCCTGTGACGGCATGGGTTTTCTCCAGGTGCTCTAGTTTCCTCCCACAGTCTAAAGACCGACTGGTTGGTCGGTTAATTAATCATTGTAAATTGTCCCATGATTAGGCTAGGATTAAATCAGAGGATTGCTGGACGCTGCAGCTTGAACGGCCGAATGGGTCTACACAATAATTAATGATGGATGCCACCTTCTACAGCCATCACCTGTTGAAGGTGTCCTCGATGCTGGGAATTGGCCAAGAAAGCACACTAGTTAACACCTCCACTTTTTTAGAGTAAAAGATAGAATATTCAGTATGTCCCTGATAATCCTCAGAAGTATTTATAGATGCACTAGAACAGTGGTTCCAAACTGGGGTCCATGGACCCCTTGCTGAATGGTATATGTCCGTGGCATAAAAAAGGCTGGCTATGTTTGCGCTAGACTCTTGAATGGATCTCTGATACACTGAAGGATGACCTCTTGATCTCCCAATCTATCTCATCATGGCCCTCACACTTCATCCGCCTGAATTGTATTTTCTCTGTGGCTATAGCACAATATCCTGCATTCTGTACAAGTACATTGTAACATCTGAACATACTGTAGAATGGAGTGTGCCACTTGCATCAACGACCAACACAATCTGGGGATGTAATGGAGACAGCTCACAAGAGTCGCCACGCTTTCAGCACCGACATAGCACGACCACAACTCACAAACTCTAACCCGTACGTCTTTGGAATGTGGAAGGGAACTGGAAAACTCATGCAGTCACAGGGAGAAGGAACAAACTCAGTACAGACAATGGGAGAAAATAAACCATAATCGCTCATACTGTAAAGAGTTATGCTAACCGCTATGCTACCACGCTGCCTATCTATTGTGCTGACCAGAAGGGATAGGAAATATCTAGGTATATAGATAAAATACAGGAACAATAACAATATTAGGACCATAAGACCATAAGATATAGGAGCAGAAGTAGGCCACTTGGCCAATCATGGCTGATCCAATTATTCCAGTCATCCCCTGCCTTCTCCCCATACCCTTTGATGCCCTGGCTAATCAAGAACCTATCTATCTCTGCCTTAAATGTACCCAATGACTTGGCCTCCACAGCTGCTTGTGGCAACAAATTCCACAGATTTACCACCCTCTGATTAAAGTAATTATTCCGCATCTGTTCTAAATCGACAACCTTCAATCCTGAAGTCATGCCCTCTTGTCCTAGACTCCACTACCATGGGAAATAACTTTGCCATATCTAATCTGTTCAGGCCTTTTAACATTTGGATATTAATTTAATACTTGGACAGGCACACACATGGATATGAAAGTTTGTGGAGTTATAGTACTGTGCAAAATTCTTAGGCTCATGCCATATATACTGTATAGCTAGGACACCTAAGACCTTTACACAGTAATTGCACTGTACTGCTGCCACAAAAGGAAACGTACAGTATGTGAGTGATGATAAACTGGATTCTGTTATGGGTCTTTGTTGTGGACTGAGAGTCGGAAGGGGGCAGGGAGAGGGGAATCATAATTGGGAAAGGTGGAGGAGAGAGGGAAGGGAGAGGGGAGAGAATGGGAAGCACCAGAGAGACACTCTGTAATGATTGTTAAATATTGTTCGGAATAAAAAGGACCTTGTCTGATGTCTCAGTGCTGGGGTACTCTGCACCCGCAACACCCCTGCTCCTGGCACTCCTTCTCTGCCACCTGTCCCACATCCCTGCCTTGGCAATCCACCCTCACCATTCCCAACAATCTTTGCTCCCGTCAGATTTACAAACTTGTTCTCTGTTCCACATTGACAAATCTGGTACTGCGCAAAATTCATCGGCTCCCTAGCTATGTGTATGTACCTGAATCTTTTGCACAATTCTGTACAAGTTAAACATAGGCAAGTGGGATTAGCTTGGTGGATACTTCAATATGGACCGGTTGGGATAAGGGCCCAGGTCCCTGCTCTATGACTCTATGATTCCAACTTATTTACAGGAACTGAACCCTTCCTGCTGGTGATGTAAAGTGTTATACTCACCACTATGCTACCATTCACCCCACGGTTCCGGTTCTATTTTTCTACCTCAGTGTACTTGCCTATTAAATGATGTATCTGGATGATACACAAAAAACACTTTTCATTATAACACTTTAGTTCTAACCCTCATTCCCATCCTGACATGTTAGTCCATGGCCTCCTCTTCTGCCATGAAGAGACCTGATGGCATGAACAACAATTTCTCCAACTTTCAGTAAATTTTATTTCCTCACCCCCTTTCCCTTTTCTTTATTTTCCCACTCTGGTCCCTTATCTCATCTCCTCACCGGCCTATCACATCCCTCTGGTGCCCCTCCTCCTCCCTTTCTCCCATGGTTTACTCTCCTCTCCTATCTTTTGTCTCCTGCCCTGTACCTTTTCCACCAGTCACCTCCCAGATTCTTACTTCATCCCCCTTCCCCCATCCAAATGGACTTACCTATCATCTTCTAGCTTGTCCTTCTTTCCCTTCACCTAACTTCTCGTTCTGGCATCTTCCCCCATTCCTTTCCAGACCTGAAGAAGGGTCTCAAGTTGAATTGTTGGCTGTTTATTCATTTCAATAGATGTTACCTGACCTCCTGAGTTCCTTCAGCATTTTGTGTTTGTTGTTCTGGATTTCCAACATCTGCAGAATCTTTTGTGTTGATTACTTTTCAATATATCTTGGTACGTGGTTTTTATAATAAACCAATTAACATGCAGTATTGATTACAGTCCCCCAAGGGAGGTAAAAGCCATTTGAAGACTAAAGTCATGGTCCACTTGACAATGGTGATCCATGCCAACTGCGTGTATTTTCCAATATCTGGTTGACCTTAATAACTTCCAAGTCTATTTCAGGTTTTATTGAAGAATAATTCAGTTCATTCCTTCATTGTGTGTCGTGTCATATGATGTGGTCTCTCCATGACCATGATAGTACTCGGAAATTTTTTCTGCAGAGGTGGTTTGCCATTGCCTTCTTCTGGGCAGTGCCTTTATAAGACGGGTAACGGGTAATCAATACTCTTCAGAGATTGTCTTCCTGACATCAGTGGTCGCATAACCAGGACTTGTGATATGCACCAGTTACATCCATTGCTTCATCTGAGCCTGATCGGGGGCTAAGCAGGTGCTACATCTTGCCCAAGGGTGTCCTTCTGATTAGCGGAGGGAAAGAGTGTCTTACACCTCCTTCAGTAGAGATATATATCCACTCCACTATCCAAGAATAATTCAGTAAATGGTTTATTATTGTCACATGTACTGAGATACAGTGAAAAACTGTGTTTTGCATGTTATCCAGAGAAATTAACCTGCCATATCAAATCAGCGAGGTACTATAAGGGAAAATCAATAACAGGATGTAGATTACAGTGTTGCTGTCACAGAGAAAGAGCGGTGCAGGCAGACAATGAGGTGCAAGATTCCAATGAGGTAAATCGTAAGGTTCAGAGTCTCTTATACAAGAGGTTCAGTCAATAGTCTTATTACAGGGAGATAGAAGCTGTTGCTGAGCCTGGTGGTACGTGCTTTCAGGTTTTTTTTAATCTGGAAAGGGAGTGTTGAGAGAATAATCAGGGTCAGGGGGGGTATTTGATTGTTTTAGCAGATGTACAGAGGCGGCAAGAAATGTAGAGAAGAGTCCATGAAGGGAGGTTGGTTTCCGTGATGGGCTGAGCCATAAAATTACTAGCAGTATTGTGCACTTCCTTGCAGAGAAAGTTAAGAGTCATGGAGTCATAGAAAAGCATAGCACAGAAACAGGCATTTTGGCCCATCTAATCTGTGCCAAACCATTAGAACTGCCGAATCCTACTGACCTGCGCCAGGACCATAGCCCTCCATAGCCCTACCATTTAGTTGCCATACCAAGCTGTGATGCACCAAGATTGGATTCTTTCAAATTGAACTGAATAGTCATTCAACCATACACTGGAATACAGCCAAACAAAACAGAATTCTTCTGGGTCCAAGGTGCAAAACGCAGCACGTACAGTAATTGTGATAGCAGAAAAAATACAGTTACAAAAAATATGTATAGTACTGTACAAAAGTCTTAAGCACATATCTATATAGCTAGGATGTCAAAGACTTTTGCACACTGTAGTAATTTTATGGATTGCACTGTACTGCTGCCACAAAAAAAACATACAGTACGTGAGTGATGATAAACCTGATCCTGATATGGGTCCCTATTGTAGACTGAGAGTGGGAAGGGGGCCAGGGAGAGGGGAATCATGGTTGGGAAAATGGGAAGGAAGATGGGAAGGAGCGAGAGGCACCAGAGAGACATTCTGTAATAATCAATAGATCGATTGTTTGGAATCAAATGACCTAACTGTTGTCTCAGGCCTGGGTGTATTTGCACCCATGCAACACCTTACTGCGGGCACTTCTTCTCTGACACCCGTCCTGCACCCCTCATCGAGCACCCACCTTCATCTCTCCCAAAGTCCTTTGCTCCCGCCAGAATTCCAAACTCACTCTCGGCTACATGATGACAAACGCAGTAATGCTGAAAAATCTAGGCACCCTAGCTAAACATATGCATGCCTTATATCCATATAACCATATAACAATTACAGCACAGAAACAGGCCATCTCGGCCCTCCTAGTCCATGCCGATGCTTACTCCCACCTAGTCCCACTGGCCCGCACTCATCCCATAACCCTCCATTCCTTTCCTGGCCATATACCTATCCAATTTTACTTTAAATGATAATACCAAACCTGCCTCTGCCACTTCTACTGGAAGCTCGTTCCACACAGCTACCACTCTCTGAGTAAAGAAGTTCCCCCTCGTGTTACCCTTAAACTTTTGCCCCCTAACTTTCAACTCATCCTCTTGTTTGAATATCCCCTACTCTCAATGGAAAAAGTCTATCCACATCAACTCTATCTATTCCCCTCATAATTTTAAATACATCTATCAAGTTCCCCCTCAACCTTCTACGCTTCAAAGAATAAAGACCTAACTTGTTCAACCTTTCCCTGTAACTTAGGTGCTGAAACCCAGGTAACATTCTAGTAAATCTTCTCTGTACTCTTTCTATTTTGTTGACATCTTTCCTGTAATTCAGAGACCAGAACTGTACACAGTACTCCAAATTCGGCCTTACCAATGCCTTGTACAATTTTAACATTACATCCCAAATCCTATACTCATGCCTAAGACTTCTGCACAGTACTGAATATATAAAATAATATAGCCCAAGTCCCTAAGTGTCATGGCCTGCAGGTTGATAGATGTTATCCTGGAGCCATGTTTCTGAAACAACAAGCAGCAGCATTTCCTCATTTTGCACAATAAGATGGTACATTGTTTAAAACTGGTGAGTTCAAGGGGTACATGCTGAATTACCTTTGCCTCCTGAGGAGGCAGAGGCACTGCTGAGCTTTCTTGGTTAGGTTTCTGCATGTAGAATCATATATAGATATGAGTGTATGCCTTCTCCTAAAAGTTTAGCAAATCCGACTGTTAAACCATTATCATCCCAGCAACTGAAGTTTTGTCTCAAATTGAAAATGTACTTAATGATTTGAATTTAAACTGCTTGTCTCTCAGGGGGAGTTTCAAGCTTGCGTTGATGGATCAATAGCGCAGCCTCTGGGTACTAGTTTGAGAAGTTAACGGCTACACCACAACACCACATAATGCTGAATTATTGATCTCCACAGCGTTGGGAGTAACAAGAGATGCTCCTTAATAAGGAAAAGTGATCCAGTACTCTCTCTCCTGATTGCCATTGCCGGAAGATGAACACTAAGTGAGATCTGAACTGGAGTTTGCCTTTGATGACAACCCCACATCAATGGGCAGAGCATTGAACAGCAGATCATAAAAAGGTACAGCACAGAAACAGGCCCTTTGGCCCATAGTGCATATGCTGATCCTGGTGCCTATTTATACCAATTCCATCTACCTGCACAGCAGAATAAAAATCAGGATCAGGTTTATTATCACTGACATATGCCATGATATTTGTTGTTTTGTGGCATCAGTACAATACAATACTTAAAATATGGGTGCTACAGTAGTGCAGCGGTTAGCACAATGCTATTACAGCTCAGAGTTCATTCCCAGAATCCACTGTAAGGAGTCTTTCTAATGCATGGGTTTTCACTGAGTGCTCTGGTTTCCTCCCACAGTGCAAAGAAATCCGAGGTAGGTTAATTGATCATTGCAAACTGTCCTGTGATTGGTCCGTCCAGGGTTGATGGAGCAGTATGGCTCAAAGGGCAGAAAGGCCCTACTCTGCTCTGCATTGATAAATAAATATTCTACAACTTACAACTATATAGAGCTAGGGTGCCTAAGACTTCCACTGTACTGAATATAGGTTAAATAGGATGATAGCTGGGAAACAGATATAAAATCATTAGCTCAGTGGTATTAAGTCTTATTTGTAATTGGAAACACATAATATTCAGTACTGTGCAGAAGTCTTAGGCACCCTAGCTATATATATGTGCCAAAGACTTTTTCACAGTATTGTATGTGGATTATGTTGGCTGTTGATACAAATAACACGTATCACTGTATGTTTCAATGTTCCTGTGCCAAATAAAGCTAATTTTAAATCTTATCTTTAAGACTTTATTTGTTGTGTTATGAACCCCGTAACTGGGTCACTTACCAGCAAAGATAGAGAGGTCCGTTGAAGTCTGATGGTACTATTTTTAAACGTTTTTATTTATAAAGGGGCACAAAAGTAAGGTTAATACAAACATTCAGATAATATACGTCATCAATATTCAATCTAAAGCGCGGGTATAGTAATAATCAACAATAAGAAGTAGCTCTATCGTTTGTCTAGGGGTAAAAATATTGTCCGATGGAAATATCAAAGTCTCTGGAGTTCATGCAGGCTTGTAGCCTTTTGGGGACCGCTGGGTTTCACGTGTTGGAGAGAAAGAGAATTTTTGGTGAGAAAATAAACTTGCCAGCCTTTTGGACTCAAATTGTTGAATCGGGAACGTGGGTTCCCCGTTGTCAGTTCGAAGTCCTTTTCGGTGTTATCAGCCACTCGCTCCCTAGGCTAGGGGAAACGAACCACACGTGGCTTCCGAATAGCTTTCCGTCATCACGGGAGCGATGAACGATGGTGTCTCCTTCGGGTGCGTCGCTAGGGTACTGCCTCCTGCAGCCCCCTTTTTATCTTGCCTTGCAGAGTTGTAGATGTCATTCAAGGTGGGGTGATACAATCCCCACCCCACATTGCCCGAGGGTGTGCACGCAGCTCTGATCGCTGGCACGTAGCATAGAGTCGCAATCCACACAGGTGTCTCTAAGAACAATGGTCAAAATCCGTTGCTTTGTATTTCTGAGGATTCTCTCTCATTTCCTGGGTCCCAGACCCGAATTAATAGCGATCTGGTGATTCTCAGGAAGGAGGGGGCTGGGATCATAACAGTTGGAACACAGGAAACTGAGTGGTGAGAGTACAAAGTCATGGAATCACTCAGCACAGAAACAAGCCCTTTGACCCAAACACTTCCTATTATCCTGGGCCTCTAATCCAGGCATCATTCTTGTAAATCTCTTCTGCATCCTCTCTACTGTGACAATGGCTATCCTATCAATTAGGAGAATGGGATTGAGGGCGGTAATGGGTCAGCCAGGATGGAACAGACTCAATGGGCTGAATTACCTAATTCTGCTCCAATATCTTAGGCTCTTACACCAGGGTGAGCAAAACTGTACTTAATACTCTGAAGCTACATCCACACTAGACCGGATAATTTTGAAAACGCTGGTTTCACGTAAAAACGATAGGCGTCCACACTATGCGTTTTTGAAAATATCTCTATCCACATTGAAATGGAGATTTCAGCGAATCTTCTCCTCCTGCGCATGTGCAGGACACATCTACCGAAAACAAGCAACATGTTTGGTGTCGAATCTTGCCATAAAAGTGCGCGTTTGTGTAGTTACAGACTAGAAAAACTTAAAACGACGGACAGCTGTTGGCTTTCGCACAGGAGAACTTAAAAATTAAAAAAAGCAAATACTGGAGCGCACGGAGGCAACCGACAGGGAGTTCACGGACAGATTGACCCAGCTGATGACGAGCATTGAAAAACTGACTAACCCTGTTGCATTAATAAAGCATCTTGTTAAATGTATAAAACATGTCTGCATCAGTGTTATCTTGTATTTCCATACAATGTTACATTAGGCTTTTACACATCTATTGTCAGAGAAGTACTTGCATAAATAGGTAAACCACCTTCATATGAGCAAGGACAGAAAACAGGGCAAAGTGAGTATACTTATTTATTCAGTAAGTTATGGGTCAAAGTATTTGGTGAGTACATTTCTAACTCTTCTGGTGTCAGTTTCATTGCCGTCTGTTCTGAAATTGTTAGGTTGCCTTCAAGAAAACAATGAAATAGCGCGCTGCCGTCTGACAGCGTTTTCAGAAGTCTCCAGTTACCCCGTCCACACTGATCCGGCCAATACGGCGTTTTCAAAAATACCCATTTTGGAGAGCATTTCTGAAAAGCTCCGGTTTTGGGGGGACGAAAACGCCGTTTTAATGTGGACAAAGGGTAAAAATGAAGAGAAAAAGCTTCGGTTACGGAGTTATCCGGTGTCGTGTGGATATAGCCTGAGTGTGGTCTCACCAAACACATACAGTATAATTAAAACATCATGTGCCTACTTCTGTACTCAGAGCCCTGACAGATGAAGGTCATAATGCTAAATGCCTTCTCTGTCGCCCTGTCTCCTTGCACAGCTACTTTCAGTGAATTGTGCATTAGTACTCCCAGGCCCCTGAGATCCGGGACTACAGTCCTCTGCTGTGGAACAGAGAGATTTGGGAGCGCAAAGCAGTGCCCTGACATTCACTGTGTAAGTCCTAACCTCTTTTGAATGTCCAGAATCACTTCACACTTATCTAAATTGAAATTGATTTGCCATTCCTCAACCCATCTGCTTAACTGAACTGGATCTCTTTGTAATTCATTGCAACTTGCTTCATTATCAACAGTTCCCTCTTATTTAGCATCATCAGCAAACTGCCTGTGTGTCATGTGCACTCATATACAGAGATATATGTAATGAAGAGGGCATAGATAGGATGAATCAACACAGTCTTTTTCCTAGGGAAAGAGAACCAACAAATATATGGCATTCTTTAAATTGAGAGAGGAAGGATTTAAAAGGACTCTGATGAGCAACTTCTTTGTGTAGGAAGTGACAACAATACGGAAAAATCTGCAGGAGGAAGTTCGAGCAGATGGAGCTCGTTAGCCATGGTTGGCAGCTCATGTAGGAGAAGAAAAACTCTGATCTTGCAACTATATCCTCTCATGGAAAGCTTCGGGAGTAAAGCCCCGAGGAAAAATCTGGAGCTAGAGTCCCTAAGCCAGTCCCACATTGAGCTTAATGCTGACTGGCAACTCCTGTATCACTGTTGCTGACATTGCTTTGAATTTATTAGCTTCATGGAGAGGAGGAGCCTGCTGCATGGGTAACAGCTTACTCTCCATATCATACTGACCTGGTATGCATATCGACTTTGACATAGACACTGAGGAGGCAACATCCATGGCTGAGCCCAACCAAAAGAGAGTCACTACTACCAGAGGAAGCAGTGGAGGTAGGTACAATAAATAACAACATTGCAAGTCATTTAGATATGGATGGGAAACAAGTAGATGGATAGTCTAAATAGACATCCGTTAGTCTCGAGAGACCATGGATTTGCGCCTTGGTGAATTTCCAGGGCACAGGCCTGGGCAGGGCTGTATGGGAGACTGGCAGTTGCCCATGCTGCAAGTCTCCCTTCTCCACGCCACCGATGTTGTCCAAGGGAAGGGCAAGGGCCGATACAGCTTGGCGCTGGTGTCGTCGCAGAGCAATGTGTGGTTAAGTGCCTTGCTCAAGGACACAACACGCTGCCTCAGCTGAGGCTCGAACTAGCGACCTTCAGATCACTAGACCAGCGCCTTAACCACTTGGCCACGCGCCAACACATAGTCTAAATATTGGTTAAAAAAAACCATTGTTTTTTGTTCAGTCTCTTTTTCTATCAAATGATAAATTCTTCAGGGAAATTTTTAGCAGCTGAGCAATTAAACTTTACCTTCTTTCCCCTTCTCTTTTCTTTCCCTACCCATCACCTCCTTTGGGTTCCTGTACTTCTTCCCTTTCTCCCATGGTCCACCATGCTCTTCTATTAGATTAATTCTCCTTTCAATCCTTTTTCTCTTCTATCTCTCACCTCTCAACTTACCCTCTCTAACAACTTCCTTTCCCCATCACCTGATCTCACTTATCACCTGCCATCTTGTACTCCTTCCCCTCTCCCTACCTTCTTCCTCTGGCTTCTGTCCTATCCTTTCGAGTCCTGGTTAAGGATCTTGGCCAAAAACATCAACTATTTATTCCTTTCCAGACGTGCTGCCTAACCTGCTGTGCTCCTCCAGAATTTTGTGGGTGAGCTGATTTTCTTTAATCCAAAATATAGTAGAACTTGGATGATTTGGTTGAGGTTTTTGACTTTTAAAAATATGGATTTTACATAGAACATGGAATACACTCAGTGGCCACTTTATTAGGTACACCAGCTCATTAATACAAATTTCTAATCAGCCAATCATGTGGCTAGAACTAGCCTGGCCATTCTTCTCTGACCTCTCTCATTAACAAGGCAGTTTTCCCACAGAACTGTTGCTTACTGAATGTTACTTTGTTTTTGTTTTTTTGCACCAATCTCTATAATCTCTAGAGACTGTTGTGTGTGAAAATCCAAGGAGATTAGCAGTTTCTGAGATACTCAAACCACCCTGTCTGGCACCGACAATAATTTATGGTCAAGGTCATTTGGATCACATTTCTTCCCCATTCTAATGCTTGGTCAGAACAACAACCCATGTCTTGACCGCGTCTGCATGCTTTTATGTATTGAGGTGCTGCCACATGATTGGCTGATTAGACACTTGCTTTAACGAATAGATGTACATGAGTGCCTAATAAAGTGACCACTGAATGCATAAGTCAATCACTGATAATAAATTCAGTACAGAATTTAAAAAGAGTATTGTTATTGTTTTTGGAGTTTTTTTTGTTGTGTCATATAACAAGGTACTGTATAGTGAAGGGTTTGCCATACATACTGTTAATACAGATCAAAATCATTAACAGTGCATTGAGGTCAAAAAGGGTAATAACGTTTAAAGTTTACAGAGAAAGTACAGTGCAGGCAGACAAGATCATAACGAGGTAGATTGTAAGGTTCAGAGTCCATCTTATAATACAATATCAATTCAAGAGTCTGATAACAGTGGGACAGAAGCAGTCCTTGAATCTGGTAGAATGCACTCGCAGGCTTTAGTTTCTTCAGTCTGATTGGAGTGCAGAAAACAGAGAATGGATCTTTCCTCAAAGCAAACTGGGAATGTGAGAATCATTCTATAGTGGATGGTTGAGTGGGTATTTGCTGAGGCTACACTTGGAATATTGTGTGAACTTCAGGTCATCCCGTTATAGAAAAGTCATTGTCAATGGTGCAGTGGAAATTTACGAGAATGCTGCCTGGACCAGATGGCTGGAGATATAGGAAGAGGTCTGGCCCAAGTTGGGCTCACGTTTAAAGTGAGCCTACTTGCTTTCATACAGCAGTCAGTGTAAGCATGTAACACCTGACTCTACAGGGAGTTGAATAAACACATGAGGAGAAAAGAAATGAAAGGTTTGCTATCTCTAATCAGAATAAGGTTTATTATCACTTACATTATCATCAACATTATGTACCCTGTCATATGTTGTGGGTGATCATGGTCTTTCCATGACCATGATTGTTCTTGGCAATTTTTTCTACAGAAGTGGTTTGCCATTGCCTCCTTCTGGGCAGTAAACTTCAAGACAGGTGACCCCTGTCATTATCAATACTCTTCAGAGATTGCCTGGTGTCTGGTGGTCACATAACCTGGAATTACATATGCATCAGCTGCTTATACAACCGTCCACCAGCTGCTCCCATGGTTTCATCTGACCCTGATCGGGGTCCAAGCAGGTGCTGCAGCTTGCCCAAGAGTGACCTGCAGACTAGTGGAGGGAAGGAGATCTTTTGCTAAAGATGTATCACCATCCTGCTACCCAAATCACTTGCATATGTTCTAAATTTTGTTGCTTTGAAGCAGCAGTACAGTGTAATTCATAAGAACTGATTATAGATTATAATAAAATAAATATATAGTTCAAAAAGAGAGCAAAATAGTGACATAATGTTCATGGACTGTTCAGAAACCCGATGATGGAGAAGGAGCTGTTCCTAAAATGTTGAGTGTGAGACTTCAGGCTCGTGTACCTCTTCCCTGATGGTAATAATGAGAAAAGGACATAGCCTGGATGTTGAGTGTTCTTCTAGGTGGATGCCACCTTCTGAACGCACCAGTTTTTGAAGATGCCTTCGATAGTGGGGAGGCTAAGGACCATGGTGGGTCTGTCTGAGTCTTCATCCCGCTGCAGGTTTTTCTGATCCTGTACAGCGGCTCCTCCATACTAGAAGGTGATGCGACCAGTCAGAATGCTTTCCATGGTAACATCCAAATAAATTTGCTCGGGTAATTGGTGATGTACCAGATCTCCTCAAAGTCTTCAAAGTATGGCTGCTTGCATGCTTTCTTTGTGATTGCATCAGCATCAATATTTTTGGCCCAGGATAGATGCTCTGAGATGTTGACACACCTGGAACTTCAAGTTGCGGATGAATGGAAAGATCTTTGGTATTCCATAAGCACTGAACAATTTGGCCATGTTACATTGTGCTGTCCAATGTGATGCAAAGCCCAAGCTGGTTGTAATGATGAAGTGTTGTTACTTGCAAAAGACTTTGATAAGTCCTGATGAAGGGTCTCAGCCCAAAATGTTGACTGTTTATTCCTTTCCATAGTTGCTACCTGACCTGCTGAGTTCCTCCAGCAATCTGTGTATTCTCTTGGTAAAGCAAGTTTTACTTTCTGAAAACAGAATTAAAGTTTCCAGTTTGCATGTGACTTTTGTTTTGATTATGTATTTCTTTATTTCTGGTCCAGCTCGAAAAGCACACCCTGAAATTATAGACCACAGATGTCCTTTATTTAATCAACTGGGAATGTTGACAAGCATTATTAAAGTTCATAATTCCATTCCAGCACCAAATGTTCCCTAACAAGGATCAGACCACCAACTGTAGAAGGTTAAAGTGAGCCTGTTTGTTTTCATACAGCAGTCAGTAAAAGCAGGGAACACCTGACGTCTTTGGTAAATATTAGCCAGTTCTGGAGATATTTGCAAGTAATCCTCCAGATTTGCAATGTCAACATATTGTTGTTCGGACAGCCCTAAGTCTGGCTGAAATGAAACGATCCATCTCTGTCACCCCTGCACCCACTTGCCTTCCTCACATTCATATGAGGGACGAGGATGAACTAATTGGACAGCAGCTTCACAAGCGCAATGATCAGACGGCTACAAGCTTGTACTTGCTGACAACATCCCCTGCACAATCAATCCACAGGACATGTTGCTCAGGGACTTGGGCTAGATTATATAGTTTTTTGTGATTGCATGTTTACTGCTGTGGAAATTACATGTGCTCTACTCGTGCTTGTGCTGTGTATGTTCGGGAATATGGGGCTCATCAGCTGTGGATGGCCGCTCATCCAGGAGAAGGAAAACACTGATCTCAAACCTCCGCTGGCTTGTGGCTACACCCATTCAAGGGGAAGACTTCAGGAGTAAAACCCAAAGAAAAATATGGAACTGAAGTCCCTAAGGTAGTCTCCAGTTCATTGCTGACTGGCAGGCCCTGACACGCCACTGGTGCCAAACTGTCTCCGTTTCTGCTGTTCCTTTGGATTCATCACCTGTGTAGAGAGGGGGAGCCTGCTGCATCATTCTCCATATTGTATTGCTCTAACTTGCATAGCGGCCTGTGTTTGACAGCTAGGATGCAACATCCATGGTCAACTGGGACTGACAGAAGGCTTCCCTCTGTAAGACTATTGGTAATGTGTTTTGCACCTTGACCCCAGAGGAACGCTGTTTCATTTGGCTGTATTCCTGGGTATTTGCGTATGGTTAAATGATAATTAATCCTGAACTTAGTTCCTTAAGCCTGTTCTGTCCTTCAGTGAGTTTACAGCAAGCCCGTATCTCCATTTGCCTGTTTACTCCATTATATATTCAATAATGTTTACAGTTAACAAAACTGAATCAAGTAGATTTAAACTGATCAATCATTGATTATTCCATAGCTTCTAAATTCCTACCACCTTCTGTGCCTCATTCCTTATTTCACTCCTGGTTCTGTTAATTTATTTTCTCCTCTGGCAAAACTTAGCTATCTTCCATCCATGCTCTTGACGTTTTTATTGAAGAAGAATCTACCTGTCTCATTCTCAAAAGCCTCAAATGTTTACAAGTGTTTGCATCTTTTTAGGGAAGCATGCTCGAAAATATTTATTTGAAGGGGACCAGAGGACACAACATCAGCATAGCAGAATGTCCATTTAGAATGGAGATGAGGAGGAATTTCTTTAGCCAGAGTATGGCGAATCTGTAGAATTCATTGCCACAGGTGGCTGTGGAGGCCAAGTCATTGGGTATATTGAAGGCAGAAGTTGATAGATTTTTGATTAGTCAGGGCATGAAGGGATACGGGGAGAAGGCAGGAAATTGGGGATGAGAGGGAAAGGGATCTGATATGATGAATTAGTAGACCAGATTTGATGGGCAAAATGGCCTAAGTCTGCTTCTATATCTTATGATATCTTAAGATATTAGAATTTTGATCTATTTTCTGAACTGTAATAGTTTGAGAGACTAATGCCCTATTCCCATATTTTATTTTCATTTTCCCATAGTTTCAATCCTCAATTTTGAAATAAATCACTCCTGATTGGATCTCTTATTGAGACTTAGAGTTGCTCAATTCAGAAAAAAAGCCTTCTAAATTCAAGATTCAGGATTGCTTAATCTCACTTCCTGTACACAAGTGTAAAGGAGAAGGAAATAATTGTTACTCTGGATCTGACGCAGCACAAAAATAGCACAATAAGATAAAGAATGCAATTATAATAAAACAACGCAATAAATATAAATACATAAGATAACTTATATACACAGATTGATTATATGTCCATAAAGTGATGCTAGGCACCGGAGTGTCTGTACATAAGGAAATGATAAAGTAGTGTAGTTGGGGGTGTGGAGTGGTGGGTTAGTGGGTGGAGGTGTTGATCAGCCGTACTGCTTTGGGGAAGTATCTCTTTTAGAGTCTGGTGGTCCTGGTGTGGATGTTCCATAGCCTCCTCCCTTATGGGAGTAGGACAAACAGTCTGTGAGCAGGGTGGGTGGAAACCTTTATGATGTTACTGGTTCATTTCCAGCACCTTTCTGTATATATATCCTTGATGGCAGATAGGCTGTTGCCAGTGATGTGTTGGGCAGTTTTAACAACCCATTGTAGAGCCTTCCCGTCTGCCACAGTACAGTTTCCATACCATGCAGCTAGGATGCTCTCTACTGTGCATCTGTAGAATGATTTGAGTATAGATGTGCATAATCCAGCTCTTTTCAGCCTCCTCAAAAAATAGAGCCGTTGGTGAGCTTCTGGGACTTATCTCAGGGTTCATCAAACAGAACAACACAGGAACTTGCCATACAGCGGCTTCATTGAACATGATACTGAACTAAACTAAATCTCTTCTGCCTGTACATGATCCATATCTCTGAATTCTCTGTACATTCACGAAACATTGAACATGAAAGGGTATAGCATGGTACAGGTCCTTTGGCCCTATGATATTGTGCCAACCTTTTAATCTACACTAACCCTTCCCTCCCCCAGAGCCTTCCATTTTTTGATTGTTCATGTGCCTATCTAAGAGTTTATTAAATGCCCCTAATGTATCTGCCTCTACCACCCCACCTGGCAGGCCATTCCACATATCCACCGTTCTCTGTGTACAACACTTACCTATCAAATCCCTCTATACTTCCCTCAAATCTCCTTAAAATTATATCCCTACATATTAGTCATTTTGACCCTGGAAAAAAGTCTCTGGCTTACCACTCACTCTATGCCTCTTATCTTTTTGTACACTTCTATCAAGTCATTTCTCATCCTTCTTCACTCAAAAGAGAAAAGCCTTTGTTCGTTCAAGCTATTCTCATAAGACATGCTCTCTAATCCAGACAACCGGGTAAATCTCCTCTGCACCCTCTCAAAAGCTTCCACATCCTTCTTATAATGAAGCAATCAGAGCTGAACTCAATATTCTAAGTGGGGACAAACCAGAGTTTTATAAATCTGCAACATTACCTCATGGCTATTGAACTCGCACAGCTGCTTTAAAATGCATACCTCACCTTAAATGCATATCTTTAGTACTTGAAATTACTACCCCAGTGGCAACATTCTGACTGTCTATCCTAAAGGTCCCAATCCAGCTCCACAGACCCCTTTCTTAATTGTAGGGATCTATGGCATAAAAAAAAGATGGGATCCCCAGTATACACTATGCCTCTCATAGTCTTATAAACTTCTGTCAGGTCTCTTCAAAGTCTCTGAGGCTCCAGAGAGAGTATTGAAGTTTGTCCAAACTCTTCTTACGACTCATATGTTCTGATCCAGACAGCATCTTGGTGAACCTCTTCTGCACCCTCTCTAAATCCACCTACATCCTTCCTATCACTGGGGGACCAGCACACTAACAGCAGCTTAACCAGTATTTTATTTTGCTGCATCGTGACTTCCTGATTCATACACTCTGTGCCCTGGCCAATAAAAGCAAGTATGCCCTTTGCTTTGTTACAACTCTATCTACTACACATGGCCACTTTTCAGTGAGCTATGGATCTGAACCTGTATATCAACATCAAAATCCATATTTTCCTGAAATTTGTAACATAGGTTTTAGGGAGGTAAAGAAGACATATGATATGTTTGCCTTCATAGGTTGAGGCATAAAATATAAAAGTTGGTATATTATGTTGCAGCTTTGCAAAACATGAGCTGGACTGCACTTCATCACTCAGGACAAGCTCTCTTCTTATTACTACCATCAGAGAGGAGATTGAGGGTTCTGAAGACACACACTCAATGTTTTAGGAACAGATTCTTCACACCCACCATCAGATTTCTGAATGGATAATCAACCCATGTACATTACCTCAATATTTTTGCTCGCTTTTTGCATTACTTATTTAATTTATATTCTATACATATATATAAAATTATTATTATAGCTTACAATATATTTTTATGTATTGCACTGCACTGCTGTTGCAAAACAACAAATTTATATTAAGCCTGATTCTGATTTTTGGTATATTGTGCGTAGTTCCAGTTGCTATGCTATAGGAAGGATGCGGTTGTGTTGGAGGAAGTGCAGAGGAGATTCACTAGTATATTGTGTGGATTGGCGAACTTAAATTACAGCGAGATTTTGGATAGGTTAGGTTTTACTTTCCCTGGAGGGAAGGAGACTTAGGGATGACCTGACAGAAGTATGTAAGATTATGAGGGGAGATTGCCAAAAAGATCTTTTCATGGGCGAGATGTTACTTGTTCATAAAGGCATAGGATTAAACTGAAAAGAATAAGTTTTAAAGGAGTTCTAAAGATAATCACAGAGTGACATCTGGAGCATGCTACATGAGAAGGTCAAATACATTTAACAATGTTTCAAATGCATTTAGATAGACACTTAGATAGTGATGCTTAGAGTTGTGGACCTATGCAGTTGAATCATGAATGAACTGCTTCTGAGATCGTTCCCAACATGCCCAATGCTTTTCCCGTAGACTGTAGGAACCTGTGCAAATATTTATCCAATTCTCCTATCCAAATTACCATTGGAAACCTTTCACCAGCACTAAACAGAGCTGGGTATCATTAATGCCAAAACAAATCAATCATTTGACACTCTTAATCACACCAAAATTTATTGCAAATATTTCCCTCCTTCTTCTACCCTGGGGCCAACACATTGAGCAATCATGAAGAAGACATTGGTGTAGATGGGCAAAAGTCAGCATGGAGATGATGGGCTGAAGGGTCCATTCCTGAACTGTAAGCTCCATGACAGCCCTCTGAGCTTGTGCTGATGCTCAGGTACCCATCTGGACCATTTTTAATCTCCCCATAAGCTTCTATAGATCATTGGAAGTTGACAAACCTTGATAGATGCACAATGGAGAGTATCCTGACTGGTTTACACCATGGCCTGGCATGGAATCATTTATCCTCAAGATCAGAAAAGTCTACAAAAAGTAGTGGATATCACCCAGTCCATCCCAGGGAAAGCCTTCCTCATCATTGAGCACATCGACAAGGAGCGCTGCCACAGGAAAGCAGCCTCCATCATCATGGACTCCCCCCATCCAGGACTTGCTCTCTTCCTGCTTCTACCATCAGGGGGTACACAAGCCTTAAGTCCCACATCACCAGATTCAGGAACATTAATAGAACCTAGCTATAGAATCACAAAGAATATTCATCATGGAGACCATGACCACGCATGTCATACAACACGACACATAATGATGATTAAATAAAATGTGTAGTTTTTCATTGCTTCTATTGTATTTCTCTGTTCTATTGAATGGCCTGATTCTGCTCCTATATCTTATGCTCCTCAAACTCCTAATGTAATAGAGTCGCTCGCATGCCTTCACCATGATTGCTCAGAGTTGAAGGAGAAAATAAATAAGCAGCAAATTTTTTGTGATTAAGTGTCAAATGATTGATTTATTACAGGATTACTGATACACCTTCTGGTAACATGCTGGTGAACAGTTTCCAATGGTAAGTTTGGTAGGAGAATTGGATAGATATTATTATTTTTATTTTTATTTATAGAAATGCACAGAACAGGCCTTTGGCCACCCTGCAACCCACATATTCAATCCCCATCTTAATCAAAGGACAATTTACAATGACCAATTAACCTGCAAACCAGTATGCTTTGGACTGGGGGCAGAAATCAAAGCACCCAGAGGAAACCCACATGCACAGAGGAAGAATATGTAACCTTTCTTACAGAGGGCACCGGAAATGAACTCTGAAATCTGATGCCCTGAGGTGTAATAGCATTGTGCTAAACACTATGCTACCATGGCTCCCCAAGCATGCATCTTCATTGGTCAAGAATTGAACCCAGACTCCCCACATGGCAGCTGAGAATTCTACCACTGAACCACCAATGCCATATATTTGAAGATATGTTTGTGGGAGATGTACTTATAGGCTATGGGAAAGACAAAGGACTATGGGACTTGTCAGATAACTACAAACCCCATTTCCAGAAAAGTTGGGATATTTTCCAAAATGCAATAAAAACAAAAATCTGTGATATGTTAATTCACGTGAACCTTTATTTAACTGACAAAAGTACAAAGAAAAGATTTTCAATACTTTTACTGACCAACTTAATTGTATTTTGTAAATATACACAAATTTAGAATTTGATGGCTGCAACACACTCAACAAAAGTTGGAACAGAGGAATGTTTACCATTGTGTTACATCACCTTTCCTTTTAATAACACTTTTTAATCATTTTGGAACTGAGAATACTAATTGTAGTAGATTTGCAATTGGAAATTTTGTCCATTCTTGCTTGATATAAGACTTCAGCTGCTCAACAGTCTGTGGTCTCCGTTATCTGATTCTCCTCTTCATGATGCGCCATACACTTTCAATAGGAGATAGATCTGGACTGGCAGCAGGCCAGTCAAGCACACGCACTCTGTGTCTACAAAGCCACACTGTTGTAGCCCGTGCAGAATGTGGTCTGGCATTGTCCTGCTGAAATAAGCATGGACGTCCCGGGAAGAGACGCTGCCTTGATGGCAACTTATGTCTCTCTAAAATCCTAATATACGCCTCAGAGTCAATGGTACCTTCACATACATGCAACTCACCCATGCCGTGGGCACTGATGCACCCCCATACCATCACAGATGCTGGCTTTTGCACCTTTCGCTGATAACAATCAGGATGGTCGTTTTCATCTTTGGTACGGAGAACTCGACATCCGTTTTTTCCAAAAACTAGCTGAAATGTGGGCTCATCTGACCACAGCACACGGTTCCACAGTCTTTCAGTCCATCTGAGATGAGCTTGGGCCCAGAGAACTCGCCGGCATTTCTGCATAGAGTTGATGTATGGCTTCTTCCTTGCGTAATACAGTTTCAAGTTGCATTTCTGGATGCAGCGACAGACTGTGTTAAGTGACAATGGTTTTCCGAAGTACTCCCGAGCCCAAGTGGCTGTAATTGTCACAGTAGCATGACGGTTTCTTAGGCAGTGCCACCTGAGGGCTCGAAGATCACGCGCATTCAACAGTGGTTTCCGACCTTGCCCTTTACTCACTGAGATATCTCTGAATTCATTGAATCTTTTCACAATATTATATACTGTAGATGTGGAAAGACCTAAATTCTCTGCAATCTTGCGTTGGGAAATGTTCCTTTTGAACTGACTAACAATTCTCTCATGAATTTTGGCACAAAGGGGTGAGCCATGACACATCCTTGCTTGCAAAGACTGAGCCTTTGATGGACACTACTTTTATACCCAGTCATGATACCTCACCTGCTATCAATTAGCCTGCTTAATGTGGAGTCTTCCAAACCGGTGTTACTTGAATATTCTGTGCACTTTTCAATCTTATTTTAACTCTGTCCCAACTTTTGTTGAGTGTGTTGCAGCCATCAAATTCTAAATTTGTGTATATTTACAAAATACAATTAAGTTGGTCAGTAAAACTATTGAAAATCTTTTCTTTGTATTTTTGTCAGTTAAATAAAGGTTCACATGAATTAACATGTCACAGATATTTGTTTTTATTGCATTTTGGAAAATATCCCAACTTTTCTGGAAATGGGGTTTGTATTTCAGAAGCTGTCCATGCATGATTCGCCAAAGGCAAAATCATGCTTCAGTAAACCCCAGCTCAGTAGAAGCTTCCTCAGGCAATGCCTTCTCTCCCAACAATGACTGAATTACTTGTCTTCAGACAAAGCAAGCAGTTCTAACTTTGTACAGATCACAGATCAAAACAAAGGAGCATTTTGTTTTCTTGGACCTTTGCTACAGTGAGGTTTTTTAGTGAACTCTTAGGGGAGCTGGCTGCTTGAATTGATGGGTTTGTCATGAAGTCTCATTCATTCAAGAGAAGAACCAACTGACGCAGGGGAATTCATCCCATCATGTTCATTCTGGTGTGAGGTTCTTAGGATTGAAATCATATTACACCCTTTAACACTTCTCCTGTTTCATTCCTCTTGATCAAAGTTATGAAATAACACAGCACAGAAGGTAGCCATTTAACTCATTGTTGTTGGAGAAGAGTGTTGCTGCTCTTCCCCAGCTAACCTTGCAAAGCCCTTGTTCTACTGGAATTTCCTGATGGCCACCCATTTTAATTTGACTTCCCATTCCCACTCCAACATGTCAGTCCATGGACTTCTCTGTTGCCATGTTGAGACCACTCTCATGTTGGAGGAGCAACACCTCTTACTCCATCTGGTTAGCCTCCCACTTCATGCCATGAACATCGATTTCTCTAACCTCCTTCCCTCTTTCTCTCTTTCTCCATTCCCTATTCTGGGATCCTTCTTACCTCTCCTATTCTCTTATCTGCCCATCACCACCCTCTAGTGCCCCTCCTCCTTCCCTTTCTTCCATGGTCTATGCTCCTAGCCTATCAGATCCCCTCTTCTTCAGCCCTTTACCTCTTCCATCTATCACCTCCCAGGTTCTCACTTTATTCCCTATCCCCCAACCCATCCACCTTCCCCATCACTTGGTCTCACATTTGACCTGCAAGTTTGTATTCCTCACCCTACCAAACACCCCTCCCCCACCCCATCATCTTATTCTGTCTTCTTCCCCCTTCCTTTCCAGTTCTGATGAAGTGTATTGGTCTAAAACTTCAAATGCATATTCCTATCCATAGAGACTGCCTGACCTGCTGAGTTCATCTAGCATTTGGGGTGTGAAACACCTTTTCCTTAATCTGTTTAATTTTCCTTTCAAGTTTGTATTGAATCTTTGCAATTACACAATTGTGAATTTTCTGCATATTTATTAATCTTATTCTGTATTAATGTGATTGTCACGTAGGACAGAAACAGGTCCTACAGCCCATTACGTGCACACCAACCATACAGACCTCATATCTACCAATCACACTTGTTAGCACTTTATCTGAATCCTTCAATGTCTGAGCTGTTGAAGGATTCAATTTCCTAGGTATTAAATCCTTCTGAAAGCATGAGAAACATATGACAGCTCTTACCTCATGTCAATAAAGTCAATGTCACCCCAATTCAGGGCCTTAGTTTTTAACCATTTTTATTCCTCTCTCTGAGCATCCTGAAATTTGCAATTACATTCAATGGTCACTTTATTATGTATACCTGTAAACCTACTGATTAATTCAAATAGCTAATCAGCCACCCATGTGCCAACACCTCAATGCACAAAAGCATGCAGACACAGTCAAGAGGTTCAGTTGTTGTTCAGACCAAATATCAGAATGGGAAGAAACATGATCTAAGTGACTTCGATTCTGAAATGATTGTTGCTGCCAGATGGGGTGGTTTAAGTGTCTCAGAAACTGCTGATCTCCTGGGATTTTCATGCACAACAGTTTACAGAGAATGGTGCAAGAAAATGAACAAACATCCAGTGAGCAGCAGATCTGTGGGTGAAATTGCCTTGCTAATGAGAGAAGTTAGAGGTGAATGGCCAAACTGGCTCAGGCTGAGGAGGAATGCGAGAGTAACTCAAGTAAACACATGTTACAACAGTGGTGTGCAGAAGGGCATCTCTGAACACACAAAGCATCAAACCTTCAAGTGGATGGCTTACAGTAGTAGATATCCACATTGGGTTCCACTCCTGTATCTCATAAATCGGACACTGAGTGCATATTCACTGTATACAGAATAGTCTTCCATTGACATTTCAACAACAACATTCCTCAAGATTATGTCTGGTACTGACAGTTCCTCAGTAAGGCTAATCACTACACTGTAGTGTGGTTGTTAGCATTAAACTTTACCGTACAGGCGACCTGTGTTTGTTTCCCACCACTGCCTGTAAGGGGCTTCATATTCTTCCCATACCCATGTGGATTTCCTCCGGGTACTCCAGTCTCCTCCCACAGTCCAAAGATGTAGCGGTTGGTATGTTAATTGGACATTGTAAATTGTCCCGTGATTAGGATAGGGTTACATCAGGTGATTGCTGGGGGGTGTGGCTTGAAGGGCACTGCATCCCAAATAAACCAACAAACAAATAAATAAAATATTCTGCCTCAAGAAGCTCTGTTTGATGCGCTATCAAAGTTCTGCTTCCTGTAAAGAGAGTTAACATTGGTGAGGGGAACAATCCCTCCTATGTGGTTTAGAAGACTGTGTAATCAACACATTTTCAATAGCATTTATGCTTTACATCGGCCTCATCATAATAATTTCACCTTTTCATCTATTTTCTAGGTGCTTCCCAAATTGGTCCTTATCCATATCTAATCCTAGTTTCCAAAACCAATCCCTGTGGCAATGTGACCAAGGGTACAACCACCCATTCTGTAAATAAGTTAGAGTCATAGAGTCATATAGTGTGGAAATAGGCCCTTCATCCCATCTGGATCACCCAATGTGGGCCCATCTCAGCTAGTTCCATTCGCCTGAGCTTCACTTATATCACCCCAAACCATAAGATCATAAGATATAGGAGTAGAATTAGGCCATTTATAATGGAGATGAGGAGGGATTTCTTTAGCCAGAGAGTAGTGAATCTGTGAAATTCATTGCCACAGACAGCTGTGGAGGCCAAATTATTAGGTATATTTAAGGCAGAGATTAAAAGGATCTTGATTAGTCAGGGCATGACGGGAGTCAGGGAGAAGGCAGAGAGGGGAAATAGATCAGCCATGTTGAAATAGTAGAGCAGACTCAGTGGGCCTAATGGCCTAATTCTGTTCCTTTATCTTATGGTCTTCTGGCCTTTAATTGCAGTCTTAGCAGTTTAGTAGTCAGTACTGCTAAGTCACCTTTTCTCACTGAAGCAACAAAGCTTTACATCACTACAACATGAAGATAAAGCAATGGGTGTATAGTATTGGCAGGCCATCAGTAAGTCTGGTTCAGCTTACCAGGCCTTCTTATTGACTATTGAAAGATCTAGATAGAGTGGGCATGGAGAGGATGTTTCAATTAGTGGGAGAATCTAGGACCAGAGGACACAGCTCAGAGCTGAAGGTTTCTCTTTAGAACAGGGATGAGGAGGGATTTCACAAACTCAAAAGATTCTGCAGATGCTGTAAGTACAAGAAACAAACACAAAATGCTGGAGGAACTCAGCAGGTCAGGGAGCATATACAGAGGGGAATGAGCAGTGGATGTAAGGAGTAATTTCCTTTGCCAGAAGGTGGTGAATCTGTGGAATTGATTGCCACATAGAACAATAGAGGCTAAGATTTTGTGTATATTTAAAGCAAATGTTGATCAGATTCTTGAATAATAAGATCTTATGTTCTTAAACTGCATCCTTACACTCAACAGCAGGAGGGACTGGGAAGAGAAATAAAGAAGGAGTCTCATCTCCCTCCACTTATCATTTTGTTAAGTGAGCTCAGTGCAGTAAATTCTATACAGATCAAAGATCAAAACGAGGCAACATGGTTTTTTCTCTTGGAACATTTCTGTAGCAGGTGTAGATTTTCTTCGGAGAGTTCTTAGGGGACCTGAACCCAATTGCAGTCAGGCAGCGTGAATTGATGAGATTGTCATAAAGTCTCATTCGCTCAAGCAAAGAACGTGTAGCAGTGTAGCAGGGTCATTTCTTCCATTGTGTTTATGCTGGTGTGAGCTTCGGAGTTACACGCTGAAATCGTATTACACCTGCCTCTCCCTTAATCCATTATAATTGCTTATCTAACGTATGAAATCACAGAGCACAGAAGGAGGCCTGCGAGTTGCTGTTCCTGCCCAGTTAACCCTAGAAACCCCTCTTTTATCTTAATCTGTTTCGATTACTTGAAAGTTCAGATGCATCCGTGGATGCTGGAGACTTCATCCCAGGACAGGAATGCCTAAGAGAGTTTTCAGGCACTGGAAATCCAGAGTAACATGCACATGATGCTGGAGGAGCTCAAAGGGTCAGGCAGCAACAGGCCCTGATGACAAGTCATGGCCCGAAATATCAACTGTTTATTCCTGCTGAGATTCCGCTCCATAGATGCTGCCTGACTTGCTGAGCTCCTCCAGCATTTTGTCTGTGCTGCTCAGAAACACCCAATATGAGTGGGCTTAATTTTAAGGTGATGGAGAGATATCAGGGTTAGGCTTTTTCACACAGAGAGTGGTGGAACACGTTGCCAGGGGTGATGACATGAGGGACAGTTGAGAGACTCTTAGATAGGCACACGGATGAGAGAAAAATGGACGGCTATGTCAGAGGGAAGGGTTAGATTGATTTTGGAATAGGTTAAAGGTTAGCACAACATCATGGGCCATAGGGCTTGAAATGTCCATTCACTTCCTCCACTGTTCCAGACTGTGTTAACCAAATGACAGCAGTTTGCTGTCTGAATAACTCTTTGTAAGTCACTTTAACAACCTGCATATGGTGACACCACATCAGCCATCCAGAATAGAGAAGATGATAGATGGACCATCTTTATACAAGTGGTGAGATTTATCTCACAGCATTCAGCCCGTCCACTTTATGCCAGCTCTCAGAGCAATCTCACCAGTGTAACTGCCCTACCATTCTATTCTCACATACCCTTTCTAAGAACCTATCAAACTCCACTTTAAATACACACAATTACTTGGCTTCCACAGATTCCAAATTCACCAACCACTGGCTAAAGAAATTCCTCCTCATCTCTGTTCTGAAGGGACATTCATAAATTCTGAGGCTGTGTCCACTGATCCTACATTCTCTCAATATTGGAAACATCCTCTCCACACTCACTCTATCTCGGCCTTTCAATATTCTTAAGTTTCAATGAGATCCCCCCTCATTCTAAATTCCAATGAGTTTTATTGTGAAGTTTATTGGTGATTATCTTAAATTGGCACCATTTACATTTTAATTATTGCAGAAGTAGATTACTGGTACTGTACCAGTGATACAACATTGGCCAAGTAGGGGCATTCAAAATGATATTACTCATGTAATGCTTGCAAACAATGAAGAAATTTCATTCCCAATTCCATACCAAAAGAAATCATATTTTTTATTATCGACATAGAACACTACATCACAGAAACAGGCCCTTTGACCCATCTAGTGTATTCTGAACTATTTATTTTGCCTTGTCCCATCAGCATTCACCAGGACCATATCCCTCCATATCCCTTCCATTCATATATCTATCCAAATTTCTCTTGAATTCCGTTACCAAATCCAAATTCACCACTTACACCGATAGTTCATCCCACACTCTTACCACCTTCTGAGTGAAGAAATTCCCCCTCATGTGTCCCTTAAACTTCTCACCTTTCACCCTTGGCACTAGTCCCAGTCTCAGTGGAAAGAGCCATCTTGCATTTTCCCTATCTATAACTCTCATCAGGGGTTAAGTTAGTCCTGACCTGTCTATTCTGACTCTGTTCGATCTTTCATTACCGTAACTTTCAGAATCAGGATCAGGTTTTGCATTACTGACATACAGTACTGGTGGTCTTCAGGCTCCTATACCTCCTCCCCAATGGTAGTAGTGAGAACAGGGCACGTCCCAAATGATGAATGTAGTGAAATCCGTGGGTGTTATGCATGTGATATAATAAATGTAATCTATGTGTGAGTTTCATGTGTGCATGAGTTTGAGTCTGTGTGTGTGTGTGTGTGTGTGTGTGTGTGTGTGTGTGTGTATGCATGTGAGTATATGTGTGCATCTGAGTGTGTGTGTCTGTATGTTTGTGAGTGTGAATGTGTCTGTGAGTGTGTGTGGGTAGTGATAGTAAGACCCTGTCTCTTGAGCTCGTGTCCGTGATGAGTCTACCCCCTCAGTTTAGTTTTGTAGCTTGCCTTTCAATCCAATTCCCATTTTCCTGATACTGTACGGTCAGTAGTATGCCTACTGCTTGGCATCTTATCAAAAGCCTTTTGAAAATAGGTTGCTTTCTCTTTCTTTTCCCAGACCAGCATCAGTCATTAACATCTCCATCCTTACTTTGGGCAGTTAATCCTTGCTGAGGCTTCTGCCAATGCTGATACTAATCAACCACCAGAGACTGCAGACAAGTGCCTGAGATCATTTTCCTTTCGCGTTCTCTGGTTGAATAAACCAGGCCAACACTGGCCTTGTCTGAATACTAACCTCACGACCAACTGTAAACAGTAGGCTGACAAGCTGTGATTGCTTTGTAACAAATATCCATCTATTAAAGCAGCATGGAGTTAAAGCAGTCAGTTTGTTTATTTGCACATCTCTAGTAATTTATACATGCTTATACATTTGATGACATGTATTTATATATTTAGAGAGACAGCGAGGAACAGACCCTTCCAACCCTTCAAGCCGGGCCACCTAGCAGTCTCCTGACTTAATCCAAACCTAATCACGGGGCAATTTACAATGATCAATTAATCTATCAATTGGTACATCTTCAGACTGTGGGAGGAAACTGCAGTACCCGTTATTTATGTGCACTCTATGCAAGAGATGTAACATGTTTAATTTGTAGGTATATGTAGGTGCATGCATTCAATCTGTAATATGTATGCATATAATATGCTGTATGTGTGCACGAATATGCATATAATATGCTGTATGTGTGTGTGTGTGAGTTTTGTGTGTGTGTGTGTATTTGTGTGAGAGTTGTGTGTGTGTGTATGTGTGTGAGAGTTTTGTGTGTGTTTGTGTGTGTGTGCGTGTGTGTATGTGTGTGAGAGTTTTGTGTGTGTGTGAGTTTTGTGTGTATGTGTGTGAGAGTTTTGTGTGTGTTTGTGTGTGTGCGTGTGTGTGTGTGTGAGTTTTGTGTATGTGTGTGAGAGTTTTGTGTGTGTTAATGTGTGCGTGTGTGTGTGTGTGCGTGTGTGTGTGTGTGCGTGTGTGTGTGTGTGTGTGTGTGTGTGAGTTTTGTGTGTGTGTGTGTGTGTGTTAGTGTGAGTATGTGTGTGTATGTACCGTGATTCCTGTCCCCAGATGTATTCACAGGTCCTGGAATGTCAATGATGAAACTTAGGAAACAAAGTTGTTAGTTCTCTGTGGCAACATTCGTCACCAGCACGATTTACAGCGGAGCTGATCATTCAGCTGTCCTGAGGCCTGAAGAGCCAACTTGTATATAGTCAAGCAATTGTTTTGTCCTGAAGAAAATAGTGCTGAGTAAATACAAGATCTTTTCCTCTTAAACAAAGGTATTTTAAAGCCAGTGATGTTATTTTGAACTGCAGTTGAGGCACACAGTTTAAATGCTGACAGGCACCTCTGGCACACAAGAACAGTAACATTAGACCATTGGACATAACAGCAGAATTAGGCCATTCAGCCCATCGTGTCTGCTCTGCCATTCCATCATGGCTGATCCTGGATCCCACTCAACCCCATACACTTGCCTTCTCATCATATCCTTTGATGCCCTGACCGATCAGAAAGCGATCAACTTCTGCCTTAAATATACCCATGAACTTGGCCTCCAAACAGTCTGTGGCATTGCATTCCATAGGTTCACTACTCTCTGGCTAAAATAATTCCTCCTTACATAGGTTGAGTTTTGAGTCTGTGCCCTCTAGTTCTGGATACCCCCTCCATAGGAAACATCCTCTCCACATCCACCTTATCTAGTCCTTTCAGCATTCGGTAGGTTTCAATGAGGTTCCCCCCACCCATTCTTTTAAATTCCAGTTAGTGCAGGCCCAATGCTGCCAAATGCTCCACATGTTAAACCCTTAATTTTCAGAATCATCCTCTGGACTCTCTCCAATGACAACACATCCTTTCTGAGATACAGGGCCCAAAACTGTTGTCAATACTCCAAGTGCAGACTGTTTCATGTCTCATAAAGGCTCAGCATTATCTCCTTGCTTTTATATTCTATTCCTTTTAAAATAAATGCCAACATTGCATTTGCCTTCTTTATCACCAACTCAAACTGTAAATTAACCTTTTGGGAGTCTTGCACAAGGACTCCTAAGTCCCTCTGCATCTCTGCTGTTTGAACTTTCTCCTCACATAGATACTGGTCCGCACTGTTGTTCTTTTTACGAAAATGTACTATCATACATTTCCCAACACTGTATTCCATCTGCAATTTTTTGCCCATTTTTTCCAATTTGTCTAAGTCCTGCTGCAATTGCATTGCTTCCTCAGCATGACCTACCCCTCCACCTATCTTTGTATCATCCACAAACTTTGCCACAGTAATGGCACAATGGCCGGCCGATCTGTCTATTAGAGGAAGAGACACAAGTGGCAGAGGAGACTGGAATCTGGAGCAAGACTCAAGATTCCAGAGAAACTCAACGGACTGAGCTGTATATGCGGTGGGAACTAGACAATAAACCTGAATGGTCTCCCTCAGTATTCCTCTTTTCCGCAAATTATAATTTTTTACGTCTTACATTGTACTGCTGCTCCAAAATAAACCAATGTCACGACTTATGTCAGTGATAATAAACCCAATTCAACTTCTGATTCATTTCCCACTATTTATGCTACTCGATCCGCTGGGATCATCCAGCATCTGTGTGTCACTGTCTATTACAGCTGTCGATTGAAGAGTGCTCACTGTCACAACAAAACAACATCTTGTGAACTTTTGTTCGCAGTACTATGCAAGAATCTAGACATATATATCCGAGGGTGCCAAAGACTTCAGCACAGTACTGTACTAGTTCTATGTCATGCATGGTACTGCAAAATAAAAACAAAATTCACTGCGGAAGGCATAAGCAATATTCTGTCCATTCTATTCTCCAATGGACATTAAATTGGACTACATCTGTGGCAACAGAATACTCGGCAGAAGTACAGAAACAGATGGAATCCTGGACGCCACCATTCAGCTGATTATTTATGTAACAGATTTTCCCCCAAGCCATCGGACTACCAACCTACTGAGCTCTGCTGTGCCTATTGTCTTGTTTATTATTTATTGTAATGCCTGCACTGTTCTGTGTTACTTCATGCAGTCCTGCGTAGGTCTGTAGTCTAGTGTAGTTTTTGTGTTGGTTTACGTAGTTCAGTGTAGTTTTTGTATTGCTCATGTAGCACCATGGTCCTGAAAAACATTGTCTCATTTTTACTGTGTACTGTACCAGCAGTTATGGTCGAAATGACAATGAAAAGTGACTTGACTTGACTTGAAAGCTCCAGGTGTCAAGGGAATGAAGTGTGTGAAGTTACTATAACTAAAGAGAAGGTTCTTGGGAAACTGAAAGCCACCCAGACTAGATGGTGTACTAGAGTTCTGAATGAGATCATGGAGGCAGTAGTATTGACCTTTCAAGAATCACTAGATTCTAGAATGGTTCCAGGAGAATGGAAAATTGCAAATGTCTTTCCACTCTTCGAGAAAGGAGAGAGGCAGAAGAGAGGAAATTATAGACCAGTTAGTCTGACCTCGGTGGCTGGGAGGATGTTGGAGTCGATAATTAAGGATAAGATCTCAGGGTACATGGAAGCACATGATAAAATAGGCCATGGTCAGTTTGGTTTCCTCAAGGGAAAATCTTGCCTGACAAATCTGTTGGAATTCTTTGAAGACATAACAAGCAAAATAAACAAAGGAGAATTGATTGATGTTGTGTACCTGGATTGTCATAAGGCCTTTAATAAGGTGCCACACATGAGGCTGCTTAACAAGCTAGGAACCCATGGTATTACAGGAAAGCCCTGCTACCTAATTGTTAATTATTAGTGAAAGAACTCCTCTCCCCTCTCTGTTTCCAACTCTGGTCTCTTATCTCTTCTCACCTGTGTATCACCTCACTCTGGTGCTCTTACTTCTTCCCTTTCTCCTCTGGTCCACTTCACTCTCACATCAGATTCCTTCTTCACCAGCCCTTTATCTTTTCCACCCACCTGGCTTCACCTATCACCTTCCAGCTAATCCTCCTTCCATTTGCCCCCACTTTTTTAATCTGCTGTCTTTCCCCTTCCTTCCCAGTTCTGAAAAAGGGTCTTGGCTCCAAACATCATCTATTCATTCACTTCCACACATGCTGTCTGACCTGCTGAGCTCTTCCAGTGTTTTGCATGTCATGAGTTGCTCTGGATTTCCAGCATCTGCAGAATCTCTGGTGTTAATGAAAGCAAGGCCGACTTCAATATAAATTTCCATTAGGTTTTCTAGTTTAGACATTTACCTTTCTTTTTTGACTCTCTCTTTGCAAAAAAAAAGGTGTCAGGTGAGATTATTTAAGGGAAGTCCAAATCATAATGCTATTATTAAAGTCAAGATTTATTTTTGGATATCAGTGGATGGTGAGATGCCCTCCCTGAAAGGGTTGTTGCTCATGAGACTCCAGTTTAAAATGCAGCCTGCAGTGGCAATTCTGTGCGCAGTATCATGAGGTGCAATTATCAAAAACCCATTAGTCACTCTCAGTTCACTCAGCTGCAAGAACAAAGTCCTGACTTTAATTTGTCTTCTTTCCAAAATCATATATTCAGATCTTGCATTCTTGCTTTCTCAGCGTGCCTCAGAGGTCTGGTTACTGCTCAAAGTGTTCTTCTGATACCAGCTCTCTAAAAACTGTAATATACACTGAGTGGCCACTTTATTGGAGCCATACAGTCATAGAAAACTGCAGCACAGAAACAGACCCTTCGGCCCATCCAGTCCATGCCCAAATATTGAATCTGCCTAGTCTCATTGGCATGCACCTGAACCATAACCCTCCATATCCTTACCATCCATGTACCTATCAAACCTCTCTAGAACATTGAAATCAAAATCGCAACCATCGTTTGCACCAACAGCTCGTTCCACCCTCTCACCACCCTCTGAATGAAGAAGTTTCCCCTCGTATTCCTCTTAAACATTTCACCTTTCACACTTAACCCACGACTTTTGGGTGTAGTCCCACCCAAACTCAGTTATCACTGTCCAACAGAGTCTTGAGATTGCAGGTGAAATGTCTGAGACAATTCTCATGGTTAAGCTGCACACGCTAACTCCAATGCTTTCAGGTATCAGACAGAAGCACGATCTGCACCCAGGTCAGCTCCTCCGAACCCAAACTGGCTCCTCCAACATTGTGGGGAGCTGCTCTGACACCCTGACCTTCACCAACACCCCAGCCCGCCTCGTCGACACCTTGGCCAGCTCCGCCACCGACACCAGTCCAGCTACTCCGATCTACGAGCAGCTCGCTGATGGAGTAGCCCTATATCACCCAGTGTTCTTGGAGTAGAATTGTCTTGCAACAGTAAAAAAAAACATTTTTAACAAAGAAAAAAGCACCTTTGGTTGGCCTCTGAGAAGCTACTGCCTGCGAACGCTTCACCATCTTACTTTGCCTACAGAACGTCTGCTCACTGAGTGATTTTTTTCTGTTTTATTTTGTTGTTTGCACCATTCTCATAAACTCTAGAGACTGCTGTGTGAAAATCCCAGAAGATCAGCAGGAGATCCTGGGATATTCAAACAACCCCATCTGGCACCAAAAATCATTACACGGTGAAAGTAGCTTTGATCACATTTCTTCCCCGTTCTTATATTTGGTCTGAGCAATAGCTGAATGTCTTAACCATGTCTGCAGGATTTTATGCATTGAATTGCTGATTAGATAGTTTCATTAATGAATGGAATCAAAATCAGGTTTAACATCATCAGCATATGTCATGAAATTTGCTGGTTTTTGCTGCAGCAGTAAATTACAATACATAAAAACTGAACTACAGTAACTAATTCCAGCAACTACAGTATATATAAAATAGTTAAGTTGAATAAGTAGTGCAAAAAAAAAAGTGATGCAGTGTTCATGGGTTTAATTTCCATTCACAAACCTGATGGCAGGGAGGAAGACGGTGTTCATGAATTTCTGAGTGTGTGCCTCCCCGACAGCAGCAATGAGAAATGGGTATGTTTTGGGTGATGGTGGTCCTTAACGATGCATGCAGCATTTTTGAGACCTTGTTCCTTGAAGCTGTCCTGGATGCTACGCTGTACAGGTATACCGAATAAAGTGGCCACTGAGTGTACTGTACATATCACAATCTGCGAGCTGCTTGCAAATTACTTCTCTGGAGCCATCCGGTGGCAGTGAGAGAATGTTGCCTCAACCTCTTCCAAGCGGAGTAACAAGAGGTGTATAGAATCATGTGAGGCAGAGAGAGGGTGAATGCGTATTGTCTGTAGGGTAGGCGCAACGCTAGCAGTCTTTCCGAATTATCATGAAACTTGTTACTTTGAGGGAGCAGTACAGTGCAAGACATGAAGAATGAATATAAATTGCAATTAATAAATAGTGCAAAAGAGGAGTAGTAAGGTAGTGAGGTAGTGTTCATGGGTTCATTGTCCATTCAGAAATCTGATGGCAGAGGGGAAGAAACTGCTCCTGAGTCATTGAGTGTGGGTATTCAGGCTCCTGTCCCTCCTGTAGTTATTAGAAGAGGGCATGACCTGGAAGGTGAGGGACCTTAGTGATGGATACCACCTTCCTGAGGCATTGCTTTTTTGAAAATGTCTCTCAGTGGTGGAGAGGGTTGTGCCTGCGACGTATTTGGCAGAGCCTACAGCCCTCTGCAGGTTTTGTGACCCTCTGGATCCCAAATACTGTAAGCTATGCTTCTAGCTTTCCTGTGTGTAAACGGAAACTGTCAAGGTTCCCCTCCAATGAATGGTGGCAGTAAACGATAGTCTAAATTATCTGTAATTATAATTGGACGCCACAGAAGTGTAGTGGTTAACGCAACAGCTTGGGGCGCAGAGTTAGGAGTTCAATCCTGGCAAAGTCTATAAGAAAGTTTGTACTTTCCGCCCATGTGCATGTGTGTTTCTTTCTGGTGCACCAGTTTCCTCTGATGGTCCAAAGACATACTGGTTAGTAGGTTAATTGGTCGTTGTAACTTGTCCCATAATTAGGCTGGGGTCAAATCAGGGATTGCTGGCGATGTGGCTCAAAGGGCCAGAAGGGTCTATTCCACATTGTATCTCTAAGTAAAAAAAATAAAAGGACATATTGTTTGCTCACTGTGGCAAATGGAAGGGGTAAATTCTGCTGCTGTAACTCCTGGCAAAGCAACCAGAAACTCATTGGCAGAGATCAGCCGGCAATGAACAAAGGCCTGCATTGTGGTATAGCAGCTAATGTAACACTTTACAGCTGGCGATCCCTGGGTTCAATTCCACCACATTCTGCTTGTACATTCTCCTTGTGTCTGCATGGGTTTCCTCCAGGTGCTCTAGTTTCCTCCCACAGTCCAAAGCAAAGATGTATTTTGTGGGATTGTTGTGTTGTTGCCTGAAGCATTGGAGGCACTTGCAGGCTGTCCCAGAACATCCTCAGACTATATTTGTTGCAATGACACATTTCACTGTATGTTTCAATATTTCAGTGTACATATGACAAAAAAGCAGATCTTTATTTTTAAGAATTCCTTTTCCAATGTATTTTATTAGTTTCTACATAGAAGAATACAGAGTACAAGAAAGTGTATATAAAAAGTCAAAAAAAGGTTTAAAAAAACCACCAGACATTTCCAAAGGTCCCATGCCACCAGGTTTAGGTACGGTTATTACCCTTCAACCATCAGGTTCCTGAAACAGTGTGGATATCCTCATTTACCACAGCACTAAACTGGGCATTGAACACAATCTATAGACTCAGTTACAAGGACTCTACAGTCGAATTTTTTTAATTATAAACTGTATAATGTGAAAAATTGGCTGGAATAAGAACCCCCATCTATTCAACCTTTCTGAACAGGCACAGTTTTTCAGCTCAGCTTTTGGTCTCTCTGTGAGATCAATAGACTGCAAGACCACCAGAATAGGTACTCTGTGGTCAGTGAGAGCATCCAGACCCATATATGAAGCAACCTCTGCATGTCGATCAGCTCCCGCACATATAGTAGGGCCAAGTATGTTGAACGCCCTCCATCGTCCTCAGCACAAAGTGCCCTAATTCACCTGTGTTATTCTGTCTCTCTAGAGTAAAATACTGCATATAAAGCCTCCCTAACCCCCAAAGGTAATCAGGCAAAACTTCACAAAATCTTTCTGTTCCCATTTCTATGCTGTCGAACTCTGACCCTTGACATCTCCTTGGTCTACACAATGCAACAACCTTCGAATTGTATGTGGTTCTTTTTTTTCATCGCGACCTACTTATCGCACGCACCTTTGATCTTATTCCCCACCAGAATGGCTCTCTTATTTTAGAATGAGGTTTTGGTTAACACATTGTGTACTGAAAGGGAATTTTTACTCTGAGCATCATGTGCGAAAATAACTCTAAGATATTGGAGCAGCTTAGCAGCTTAGCTCTTAACATAATGCTCTTACAGTGCCAGAAACCAGGGTTAACTTCCTACCATTGTCTGCAAGGAGTTTGTATGTTCTCCCCATAAATGCGTAGGTTTCCTCCGAGTGCTCTGTTTTCCTCCTGCATTTCTAAGATGTAGTGGTTACTCAGTTAATGGGGCACAAGGGTGTAATTGTGAAGTCTTTGGACTGGAAAGGCCTTTGAGTGTTACGAATGATCCAAGTCACTTGTTGCATGTAAATATGGATTTTTAAAAATAAACCATACCCCATGCATTATTCTTCTTTTTTGCGCAGACTGGAATAGCACCACAATCTCATTATCCTGAGCAAAGGTAATAAAGTTCTATTCAATTCTATTCCAGACAGATGGATAACATACACAAGGTGCTGGAGGAACTCAGCATGTCAAGCAGCAAATATGGAAAGGAATAAAGAGTTAATGTTTAGGATTAGGACCCTTCATCAGGATGAAAGCACATGAGTTATAGAGTCCTTGACAGTGATTCTATAGATTGTGGAGTCAGTGAGTGAAGTGCTCCCAACTGGTTCAGGAGACTCATGGTTGAAGGATAATGATGGTTCCGGAACCTGGTGCTGTGGTACCTCCTGCCTGAGAGTAGTTGTGAGAAGATAGCATGGCCTGGATGGTGTGTGTCCTTGAAGATGGATGCTGCCGTGGTGTGGCAGCACTTGATCAAATGGCCAGAATCCCAGGGATTCAACCGCAGGGTTCATATATCTTGTAATTTAATCCTGATATTATCCTGGATGACTTGTTTTGTGTTTTTAATTGTATGCGTATTGATGTGAGGGGCAAGTATTTTTAATATGCAGAGGGTAGTAAATGCTTGGGATGACTACCAGGAGTGGTAGAGGTGGAAGCAGGCAGTTTAATGGAGATTTAGAGACCTACATGGTTATGAGGGGAGTAGGGGAATATGAATGATGAACAAAAATGAAATTATTATCAAAGTATGAATACGTTATCACATACTATCTTGAGATGCATTTTCTTGCAGGCTTTTATCTCTCAAACATCAGGATCTTGAAGCAGTGATAACTTCACTCAACTTCAACAGCCCCGTCGCTGAACTGCTTCCACAATCCATAGACTCACTTTCAAGGATTCTTCATCTCATGGTCTCGATGTTTACTGCTTATTAACTTATAATTATTATTATTATTTCTTCTTTAAGTATTTGCACAGTTTGTTGTCTTTTTTGCATTGGTTGGTGACCGTCCTATTGGGTGTGGTCTTTTATTAATTCTATTAATTTACTGAGTATGGCTGCAAGAAAGTGAATCTCAGGGTTGTGTATGGTGAAATACAGTATATGTATTTTGATAATAAATTTATTTTGAACTTTTGAACTTTGATTTACAAGAAAGTAGAATTTTCCTCATCCCAATAGAATTTAGAGAAAAGCTATACACAAAGACTGACACAGTATGATGCAGGAACTTCTATTCTAGCTCAAAGCGCTGTGTAATAAAAATGATATTTATAAACTCTCTGCAAGACAGTCATTTCACCGAACTTATTTACTTATCTATGTGTTTATCTATTTATTTAGAGATGCACTGCTGAATAGAAACCTCCAGCCCAGCAACTCACCTATTTTACACTAGTCTAGTAACAGGATAATTTACAGTGACCAATTAACTCCCTAAACGGTGCGTCTTTGGACTGTGGGAGGAAATTGGGACACCCACATAGTCACCTAGAGAACGTACAAACTCCTTCCAGAGGATGTCAGAATTGAACTTGGAACTCTGACTCCCCAAGTTGGAATAGTGTCACATGAATGGCTACATTATAATGGCACCCCATGTATCTTGGTACATGTGATAATAAACTAATATCAATATTTAGTATAAATTGGCAACAGCATTGGCACTATGAGCCAAATGGCCTGTCCAGCCTTGTACTGCTCTATGTTCCAGTTATCAGAATCAGGTGTAATTTCACCAGCATATGTTATGAAATTTGTTGCCTTTGCAGTAGCAATACAGTACAATATAGAATAGAAAAAAAAGTGAATCACAGTGCGTATATGTATGTTAAATAGTTAATTTAAATAAGTAGTGCAAAGATAAAAAATAAAAAAGAAAGTGGTGAGCTTGTGCTCGTGGGTCCAACATCCATTCAGAAACTGGACGGCAGAGAGGAAGACGCTGTTCCTGAATCGTGCCTTCGGGGTTCTTCCCCTCCTTCCTGATGGTAGCAATGAGAACTGGACGTGTCCTGGATGGTGGGGGTCTTTAACAATGGACCCCGCTTTTATGAGGCATCGCTCCTTTAAGATGTCGTGGATACTCCGGAGGCTAATGCCCATGATAGAGCTGATTGAGTTTACAACTCTCTGCAGCTAATTTCGATCCTGTGCGGGAGCCCCCCCACCCCCCCCCCCCCCATACCAGACGGCGATGCAGCCCATTAGAATGCTCTCTACAATCGATCTGTAGAACTGTTACTTCAAAACGTTAAACCTTTATTCACTTATTCTTATCAGCCGCGTTGGAACCAGGCACCGTTATGAAGTCAGTGGTTTGGCTTGGATCCTGTCGTTGTGATTACCGGCACTGTCGCCTCTTTTTTTTCCCACCGTCAGGTCCCCAGCCGATGAATATTCAACACCTCTGGATGAATGAATCAATTGATTTCAAGAATCCCTGCCCAAACTTGCATTGGCAAAACACGGTGCGGCAGGTGAAACTAATTGATTAAACGACCGCACGGTTTGACTGCGACAGCCCCGAATGCTGTTACAAATTGCAGGAATAAAAGCGTTTGTTTGAAAGCTCTGCTTATCCCGCTGAGCAGGGACGGAATTACTGACGTCTTCCTGATATTTAATTGCCCATAACTCACTCCAGCTCCAGATAAACGCCATTCCAACTTCTTAATTTCTTCCTTTATTTTATCTCCCCTACCCCCTCCCCCTTTCAATGCACATAAACGCATGGATAAAGGCATAAAAGGTTTAAATGGATTGAGCACGACAGGGACACCTACAATAAAAGATTAGCGCTCAGTTTTATCGTGGGTTGCTTCGCAAAATGTGTCATTGTCTGATTTTTAGTGCTGCGTACTTTGCCAGGATAGCAATCTGAGAAAGCAAGCTGCTTGTTTCACTGACAAAAAAAACGTCTGTGCTGACGCCGTGGCAGCTCCGGAGAGCTTATTAAGGGTATGACATTCAGTTGATGGTGTTGGCAGTACCTTTGCTGGTGACTCCCCGAGATTAACTGTTTTTTTCTTCTCTTGACAACCTGTTCCTTGCCTTACTGCAGAAGTTTAAAAAGACAGGGCCAAAATGGGGGCTGTGTGGTGGTTAGCAGGATGCTTCACAGTACTAGGGACTGGGTTCAATTCCAGCTGCTGCCGGTAAGCAGTTCATACATTCTCCCCGTGACCACGTGGGTTTCCTCCAGGTACTCCTGTGACCTCCACGGTCCAAAGATGCACTGGTTGGTGAGGTCATTGGTCATTGTAAATTGCCCCATGATTAGGTTAGGGTTAAATTAGGGGCTGCTGGCAGTGCAATTCTAAGGGCCAGAAGGACTTATTCTGCACTGTGTCTCAAAAAGTAAAAAGCATAAAAAAAAAGTCATTGACCTGGATAAACGTACAGACTATCAGGGACAGGAGGTCACTAGAGGGAAAGGAGCGAGAGAGGTGATAAATCAAATCTAAATCAGGTTCATTGTCACTGACGAACATGTTGGTTATTTTTGAGGCTGCAGTACATGAAATCTTACCACAAGCCCCAGTTGAAAAATAAAACAAATATTGTAAAAGAGAGATGGTGACACAGATAGTGTTCATTTTCCTTTCAGAAACTTGATGGCAGAGGGGAAGAAGCTGCTACTGAGACATTGAGTGTGTGTCTTCAGGCTCCTCGATAGTAGTGAAGGAACCATAGTGATTACGTTACCTGAGGTGCTTAAGAAGAGCTAATCTGCCCCCAAAATTGCGAGCCAACTTTTATCGATGTGTGACAGAGCATACTGACATACGGAATGACAGTGTGGTGCTCCATCTGCAGCAAGACAGATCACAAAGCTCTCCAACGGGTGATTAGGACGGCTCAGCACATCACTGGCACTCAGCTAGCGGACCTGGAGATAATCTACAACTCTCAATGTCTACAGCATGTTCATAATATCATTAAAGACCCATCCCACCCCGACACTGTCTGTTCAATCTCCTGCCATCCAGAAACACCTTAGCCAAGACAGTAAGACTGTAAAACAGCTTCTTCCCAAGGGCTGTTGTGCAGCTGAGTAATTCTGCACAGTGGCTTGCCACTGGCGTTTGAGTGTTATGGACTATCGAAATCACTTACTGCATTTAAATATGGGATTTAAAAAAAGATTAAGCTCTACTGCATGCATTGTAAATATCAGTTTCGCACGGACTGGAGGAGCACTACGATCTCACCGTCTTGAACAATGACAATAAAGTTCTAATCTCCTCTGTTGTATTCCTGTACCTCTTCCCCGATGGCAGTAATGGGAAGAGGGCATTTCCAGGGAGATGAATGATAGATGCCACCTTGGGGTGGACCTGGTTTGAAGTGCAAATTCCTGGCGACGGTGGGTCACCAGTGGAGGAAGGACCGGAGGGATGATGAATCGGAATCAGGTTTATTATCACTGACATATGTTACTTTGGCGGCAGCAGCACAGTGCAATACATAAAAAATTACTAGTTCAAAGTAAATTTATTATCAAAGTGGTATATGATAACAAAGATAAGTTACAAGGAAGATTAAATAAGTAATGCAAAAGAGGAATATTGATGTAGTTAACACAAATGGATTCATGGACCATTCAGAAATCTGATGTTGGAGGGGGAGAAGCTCTTTCCAAAATATTGAGTGTGGATGTTCAGTCTCCTGTACCTTCTCCCTGACGGTAGAGAGGGTAAGTCCCAGACGATGAGCGTCCTTAATGATGGATGCCACCTTCTTGAGGAATCATTTTTTGGAGATGTCCTCGATAGTGGGGATGGACAACAGAAATGCCATTAGTACTGGGAATTTGTACGCTCAGGACTTCTGTTTAAAAAAAAATAAGAGGTAGTCATCTTTCTCAGCAATCCCTCAGAATGGGAAAGAATTGTTACAGGTTCCAGGCATTTTAAGTTGCCCGATTAGTCCAGCGTGGGACCCTTACACCATTCCACAGAAAGGGTAGTGTGGTAAGGAGTTTGAGAGGAGGTGCAATCCAGGGCTTCTGTGCATTCAACATTAAATATCAAACAGTACAGAACAAGAAAAACACAAATTAAACAGAAATTATACACAATGATTTCAAGAGGAAGAACAATCGCAAAAGAAATCAAAGTCTCTTTGAGTGCAAAGTGATTAAAGCAATCATAGTGTCCCTACCCTGAGGTAGTGATTAGTGTTTCCCATTTGGTTCAAAAATTTAATGGGTAAAGGGAGGTAGCTGTTCTTGAACCTGGTGGTGTGGCTCTTCAGGCTCCTGTACCTCCTGCTAATGGTAGATGTGAGATGACATGGCATGCATGGTGGGGATCTTGGGTGATAGATGTAACTTTCTTGAGGCAGTACCTCCTGTGGATGCTATGAATGATGGGGAGAGATGTGCCTTTGATGTGCTGGGCTGTTTTTTGCTCATTGAGTTATTTATTATTAATATGTACTCTGTTTACTCCCTGAGACTCATGTGAACAAGGAATTTCAGCATCCACGTGTAAATGACAATAATCTCATTTCAGATGCTTTGCAATTTCCCTTTACATTTGTACTACGATGTTATCAATTGTCTTACATTGGTGAAATTGTTCTCACAAGATGCCAAGTATGTGTTAACTGCTGTGTTTAGTCACGAACACATTGCTGGTTTTATGACATTGATACAGACTTAATTCTGGTCAGGAAAAAGAGGAAGAAATCCCTGTATGTTTTTGAAACACCAAAACATCAAACTAATTGAAAGGAAAACAAGGGGGCCAAGAAGTAACTCATATACATTTGTTTTTACTTTAAGTGGGACACATACGTATGATGTGACAGCATATTGATGTAGGTCAATTATTTCCTTTTACATACAACCTGCAACATATGGCTGACAAGGGAAGTCAAAGCCATTGTAAAAGCAAAAGAAAGGGCATAAAACAAAGCAAAAATTAGTGGGAAGATAGAGGATTGTTAAGTTCTTAAAAACCTACAGAGAACAACTAAAAATATCATTAGAAGGGAAAAGATGAAATATGAAAGCAATCTAGCAAATAATATCAAAGTGGATAGTAAAAGTTTTTTCAAGTATGTTAGAAATAAAAGAAACATGAGAATATATATAGGACCGCTAGAAAATGAGGCAGGAGAAATAATAACGGGGGACAAGGAGATGGTTGATGAACTAAATGAGTATTTTGCATCCGCCTTCTCTGTGGAAGATACAAGCAGTGTTTCTGACTTTGTAGTGTGTGAAGGAAGAGAAGTGGGTGCAGTTACTGTTACAAGAGAGAAGGTGCTCAAAAAGCTGAAAGACCAAAAGGTACAGAAGTCACCCGGACCAGAGGAACTGTACCCTAGGGTTCTGAAAGAGATAGCGTTAGAGATTGTGGTGGCATTAGAAGTGCTCTTTCAATCATTGGACTCTGGCATGGTGCCAGAGGACTGGAAAATTGGAAATGTTACTCCACCCTTTAAGAAAGGAGGAAGGCAGCAGAAAGGAAATTATAGACCAGTTAGCCTGACCTCAGTGGTTGGGAAGATGTTGGAGTCAATTGTAAAGGATGAGGTTATGGAGTACTTGGTGACACAGGACAAGATAGGACGAAGTCAGCATGTCTCCTTCAGGAAAAATCCTGCCTGATCAACCTGTTGGAATTCTTTGAGGAGATTACAAGTAGAATAGATAAATGGGATGCAATGGGTGTTCTATATTTGGACTTTCAGATGGCCTTTGACAAGATGCCACACATGAGGCTGCTTACCAGGTTAAGAGCCCATGGTATTACAGGAAAGTTACTAACATGGTTAGAGCATTGGCTGATTGCTAGGAGGCAGCGAGTAGGAATAAAAGAATCATATTCTGGTTGGCTGCCAGTGACTAATGATGTTCTGCACGGATTGGTGTTGGTACTGCTTCTTTTTATGCTGTATATACATAACTTAGATGATGGAATAGATGGCTTTGTTGCCAAGTTTGCAGATGATATGAAGATTGATGGGGGGGCAGGTAGTGTTAAGGAAACAGGCTGCAGAAGGACTTAGACAGATTAGGAGAATGGGCAAGAAAGTGGCAAATGAAATACAATGTGGAAAATGCATGGTCATGCACTTTGATAGTAGAATTAAATGTGTGGACTATTTTCTAAACAGGGAGAAAATCCAGGAATCTGAGATGCAAAGGGACTTGGGAGTCCTTGTGGAGAACACCCTGAAGGTTAACTTGCAGGGTTGAGTCAGTGGTGAGGAAGGCAAATGCCATGTTGGCATTTATTTCAAGATATCTAGAATACAAGAGCAAGGATGTGATGCTGAGGCTTTATAAGGCACTGGATGAGGCCTCACCTTGAGTATTGTGAACAGTTTTAGGACTCTCATCTTACAAGAGGTGTGCTGACATTGGAGAGGGTCCAGAGGAGGTTCACAAGGATGTTTCCAGGAATGAAAGGGCTATCATAGAAGGAACATTTGATGGCTCTGGGTCTGTACTTGCTGGAATTCAGATGGATGAGGGAGGATTTCATTGAAAGCTTTTGAATGTTGAAAGGCCTAGACAGAGTAGAAGTGGAAAGGACGTTTCCCATGGTGGGGGAGTCTAGGACGAGAGGGCACAGCCTCAGGATAGAGGGGCACCCTTTCAAAACAGATGTGGAGAAATTTCTTTAGCCAAAGGGTGGTGAATTTGTGTAATTTGTTGCCACATGCAGCTGTAGAGCTGTGAATTTAAGGCAGAGATTGATAGGTTCTTGATTGGACATGGCATGAAATGTTATGAGGAGAAGGCTGGGAACTGGGGTTGAGGAGGAGATTTTAAAAAAAGAATCAACCATGATTGAATGAGAGAGTAGAGTTGATTGGCCAGATGGCCTAAATCTGGTCCTATGTCTTATGGTCTTATGGTCTAATACATCATGTAAACAACAAAGAATGTTTAATCAATCAATATATTTGCAATGTTACTCAAATATTACTGAAATATTAAACAGACAACGCTCCTCCCTGCTTAGGTATAAACTCCAACTTATTACAGAATCAGAATCAGGTTTAATATCTCTGGCATATGGTGTGAAATTTGCTGTTTTGTGGCAGCAGTACATTGCAATACATAATAAACTGTAAATTGCAGCCAGAAGTGTGAATGTATAATGATCAAATTAAATAAGTAGTGCAAAAAAGAAAAAGGAAGTAATGAGGTAATGTTCATGGGTTCAATGTTAATTCAGAAATCAGATGGCTGAGGGGAAGAATTGTTGAGTGTGTGCTTTCAGGCTCCTGTACCTTCTCCCTGATGTTAGCAACGAGAAGAGGACATGCCCTAGGTGAAGGAGGTCCTTAATGATGGATCCACAGCACAATACATTTTAATTGTCCAATTCAGACCTAAAGATTTAATCACCATGGAAAATTTCTTACTCTTGTGAGGTAACATCCTTCCTGGCAAGGGAGATATCACTCAGATTGGCAGGAGAGTCTTGTGGCTGTAAAGCCACCTCAAGTTTTGGGGCCTCCTCTGTGGTGTTGACTCTGGGACTGCAGGAAGTGGTCCTGACAGCTTTGGACCCCTCTTTTCTGGGTGTGTTGGCATCACAAACCATGCATGGCAAGTTTCACTGAGCAATGTGGATCAAAACGTGTGAGGAGAGCCTCTGACTTCATCATTCCTTTTACCTTTTGGAAAGGCACCTCATGTTCCTTTGTCCGTTGCCATTTCTTCTTGATCTATAGTAATGAGTTAAAGTAGTGGAATACAGTAGCCAGGGTTGGTGAGAACCTATTATGGTAATTGACAAACCTTAAAAAGTACTGCAACTGTGACATGTCCTTTGGCCTTGAGTCATCCACGACAGCCTGAATTTTCTCAACAGATTTGTGCAATTTAAGTTCATCGATGGTGTGACCACATTAAGTGATGCTTGGTTTAAAGAATCCACATTTGCTGCGTCATGCTCTGAGCCCATTATATTCTAATCTTTTAAACACTGTCTGGAGATTTCGGAGATGTTCTTTATCATTCTTACCAGTAACAATGAGGTCATCCAGGTAACACAGAGTGCCTGGACAACCTTGCAGCAACTGGTTCATAGCTTTCTGCCTGAGTGCAGGTGCAGATAGGCCTATTATAGCAATAAAGCACCTTGTTTATGGTGAGAGATACCTTGTATTCTTCTTCCATTTCCATCTGTAGGTTGTCCTCAGCTAAGTCCACTTGGCTGGATTATTTCCTTCCAGAAAAGTTTGCAAAGATATTCTCAAACCTGTGCAGAGGGTATTGATCTACTTTCAGTTCAGGATTGATAGTGACCTTAAAATCGCCACAGCTCCTGACAGACATATTCTTCTTGGCTCCTAGGAGCAGTGGTGTTATCCATGGGCTCCACTCAGCCTTCGTAAGAATTCCTTCAGCTTCCATGTGATCGAGCTCATTGCCTACCCTTTCACAGATGGTATAAGGAATCAGCTGGGTATTATAAAACCTAAGTGTGACATTTTAATTTATCACTATCTTACCCTTGATATATTTGAGTTTTCCATGGTCACCCTTGAACACTGCTGTGGCATCATCCAGTACCTTTCTTAACTTGCTTTCATTTGATTCTCTTGCAGGGGATGTGGTATGCAAATGGTGGATGGATCTCCAATCAAGTTAGAGTTTTCTCAGCTACTCATGGCCTAACCATGCTGGCTCTCCTGATGTTACCACATGCAAGCCCAATGTGGCTTGTAGGTTGCTGTATTTCACTGCTGCAAATGTCTTTCCAAAGCAGTTATTATTTCTGCAGTTTGGGTTCTTAGTTGGATATCTCCAGCTTCAGTTCAGTACCTTTGAAATGCTATTCAAACTCATGTTGTGGAATGACTGAAACAGCTAAGCCAGTATCCAATTCCATTTCAATGAATTTGCCATTCACTTCTGGTGTAAGCCATATTGCTTGTCTATTATTAGTCTTCACATTGTAATTCCAAGATTACTCAGTCCTATGTTGCTCTCACCATAATCAACATCAACATGATTCATATTAATACTCTTCTGAAACTGTAACTTGACTTTTTTTTTCTCTTCCCTGTGCAGTCCATTTATTTTTGTCTGTCTAACATATTCTTTGTATGTGTCCTACTTGACTGCATTTTCTGCAAATTTTACTCCACAATGGTAGCACAATTTGTTTGGCCAAGACAGTTTTTGTTTAGAATGCTGCAGTTTTGTTCATGTTCGCTTTCATTCCTGACCACAACACCATTGCATCTCTCTCTGCTCTTTCTATTAATACAGCTATTTCAAGTGCTCTTTTAAATGCAAGTTATGCTTCCGTTAGAAGCCATTTTTGTATGCTTTCTTGTAAGATTCCACAAACTAAACCATCTCTCAGTGCATCGTTAAGCCTATTACTGAACTGCTAATGCTCAGATCTCTTCAATTCAGCCACGTAAGCTGAAATGGACTCCCCTTCCTTTTAATTCTGCTTATGTGATCTAAAGTATTCTGCAATCACTCAAATTTTACAGAAATGTTAAATGTACAACACTTTCTTCCAAGATCCCAACAGGAAATCGTTTTGTAGACACAGGAGACTGCAGATGACGAAGTCTGAAGTAACATGACCAAGTTAGCTCAACAGTACCTGTACTTTCTCATGCTACAAAAGAAATTTGCCATGGCGTGGTATGGCAAATGCTCTGCCTGAGCGCAAGAAACCACAGAGAATTGTGGACACAGCTCAGCACATCACGGACTCCATGGGTCCTCCATGGACTCTGTCTACCCTTCTCACTGCCTTTGTGCGAGAGCCATCATAACGTAAGGCTCCACCCACCACAGACATTCTCTCTTCTCCGCTCTCTCATCAGGCAGAAGAGACAAAAATCCTGAAAGCACGTACCTACCACCAGGCTCAAAGACAGTTTCTATCCTGTTGTTATGAGACTATTGAATGTTCTCCTGGTACTGTAAGATGGCACAGGCAGTACCGCCAGGTAGGAGAGGTAAGCAGGGGTTTGGAGTTGGTTGAACGACAAATGAAGGCAGACAAAGAGAGAGAGGGAAAAAGTAATGGATAGAGCTGCCGATTTTTCTGAGTTGGAGGACCAGTTTCTATGCTGAACTGTTCTATTTTTTCTGTTAGGATGCTTGAGGAAAAGCTAGATCATGATGCCCATGTCCGATGATCAAATCTGCATCTTGGCACCCAATATCGTGAGAGAAAATGGGGTTGTTCTCAGAGTAAAGGAGGCTAAGGGGAAGACTAGTAGGAGGTGTGTCAAAGCATGAAGGGTTTTAACAGCTTGAACAAGTTTCACTGACAGAAGGGCCGGTAACAAAATGACACAGGTTTAACATCATTAACATAAGAAGCGGAGGGATGATAAAGAGAATTTATTCTGTGCAGTCAGTTGTGACGTGGAGCGATCTGCCTGAGAGTGTGGTAGGACGCAGATACAATTGTAGCTTTGAAAGGGGAGACGTGAAAAGGTAAAACTTTGCAGGGCTGTGGGGAGGAAAGGGCATGGGAACAGGAGGGCGGGTTGTGGAAGGTGGTGTGAGATATAGTGAAGGCTGCAGGAAGGAAGCCAACCAGAGCTGCAACCCTCAGTATGAACCGATTCTGTGAACGTGGGAAAAAGGGCCAGTTCATTGCACATTCTCTCCTCATGAGGCAGGTGGGGATTGGGAATTTTCTCCATGGAATCTTGGGAGCCTTCTGAAACCCAGTTACAAAACACAAAGGTGGAGATATTCCTGCACAATAGATCAGTATGTATGTATTTGTTTAGTTTTATTTATTTGGAGATACTGTGTGAGACAGGTACTTCCAGCTCAATGATCTGCACGGCCCAGCAACCCAGCTATCTTACCCCAGCCTAATCACAGGACAATCTACAATGACCATTTAACCTACAAATTGTTACAACTTTGGATGGCGGGAGGAAACCGGAAGACCCAGAGAAAACCTTTGCAGTTCACGGGAAGAAGGTGCAAACACTTTACAGATTGTGGCAGAATCGAACTACGAACTCTGAGCTGTAATAGCATAGTTGTAAACTACTCTGAAATGCTGAAGTTTAGTTGTTTTTCCTTTAATGAGTGTCTTTTTGAAACATAATTCAATGCACCATTTCTACCGTACAAATGCATGCACCATGCATGCCCAGGGGCATGCTTCTCTCCGGCATAACTGACTTTCAGGTGAAGAATGTCTCAATACCAGTCTTTCACTACAGTTCCAATTTTTATTTGCCTTTTTTTTATTGTTTAGAGACAAAGTGCAGAATACGTGCTTCTGGCCCTTCGAACCGCACCACCAGCAATTGCCAATATAACCCTAGGCAAATCAGGCGACAATCTACATTGACCAATAAACTTACTAACCAGAATGCCTTTGGGCCGTGGGAGGAAACCAGAGCACCCGGAGGAAACCCATGCTTTCTAGAGCGAGGATGTACAAACTCCTTACAGAGGATGCCAGGATTGAACTCTGAATTTTGATGCCTTGAGCTGTAACAGCATTGTGCTAGCCATTACACACCCCTGCTGCCTATTTAGCGCTATTAGCATCATTAAGAGAGCCTAATTGTACAACAATTCAATTTCCTAGGTGTTACTAGTAGGAATGGGGAAATCTATGTCTCCAAGTTTTGCTCAGTTTCTACACAAATCAGTTTGGCAGGCAAGAGTAAAGAGTTAAAGGAACAATTATAAGTCTTTAAATACTCTTGGGTTTCAAGAATATCTATAAATAGATACGCTCAGTGAACACTTTGTTAGGTACACTCTATGTCTGCTTGTTAATGAAAATATCTAATTAGCCAATCATGTGGCAGCATCTTAGTCCACAAAAGCATGCAGACACGGTCAAGAGGTTCATTCTACACATCAGAATGGGAAAGAAATGTTAAATGATTGTTGGTGCCAGATGGGGTGGTTTGGGTATCTCAGAAACTGCTGATCTCCAGGGATTTTCACAGAGAATGGTGTGAAAAACAACAAACATCCAGTGAGCAGTAGTTCTGTGGGGAAAAATGCTTTGCAAATGAGATAGGTCAGAGGAAAATGGCTAGTCTGGTTCAAACTGACAGGCACCTGACAGTAACTCAAATAACCACGTGTAACAACAGTGGTGTGTAGAAGAGCATCTCTGGATGCACAATGTGACAAAACTTGAAGTAGATGGGCTACAGCAGCAGAAGACTACAATAGGTTGCATTCCTGTGGCCATTTTATTAGGCACACTCTGTACCTGATAACGTGCCTACTGAGTGTAATGTGCCATGTTGCAGATGTGCAAGATGTTTGTGAGATGATATTTAAACTATAAGTTATCAGAGCAGAATTAAGACATTTGGCCCAATGAGTCTGCTCCACCATTTCATCATAGCTGATCCATTTCCATCTCACCCCAGTTTCCTGCCTTCTCCCCATATTTACTCATGGCCTGACTAATCAAGAACCTGTCATCCTCTGTCTTAATATACCCAACGACTTGGCCTCCATAGTCGTCTGTGGCAATGAATTTCACAGATTCACCACTCTCTGGCCAAAGGAATTCCTCCTCATCTCTGCTCTAAATAGAGGCTGTGTCCTCTGCTCTGAGAGTGACGAGGCTTCACCAACACCTTATAAAGCCTCCACATTACAGCCTTACTTTTATATTCTAATCCTCTCGAAATGAATGCTAACATTGCAATTCCCTTCCTCACGATCAGCTCAAACTGCAAATGAGCCTTTAGGGAACCCTGCATGAGGACTCCCAATTCCTTCCTTACCTCAAGTTTTTGAATTTTCTCTCTGCATACCATACTTGGAGCATTATGTGCAGTTCTGGTCAATCGACTCTCCCCAGGGGCAATTTACAGCAGCTAATTAATCTTCCAGTCTGCACATAGTGTCTTATGTTCATCGCCATGGTCATGGACATTCATACACAGGGTATAAATGCCATGAAAATTAGTGTTGCGTAGTAACAGTACTGTACATTCCAAACAAGCTAACATTAACATAAATTACGCAGGTACAACATTAAACAACAGCATGAGCATCATGTCATCAATGCAGGAATGTGTGTGTGAGACAGAGAGAGAGGAAAATGAATCTAGTTCGAGGTAGTGTTAGGGTTTTTTAAGTTCTTAAACCCTGAAGGGGAGGTGTCTGTGGATATTGCAGGTAACTGGAGAACCTGGGGGGATTGAGCAGGGAATGGGGAATGCACACAGTCATAGGGTGAATGTGCAAACTCCACAAAGACAGCACCTAAGGCCCAGGCTAAACCTGTGTCACTGGGATTGTGAGGGAGCATCTCTACAAGCTGCTGCACCTTCACTCTTTGAGACATAAGACTAAAACATCTAAGAGCAGAATTAAGGTAATTGGCCCATCAAGTTCCATCTGTTATTCAATCCTGGCTGAACTTTTAACCCCATTATCATTAACCGCAGCCCCCCCGCCCCAGCCCACCCCTTATGAATCTTGAACCTGTCAGTCTGAGACGGTAGTTTAATGCTGTGCAGTACCAGCTGTAAGATTGGGATTCAGTTCCTGCTGCTATATGGAAGGAGTTTGTACTTTTGGGGCGACATGGTAGTGAAATGGTTAGCACACTTTATTTTTCAGTGCTAGAACCCTGGGTTCAATTGCCGAGACTGTAAAGAGTTTGTATGTTCTCCTCGTGACTGAATAAGTTGTTCCGAGTGCTCCAGTTTCTTCCCACATTCCAAGGACACACAGGTTAGTAGGTTAATAGGACACATGGGTGGAATTGAGTGGCATGGGTTCTTTGGGCTATAATGGTTTGTTACTATAGTGTATCTCTAAATCAGATAAATTTTAAAAATCTCTGCCTTAAATACACCTAGCGATGGCTTCTGCAACCTTTGAGAACAAATACCACAGATTCACCACTCTTGAAAGAAATTCCTCCTCATATCTGCTCTAAAGAGACATCCATTATTCTGAGGCTGTGCCCTCAGATCCTGCACTCTCCTCTTAATGTCAGCATCTTGTCAAAGTTCAAAGTTCAAAATAAATTTGTTTTCAAAGTACATATATGTCACCATACACAATCCTGAAATTTGTTTCCTTGCAGCCATACTCAGTAAGTCCATAATAGAATAATAACCATTATAGATCAATGAAAACCTATAACAAATAGGAAACCCAATCAGTGTGCAAATGACAACTAACTCTTCAAATACAAAATGGAAATAATAATAATAATAATAATAATAATAATAATAATAATAATAATAATAATAATAATAATAATAATAATAATAATAATAAAAATAAAATAATAAATAAGCAATAAATATTGAGAACATTAGATGAAGAGTCTATGAAGTTGAGTCCATAGGTTCTGGAAACATCTCAATGGTGGGGCACGTGAATGTGAGTAAAGTTATTCCCTTTGATTTAAGAGCCTGATGGTTGAGGGGTAATAACTGTTCCTGAACCTGGTGTAGTCTGTCCTGAGGAAGTGTAGGGGCAGATATAGCACTTGTTCCGCTTGCAAGGATAAGTGCCAGGAGTGCCCTCTCCACTGATTTCCACCCTGGCACTTATTCTTGCAAGCAGAACAAGTGCTACACCTGCCCCTACACCTCCTCCCTCACTACCATTCAGGCCCCCAAACAGTCATTTCAGGTGAGGTGACACTTCACTTGTAAGTCTGTTGAGGTCTTCTACTGTGTCCTTTGCTCCCACTGTGGCCTCCCGTATATCGGTGAGGCCCGACATTGGTTTGGAAACCACTTCGCCAAGCACCTACGCTCCATCCACCAGAAAAAGCAGGATCTCCCAGCGGAAGCCCATTTTAATTTAACTTCCCATTCCTATTCCGATTGTCAATCCATGGCCTCCACCATGGATGAGGCCACACTTAGGTTGGAGGAGCAACATCTTATATTCCATCTGGGTAGCCTCCAACCGGATGGCATGAACATCAATTTCTCAAACTTCCGGTAATGCCCTCCCCCTTCTCTATTCCTCATCCCCTTTCCCCTCTCTCACCTTAACGTCTTAACTGTCCATCGCCTCCCTCTGGTGCTCCTCCCCTTTTAAATTTCTTCCATGGCCTTCTGTCCTCTCCTATTCGATTCCTCCTTCTCCAGTCTTGAAACTATTTCACCAATCACTTTCCCAGCTTTTTACTTCACTCCTTCCCCTCCCAGTTTCACCTATCACCTTGTGTTTCTCCTTCCCCTCTCCCCACCTGTTAATTCTGACTCCTCACACACGAGGAAATCTGCAGATGCTGGAGATTCAAACAATACACACAAAATGCTGGTGGAACACAGCAGGCCAGGCAGCATCTATAGGAGAAGCACTGTTGACGTTTCGGGCCGAGACCCTTCGTCAGGATACGGTCAACATTTCAGACAGTGCCCCTTCGGCAGGACTGGAGAAAAAATGATGAGGAGTCAGAATCCCTTCAGCATTTTGTGTGTGTTCAATGTTTGCAGTTAATATCAGAGAACGTATATAGTATACATCTTGAAATTCTTATTCTTCACAGACATCCTGGAACCATTAGCCAGTGTCACAGACTGAAGTGTCGTGGGAGATCAGAACACTGAGACAGCAATGTTTGCTACTGTTGAAGTAATCAATGCCGCAGTCTATAACGTCTGCAGACCGAAACAGCAAACTGTGGATTCCTTCTCACTGTGGCAGGTGTGTCTCTTTCTCTTCTTCATTTAGTGACAGATAGAGAGCCTGTGGCCATGTCAAAGTTGAACAGCATTTTTTGGTAGACGTGGATCATGGTCTCTTTAGGGCTTTGCTATTACTTGCAAGGTGTGTGGTGGGGGCTGATGCTTTTGCTGAGCCAGGTGGGGGTGGTTTGAATCTTTGCTGCTGCTTATGCATTGGAGAGGACTTTGGGACTTAACCTTCTTCTGTCATTCAGTTTTTGTGTTTTTTTTCTCTGTTTCGTGGATGTCTGATAAGAGTAAGAATTTTAGGTTGTACACTGTAAACATTCTCTGATATTAAATGGAGCCATTGAACCACTGAGATTGGGGAAAAAGTGAAAAACCTTTCTTTGCATATGCCTGAAGAAAGGTTTTCCCTGATTGATTGTAATTCAGAAGATGAAAACTAAATATATTCAGCATAATTTCTCACACTGGCTCTCCCCCTGGCCTCCTGAGCGAGCATTTTCCATAGTTAATTGCACAAAGGCATAATGTGTTAGTCGACAATGAAGAAAACACTAATTAGACTCATTATGAAAGGGTGAATCAGAACAGAATGAACTAATCAGACATTCCACTGCCAGATACTAATGCAGCCATTGTAAAAATGTGCATTTCAAAGCACGGTTGGAATTGTGTATAAGACACCAGTGTGACAGGATTTATTAACAACAGCCACAGATCCTGTGCCCAGGTTTTTATTTCGCTGTGAAGTCTGCAGCAAGTTCGATCTCCGATTGGCACTGGATTGACATGATGTTATGACCGTCAAGGTGTTCTTGTTGCCATTTGCATGATTTGTTTTTTTTTGACCTGGCAGCGTTGATGTTTTCCTTTGAACGGCTCCATGGTTTTCTTTGTTATGTGGCTGTCTGGAGAAGTTGTATGTTGCATACATACTTTGATAATAAATTAATCTTGAACCTTATAGTTCTGAGAGATGCTGAGGGTTAGCAGAGTTTAGAGTCAGAATGAGAATCTGGTTCACTTTTACTGATGGACGTCATGAAATTTGTTGCAGCAGCACATTGTAAGACATGAAAAAATACACTAAGTTTTAGTATAAAAGTAATTTAAGTTATAAGATTAAAGAAATGGTGCAAAAGATGAATAACAAGGTATTTGTGAACCATTCAGAAACCTGATGGTGGAAGGGAAGAAGCTGTTCCAAAATCGCTTATTCTTTGTCTTCAGGCTCCTGCACCTCCTTCCGGATGGGAGGAGATCATATGCTGGATGATGTGCGTCCTTAATGATGAATGCCAGCTTCCTGAGGCTCCACCTTTTGAAGATGTCCTCAATGGCGGGGACGGTCGTAATGGAGCTAGCTGAGTGTATGGCCCTCTCCAGCTTATTACAATAAATCTTTGCAAATCTCCTGAAAATAGACGTAGCATCCATGGTGTGTCTTCCTCATGAAGGCATCAATATGTTGAGCCCAGGATGGATCCCCTGAGATGCAGATGCTCGAGGATCTTGAACCTTCTCACCCTTTGCACTGTTGCGCCCTCAATGAGGACTGGTGTGTAGTTCTTCTGACCTTTCCTTCCTGAGGTCCACAGTCAGTTCCTTGGTACAGCAGATGCCAAGTGCAACATTGCTGTTGAGACACCACTCTGCCAGGTGGTCTGTCTCACTCTTGTAAACCTCATTACCATCTGAGTTTCTGCTAGCAGTGTTGTCATCTGCGAATTTATGTACTGCAGTTATGGAGGTATCATCTTACATCTGCAATTTAATTCTAGTCGTTCCAGTACTCTTCAAGGTGGATGTGCAAGGTCCTACTGATGAAAAGGGAATCAATGCCTGAGGCCAATCAATCATTGTCACCATAAGTGGATCATCTCATCTACTTACAGATTCAAATAAAGTCTGCAGTGCAGAGGAGCCTATTTGACCAAGTAAATATCTTACATAGAGCTGTTCTATATATATCTTCCAGTAAGATGCCAGCACTTTTGATTGCAGTGACTTCTGAGAGTCAATCAAAGTTGATATTGTCCTTTTTTAAATGTATTTTTTTATGATCACAAGACACTGCTGGACATTAAGAACATAACGACTACAGGTCTACCCCATCAGTGAGTTGCTCACTGCTGGACAAACTAAAGGAGCTGGACTTGGTGCGGGTCATGCTGCTGCCCGTGTTAGCGATGCATTGGTGCTCGAAGGAGGTGTGCATTACAACAACGAGGGATCATCTTAGTCACTTTTCTTGTAATTGCAAGACCCTGTTGGACATTGTCAATGTGGAATGCTGCAAGCCTGGTTCACTGATTTATTGGCAAATGGCAGGGGGTTTGCGTGACCTCCAATGTAGTAATGACAAGGCCTCAAGCTGCGGTCTTGCCCGCTTACCACTGCCCAGGAGAGAGGCGTCAGAGTTGTTTCACTCCACTGGAGGTGGTGTGGCACAGTGTCCAAGCTGTCCCCTAGTGTTTGCTTGGCAGAACACAAGCCATGTTGTGTTCAGCGGCAGATTTCTACAATATTCATAGACTCAGGGTCTTAGACTGTATTTTCTTTTGTGTGACTGTATTTTATTGATATGTGATATGTACTAAGACCATTTGATATAGGAGCAGAATTAGGCCATCTTGCCTCCATCAAGCCATTTCATCATGGCTGATCTATTTTCCCTCTCAGCCTCAGTCTTCCGTCTTCTCCCCTTATCCCTTTATGCCTTGACCAGTCTGGAATTTATCAACCTCTGACTTAAATATACCTAAAGACTTGGCCCCCACAGCTGCCTCTGGCAATGAATTCCACAGGTTCACCACTTAATATGTACTATATGTGCCTTGTGCTCCGTGTAACCATTCGTACTGTGTTTTACACCTTGGCTCCAAATCACACTGTGTCATTTATATTCATGGATATTCATGCATAGGTTAATGACAATTAAACTTGAACTATAGCCCCTATACCCAGTTCTTAGTTTGTAGTCTTCTAAGTTATGCAAAAAGCAACAAAGAACCAGTAAGAAGGCAACTACAAAAAGGAAAAAATAAAAATATAAGCATAAAATATGAAAACAGATAATAAATGCTTCTGTAACTATATGAAGTGGACATGGGTGGCTAAAGTGAACATAGGTCACTTGGAATATGAGAAGAGGTAATTAATGCGAGACAAGGTGGAATTGGCCAAGGTTTTGAATGAATAGTTTTAATGTTCTTTACGGTGGAGGACAAAAACACTTTATGCCAAAGAGAGATGTTACAGGTGCAATGGGACGTGAAAGTCTTGAAACAATCACTATCACCAAATGAACAAACACAAGTGCCACAAGATAAACACGTGCCCTGGTCTTGACTGGATGCAGCCCGAGCTACTGAAAGGATTGACAGAAGTTACAGCAGATGCATTTATGATAATTTACCAAAATTCTCTTGACTCTGGGTAGCTCCTGACAGATTGGAAGACTGTGAAATGTCACAATACGGTTTAAAAAAGGATGTAGGCAGAAGTTTGGTAAATATACCAGTTAGCTTAACATCTGTGTTGTGGAAAATGCTTGAAGCTATCATTAAGGAAGAAATAGTGAGACATCTGGATAGAAGTGTTTTCAAACACAGCATGGATCCATGAAAGGCAGTTCAAGCTAATAAAACCTGAGGTACGGGCATAGTCAAACACACTCATTTCTCAACTGCTAGAAACTTTTGTTCTATTCTTCTGGTGTTTAGTATTGTAGCTTTCTGAAGATTTACATAGATATTGCTGTGTAGGCCTAATTGTTTAATGCTATTGTGTAGTGACTTTGGGACGATACCTTTTGTAGATATTACTATTGGGACAAAGTATACCCTGTTCATATTCCATAGTCTTTCAATTTCCTCTTTTAATTCTGCATATTTCTGGTGTTCTTCATTTATTGATTTCTGTATGTTTTTTGTGTTTGCAATGGCTATATTGATTAATTAAGTTGTTCTTGCTTGTCTGTCGTGTACTGTTATATCTGGACAGTTATTATGGATTGTCCTATCTGTAACAATGGACCAGTCATAAGATAATTTGTAACACTCTGCCCCTAAAACCGCATCAGGCTTCTAAGTAAGGTGTGGTACCTTTTATGAGTTTGTATTATAAAGCAAGATTTTGGTGAATGATGTCTGCCACTTCATTGTGCCTATGTAAGTAATCAGACTGAGTTAAAGCAACACACACAAAATGCTGGTGGAACGCAGCAGGCCAAGCAGCATCTGTAGGAAGCAGTATAGTCGACGTTTCAGGCTGAGACCCTTCGTCAGGACAGACGGACAGATTGAGTCAAGCTTTGGCAGGAAGCTGTAACGTGTTGGATTGTTTCTGGTTTCTCTTGGCATTTTCTGCATTTATCATCTTGGATTTGTTGGTCTCTTACTATGTATTCTTAATAACTTTTTCCTTTGTGTTAACCACCTGGTCCTGTATTGCCACAAGGAACCATCTGTTTCTGGGAAGAGGTTCTGAGACAGGTGTTCAACATTTCCTTGTCAGCATCTGGTCTGCTCAGATGGTGGGGATGTCTTCCATGGAGTCTCGTGCTCTTCCACTGGTTAATGTTTTCTTCTATTGTGATAATTTCTTCATTTTTCTGGGTTGTGCTTTCATTTAGGTTTAGTGGCGTGTCCTTCTTATCAGAACTGCACATGCTCATGAGGCATGCTGAATCCGGTTTTCGTTAATGAAAATGTACCCTCAGAAGTTTTATCTGACTGTTGTGTGACTTTTTTTTTAATGTTTGTTATTCTGTCCGAGGTAATGTTAATCTAAATGTGTTCTAGTGAGCATAGTGTTTTCTCAAATCTGTCATTTCAGTTTGCAAATTTTCCGGAAACTCTTGAGTCCTGATGAAGGGCCTTGGGCTGAAATGTTGAGATGTTATTCCTCTGCACAGATGCCGCCTGACCTGTGCAGTCCTCCAGCAATTTGCATGCTGCCTGAATTTCCAGCATCTACAGAATTGTGTGCGCTTTTGATTCACCACCATTGTTTTGCTTCCTGAGCAACTGCAAAAACTGTTGCATTGCATTTACACTGAGGAATCGGTCTACAAAATCAATTATAATTAATTAGGAAAACTCTTCCCATCATCTGTTACTCCTTCTCGTGACATCTAATTCCTTGCAGCTTTGGAAGGTCAATTTTTTTTTCCACTAATTAATTTACCATTGCTTACAATTCTGAGCAGAAATATAAACCAGAGGGTATAATTCTAACAAAAGGTACAGAGATTGGAGGGTTGTGTGCATAGCAGCTTGAAAGGAAGCAGGGGAGGCTGTGGAAATGTTTCAGAAATAAACTTAGATCATCCCTCACTTTATAAAAAGAGGCACTGAGCGCAGGGGCAAAGGAAAACATACCCAGTTTTGGTCACCACACTTTAGAAAAGATGTCAAGGCTATAGAGAGATTTTAAAAAATAATTCAAGGGATAAGGGAAATATGTTAATGGAGACATTGGGATTCTTGTCCTTGGAACAGCCAAAAGTGTGAGGAGAGATTTAACATCATGAAGGGTTCAAGTTTAAGTTTAACTGTCATTCAATCACACATGAAAACTCAAGAATACAACCAATAAAGCGGTCAGGGCCAAGATGCAAAACACTGTACCAACAGTCATACACAGCACAAGGCACGTAAACGATACCAGTAAACGGGAAACAGTAACACAGCATAAAAGCCAGGACCAACAGGCTCCGGGGCAGCTTCTTCCACCAGGCCATCAGACTGATTAACTTATGCTGATTTGAATGTATTTCTATGTTACGTTGACTGTTTTTTACTCCTCATGCGTATCAAGGATGTAAGAAATAAAGTCAATTCAATTCAAGTAGTCACACGAGGAAAAAAAAACGTTCAAGACGCAGGGTCGATGAATTTTGCAGCGGTCTGCAGTTAACACAATATGTCTGTCTTCTGCTTAGTGAACACTGGGGGGGGGGTGGACAGCGCCGAGGGGACAGCGCCGACTCCAGCTTGGATACCGTGCGACACAGCCCCCAGCACTGTAGTTTAGACAGGGTCAATGGAACACAGCACAGAGAACAGTAGAGCACCCTTCAGACTCTTTGGTCTACAAGTTGTTAACCTACTCTAAGATCAGTCTAGCCCTTCCCTGCCACATAGGCCTCTATTTTACCATCCTCCATGTGCCTAAGTATTTCTTAAATATCCCTAACGCATCTGCCTCTACCAGCACCCCCGGAATAGAGTTGATGAGGAGGTTATCAGTGCTGATTCAGGAGCCTGATGGTTGAAGAGATCTTGAACATGGTGGTGAGGGACCTATAGCTCCTGAACCTCCTTCCAGATGGCAGCAGCAAGAAGAGAGCATGACCAGGATGGTGGGGATTGTTGATGATGGATGTCTCTTTCTTGTTTCAGCACTCCTTGCAGATGTGCTCAATGGCGGAGCACTTGCTGATGGAGAATCGTCACTCCACCTCCCTCCCCGGACATCTGGGGAGAAGGACATGGGCCATTAATATCGACGTTGATCAGTAAAGAGAGGAGAGCAGATGGCAATCTTGGACTATCATTAAAAGTGTGTGCTACGTTGCACCCGTTCACAGAATTCAGTGTTATGTGATTCACACTAAAGCAGCTCTCCTGGAGATTGGAAGAGGAAGAGTCAAAGTTGGAAGCTGGGGAATATATGGGACAGGGGGCAGTGTCGCTAGACGATGGTGCAAGAGTAAGATGTTACTTGTTAGTGAGGAGTTAGCATTGGTTAGCATTTGTCACCATCACTGAGAAGGAATTGTGAAAGTCAAAGACTTTGTCTCTGAAGTGTCCATATCCCTGCATTTCCTTACGATTTAGAAAGAGCCCATTGATTCATTGCTCTTTTTCGTCCCACTCATTTTACCTGCAACTCACTCCACCCCCCCCCCCCCCATCCCCATTGTCATCACTTCCACACTCAGCCCAGCACTCTGCTACATATCAGGGGGCAATTCAGCCACCGATCCGCATTTCCTTGGGAGGCAGGAAGAAACTGGAGCACCCAGAGGAAAGCCACACAGTCACAGGAAGAACTTGCAAACTTTGCATAGACAGCACCTGCAGTAAGAATGGAACTCTGATTGAAACTGATTTGGCACAACATGGAAACAGGACTTCCGGCCTAACTTGCCCATGTCGATTGTGTTGCCTAGTGAGCTCGTCCCACCTTCTGCATTTGTCCCATGGATCTCTAAACCTCTAAACAACTGGCTTTTAAACGTTAGTCAAGTGCCCAGCTCATTCCAAATATGCGCCAACCCTTGCATGAAGAGGCCCTGATGGCCCTTGTAAATCCCTCACCTCTGATCTCAAACCTGAGCCCTCTTGTTTTGCAGCGTCCCTCCCAGGGGAAAAGACTCTATTTTCACCTTGTCTTTGTCCCTTTTTAATCTTATCAGATCATCCCTCAATCTCATACATTCGAGGGAATAAGACATCAGAGTCTACAAAACCTCGCCTGGTAACTCAGGCCTCCAAGTCCAGGCAACATTCTGGTAAATCTTTTCTGCATTTCTAATTTAATAACCTCTTTCTTACAACAGGGAAGTCTGAACCTGTGCACAAAACATCAAGGTCGGTCTCGCCAACATATAATTGGAACAGAACTTCTCTAATCCTGTACTCAATAGCTTGACTAATGAAGGCCATTGTGTCAAACACCTCCTTCACCATCTGCCTGCCTATAACACTGCTTTCAATGAACTATGCACTTGCACTCTGAGCTCCCTCCACTTTACAACCCTCCCAGGGGGGCCAGAATAGACACTAAACGTTGGTTGTTTTACGTACGACTTAAAGTAAATAATTAAGAGAGAAAAAATCCTTTGTAAAATTCCAACACAAAGACAGAGTTCAGAGAATACTGCAAGCCTGCTTCACTGGTTTATTGGTAAGACTGACTGAGCTGTGTGGCTTCAATTGTTGTGCGAAGAATACTTGTTGTATTCACTGGCAAAGGAGAGGGTCGAGCTGACTGTGTTCCACTGGATTGCATACAAGGTCGTGGACTGACCCCTCCAATCAGTACTGCTTCCAGTATTTGCTCCATGCCTCCCTCTGGTGTTCACTTGGTGCTGCCCTCTGGTGCTCACTCAGTGCTGCCCTCTGCTGTTCACTCAGTGTTGCCCTCTGGTGTTTTCTCACTGCTACCCTCTGGTGTTCGCTCGGTGCTACCTCCAGTATTCACTCAATGTTGCCCTCAAGTGCTTGCTTGCTGCTGCTCTCTGGTGATTGCTCAGTGCTGCCTCTGCTGTTTGCTCGGTGCTGCCCTCTGGTGTTTGCTCAGTGCTGCCTCTGCTGTTTGCTCGGTGCTGCGCTCTGGTGTTTGCTCGGTGCTGCCCTCTGGTGTTTGCTTGGTGCTGCACTCCACAGTTGCTCAGTTGAAAAACAAACTGGACAAAGGCAACTCAGGGATTTTGGTTATATTATTCTTTTTTTCATTGTGACTGTTTTCCCGAAATTGTAACCATATGAGTTATTTTTGCTATGTGCTATGTGCTGTTGGAAATGTGTTTTGCACCTTGGCCCCAGAGGAATGCTGTTTTGTATTCACATATGTTTGAATGACAATTAAACGTGAACTAGAATTTGAAACTTGACTCAGATGCTAAAAATCTGGAACAACACACAAAATGCTGGAGGAGCTCAGCAAGTCATGCACATGGAAATGAACTGTAGACATTTAGGGCCGAGACCTGATATAAGAAAACTTTAGGGGGCAGCACAGTTGACAACGGTTAACATGATGCTATCACAGCATCAACAATCCAGGTTCGATTCTGCTGCTGTCTATAAAGAGTTTGTACGTTCTTCTCATGAATGCATGGGTTTCTTTTGGTTCTCCAGTTCCTCCCACATTCCAAAGAAGAATGGCTTAGCAGGTTAGTTGGCCTCGTAGGTATAATTGGGTGGTATGAACTCTATGGGCCAGAAATAAAATAAAATAAATATTATTGTGCAACAGATTATTTTGGCTTTAAACTGTCTGTTCATTTCAAAATGCTGCAGGAACTCCTCAGGTCAGGCAGCATCTATTTAAAAGCATAAACAGTTGTCATTTCTGGCTGAGACCCTTCTTCAGGAAAGGACTGTTCATTTTCTTCTATACATGTTGCCTGACCTGCCAAAATCCTCCAGTTTTTGTGTGTGTTGCTGTGTAAAATCCCTCTTGCTTCAGTACTGTATGAAATAGTCATATTGGTGGGCTATGAAAAATTTACAGTACAGACGTGATCCCAGTTTTTAGATTCCACAATTGTAATGAGCCTCCAGGCCTGTGTGGGGCGCTGGTGAGTGTTGGGCTCAGGTTTGTAGAGCAGCTGAACTGGTTAATGATAGTCATTAATCATTTGGAGTTCCTCGTGTTTTTCTTGAACGACTTGCTCTTTGTAATGCGGTCCCCTGGTGCTTGTTAAGTTTATTTTGATCAGCTCAGGGATTTCGTGTTACTTATATTATTTAAGCAGACACCCGATTAGCGCTAATCGCAGGATCCTTGTTTTGAGAATGATGTGTCTTGCAGTGTTGCTCAGTTAAGCGACTAATGTTCTCTTGGAATCATTATGAATAAACTCTAGTTGCCGTCTCTACATGGGAGTCTGTCATTCTTCTGTACCTGGGTCCAGTCATTTGCCAGGGCACACTGTGACAATAATCCTCTCAGCATCCTTCTGTCTTACCAAATTGGCATAACCCTCCTAAATGCTGCTTAAGTTTAAAAATTGCTTGCGGACTTTTCAAGCACTGACATCAAAGCATCACTCCTCAAGCTCTGGTTGACATTTTAAGCTTCTCGCAAGCATTCATTGACTGCACAACCTGCCATCAGTTGAGTTATTATAATGAGAACTATTAAGAATTAAAGACAGTTTCCTCACATTTTTATTGGCACCATTGTGGCAGGAATTTCTATCAGTCACACAGTCTCTGTGACCTTTTCTGACCTTGTCAAGTTCAATTTGTGTCACCTGAAAGATGTATTTACCTTTGGGCTTTCTTGTCCTTGAGACGTCCCAAACAGAATGCGTTCACAAGAGATTCTGCAGATACTGGAAAGCCAGAGTAACACACACAAAACGCTGAAGGAATACAGCAGTCAGGCAGCATTTATGGAAAGGAATAAATGTCAATGTTTCAGACTGAGACCCTTCATCAGGACTTAATGTTTATGTTATTAAGATATCCCATCAAGCTTTGCAGCTGTACGATAAGGCCAAAAGATCTGTCTTAGAAAAGGATAATTATAGATAAAAATTCAAAGGGAGAACCTCCCATTCTCTTCTTTCATCCTGAAAGAAGAGGCAGAGCATCGGTTCTGGGAGGTAGTGCCTTAAATAGGTTGATAATATTGTGTTAGGATCATCATCGAAAACTTGTCGACTTCATCAACTTTGCCTCCACTCTGCCCTCAAATTTATCTGGTCCATTTCCGACTCCTCCCTCCCCTTTCTCGATCTCTCTGTCTCCACCTCTGGAGATAGGCTACCTACTGATATCTTTTATAAACCCACTGATTCTCACAGCTCCCTGTACTATACCACTTCCCAACCTGTCACTTGTAAAAAACTGCATATCCTTCTCGCAGTTCCTCTGTCTCCGCCGTATCTGCTCTCAGGATGAGGCTTTTCATTCCAGAACTACTGAGGTGTCCTCCTTCTTCAAAGAAAGGGGCTCTCCTTCCTCCACAATCAATGCTGCCCTCACCCCATTTTCCCACCGTCACAACATGGATAGGATTCCTCTTGTCCTCACCTACCAACCCACTAGCCTCCATATCTAGCACATCATTCTCTGTAATTTCTGTCATGTTCAACCTGAATTCCACCACCAAGCACATCTTTCGTTCACTCCCACTTTCCGCTTTCTGTCGCACGACTCCATTGTTCACTTGTCCCTTCCCTCTGATATCCCTCCTGGTACTTACCCTTGCAAGCAGAACAAGTGCTACACCTGCCCCTACACCTCCTCCCTCACTACCATTCAGGCCCCCAGGTGAGGCAACATTTCACCTGCGAGTCCGTTGGTGCTATCTGCTGTATCTGGTGCTCCCGGTGTGGCCTCCTATATATCGGTGAGACTCTGTGTAGATTGATAGACCATTTCGCCAACCACCCTGAATAAGTGGGATCTCGGGTGGCCACTCATTTTAATTCCACTTCCCATTCCCAATCCGATATGTCAATCCATGGCCTCCTCTGTTGCCGCAATGAGGCCCCACTCAGCTTGGAAGAGCAACATCTTACATTCTGTCTTGGCAATCTCCAACCTGGTGGCATGAACATTGATTTCTCAAAGTTCTGGTAATCGTCCCTGGCCTTCACCATCTCCCATTCCTGTTTCCCTTTCTCACCTTATCTCCTACCTGCTATTACCTCTCTCTGGTTCTCCTCCTCCTTCCCTTATTTCCATGGTCTTCTGCCGTCTCCTTTCAGATTCCCCCGCCAGGCCTTTATCTCTTTAACCCATTAACTTCCCAGCTCTTCCCGTTCACTTCCCGTTTCCGGTTTCCCCTGTCAACTACCACCTTGTACTTCGTCCTTCCCTCTCCCACCTTCTTACTCTGATTTCTCCTCTTTCTTTCTAGCCTTGATGAAAGGCCTCAGCACCGAACATCGGCTGTTTACTCTTTTTCATAAATGCTGCCTGGCCTGCTGAGTTCCTCTAGCATTTTGTGTGTGTTGCTTTGGATTTCCAGCTCCTGCAGATTTTCTCGTGTGTATGATCTGAATCTCCATGCTCAGGTAATGCTTAGAACTTGAGCCCATGACTTACAAATTCAGAAGCGCGAAGTATACATATGAAGAGGTTTTGATGCTTCTAGGCCTGTAGTTCAAAGGTCAAATTAAATTTATTATCAGAATATGTACACAATATACAACCTTGAAATTCATTTCCTTGCAGCACTTACAGAAAAACTAAGAAATATAATAGAATCCAGGAAGAAAAACACACAAAACTCCCTGGAGTTTAGAAGTAGGAAAGCAATATTCATCGAAAGCTATCAAATATTTAAAGGCCTAGATAGAGTGGACGGGCAGAGGATGTTTCCTACATTGGGGGAGTCTAGGAGCAAAGGACACAGACTCAGAATAGAGGAGTGTCCCTCTAGAAGAGAGATGAGGAGGAGTTTCTTTAGCCAGAAGGTAGTGAATCTGTGGAGTTCATTGCCACAGCCAGCTCTGAAGGCCAAGTATAATTAAAGTGGAGTTTAGTAATTCTCAATTAGTAAGGTTGTCGAAGACTATGTGAAGAAGGCAGGAGAATGCTGTTGAGAATGATAGTAAAACAGGCATGGTGGAGCAGACTCGATGGGCCAAATGGCTTAATTCTGCTCCCATGTCTTTTGGTCATAGACAATCGAGTATAGAATATAGAACAGTACAGCACAGTATGGCCCCTTCAGCCCCCAATGTTGTACCAAACTTTTAACCTATTCTACCTGAGAGCTAATCTGCCTCAAAAATTGCTAGCCAACTTTTATCGATGTGTGACAGAGCATACTGACATACGGAATGACAGTGTGGTGTTCTAGCTGCAGCAAGACAGATCACAAAGCTCTCCAATGGGTGATTAGGACGGCTCAGCACATCACTGGCACTCAGCTAGCGGACCTGGAGATAATCTACAACTCTCAATGTCTACAGTGCATTTGTAACATCATTGAAGACCCATCCCATCGCAGACACTGTCTGTACAATCTCCTGCCGTCTGGTAGGAAAAATAGAAATATCTTAGGCAAAACATTAAGACTGAAAAACATAATTTTTCCAAGGGCTGTTTTACTGCTGAATAATGTTACACCCCACTTGCCAATGGTCTTTGAGTGTTATCGACAATCGGTTAATTGTTGCATGTACATATGGGAGTTATATTTATTGATTTTATATTATGCCATTCTACAGGCATTGTAAATATTTACAAGGAGATTTACAAAGATGTTGCCTGCATTGGGGAGCATGCCTTGTGAGAATAGATTGACTGAATTTGGCCTTTTCTCTTCGGAGCGACTGAGGATGACAGGTGTATAAGGTGAAAAGAAGCATTGATTGTGTGGATAGCCAGAGGCTTTTTCCTGGAGCTGAAATCATTAACAGGAGGGGGCATACTTTTAAGGAGCTTGGAAGTAAGTACAGAGGGGAGGTCAGAGGTGAGTTTTTCACACAGAGAGTGGTGGGTGTGTGGAGCACACTGCCGGCAATGATGGTAGAGGCGGATACAATAGGGTCTTTTAAGAGACTCTTAGATGGAGCTTCGAAAAATAGAGGGCTAAGCGGTGAGGGAATTCGAAGCAGCTTCCAGAGTAGTTTACATGATTGGCAGAGTATTGTGGGCTGAAGGGCCTGTAATGTGCTGTAGGTTTCTATGTTTATATCTGTTTCACACAGAATGGAGTGGCATCACAATCTCGACTTGAGCAATGTCAATAAAGTTCTATTCTATTCTTTCAACCTTTAACCTATACAGTCCATAACCCATGTACTGTAAAGGATTAATCGTTGTGGTTGTAGAATGTCTTCACCCCTCTGGACTTGCGTATACATGAAGTATCTGCAAAAGCTTTGATTACGACTCTGGGAATACAGGATGGTGATTATGGGATACAGGACGACTGTGGGAATACAGGATGGTGATTATGGGATACAGGATGACTATGGGAATACAGGATGGTGATTATGGGATACAGGACGACTGTGGGAATACAGGATGTTGATTACGGGATAGTGTATGACTGTGGGAATACAGGATGGTGATTATGGGATACAGTACAACTGTGGAAATACAGGATGGTGATTCTGGGATACAGTACGACTGTGGGAATACAGGATGGTGATTATGGGATACAGGACTGTGGGAATACAGGATGATGATTATGGGATAGAGTACGACTGTGGGAATACAGGATGGTGATTATGGGATACAGGACGACTGTGGGAATACAGAATGGTGATTATGGGATAGAGTACGACTATGGGAATACAGGATGGTGATTATGGGATACAGGACGACTGTGGGAATACAGGATGTTGATTACGGGATAGTGTATGACTGTGGGAATACAGGATGGTGATTATGGGATACAGTACAACTGTGGAAATACAGGATGGTGATTCTGGGATACAGTACGACTGTGGGAATACAGGATGGTGATTATGGGATACAGTACGACTGTGGGAATACAGGATGGTGATTATGAGATACAGGACGACTGTTGGAATACAGGATGGTGATTATGGGATAGAGTACGACTGTGGGAATACAGGATGGTGATTATGGGATAGAGTACGACTGTGGGAATACAGGATGGTGATTATGGGATACAGTACGACTGTGGGAATACAGGATGGTGATTATGGGATAGAGTACGACTGTGGGAATACAGGATGGTATTTATGAGATACAGGACGACTGTTGGAATACAGGACGGTGATTATGGGATAGAGTACGACTGTGGGAATACAGGATGGTGATTATGGGATACAGTACGACTGTGGGAATACAGGATGGTATTTATGAGATACAGGACGACTGTTGGAATACAGGACGGTGATTATGGGATAGAGTACGACTGTGGGAATACAGGATGGTGATTATGGGATAGAGTACGACTGTGGGAATACAGGATGGTGATTATGGGATACAGTACGACTGTGGGAATACAGGATGGTGATTATGGGATAGAGTACGACTGTGGGAATACAGGATGGTATTTATGAGATACAGGACGACTGTTGGAATACAGGATGGTGATTATGGGATAGAGTACGACTGTGGGAATACAGGATGGTGATTATGGGATACAGGACGACTGTGGGAATACAGGATGGTGATTATGGGATAGAGTATGACTGTGGGAATACAGGATGGTGATTATGGGATACAGGATGTCTGTGCGAATACAGGATGGTGATTATGGGATACAGGATGACTGTGGGAATACAGGATGGTGATTATGGGATAGAGTACGACTGTGGGAATACAGGATGGTGATTATGGGATAGAGTACGACTATGGGAATACAGGATGGTGATTATGGGATACAGGACGACTGTTGGAATACAGGTTGGTGATTATGGGATAGAGTATGACTGTGGGAATACAGGATGGTGATTATGAGATACAGGACGACTGTTGGAATACAGGATGGTGATTATGGGATAGAGTACGACTATGGGAATACAGGATGGTGATTATGGGATACAGGACGACTGTGGGAATACAGGATGGTGATTATGGGATACAGGATGACTGTGGGAATACAGGATGGTGATTATGGGATAGAGTATGACAGAGGGAATACAGGATGGTGATTATGGGGTACAGGACGACAGAGGGAATACAGCCATGAGAACATGAAGGTCAGGTGAACATAGGCTTGTGAAGAGTGGTAACAGGTAGTGACTAGTTTGGTGGTTTGAGATCGTGCTAACGTATTGCTCCACTTACTGCAGTGGTTCATATCAGTGGAGAAGTTATGAAAGTGGTGTGCTTGAGGATTGAGAGTAATCTTCAAGACCTTGCCGAAGGGCTGGTTGTCAACAGCACTGCACATCGAGCGGGAGGTATGCAGCAGCAAGAGGAGCACATCTCGTTTTAATGCTTGCTATTCTGTCCCAATAAATGAAATATTGTCGTTCTAAATGGGTAATTGGAATTTGTGTCTTTCTGCTTCCTTGAAAAGAAGAGTGTTTTCAAATTACACCAAAGGGCAATGACTCCATGTGCCTTTTGGTGTAATTTGAAAACTCTCTTCTTTCATCCATGTGTATCTAAGAGTCTCTCAAATCTTCCTAATGTATCAGCCTCTGCCACCACTCCTGGCAGTGCATTCCATACGCCCACCATTCTCTGTGTGAAAAACATTCCACTAACATCTATCCTACACTTTCCTCTAGTCACCTTAAAAGGTTATCCTCTGTATTATCCATTGCTGCCTGGAGGAAAATAAACCGCATCATTGTCCCTTCTATCTATGCCTTTTACATCTTGTACACTCTATCACATTGCCTCTCCAAAGAGAGAAGCCCTAGCTCACTTACCTTCCCTCATAAGACAAGGTCTCTAATCCAGGCAGCATCCAGGTAAATCCCTTTAGTTTCCACATCAGAGAGTGGATTGTGCCCAGAGAGATATGTCAGGGGAGCAATGTTCCCTCTAAGGTGTGTGAATGTTCACGCACACAACTTTTGCTACTAGTGCACAAATAAATTTAAATTGTGCACAACAGGTTGTCATCCTCTACCTCATTAGCACGCTAAGTATATTCCGCGATCATACACAATCACATTTCCTTTCCCAGTTTCTGGTGCAGATGGTGTTATTGTATTTCTTTTAAACAATGAGCAACAAACTTGACTTGGTAGTTTACTATCTTTAGAATAGCTTCAGGTTTGCTTCCACTTCAAAATTCAGAGTGCACATGTTGTAACTGGGCAAAAACTGCACAGCACAAGATTCTTGTGCATCCTGGTCATTTCAGATTAGAGGGAACATTGCAGGGGAGGTGGTGGAAGCAGATTTGACAGTAACTTCTATGAGTCATTTAAACAAGCACAGGACCAGCTGGGGTCTGGAGTGGTACAGAATTTGTGCAGGCGGCTGGCATTAGTTAGGTTAGCATCACTGTTGGCACAGGTGTTGAGGGCTCAAGAGCTTATTCTTGTGCTACACTGTTCGCAGTTCAATGTTTCCTTGAGTCAAAGAGCCACACAACCCAGGAACAGACCCGTTGGCCCATCATTTGATCAACAAAAATCTCTTGATTAGTCAGGGAGTCAAAGATTTCTTTACCCACTGGGTGGTGAATCTTCGGGATTCAGTGCCACAGAAAGGTGTAGAGGCCAAGTCATTGGGTATATTTAAAGTGGAGGTTGATAGGTTTTAAACAGTCAGGGCATAAAAGGTTGCAGGGAGAAGGCAGGAGAATGGGGTTTGGAGGGAAAATGATGGAATAGCTGAGCAGATTCACTGGGCTGAATGGCCTAATTCTGTTCCGATGTCTTATGGGCTTTTGGTCATTATCTGGGCCACCAATTGTACTTATCCACACTTAATCCCATTTCACAATCCTAATTAGGTTTAATATCACTGGCATACGCCGTGGAACTTGAAGCATAATAATAAAAAAACTAAATTATGGTAAAAATATATATATTTTAAATTAAATTAAATAAGTAGTGCAAAAAGAGAAATAAATGAAGTAGTGAAATAATGTTCATGGGTTCAACGTCCTTTCAGAAAACAGATGGCAAAAGGGAATCACGGAGTGTGTGCCTCCAGGCTCCTGTTTGTCCTTCCTGATGGTAGCAATGAGAAGAGGGCATGTCCTGTGAGATGGGTGTCCTTAATGATGGATGCTGCCTTTTTGAGGCATTGCTCCTTGAAGACGTCTTAGATGCTGGGGAGTCTAGTGCTCATAATGGAGCTAATTGAGTTTACAACATTCTGCAGCTTATTTCAATCCTCTGCAGTTGTCTCTCCCCCCCCCCCTCCCCCCCACTTTCCATTCCCATATGAGACGGTGGTGCGGCCAGTGAGAATGCTCTCCACGGTACATCTGTAGAAATTTGTGAGTGTCTTTGCTGATATACTAAACCACATTAAGTCCTTTCAGCTTATGACCTTGTATGCCTTAATGATTCTAGTGCTTGACCATCTATAGATGTGTGGTGGAGAGTATATTAACTGGCTGCATCTCAGCCTGGTGTGGAAACACCAATGCTCTTGAATGGAAAATCCAGCAAATAGTAGTGTATACGGCTCAGTCCATAATGGGTGAAACTGAGCACATCTTCACAAAATGTCGTCCCGGGAAAGCAGCATCCATCATTAGGGACCCCGGAACTCTCGTTTCACTGCTACCATCAGAAAGAAGGTACGGGAGCCTCAGGACACACACCAGCAGGTTCAGGAACAATTATTACTCCTCAGCTATCAGACTCTTGAATCAGAAGGGATAACCACTCAACTTCACTTGCCCCATCATTGAGATGTCCCCAGAGCCTATGGACTCATCTTTAAGGACTCTTCATCTCATGTTCTCAATTTTTATTGCTTATTTATTTATTGTTATTATTTCTTCCTTTTTGTATTTGAAGAGTTTGCACACTGGTTGAACATCCATGTTGTTATGGTCTATCATTGATTCTATTATGGATTTATTGAGTATGCCTGCAAGAAAATGTATCTCAGTATTGTAGATGGTGACATATATGTACTTTGACAAAAAAATTTATTTTAAACTTGAAACAGTTGGTCATTAAAGTTCATAAGAGTCTCTACCTCTAGGCTGCAACTGTCCTTACTGTGAAAAATAACCCCCTCCTGCTCCCAGATCCCCATTAAACCTATTTCTTGCCGTAATCCTATGTGTACTTATATTTAACAACCCCAACATTGGAGAATTTTTTTGACGACTTACTCCCTCTATGCCTTTCCTAAATTTATAGATCTGAATCAGTTCACCACCTCAATCTCTTCATCAGGAAAAAAGAGCATAATCTATCCAGTCTCCAAAGCACTCAACCCAGGCAGCATCCTGGTCACAAACACAAGAGACTCTGCAGATGTTGAAAATCCAGAGCAACTCACACAAAATGCTAGAGGTCAGGCAGCATCTTTGAAGGATTAAATAGGCAATGTTTGGCCAAGACCCTTCATCCTGGTCACACTCTCTGGCACAATTGAGCGCTGAACAGAACTGCACACAGCTCTTCAGGCCGCAGAGTAAGACAGCTTGGGAAAAGGCCATTCAGCCCAGTGTGTACAGACTGACCAAGATGCTCATCTGAGCAAATCATGAAGACAAGACAGTCTATAGATGCTGGAAATCTTGAGCAACACTCACAAAATGCTGGAGGAACTGAGCAATGCATCAATGCAGGGGAATAAACAGTCAACATTTCAGAACTGATGAAGGGTCACAGCCTGAAACATCAACTGTTTGTTTCCCTCTATAAGTGATGCCTATTTGCCAAATTCTTCCTTCTGAGCAAGGCCATGTGATCACGTTTGACTTGTATCCCTCAGATAAAGTTACAGGCAACATGGTAAGAGGGAAACAAGGTGGTGAGAAGTTGTTATGGAATAGAAACAGAACCAGAATTTGAATCAGGTTTATCATTGCTGTCTTACATGACGTGATATATGTTGTTTAGCAGCAACGGTAGTACATTGCTCAATCAAGTCTGTCTGTACTGTAAGTTCTACACAGTCCAAGTGATGTTAATGTACCTGCTTCAACCATCTCCTCTGGCAGCTCAGAATCTGCTTCATTATCACTGACATAGTATATCGTGAAATGTGTTGATTTGTGGCAGCAGTGCAGTGCAAGTGTAAAAACATACTCTAAGTTATAACAAATAAATAAGCAAACATACAAACATAGAAGTAAATGAATGAATGAATTATCGAATGGGCACCACGGTGGTGTAGCGGTTAGCTCAATGCCATTATTTTCCTTTGTGTCGGAGTTCAGAGTTCAAGGCGTCAGCATTCTGTGAGGAGTCTCTGTACATCCTCCTCATGGAACGCGTGGGTTTTCTGGTTTCCTCCCACATTCCGAAGACATATCAGATACATTAATCGGTCATTGTAAATTGTCCCGTGATTAGGTTAGGGTTAATTGGTTTTGTTGGGTATTGTTGGGGTGGTATAATGCAAAGGGCCAGAAGGGCCTACTCCCCGCTGTATTGTTAAAATAAAAATAAATATTTTTAAATAGAAGAGGAATAGTGAGGTCACGTTTATGGACTGTTCAAAAGAGCAAGAAGCTGTTCCTTAAATGTTCAGTGTGGGTCTTCAGCTTGTTGATGGGGGTCCTTCATGCCTGATGCCACCTTCTTGCTCCATGCACTGACCACTCTCTGGGTGGAAACGTTGTTCCTCAGGTATGGCCTTAACCTGCTGATCCCTGAACCAGAATTCATTCCATCCTGGGGTATCACACATAAAATGCTGGAGGAACTCAGCGGGTCAAGCAGCATCTATGGAAATGATGAAACAGTCGACGTTTTGGGTTGAGACCATGCATCAGGACTGGACAGGAAAGGGGAAGATGCCAGAAAGAGAAGGTGGGAGGAGGGAAGGAGGATAGCTAGAAGGTGATAGGTGAAGCCAGTAGGATGGGAGAGTCGGAATGAAGTAAGAATCTGGGAGGTGATAGTTGGAAAAAGTAAAGAGCGGAATCTGATAGATGAGGAGCGTAGACCATGGGAAAAAGGGAAGGAGGAGGGGCACGAGGGTGGGATGATTGGCAGGTGAGGAGACGAGGTAAGGGGGGGGCCAGCGTGAGGAAATGAAGAAGGGGAAGGGGGAGGGGAAGAAGATTACTGAAAGTTGGAGAAATCAATGTTGATACCCTCAGGTTGAAGGCTACCTGGACCCTATACAAGGTGTTGTTCCTCCAGCTGAAGAGTGGTCTCATCATGGCAGAAGAAAAAGCCATGGACCAACATGTCAAAATTTGAATGGGGATTGGATTTGAAATGGTTGGTCACTGGGAAATCCTGCTTTTTGTGGATGGAACGAATGTGCTCAGCAACGTGCCCATCCCACGTGATCCCATCCAATGTTCCCTCTAATTTTTTTTTACAGCCATTGCTCTGAGTATGACATCATTACATGACCCGAAAACTGCACAGTAATTTAATAAACATTATGTTAAAGAAAACTCCATCTGCGTGGCAACAAAGACTATGTGCGGGGGAGCATTTTAGTTACTGCACGGCCGTACACATGCACAGCTTAGAGGGAACAGTTACCTAAGCACCACATCTTGCCCTTCTCGCAGAAAGGATTGGCTTGTGGTGTATAATACATTTCCTACAAAGTGAAGAAACAATATTCAATGTACTTTAATACATGGAAGTGTAATGAGAAAGCTTCACGGCTCACTCTTCAAAGATGATCTCACCATCGCCTGTGGATTATAAATCTGCAGAATGCTTTTTTCACACTGTGGAATTTATTATTTATTTTTAGATCTTGTCATATGTACAGATGTTCAACAGCTCCTTCTATAATTATATCAATCAACGCTTGCTAATTACATCCTTCTGAAATATACTCCTTTAGAACCATTGACTTATTATCTCTCGATGGTACTGTATTAGATCGCAGTCACCGACGAGAAGACTATGTACTGGACAGGTACCTAATTAGAACGCAGCAGAAGGATTTAATTCTCAGGTGGTATCTTGTACAGATCTGCTCATTATCGACATCTCAGCCACTCAGAGAATGCAAAGGCTCTGCAATTTACGCATTCATTTCCTACGTTGATTGCATTTCAGAAAGAAAAACACTATGGGATATCCTGAGAGTAAAAGACATGAAAGAAAGTCATTTTTGACTCACACTTTTTCCTGTTGGAGTCTCGCAGAACAAACTCAAGTTTTGAATGTAGAAATATGCAGCCTTACAGTACAAGAACAAATCTTTTGACCCTTTTGACCTGAATACGGTGCAAAATTAAACTAAACCTTTTCTGCCTGCACATATTGCACCATTCCCTGCATATTCATGTAGCTGTCTACATTTCCCTTAAACCTTATAATTGTATCAGCCTCTATCCTCCACCACTCTGGCACCGCCACTCTCTATATAAAACAACTTTGTCCACACATCTCCTTTAAATTTTTCCCGTCTCACCTTAAATGCAAGACTTTTCTTCCTGGGAGAAAGATTTGGACTGCCTACTTTGCCTGTGCTTCAGATTAACTTCTGTTGGATCTCTCCATTCTCGCTGTAATGGGCAACCGGAATTGCAGACACTTCTCCAAGTGTGGCCTAACCGGGTTTAATATAGCCGCAACATAACAGGCTTAATCAATGCCTCAAACAGTGAAGGCAAATTCAACTTCTTTACTACCCTGTAGATTTGTTCGGCCACTTACAGGGGGTTACGGACTTGACTCGAAGATCTCGGTGCAAGCAAGAGTATCATATTAACCATATTCTTTCTCCTTACATTTCATCACCCAACTTGCAAAACCTCACACTTCTCTGAATTTAACTCTGTCTGCCATTTCTATGCCAATATCTGTAACTGATCTACAGTATGTCCTCGCAAAATGCTGGTGGAACACAGCAGGCCAGGCAGCATCTATTCTCTCAGCATCAGTCCTGACGAAGGGTCTCGGCCCGAAACGTCGACAGTGCTTCTCCTTATAGATGCTGCCTGGCCTGCTGCGTTCCACCAGCATTTTGTGTGTGTTGCTTGAATTTCCAGCATCTGCAGATTTCCTCGTGTTTACAGTATGTCCTGCAGTCTTCTCTATATGTGATTTTAAGATTATATTGACTGGTTGCTTTTATGGTAACGCTAATAGAAAAGCCTACAAAAACTGGTGGCTATGGCTCAGTCCATCATGGTTCAATCCCTCGCCACCATTGAACACGTCTCCAGAGAGCATTGCCACAGGAAAGCAACTTTTGTCCTCATGGACCCCACCATCCAGGACATGCTCTCTTCTTGCTACTGCCAACTGGAAGGAGGTACACAAGCCTCAGAACTCACAGCACTAGGTTCAGGAACAATTATTACCCTTCAAAACAACCGGTTCTTGAATCAGAGGGGTAGGTTTTCTCAACAACACACACAAAATGCTGGAGGAGCTCAGCAGGTCAGGCAGCGTCCAGCAAAAGAGTACAGTTGATGTTTCAGATCGAAACCCTTCAGCAGGACACTGCTGCACATCTCTCCTCAAGTAAGGAGACCAGAATTGCACACAGTAACTTCAGATATGGCCTCACCTGTACCCTGTACAGCTGCAGCATAACCTGCCTGCTCTTAAATTCAATCCCTCTAGCAATGAAGGACAACATTTCTTCCTGACAGCTTGCTGCACCTGCAAACCAACCTTTTGTGATTGATTATTTATCTGTCCTGTTGAGTGTTGTCTTTCACTGACTCATTTGTGTTTCTTTGTATTTACTGTGAAATCTCACAAGATAATGAATCTCAGGATAGTAATGATGACGTCTATGTACTTCGATTATAAATTTATTTTGAACTTTGCTGTGCCCTCCACACTGTCAACCTGTGCATCTTATTTTACTTTTCTTTTGATCACAAGAATTTGCTATTACATCATGAGTTTTATGTCATCAGGAAGTCCCAATGCACCTGGCAGAAAATGAGGAATTCACATGCCTTATTCCGTTGAACTGATAGGTGGACGGTAACATTTTTGCACACCAGGCAATGCTCAAATCTATCCCTGATGTTCAATATGTTACTGTCACTAAGTTTTCCACCAGAATTCTTTGGATCTGGACTGAGTAGACCTGGAGAGGGGGCTTCTTGTAATGGAAGGGTCTAGAAACAGACGACAGAGCCTCATAATAAAATGATGCCACTTTGGTACAGAGAGAAGGAGGAATTTCTTTAGCCAGAGGATGATGAATTTGTGTAACTCATTGCAACAGTCAGCTGTGGAGACCAAGCCATTGTGTATACTGAAAGCCGAGGTTGATAGGTTATTGAGTAGTAAGTGCACAAAAGGTTACTGGTACAAGGCAGGAGAATGGAAAGGGAAGGAAAACGTAAACCAGTCATGATAGAAAGGAGGAATAGACATGATGGGCTGAATAGCCTAATTGTGCTTCTATGTCTTATGGTCTTAAGGTATAATTGATCACATGAGCAGATAATCTACTGGATAAGCTGCTGAAGCACTGTAGTTACAAGGGCATCTCAGAGGATGGTATGCAATTCATTCTGTTTATTCCTCCAATCAGACAGGTGACCTTACAGAAGTGCTCAAAACTGAGAGGAGTATAGATAGGAAAAATTACCTAATACCTTTACAAAGTCAGACATTCAGACTTCCCCACTCAGAAGTGCTGTACGAACCAAGAGATCCACAATCTGCTGAGGGCCAGACCAGTCTTGTTCAGGTGTGGAGACCAGGTAAAACTCATGACTTTCAGAAAGCCATCTCACATGCAAAGTGGCAGTTTCAGACCAGTCCTGAAATCATAGAAGGATGCTCAACAGCTGTGACAGTGCTTGAGAATCTATCACCTCCTACAAAGTTAAGCCAAGCAACATATGGGACAAAACGATCTCGCAGATGACCGCAATGATTTTTATCCTTGCTTTGACCAACAAAACGTGGAGGTACCTTCACGAACTCCCACAGTCTGATGACTCTCTGATTTCAATCTCTTCAGCTAACTCGAGACCATCCTTCAGGAGGGTGAACTCACAGAAAGCATCTGGCCCAGATGGAGTACCTGGCCCAGTACTGAAGGCCAGTGCTAATCAACTGGTTGGAGTTTTGATTAATATAAGGACCATAAGCATAGGAGCAGAATTAGGCCATTTGCCAAATCGAGTCTGCTCCACCATTCGATTTTTCCCTTCCTCAACCCCACTTCTTGGCCTTCTCCCCGTAATCTTTGATGCCATGTCCAATCCAGAACCTATCAACCTCTGCCTTCAATACACCCAACGACCTGGCCTGGTCAGATGCCTGCGGTAATAAGTTCCACACATTCACCACCCTCTGCCTAAATGAAAATGTAATTAATCTCTCGCTTCAGCACTCTGAGAATTTCAGCTGCTTCAAGCAGGCTTCAATTATACCGGTGCCTAAGAAGCACATGGTACCCTGCCTCAATGACTATCATCCAGTAGCACTTACATCCACAGTAATGAAGTGCTTTGAGAGGTTCGTGATGAAACATATCAACTCCTGCCTGAAAAGCAACGACAATTATTTTGAATCAGTTCCAACTTGACTACATCACAATAGGGCAACGTCAGATGCCATTTCATTTGCTCGTCACTCAACCCTGGAACTCTTGGACAGTGAAGAGCCATGCATCAGGGTGCTGTTCATTGACCACAGCTTTGCATTCAATACTGTCATCCACTCAAAAACAATCAAAAAACTCGAAGAACTTCACCTCAATGCCTCCTTGTGCGACTAGATCCTCGATTTTCTCACTTACAGACCCCAGTCAGTTCAGATTGGCAACGTCCATAATCTCCATCAACACAGGTGCACCACAAGTCTGTGTGCTTAGCCCCCTGCTCTACTCACTTTAAATTAATGACTGTGTGGCTAAGCACAGCTCCAATGCCATATTTAAGTTTGTTCACAATATCGCCGTCATTGGCCGAATCCAAGGTGGTGGTGGATCAGCGTAAAAGTGGGAAACTGAACATCTGAGTGAGTGGTGCCACAATAACAACCTCTCGATGTCAGAAAATCTGAGGAGCTGATGATTGACTACAGAAGGAGGAAGTTGGAGGTCCATGAGTCTGTCCTTATTGGGGAATCAAAGGTAAAGAGGATCAACAATTTTAATTCCAGATTACCGGCACGTGGGCTCTCTCACTTCTGCCTCTCTGACTCTCAATGCAGGTGCCCCTCAAGGTTGTGTACTAAGCCCTCTCCTTTACACTCTGTATACCCATGACTGTGTCGCATTCCACAGCTCCAATCTGCTACGTAAATGTGCTGACGACACTACACTGATTGGCCTAATCTCAAATAACAATGAGGCAGTTTATAGAGAGGAAGTCACCACCTGGCACAGTGGTGTCAAGAAAACAACCTCTCTCTCAATGTCACAAAAACAAAGGAGCTGGTTATGGACAACAGGAGGAATGGAGACAGGCTAACCATACACCCCACCACCCAGACCATACTCACCTCCATCCAGGCCATTCTCTCTCCCCACATCTATCAGGAAGAAGGTAGAGGAGCCTCAGGACCTACACCACCAGGTGCAGGAACAGTTATTACCCCTCAAACATCAAGTTCATGGACCACTGGGAATAAATTCACTCACCTTAACACTAAACTATTCCCACAACCTATGGACTCACTTTCAAGGGCTCTTCATCTCTTGTCCTTGATATTTATTGTTTATTTATAATTATTATTTTGTTCTTTTTTTTCATTTTGCAGTTTGTTGTCTTTTGCACACAGGTTGTTTGTTTGCCTTGTTGTGTGGAGATCTTCACTGATTCAAGTTGAAAAAGTTCAAAGTTCAATGTAAATTTTTATTTTCAAACTGCACATATGTCACTATATAACACTCCTGAAATTCATTTCCTTGTGGGTATACTCAGTAAATGTATAGAATAATAACTATAGCAAGTCAATAAAGGACCACCCAACAAGGGTACAGAGACAACAAACATTGCAAATACAAAAGAAAAAAATAATGATAATAAATAAATAATATATTGAGAAAATGAGATGAAGAATCCTTGAAAGCGAGTCCATTGGTTGTGGGAACAGTTCAATGATGGGGTGACTGAAGTTCAGTGAAGTTATACCTTTTGGTTCAAGAGCCTGATGTTCCTGAACCTATGAGTTTCTTTGTATTTACTGTGAATGCCCACAAGAAAATGAATCTCAAGGTTGCATATGTATTTTGATAATAAATTTCCTTTGAACTTTGAACTAATGTACTGTGCTGCTGCTGCAAAAATGTATTTCATGCCATTAATGCCTTTGTTTATAAGTGTCGATGACATGAAACTTGAACGTGTCCACAAGCGAGGTGTGGACACAGCTCAGCACACCACAGGAACCATGGACTCTGTCTATATTTCTCACTGCCTTAGTAAAGCAACCAATATTCTTCATCATCATCAGTATGTGCTATGTTGTAAGATGTGGGTGATCATGGTCTTACATCTATCAAACACCATGATTGTTCTTGGCAAATTTTTCTGCAGAAGTGGTTGGCCATTGCTGCAGAGATAGATAGGTTTTTGATTAGCCAGGACATCAAACGGTATGGGGAGAAGGCAGGGGAGTAGGGATGACTGGAAGAATTGGATCAGCCCATGATTGAATGATGGAGCATACTGAATGGGCCAAATGGCCTATTTCAGCTCCGATATCTTATGGTTTTATGGCCTTCTTCTGGGCAGTGTCTTTACAAGACAGGTGACCCCAGCCATTATCAATTATTATCCCCCACCTGCTCCCATGGCTTCATGTGACCTTTGTCGGGGGGCTAAACAGGTGCTACACCTTACCCAAGGATGACCTGCAGGCTAACGGAGGGAAGGAGTGGCTTACATCCCCTTTGGTAGAGGCGTATCTCCACTCCACCACCCAAACGTTATTAAATAATTAAAAATTGGCAATAGTTTGAGGTAAGTACATGAACAACTTTCAAAAGACAGTTGAACAGGAGCATTGGGCAGGGTTTAGAAGCTGATGGAGCAAATGCAAGCAAATGGGACAATTCTGGATGGGAATCTAGGTCAGTATGGACCAGTTGAGTCTGGTTCCATTTTATATATGATACATGGTTTCTCACACACAAAACCATACTGACTATCCCTAATCAATCCTTGTCTCTCCTTAGTCTAACTAGGTAGCAGGGTAGAGCTGATGGATGAGAGTTTACAGGGAAATCTGTGAGGGAGTGGGCTCCTTCTACACTCAGTACCATCTGTATCTAGTAAAGTAGCCACTGAGTGTATACTCATGGTCTTCTGCTGCTGTAGCTCATCCACTTCAAGGTTCAACATGTTGTGTGTTCAGAAATGTTCCTCTGCACCCCTGTCTTGTAACATGTGGTTATTTGAGTTACTGTCCCCTTTTTGCCAGCTTGAACTAGTCTGGTCATTCTCCTCTGACCTTTCTCATTAACAAGGCATTTTCACTCACAGAACTGCCACTAACTGATTTTTTTTTGCACCATTCTCTATAACTCTAAAGACTGCTATGTGTGAAAATTCCAAGAGATCAGCAGTTTCTACGATACCTAAACCACCACTTCTGGCACCACAATCATTCCATTGTAAAAAAATTTTTGATCCCATTTTTTCTCCCCATTTTGATGTTGTCTGAACAACAACTGAACCTCTTGACCAAGTCTGCATGCTTTTCTGCATTGAGTTGCTGGCACATGATTAACTGATTGGGTATTTTTTTTTTAAAGACACACCATGGAACAGGGCCTTCTACCCCAACGATCTGAGCCACCCAGCAACCCACCTATTTAACACCCGCCTCATCACAGGACAATTTACAATGACCAATTAACATACTAACTGGTACACTTTTGGATAGAGAGAGGAAACCAGAGCACTTGGAGAAATAACATGCGGTCATGGAGAGAATAGTCAAACTTCGTACGGATAGTACCGGAATTGAACTCTGAACTCTGGTGCTCTGAGCTCCAGTAGTGTAGCGCTAATCACTCTGCTACTACGGCTCCCTAATGGTATAGCATATTTGCATTAACAGGCAGTTGTACAGGTGTACCTAATAAAATGGCCATTGAATTCATGTTGTGAGGTATAATGAACCTGGAAACCTGAAACTCCTATTTTAATTACCTTCCATTTCTATGGTAATAAACCATAATTTCTGATGAAAGACGATCAGCTTTAAACATTTTTCTCTCCACAGATACTACCTGACCTGCTGAGTGCTTCATTTATCTTCCTTGTGTCTGTGTTGGTGTCAGTTTATGCAGTGGTACAGAAGCATGTAGCACATACCTACCAGGTTAACATGGTTAAAGACGTTTAATTAATCCTTCAATTCACAGCAATCAGTGTGGCTTTCGAAGCTGTAAATAGATTGGATTAAGTAATTAAGAAGGCTGACAATAGAGCCTGGAATAGACATCATGCTCAATGCAGTAGAAGAGCTGCCTTTCAGAATGACTTCTTCGAAATAAGGCAAGCCAAGGCTCACTGACTCTCTCGTGTAGATGTTAACAGATACCTGGCATTTTAAATCTGCAGGAGATTTCAAACTCAGGCAGCTCCATCACGGACACAAGCCTCCCCAGCACTGAGGACATCTTCAAAAGGTGATGCCTCAAAAAGGTGGCATCCATCATTAAGGATTCTCATCACCCAGGACTTGCCCTCTTCTTATTGCTACCAGCAAGGATTTACAGGAGCCTGAAAACACACATTCAATGTTTTAGGAACAGCTTCTTCCCGTCCGCCATCAGATCTCTGAATGAACAATGTACACTACTTCAATATTATTTTTCGTTTTGTCTTCTTTTTGCACTACCAATATACAGCATATATATATATTTATAAATGACACAGGTAGAAAGAGTGACGGGGTTCTGCAAAGTGAGTTCAGGGAGTTACATGCTAAGTTAAAGGGCAGGACCTCTAGGGTTGTAATCTCAGGATTGCTACCTGTGCCATGTGCTAGTGAGGCCAGAAATAGGAAGATTATACAGTATAGCAGATGCCTAAGGAGTTGGTGTAGGAGGGAGGGCATCAGATTTTCGGATCATTGGGCTCTCTTCCAGGGAAGGTGGGCCCTATGCAGAAGAGTTAGTTAGCACCTGAACTGGAGGCGGACGAATATCCTAGTTTTGCTAGTGCTGCACAGTGGGGTTCAGATGAGAGTTGCGGGGGGACAGGAACCAACGTGCCAGAACAGACAGTGCAGAGGTTTTGGAGACAGATGTTAAGACATCAGACAAAGTCAGGAATCAAAAAATTCAGCATGCTGTGACTAGTGTCCTGAGCTGCATGTATTTCAATGCAAGAATTACCTTGGGAAAGACGGAAATGCGTAAGG